>NC_079152.1:124923979-125549479 GCF_947563725.1 Argiope bruennichi
AACATTATGCAATATCGTATAACATTGCTCAATATCAGGAAAAAATAGTATATTATAAAATTATTAAATTTTATTCTTTTCCAGTAGAAGAGAAATATTATATAATATTACTTTTGAACATTTCATGAGGTTGTGAAATTTTTTGCCCTACTTTGGATGGAGATCATGAAGAATAAAATGTATTTAAATAGGTCCTACATTTAGAGCTAAGGGGTTTATTCGTTGATTGGGTAAATAATTTTAAATATGCAATAAGACAATATTAATATTATAAATATTATTTTAATTGGAGATTTTGTTTCGAACAAATGAGAGGAGGATGGATATTATTAAAGCATATATTAAAAAATCAATTTATTTACCTGAAAAATTAATAAAGTAGTCTGCCGAGATCCTAATAATCTGCTAAGAATTTTATCCAAAAAATATACAGTCAAATAATATTGCATGTTATAAAGATAAAGCATATCACATCAGAATGATAATCACAAAATTACTAAATTCTCATACTATTGATTGTTTAAAATCAGGAATATTATCATATTAATTTCCAGAAGCAATAAATCTTATCTTTAACGACAATCGTGAGAGCATTAAATAGAGGTAACGAAACGAATTTATTTGAAGAAAAGGATTTTAAAATTTCTTGAACTTTACTCACTTGAATTTGTTAGTATATTAATTATTATTTGTGGATATTGCAAATATTGTATAAATTAGAAACTAAAAAAATATTCAAACATGACGACGAATATGGTTATAAAATCGAATGCCAATGAATTTCGAGTATTACTTTGATCATAAAAAATACTCTAAAAACTCTTTTTTTATTAGATTAATATTGAAGCACATAATAATTATAATAAAATTCTACAAATATTCGGAACTAAGTGCTTTTACCTTGTAATGTAAATAAATAACTATAATACTAAAAGAAAAAACAATTTTAATTAAATAAAGAGATTCATTATCTTGTAATCAATTCATGTCGTTTTTGTATTATAAATTTGTTTTAACTTATTTTCGAAAATGCAAGATAAAATATTTTCAAAATCTTTCATTATTAATATAATCTTAAATTTTGTTGAGTAAAAATTGTGCATTGAAATTCGGAAAGGCAAAGTTACATTATATCACTATTAAAGCTTTTCAATTTTTGATTTTAAATTTTCAATAACGCTTAAATTTACTTTTGAAAAAAATTGTTATTGAAATTTCTTATTAAAGTAACAATACTATTTTTTAAAATTACGGAGTCAAATATTTGTTTTCCTTGGCAATTCAATGTAGCAAATTTGTTTCGATTCAAGATATAAACTGAAAATTTAATAATTGATTGAGCTGTAAGAAATGAAATCGATTAAAATAAAACAAGTCATTTTATAGAGGTGAAAATAAGCCTCATAAAAGGAAAACGTTAAAAGAATTATAGGAAAATGTGCTGAATAAAATAAGTATGAAACGCTTGATGGTTAAAAGTTTATATATTCAGCAAAACAAAAATTCTTTTTTACATAACATATTCAAATAAACGTGCGGAAAAATCACTTGTCTGAAGAATTGGGATATATATGTGAAAAATCTATCATAAATAATTTTATATGCCCCTACCCCACTCTTGGAATCAGATTTATTATTTTGAATAACTTATAAAAATATGGTGGCATTTTTGTTACCATTTAATATGCTTAATTTCTCGTGAGGTTACTACAGTCTAAAGGTTCTCTCTTCTTTCACAACGGATACTAAAAAATATATATATAGCCTCAAACAACAAAGCCGAAATATCAAAATAAACAAACAAACAAAAAAACATATACGTTTTTTTTTCTTTAAATTTGGCTCCTATATTTATGTTCCAGTATGTTTTAGTAATTATAAATTCAATAAGTTATTTCATGTCTCGCAATAAATCTAAAAATTACGGTTTTAGAGACACATGATGAATGATTATTGACTAAAAGAGAATGTTAACATAGCCGTAACACAAAGGCGGAGGAAAGAGACAGAATAAAATAAGGCATAGTAATCATACCATAATGAAAATTGCCGAAATAAATATTTTTCCCATACTTTTGTTTTGTAATATAAAAGGAAATCAAAAGATACACCATTTAATTCACAATAAATGAAGATCTGCGAGGTAATAACAGAATAATTCATCTGCTTAGCTCAAATGAGAACAAATGAATAAATCAGACTGAAATTTTTGTTTGATATACCTGATTTAAAATACCAAACATTTAAATATTTGAAAATGTTGGGCACCCAACTGATCTAACTTAAAATAAATTGTGAAATAAAAATTATCTTAATGTACATTCCTTATTTTTCAAGGTTGATAATGAATTTCATAATGTAGGTTATAGATCTGGATCTTGTTTCTTTTAAACATTTGTTTCTAACAGAAAGATATTTTTATAGAAAATTCCGAATCTGTCTGTAGCTATATGGTGGAAATGTACACCAGCTTCCATAATGTATATGCATCTATATTCCACAAAAAAGAAAGAACATATAGAAACAAAAGCAACAGCACACTGACGAGGAGTATATAAAATAACACTTGCAATACACAAGCTGCAAAACCGTAATAATTAATAATAACAGTACATAGTGCTCAGAAAGAACTCAGAATCGATTAACACTTCAAAAAGTTACATTGTTCAACTTCTCGTTTCAGTTGAAATTAAATATTCACGTCTTTCGAATAGTCTGCTAATTCATCTATGTCTTTCGAACTTGTATGTTCTAGAACAATTGTCGGATATCGAGTCCTAATAAAGCTATCGCCAATATTCTCGAATATTCTATATATGTCATTTTTGAAGTTGAAGTTCGTCAAAATGTTTTCAAGTTCCCCATGTCGAAGAAACATTGCCAACTTTTTTAAACTTTTTTAAATTTGAAGAATCCATTAGCAACCATTACTACTATATATGTGAATCTATTTTCCTTATTGTGTAAAGAAGCATTATTGTAAATACATGACAATATACTTTATTTACCGATGCACTGCTAAATAAAAAGTAAAAGAACTTCTTCAAAGATAGCAATTCACGTCGTTCTTTATCCAAGGAATTGACAATATGAAATTTAATTATCTAGGGTTTCATCTGTCTCTACAATTTATATGCGGTATAATCGGGCCATAGAATTGTGCGGAATCGCACTTTCAGCTTGTGGTGCTCCTATTTATCAAATAAATGAGGACATTTAATAAGGTTAAACTAATGTAATCCACCTTTATTATATCTAATATTTCATAAGGCTACTTGTGAGAAGTACTCTGCACCGTTTATATGAGATAAGTGTGTATATTTGTCTTCCCAAGCGTGGTCTATCTTCATCTTAAATTCTTTGAAATAAAAAAAAAATAAGCAATGACAATTTCTGTTTTCTTTCAAATGAAGCTCTGGATGTCGACTTAAATATTGATTGTCAATAAAGTGCTTATAAAATTTAATTTATTTAAACATTTCCAATATTAATTCAATAGCCATGGTTTTAAAATATTTGAGAAGTATTTCTCTTATTTCAGAAAAGAAATGGCCTAGCCTATTATGTAATCACTAAAGTAGAATTTCTCATGCCGGCGTCCTGGCATAGGGGTAGCGCGTCTTCCCCGTGATCTGGGCGTCCCGGGTTCGAGTCCCGGTTTGGGCATGGCTGTTCTTCTGTTGTTCTATCTGTGAGATGTGTGAATGTGCCCTCCTGTAAAAAGGGGTTGTGCAAGCGAATGAATGATGCGTGAAGTGGCAAAGTCGTACTCTTGGCCCTAGTTGGCGCTGCTATAAAAAATAAGAGACGTCCACCTCAGGCTTAGTGCCATAAGAAACAAACAAACAAACAGAATTTCTCATTTCAGAAATTTGTAGAGCATTCGTTTTCGAAATATTAGAAATATTCTGTTCCGTAAGTATTCAGAGCGCAAGTATATTAGAAATAACAATAAATCAATTACTGTCTATGCAGGTTATTAATGAACATTTATCTAGATAACTGCTTTCATATTAAATAAACATCCTCAATTCGTCCAGTGGAAAACTTATACAAATAAAATAGGAAAAGTAATATTCAGAGATCATCCGGAAGCCGGATGCATGATTATTGTTATAATAGAATATATATTTTAAATATTGAAGAAACGAATCAGCCACAATAATTACATACACAATTCAGTGAAGAAATGATATGATCCATTAAACCATAAAAACCAACCAATTCGATCTAAAGATAAATCTTCACATTTTAAGATAATCTAAGTGACAATTACTAGAGTTTTATTTTGTAAAAATACAATTAACTGCTTGGAAAAAAAACTGTTAAAATGTAGGTTTTATTTTATTAATTTTATTTTGTTTCTGTTTCCTCTAACTCCCTAAAATACCAACAATGCAGGTCGTCAAAGTCAAATATAAAAATGGCTAGCAATAATGGTTTTAAAGTATTGTTTATCTGGTCAGACATCTTGATTGGCGACTTGCCAATTTTGGAATCATGGATAGGTGAAGGAATATCCAAAAATAGATTTTTTTTTAAACCAAAGTATTGGATTTTACTTTATTTCTAAAAAAGTCAACATTTCATTAATTTTGAGATTGATTTGTAAATGCAACAGGATTGCAAATCTACCTCAGTATGTATTTATCTTACTTTTGGAAGATATCGAACATCAAAATGTTGTGCACTTGTTTCACAATATTACAAGCGATGTGCTGGAAATAAAAGTAGATCGTAAAAATTAACATTGCAATCAAAATGCAAAATTTCAATTTTACATAGAAATTATGCTTAGTATAATATATATAAGGGTATAACAATATATTTAATAAAATATGTTCAAGTTAGAAATTTATATTTTCAATGAACATGTTGGAATCTTTCTTCTGGTTATATTCAGCAAAGCTTAATTTCTCTGTAAAATTGGCTTCAATTCTACATGCTTTTTAAATTTGTGATTTGATTTAATTTGTGATTTCGATCCATAATTTTAATTAAAAACATATTTTCCTTTTTATAAACTAGTTGTAAGAAAACATATTTTCGAAAATGCTCCGTTTTCATTAATAATTAATTTCATCATTTTAAACTTTAATACACTTTATAAAATAATGAGATATTTGATTCATATTATTTTTTAGATGAAAAGGCTGGTTCCTTTCTTTCGAGATGCTAATATAATTAAAAATAAACAAATAACTTTCAATCAAGTTTTGACAAGATTAAAATTTTGCATTTGCAACCAGAAGTGCACAAACATTAAAAATTCCAGTATATAAAGACGTGCAAAACTAATTACAAACTTCCATTCCTTCACAAGTAGAAGATAAAAATATATAAAGAAGAAAGGTTTTTAATCAAAAAGGTGTGAGAGTATAAAAAGAAACTAAATTAATTTTATATAATTGTAAACTTAAAGTGTAACTTCGACCTAAAAACTTAATTTTAACAAAATATTAGAGACATCGAATTGATGCATTCCCACCTGCTGATGCCGCGTAGACATATAAAAATAAATGTTCTATGTTTAAGTTTAAAACATTATTGTCTATTAATCAAGATGGCAATAATGATTACTATCCTTCAAATTAAATTTTACAGCGAAAATTTATTACTATACTCAAAATTGCATTTCCTGCCACTATTTAAAAATATATATGTAATTTTTCTATCAGAATAAACAAACCAGTATTTTTTTATAACAAAAGTTATTTCTTGGTGCTAATTATTCTCTCTTTTATTTACAATCTCAATTGTTATAAATATTTGCCTCACTACAATAAAATCCAGAAAGATTATTTCAGACTTTTCAACCTATTTAAAATTATAAGCGCTTTCCGAGGAGAAAAAAATTATAGTGAGCGATCAAATTGTTGTTTTTCTTAATGATTTTCATGACATTTCTTTGTTATGATGTTCCAATGCATTTTTTAAGTATTATTAACTTTTCCAGAAATAGAGCTCAAAAGTAACCCTGATGCGTTTTAAGACTTTGCGTTAGATATAAAACGATACATTAATTAGAAGAAAAAATTTCCTTAACAACCTTAATTTATTTGGAGGGTGAAAATGACAAAAAACTAAATAGCAAGCCAGGTTGGAAAAGAAATTAATTCATGGAAGAATGTTACAAATTGCTTTAATTGCTTATTCATCTGTTCTTTCTTTATGCTTTCTCAATTTGTAGTAATGTATCCAGTATGCGAACAATTATAGCCTTACCTCATTATCGTTTTAGTGCATTCATTTTTTATTGCTTTACTCTCTTATGTATACATATATGTATGTGTGTACGTGCGTGCGTCTGTGTGGGTTTACATAAATCCTATTTTGACAAATTTTCCAAATAGTTTGATAGGAAAACAAAAGTATTGTCTTGCAAATAATTGCAAGAAGAAAATAATTTTTATTTTTCAAGATATAATATTTTTTTTTATTGAAAAAATTCAAACCTCAGAGGTAAAATGAAGAGTTTTGTTTTTGAAATCACGTTATAATTTGCTAAATAGATGCTAGCGAAAAATTGAAGAGAAATAATGTTTGCAAGAGAATTCCTGTATAAATATTTGAAATTAGTGAGATCTATGCATAGTAGTAGTATATTGTAATGCAAAATGATAACAATTTATGTATATGTTTTAAGCATTAATCCGTAGAGTATAATAGATCTTTTAGCAACTTTTTTTACAGTGCACGATTTTTCTTATAAATGAAGCAAATTTTTTTATATAAAAGACAATTCTTTTCTTCAAAATTTTATTTTAAACCTAAATTTTAATATTCGGTGCCATTATATTAACTAATTTCATTGAGATAATAAGAATTAAGAATCTTTCTTTTATTTATAAGCTGAATGAAATTAGAATTAAAATATTATGCTTTAAATAGGATCGGCGACATTTGTCTTATTTTTTCAAAGTATATACATAGGAAGCCTCATAAAATGGGACTTTTCTTGATTCCAAATTTATTCAGAGAAATTCTAAGAGAAAATTAGTTATTTATAATATCTCTTTCATGAAAATATACATTGAATTCATTAATAGGAACACTGATAATACTATTTTAAAATAACAGTAAAATATGCTAACAATAGATAGTAGGAAATATAAACAAAGTGGATATAAAAATGAATCTGGATATTAAGGGTTCATTTAAAATAATTTTTTATACCTCTAACTTTCAATCAATTGTTTTCTTATTGTTGCAAAACCTTTTTATTGTTATTATTACGAAAAAATTGTTAATTTATATTATTATAAGTAAATTTATGGATTATATCCAGTCCTTGGATTATACAATTTAAAAGTAAATACTGACAAAAAAAAAACAGGAATAAGTTCTTATATATACAATTATGACAATATTTTAAACGCTTAGAATTGTACTTTTAACCCTTTGTAAGGCACTGGGAAGTATGCTTCCCACCAAATTCATCTATCTTCGGGAGAAGTTATGTAGATTGGCTTAAGTTCTGACAAATTTTTCAATAAGACAGAAACTTATGTGCTACAGTTCCTTGTCACACTCAAAATAGTGTCTTGATTTGTTACTTAATTATTAATTAACACAATAAATTAATTAATCAAATTAAATTGTTCTGATAAGTTAAATGAATCACTTTCCTTAAGCCAGTCTCATTCCTAAAAATATTTTACTATATTATGACTAGAAAAAATGGCCTTTTAAAGGGTTAAAAGAGGTTTTAGATAATGTATAATTGGATTTATTAAGAGGGCGGACTCACATCAGAATTGAAAAAAAAATAAATAAAGAATAGTTTTTATGTCATTTCTATTTTCCCACGAATAAAATTCAAAAGTACAAATAAAAAAGAAACATCATGATTCTTTTCACGATACAACAACTATCTAGCACTCTTCTAATGGGTAAAACGGGTAGAAAGGAGATGGTCATTAATTTGTAAAATTATGCTATGAAGAAGTTGGAATGAGTGTCGTTTCTAGAAACTCCAACGGTAGTAAGTGTAGCAATTCAAACCGTTTGGGAATAATCTTCACAATAAAACGAATATGACTGGAATTGGAATGGAACCTAATTGATTCATTCTGTTAACGGAAAAGAGAACTGGGAGCTTAATAGATATACGTTCGAAATAGATTAGACATACTAATAACTCGTTAACATTTAGCAACTGGAAAACATTCGCCACACATTGAATAGATAGATATCCCAAATTTTAAGTTTTAATGTATAAAACTTGCTATTGAGCAGATTTCTGCAAATTATATAATTAAGATGAACTGTCAGTCTGAAACAATGTCTTTTTAGCTGAAAAATTGTTTTTTTTTTTTTTCAAAATGCGCTCATTTACATAGTTTATTCAAACACTAATACATTAGACTTGGAAAAAAAATAAGAAAAGTAAGAGGAAAGATGAGATCGTTTTTAAATAAACGTATATTACTTAGAAATTACTATAACTTTTTATATCTTCTTAATTATTTTTATTTATCATTTATTAGTATTTTTACTATTATTTTTATTCATTATTATTTTTTACTTTTCACAAATTACACTGATATGCTACATCAGTTTGGAAAATCATTTTTATATGTATAACGTCCCCTTGAAAGCTGTGATGACAAAAAAGTGGTGACATAATTTTTTTATTTGATAATAATGATAGGTAGAATATTATCTGTAAATTATATATGTTTAGAGTTGGCCGGAAAAAAAAACTTTTTTTCTCCTTCTAGTATACGACGTAAAAGATGTGCATTGGAGAAATAAGATGATTAAAATAAGGAGTAATTTTTTCCGTAATACATACAGTTAACACATTGACTTAGAGAGACGTATATATACGTCCGCGGCAGGCAAGGGGTTAAATAAAAAAAATAATACTTGGAACAAAAATGAATTAGAATTCCTACCTTTAAATAACCCATGCCCGTAATTGTTAAATATCAAAATTAGGAAATACTTCAACGAACTCAAAGTACAGGAAAGCCTTTGAAAAAAAAATCATTATGTTTCTAAACTTTTACGAGCAACAACAACACGAAGAAATGCCTTGAATTATTATTATTATTATTATTATTTTTCAAATTCATGCCTGGAATATGATTTTGTTGATGAAAGAAAATGACAAAAACACATCAGGAAATTGATGGACAACCAATTGATAAATTTAAAAAATTATAATCTTTGCCACAAAGCAAAAACTTGAAACATTCACTTCATAAGCGTTTGAAATATTTCAAATGCAAATTATGCTTTATCTATTTATTTTTACCTTTTTAAAAATATTTATTATTTGTTTAGATTAAATTTAATACGTCATTTTGTCTAACTGGTTGGTAGATCATACACTGATATCCGATTTTGCTTCTTCGTTGAGAAATTTAACTCAAAATACTATAAAAAATATTTTTTTTTGGTTGGAAAGACAGAGGATCCATTTCATATTAGTATTTACGGCGTCAAAATCAAAAGAATGCCATTAATCAGAAGCACAAGGAATATTTGAAAAAAGAGTGCTGAAAAAAAAAAGAGTGAAAAGAAAGAGTTGTCTGGAATGTTCGAGCTCTCCCATAAATCTGATATCAAAGTACCATTTGATTAGAAATAAGAGTAATATACAACGCAAAGAATATAAAACACTGAAAGAGAATTTAAATGCTTGGTATTTTTTTACAATTTCTCAATTTTTGTTGCATTTTGTACCCTACTATTCTTTCTTTGCTTAATACTATATTTTCCTATCGAATTTTAGTTTTACAATAGGATATCAGGAAACAAGGGAAGTGAACGAAGATTTTATTTAGCTTTCATTATTTATGATAAATTTAAAACTATTGCGATTCAAATAGAACATGACGCTTGGAGCGCATAAAGATAAGGAGTTAAAAACTGTATATTGAATTAATTCCATATACGATATTTTTACTTTCGGCAGAAAGTAAAAAACTCCGAAATTATAGACGAAATTTTCTGAAATAAATTTTATTACTCATAAAAAGTTTTGCTCTACAAATAAATTGAAAAAAAAATTATAAATTTATAAAATATGAATATCTCGGAATGTACTACTCAGGATTCGACATCATGAATGAAAGCGAATAAATGAATCTCAAATACAATATGTATTTTATGAGGGTGCATTACCTAAGAATAATATTTCTATCTCCGCATTACCTAAGAATAATACTTCTATTTTGTTGAGATCTTAACTTTCAAATATCTATAGTCATGCTTTCGTGTTCTATTATTCAATCTTAAAGATTGTGAAATTTAAAATTTTTACAATTTAAATATATTTTATAAAATTATCAGATAGGCATATTGTAAATTTGATCATTTTTTTATGCAGAGTGTATAAATTATTTTAATAAATTTATAAAGGAATGTGAATAGTTTTAAATTATTTAGAATTCTAGGTTTCAGTCCTAAAACAATTCAACAAACAATTACTTAAGATCCCTAATTTTAAATTTAATATACGTTTTCATTCAATAATAAGATTTTAGTCTCATTCTGTAAGATTATTTCCCTGCTGAGAGAGAATAAAAAATAAGTATGTACAAAAGTAAAAAGTAAAAAAAAAATACCATAAGAAGCTAATGGCAGATATATGGCAGAAACTAATGGCAGAATGATAGATGCCATGCAAGTTAAATGGGACAATTCAGACTTAGATGACTCGTACTTTCACAGTTGTCATATTACTATAGCATCAAATAATGTGCAGTTAATGATCATGTCATTAAATATTATGCATTCTTATTATTATCCTTTCACAAACAATTTCAGGCATATAAGGGATTCCGATGATTTTTTTTAATGTATTACTATTTAACATTATGGACCTCCATCAGCTTGGACTATAAGCCTTGAGCTGGCAGCTTCCACAAAATGGTGAAGTTTGTACCACAAAAGAATTTCTCTTAGTGGCCAATGAATTTGAAGTACAACTTTTCAAATGAGATTACCTGTTTCCTATCAACTCGTGTTTATAATCAATTTCAGAAATAAAACATTAAATTATATTTAAGCTTTAAAGAATCATTAGCAATATAAATAAATGGAATCTTTTCATAAATGTAAGTTCCTTAAAAAATTACGATTCTAAAACACAAAACTGTTAATAAATAGAATAAAGTGGTGTTCTAGAAGAAATTTTTATTTCTTTTAATTGAAATATTTTGTAAATTTGAAATGGACAATAAACAATTAAGATATCATCATTTGCCTTTTCAACTGATTTTCCCAGTGCAAATTTTTCCTTTTGAAGCCAGCTATAAATTCCAAACCGCACCGATCACTGACTGCATTCCATTCTAAAACTGCTAAGAAAAGTTTTCCAAACTCTGTTCAAACCCTTTCGAATTATAGAAAGAACCAGAGCCGATAATGGCGGGACATAGAATTCAATGGCTCGTGGGAAAGAATTCACTCCTACTTCAAATTCTTAATTCCAACCGTCTAAGAATTTTAATTAAAAAACAACGCGATTAGAGAATCTTTAGCTCTTTCCAGCTTAATGAATTCTTGTTACTTTTGAGTAAATGACAAAAGACTCCAGACTTGGCTTAAATCGATTCATTATTTAAAGAAGGCATTGGAATCTATAGATCCTTTCAAGTACAAACTTTTGTCAAAAAGGACAGATAAATACATGGAAACTTTAATTAGAATATTCAATATGTGCATGAAAAGGCGGTTTCGGAACACTTTTTTTCTAATCCGTAAAACGTACAAAGACTTTCGATGAATTAACACTTGTTAGCTCATTACCTACAATTAGCAATTAATAATGCTATTAGGATTGTGTTTCTCTTACATTTAAGTAGATTTACTTTCTATGAATGCTAATTATTATTTTATTTACTTTTATGTTTTAACAAAGAAATGTCTATAGTCAGTATATTAGTATAAATTAGCATCTTAAAATTATCATGCAATTAACCTAACACAGCGCAAAAATATAATGGAATTTTTTATTAACATGACTTAGAAAGAAAAAAACAAATAAATCAAATAAAGACAAATATTAATGTAAAAAACTGTCACTCTAAACTTCCAACTTAAACAAGAGACACTTAAATGATATAAATAAAAATATTTCGAATACTTACTTGATGGGTCGGATATCGTCAGGTTTCCTCCAATATTTCATCAGGAAAGCTCGTTTCAAATTCCAATCTTCATAGATGGATTGCATTCCATTTCTAAAATGTAGAAGGAAAGCTCTCAAAACTATATTAGGTATACTTAATAAAAATTCGCGCCTTCGGTCCTCTTGTTGATTCATTCAAATGATTCAGAAGATTTAGAGACAGAATTTGTTTCCATTTTGGTTTCTCATTTCGCTTCGCCTTAGCATTTTTATTAAAAACAGGTTTTTTTAGATTGTCTGACTCCTATTGGCTTAATTGTTACCTTCAAGAAATTTCCACCAATGACTTGAAACTAATAGAAAATTGACATGGATGTCTTCAAGAGCTTTTATGTTTGTTTGAAGAGCAGGGGCAGATAAATGCATGTATATTTTAAAGTAAGAAAGTTTAAATACCCACAAAAGGAAAAGTCTACGACATTTTTTTTTCATTTTAAGCACCTTAGAAGAGATTCTATGAAATTTTGTTTTCTTCTATAATGAATGATCATAGTTGGAAGTTAAAAGGCATTTTATTTTAATTCCTTAATGAATTATTTCAACTAAAGTTTTGATAATTTATTACTGCTAATTTTTAAAAATATTTGATAATTGATTTTAAGACGCATATTTTTAACTCCAGATCTGTATTTTCCGTAAACTTGAAATAAATATAATTAAAGTTGATAACAAGGATTAATGTTAAATTATATTATTTTAAATCAGAATAACAAAATTGACAAAAAAAAATAAGAATTGGTAAATAAAACCATGGCAAAATAATTTTATATTATTAATTTTAAACCATATTCTTTTTTATAAAAAAGCTCATAAAGTTCATAAAAATAGAAATTAATTGAAGTTTAATAATTTTAATCCGATATTTTTTAATTGCCACTCAAGTAACCAAGTAAATTAAAATTAATTTTGCAAAAGCATCTTTTGTATTTTAAGATATTTAGAAAAGATTGAAATATTTCAAGAATTGAAATTAAGTGTATTTATAAACCCACTTACTTTAGTAGTTGCAAAATATCATCTTACTTATCAATTTCTATTATTTAAGTAAATCCCATTAAAATAAACATTTAGAAAAATTGAATTTACTTATTATAATTTCATTAAAACTAAATATAAAATAAACTTTAATACGATGAATGTCCATGAAATGAATTACAAAAAATAATGAATGATTATCGACTAAACCTTTCTTATTCGTACTGTAATTTTTGAATAACTTCAATTTTTAATTTTACATTAAAAATTATTTGTGATAAAAACTAATAGTGAATGTTTATTACATCATCCTCCGTTCTCGAAGGGAATAAAATAAAAATTATAACGTTTTCAAACTTACTTTCCCCATTGGCTGATTCTAATAATTTAAAATTTTTTTCTGATTATAAATTCAGCATCTACTACTCTAAAAAATATCGTGAATTTTGCCCCTTTAATTTTTTAATTCAGAGATGTGAATTTGATTTACATTCTTGTTTCTTCATCATTAATCATGGCATCCAATGATTCATTTTTAAATTTATGTTTGTTTACACGCACACAAACACGGACACAACACAAGACGTATATATATATATATATATATATATATATATATATATATATATATATATATATATATATATATATATATATATATATATATATATATATATATAAGCATTATTTTATGAAGCAGGATGCAGTTTTGATGACAGTGAAAAGACTTTCGATTTCGTGACGTCGTTTTATTTCATTTTGAAGAAGCAGAGCAGGCATATGTACAAGCGTTGAGCACACAGAACGACACAGAAAGGAATGAGGAAAAAGCACTTGAACATTTTATCCCTGGTCTTATATAACCGGATATTTTGATATCGAAAATATTTCTTCATAGTGCTAATATATTAATAAGATTCTGATGGGGATTTCTGTTGCATGTCAATCACAATTAAGGGAAACACATTGATCTTTTAAAAAGAATGTGCTTACTGGACATTTTCCTATCCTTTCAAGCGGAGCGTGAGAATGTGTCGACGTTTAGACGATTCAGCAATTTTATAAAGCTTCTCTTGAATTAATTAAATAGAGAAAGTGGAATTGGATCAAGAAATAAGAGAATGAACTTACTATGGGCCAAATTAAGATAAAACTTTGGAAATTAATTAAATTGAAATTAGAGTTAAAATATGCTTACAATTCCCCCGCCCACCGCAAGACGTGGAGGTACCTCAGGGCCCTTGACACACAGCCATACCTTACAGTGGTGTTCAAGTAAGAAAAAAACTAAAATTTAAAGGCATATTAGAGTGATACCCGAGTTTCCCTTACCTTTACATTAATATAAAAATCCTTTTGAACAAGATTATGTAAACCATAAAAAATAAAGTGATATCTGTGAAAATATTAAATAAATTTAAATATTCAACAACACCAAAAATAATAATATTAAAATGTGCAATATAAAAATGATTTTCTGCAGAAACTCAGTTTATTGTCTCTCAGTCTGTAAGATTGTCTCTATTTGGTGAGGAATGTCTCTAAACAAGGCTTGCCCACATTGTCCTTTAAATAGTAGAATGCTATCAAAAATATCAAATTGAATGTAAAATAATGAAATAACAAATTGAACTTATATAATAGTAATATATCACCATAGTTCTGATTTTTGAATGTAACACTTGAATTTGAGAATAATAATATGAGATTCAAAACAAATTATATATTATTATAAACAAATTATAATAATATAAACAAGTTATAACTTATTATAAACATTAATACTCAAAACAAATGATTTAAAAATGTGTAATTGTAAAACAAAAACTTTAACCCATTAGTTTGCCAATTAGTGGTGAATAGTTCAACCTTTTCCACCAATTTCTAATAGTGGTTGAAACTTAATGACCCAAAATTAGGACATCAAGAAGGGGGGGGGGAATTCTTATTTTCTCTCTACTCTCATCCAGGAATATTTATTTCCAAAGTCGAGAACAACATATCCAGGATAAAAATGGAAATAGATAGAAATTAATTGTGATGTTGACCCTATACTCACATCTCAATAAGATTGAAGTATTTGAATTTATGCTGTGATGGCGCCTTTCATATATATTGTTACAAAGTTTTTTCTTCTACAAATACCGTCAATAAATCGTAATGACGCAGCACATTTAATTACTAGTGCAGCAGCTTGCTTGCTTGCTATCTAATCTTCTCAAATCTTTTTGCTTGTCGGCGACTCCGACTCTCTCATTACTCGTCGGCGACTCCGACCACTCTCCCACACATGACTTCTGAAGATACACACAACTTCTTACAACGGTCTTTCTCACGAGGACACTATCCATGCCGGGTAGCAAAATTACAGATTTGTAACATTGCTCCCCTCTTTAAAGACTGACGTCCCGGCAGTCCCACTTCAATCCAACAGCTGGCGTAGGCTTTCGAACGATGTGATGATGTTAAGGCGTTTGTTGACTTCTGCACTTTCGAAGATGACAGCATTTACTAATTTGGTGGCGACTAAAGATCCATCCGTACCTTTTCAATGCTTTGGACTCGGACTTCTTCGTCGTTTCGGATTGTACACCCAGACTTGATTCCGCTTCTTAAAATGCAGGATGTCCCAAGGAGCCACTTTTTGTGTCCTAACAGGACTCTCCGAAACAAATTTTAGCCAGAATGGTCGGTTGCTCACTTTCAACTTCTTCCGTCGAATCAATCGACTATCAGGAAGGTCCAACAGTGTTCTTCGGAGTCCACTTGAAAGCCAGTTATTCAACTTTGTCGGCAGATCTTCCACGGGAAAATTCTCTCCCATTTACAGTTCCTTCTCGACACTCCATAACTGTCCATAGCTCTCAGTACAGGATTCTTTGAAAAGCGCATATGCCTTTGCTGGAAGGGTTCTTCCACGAAGACGTAATTTATCAGGATATACAGAATATCCGTCGGTTTCTTCTTGCATCACACTCTTTTGCAAATCCGCAGCAAAGTCGAATTCTTGAAGGAAGTCCAGGCCGGGACCACAAGGATCAGCGATACCAGGCACGTAGTCTTCAACCGTATCACTCTGCAAGGAGCTACTAAGAGTCTTGCAAAGAGGTTGTCCAGCCAATCTTCGGGATGAATCCAATCGAAACAGGGTTGCATTAACTCCTGAATCCATAGGCATCGAGCACTTATTACCACTTACAGATCCGTCCAAACAGAATTCATCTTCTCCATCCCCAAGTGTTTGCTCCTTCGATTCCACTTCAGGGGATTCTTTCGGAGAAGTCTGTTTCAGCTCTGCCGTTATTTGACACTCTCCCTGTTGGTGCCTCTCCTTGTTGAACTCCAGTTCATCCTCAGAATCGCCAGGCTCCTTTTCGGTGACAATGGTCTTCATTCGATCTTCAATCTTTTCTTCTTTCACTCGGCTTTCGCTGTTTCCTTCAATTTCTTTTGTAATATCTTGGACATCTTCGATTTTATTATCTTTATCTTCTAAAATTTCTTTCTTTAATTCATTCTTTATTTCTTCATATCCGGCTTTCCATTCCTCTTGTCCTTTCTTCAACTCCGCCATCATGGCAAGTAACTTTGCGAATTTTTCATCCATTCCTCTGGTTCAAAGCATACACGGAAAAATCCAATTAATCCCACTTCTGACACCAAATTGTTACAAAATTTTTTCTTCTACAAATACCGTCAATAAATCGTAATAATGCAGCACATTTAATTACTAGTTCAGCAGCTTGCTTGCTTGCTATCTAATCTTCTCAAATCTTTTTACTTGTCGGCGACTCCGACTTTCTCATTACTCGTCGGCGACTCCGACCACTCTCACACACATGACTTCTGAAGATACACACAACTTCTTACAACGGTCTTTCTCACGATGACACTATTCATGCCGGGTAGCAAAATTACAGATTTGTTACAATATTCGTTTGTCTGGAAGCAGAAACACTCGTGATAAACATAATTTTTAAAAATAATGTTTTGTGGCTGTAAAAAAAGTTATGAAAAATTTTGCACATCATTTATTATAAGGATTTAGCATTCAATATTTTAGTTCATTATTGCCAAATGCATTCGCTCTCTTTTTAATTTACACCAGTAATTCCTATCTTTCTCAGCCCGAAGCACGTCTGTATCAGCAGTGGGAGTTAGTTAAAAACTTTTTTATAAAAGCATCAAATGCATAAAGCTTAGATAAATTCCGCCTGAACAAATCTCAATCATTTTAAAAATAGCTATTTAAAGGATGAAAGAATCCCACGACTGAATGATATTATGGTCCACTACATTACTTAAGGGTATTGAACTAAGTAGCATTTATAAAACAGACTGCAGCCTAAAATAAATTAGTTAAAAGTAAGAAAATAGAGAATATTAAAATTAGTATAATAGTGATTGCAAGGCAAATTTCATTCAAAATAGTTTTTTTGAAATACACAGTAAAAAAAAAAAAAAAGGAGAGAGAGAGAGAGCGTGTTTACGAATAACAATTAAAAATTGCCAATATTAGAGATGGAGATTTCCTAAGAATCTTTTGCTTCGTTTTTATTCAGTTACTTATTTTTGATCATATTAAGTGATTTTTCTTATTCAGAAAGAAACGTAGCATTTCATGTCAATAATTATGATTATAGTCTTTCAAATAGGACGGTAATATTATAACTGATAAATAATATGATACATGTAATGAACTTACTTATAAAACTGACTTTCGAAACCTTTTTTAAAGAAATTAATGACATGTTATAGGCAAGTACGCTATATATCAGTTTTCAAATGTGTTATGTTGAATAAGTTTTTCGATGGAAGTGTTTTTTAAGGGGGGGGGGAGAATTATGCAGAAGTTCACTTGAAGTCTATTTTAATTATAATTTATTTAATTTATGAATTAATCGTATTTTTTGGCCAATTGAATAAAAATTATGAATATAAAACAAAAATAATCGTGAGGAAAATTAATTTTCTCAACAATAGCAAACAACTTTAATGGCATTTGAATTTACCTAAGATTGTAGATTTCTTCAATCAATTTGGATAATGTATGTATTCAATAGATTAATTTTTTTTATGAATAATTTCTAAAAGTAACCAAGAAACAGGTTCACGCACATATATAAATGTCTGAGTGCAATTCCCAAAGTGCGACAGAATACTGACATGAAGACACATCAACTTTTAAAATTCAGAGAAGGTCGATTGCTTTGAGATAGTTCACACTGCATTAATAAAGTGTTCACTGGCATATCAATTTAGTTTAATTATACAGTTCAGTATATTATTAAAATTTACAGAAATTTAATTTATAATCTACAGAAAATCATCATGAATAAAAGAAGCTCATCATGACCTGCAAATTTAAAAATGAAATCTTCTATGAAAGGCATCAGATATATGGCATTCATATCATACTTTAAAGTTAAATAATTACTTAAATGTTAAAACTAATCATTATTATACAATACACGTAATATATAAATGCAAGTGCGATATGTACTTGATGTGTATATTTCAATTGGTGCTTATCATAATTTCAAAGCACAAAGAAATGCTATTATTAATGTCACATATTGTAATATATATGGAATATGTGAGTTATGTAAAGTTTCTATTTTCTGCTATCAAATGATAATTTAGGCTTTCAATAATATTGTAGTGAATTGGTCCTAAATGGAACCCCAGATAACGCATACAATGGAATTAAAAAAAAACTTTTCAGGTATCCGATTAGGTTTTTAAAAGTTGCTTATCAGTAAAACGTCCAGATTTCTTTTTATGATTTACAGAATTTGTAATTTCAAAGCAGCCTTATTTTTAGTATAAGTAAGATAGAATTACAGGCACAACAATGTCAATGGCACACAGCAAATAAAATTGGAATCAGAAATAGTGACATTTTAAACCGGAAATGGATATCTTATTTTAATTAAAGTGATACCCTTCGAAAATAATATTTGTAAGGCTTATAATAAGTCTTTACCGAAGTAATAATAATTCGTTAAATTTTATTAAATTTAACGTACCTTTGTCAAAACTTTTTGGAGTTGTAATACGCCGTAGATTTCTGCTATAGATTCATCTAGTCATATTTTACAATCTCTTTCATTTCAATTTAGAAACGGTTTGAGAAAAAAAAAATGATGAATACTTTGAATACTAACAAAAATGTATTTACTAAGATAATTTTATCGTGTTATCTATTACATTCAGATATTTTGAGAAGCATATATCTGAAGTAAAAATACATTAATTCTTTACTTCTGCTGATTTTCATAGTGTTATTTTCCCTAGCCAAACAATTTTCTTTATTCAAAACCTAATGGTAATATACAGAATTTTACGTTTAATTATAATATTATTTTGGCTGTTTCAGTTGTTTGATTTATTAAAGACATTTTGTACGTCTCCATTTGAAAAAAATGCCTTCATATGTAATCAGATATCATATGAATCAACCTCAAAATCAAGAAATAATCTCATAAGAACTTTCTTTCTAACGTTCCATATCATTTCGGTAACTTAATTTTAAAAAAAAAAAAACTTATTTTTGGTATCAAATGTCAATCAGAAATATATTATCACACCCCGAAAGGTTTAATCTACACTGTTATCGTGTATAAAACTGATATTGATTGTTGAATGTACAATTCTTCAATTCTAAAACAAACTTAATTATGAAACAATCACGATTCCAAAAGGAAGAAAACTCAAGTGCTTTTCCTAACATAATGCTTTCACTTTTAAAATCAATTATACTATCTTTGGAATATATCCAATGAAGCCTCGATTTACTTGGATAAGAGGAGCCATTAGCATGTTTGATATGAGAGAAAGAACCCTTTTTTCATTATATGACTTAAACCACCTCATTAAAAAAAATTACTTAAGGAAAGTACGTAGATTTTAAAATATATAATAAAACAAATTTTATCATGCCTTAGCATGGAATAAGATTTAAATGACTCTTACTAGGCTCATTTATAGTAAATAAGTCAATGATGCACTAAAAGTCTTGTTCCTAATATTATTATAATGGAACTAACTATTATGCATCCATTGGGATGCATTTAGACTTCCATTTTTCTTTAGTCATTAGGGATTTGTTTAATGAATTAGCCCTATTCTGAGATTTTATCAGTAACCCATCAGAGCTTTTTAGAAATGATTATAGAGTCACTACATTTCATTTAATGCATATATCTCACTCTATTAGACATGCCCTTTTTACCCTAGGAAGACTAATGGTATATTTGGCACCCAATTAAATATTTCATCCTATGTAGATTGGATCTTCACGATTCTCCACTGAGTATTCCCTTTTTTCTGTGGTTTCCCAGAATTATATTTTATGAGTTTAAGATCATATCCATAAATTCTTCTAATGAGACCCCTTTTTATACCGAATCACTAAAACATGAATTATTAAAATACTTTAATGAAGATATCATCAACACTTCAATTTTATGGGCATTGACAATATCTTTGATCTCAAATTATTCTAATTTAATTCTATGCAGTTTCTAAAACTTATGAACTTCATTTCTCTTTTCAGCGATGGCATTTATTACAATGAAACTAATTGTACTTCAAGAAATTTGCAATAGTAGACTAAATATTGTATATTTCGTAGATGAACAAATTCACACTTGAATGTTTGACCTGGTGTATAGGATAGTTTTTTTCTCTTTAGTTCATTATTTACAATAAATAAATATTTTTTTTTAATCAAGCTTAAATATTAAAAAAGTATTTAACATTATTTACATTTTAAATGACTTAGTTTTAAATTGAACTTGTAACATATTCCTTTACATTTACTTATTTGAAAATTAACAATCCATTTTAGAAATAATATTAATTTATTTTTTCATTCCACTCTCATTTCACAATAAACCACGCCGGATTTACGAAAGTAATTTATTTGCAAAATATATTTTAGGCTTCTTTCAATACTATTTATTTCAATAATACGGCACCTATTTTGTTAACATGCAGTACAACCTGCTACTTTCTCCACATTTGCATGAAATGGGAAATCAATTTCCATCTCCTTTCAAATAAGTAGGAGCTGATGCGTTAATTCAAACATTTAGTATGAAATATTTTATACGAAAAGTCGTTTAACTCACCTCATTTTTTGGTTGAAATGAACGTGACATCTTTTAGGAGAAAATTAATATTTTCCTTCTTGCTTTCATGCATCTCATAGGAAAATAAACTCCCTTTTATGTTTGGAGGAAACTCATTTCTGTTGAGCAAATGTTATTTTAGAAGCAGAATTATAAAGTGTAGCATATACATAGAAAGTTTTAAAAACTCCTTCGACATTATTATATTTTATCAAGTGGCGTTTCATATGTTCATCAAGATTTTTGATTACTTTCACAGCTTAGATGTGTTAATTGTCTGATTTTACCATCAAAATAGGAACTTTTATCTTCTCTTATATCTTAAAAAATATTTAAGACGAAGATAAATTGAAATTTGGAAACTTTTACTTGAGATAAAGGCATATTTTATAAATATATCTTCTTATTATAAGATATTGTTAACAAATATTTTAAAGAAATATAAAATCAAATAAGATAGCCAAAATTTCTAATTACTTGAATCTGTTGTCTTCTAAGTTTGATTTCTATCAATTTAATTTAATTTTCTGAATTCTGGAATTCATAATAAGTAAACATAAGGAATATCTCGTTATAAAGGTTTTCGTAAATAATCTTTCATATTTCCTGGAAATAGTTTTCAGGATTTGAAACATTCTAATTTCTTAATAAACTTGCGGTATTTTTTATATGATTGATAACGGTTAGTTGTTAATTTAAATTATGTTTTGATCTTAGGTGTAAAGTGCAGTCAAGTATCAAATATGTGGAAGAAAGGATAATTCCAGAAAAAAGAAAATACAATTTGACTGCATTTTTATTAACATAATTAAAATAATAAAAGGGGATACATATTTGTTGACACATCTGGCGAGACGGGAGTGGTGCCAATGAAAACGCGCCGCAAGAAAATGACTTTTAGTTTTTTTCCCCTTTTTTTTCTTGCTTCCTCTCTATTTCTTTCTTTTTATTTATTATTAATATTCATGTTACGAGTTGATTTTTGTAATCCATTCAGTCGCTGAAAGGGCCTGATTCTGTATATAGCTTATAATGCGACCCAATCTTTAATATGTTAATATCCAAAGCTGAAATTCTTAGTCATCATCGTCACATTAAACGGTTCAAATTGATTTTGAAGCCTGCCTTCTTTCCGTCCGTTTCAAATTTATCTTCGGAATGAGGTGAGCAAATTTTAATTATTTCTTAGTAGTTAGTTATACAATATTCATAAAATAATAAATACCTTGTTTTTTCTTGGAGCTTTGTGTTAAAAATTAAGAAGCAACTGTATTTTTTAAAAAAAATTAGCCCATAAATAAAGCATAATTTTGAAATGGATATTAGATAATATTTTATTTTGAAAAGAATTCAAAGTAACAGTGAATAATATATATATATATATATATATATATATATATATATAAATTAAAATTCATGCTAACTTGGGCATTTCTGTAAGCATCTTAAACTTTTTTTATGTTGAGATTTTTAAATAGATTTTATTCACCAATACAAAGTTATTTTAAGAATCTTATTAATTGTTAATAATAGCTATCTCCAGGATTTCGCTTGACCATTTCATATAACCGCTATGTTAAATTCATTATAATTTTCACATGTAGAACTTGATTTATTTAGTTCCAGGTATTTATACCTTGGATATTTTTAGAATTTCACTTGTCTAACAGAGGGAAGAATTTGCTAGGTGAAAAAAAACATCGTCTTGTGTGATGTGTGTTTACCATTCATCTCAATGAAAATCAGGATCATTTATGATAATATATTTTTAGGCGTATTTTGAACAGGTGGTACCATACAACCGTATCCTTTCACAAAAATTGTTACCTTGCTGTACGAGGTAATCATTTGATATAAAAGCAATTAGAGCGAGCGAAAAACAGGTAATCAATTGATAAAAAAACATTTAGATTCAATGCTAAAATAGGTTATAATTTGATAATCATATTCCTAGTGCAAAACTGAAGGATATTAAGAATCATATAGACATGATTTATGCATGATAATGATATTCAGTATACCAATCGATGGGACCTTTATATTATTGAAAACATAAATTATATTTGTGAATATTGCAAGAATGTAAACATTGTTAAGAAATTATTGTAAAAAGAATTTCATAAATATGTGTGTATGCTATTTTAAAAATGAATGCCAATAACTTTCACCGACCTATTTTATCATTACATTTGAAATAAAGTGTTATTTCAGTTTCAAATTGGAGTGTAGTTAAAACGGAGATTAATAAACTGATATGACTTGAACCATAATAAACAACATTGATTAAAATTATTTGAAACAGCAAAAAAATGTGAATATATCCATTTATTAATTTATCAAGATAATACTGTGTCCTGGAAAAGAAGTTCAGATCATTATCAATGAAATTTTTCTAAATTCTCACTTAAAATTATTAGCCAAATGCCTTTCGAAATATTATATTATTAATTTAATTATTATTGTTATTTAATATTACTAAAAGTTATTCATAATTTTACTATTATTTATCATTATTGGCATACTTTTATTTTCCCCGAATTCACTAGAATTAAATTATGATTGTAAAATACGCTCGTTGCAAACTGACATTTAAACTTCAATAATATAGAAGATGTGAATTTTCTTCAATTTTGAACATAATTCAAGAAAATATTCATATATTATTTTAAGAAAGACATTATATATATATATATATATATATATATATATATATATATATATATATATATATATATAGAAACTTCTCACTTAATCCAATCTTATTTTGGAGACTTTGATGATTGTATTAAGACAAATTAAATTTATGAGAAGAATTGAAATAAATAATTTAATTTTTTCATAATGAATGTAAAATAAATTATCTGACGTAAGAAAAGAAAATAGAAAATTTATTCAAAAAAGCATATCATAGAGGCACAAATTTTTGATGGCTTTACTTTCGTATTCGAGGATATATTTGTATTAGGTATCCAAACAACTATATCGAATTTTGGAATCCTGGATAAAATGGGGTGTTTTTGAGGAAACGTATGTTTATTCAATTTTATGCATTTCTTTTTATACAAATGATATTTACCTTCTAAGTAAACAGTGCAATCTTGGAAAAATTGTTTGTTGGTATCAGACATGTTGCTTTAGAAACTCTAAACCCATACACAGTTCTGCTTCCACAAAGCGTATTCAAATGTGCTGAATATGGGAAAAGGTTATTAACCTTAAAATGTGTGGTTAAAAAATTATAAAAAATATATATATATTTGCGTTTCAAATAGCTCCAAATATTTTTTTAAAAAAATTGTTATAAAAAATGTTTTAATTATTTTTTTATGAAATTTAAAAAAAAAGAGAGAGAGCCAAACAACTACATTATAAATTAAGCAATATCCTAATGACACAAATCATGTTATAACAATTATACAATAAATATAGATGGTTTTTTTAACCGATATAATTTTACAACGCAAAATTCTTTTGATAGTATTTTTAATGGTATAAAGTTTAATCCAATTGTTCATTTTAAATCTAATTCTAGTACCGCTACTGCCTTATTTTGGTCTTTTCTTAAAATGTTTATCTAAAAGCATTTAAAAAAATATTTCAGCGCACTTGTGATTACTATTTGGAAAAATCATGTAAAGCGTATAAATGAAAATAAAATTATGTAGGCAAACTGTTACGTGATGCACTTTTAGATTAAATAAGATATAAATTCATTATGAAAATATGACTCCAGAACTGTTCCAAAAATAAAATTTAGAATTAACTTATAAATAATATTTTTTATCTAAAAAATATGTGAAAAATAAACATTAATTGAAATAACAATCACATCTGTTTGAAAATTGAGGGACACATTAGAAAGTAAATTCCTAATTCTCTTGTATGCAACAGCTTAAATAATAAAATATCTTTAAAAAAAGAATTCGAAATGAGAATCGTCTGTAATGAGACGTTTGAAATGCAGTCTGAGTTTAGTTTTGAATTTTTTTTTCCTTTCAATAACAAATACATTTCACATACATTTTAACATTCGTTCACTATAACTGTAGATTAGATGATTAAATATTGTGCTTTACTGTTTAATTGGGAAATACTAAAGCAGCGTAACTATGATTCTATTGATAAAGAGACAATTAAAATAACAGAAAAATCATAAATAAGCATTCAAAATTAATTGTTAATTGTCCAAAATAAGGTTCCAGAATAGGCATGTTTTTGAATGAAGAAATTTCCAAAAATATATTTTGAAAGGGAATGAGTAAATTATATCGATAAAAAAATAAGATATAGCTATAGTTAAAAATCCTATTGAATATTTAACTATACTGTTTTAGATTAGTTATGCATATATTTCAAAATATTTCTTCTTTATCTCGAATTATTCATTATTTAACATTACAAGGGAAATAATTCCATTAAATAAGTTTAAAATAAAGTATATAATAAATATTTTTATTTCTTTTTCGCAAAACAATTGATACATGCTATACAAAGCCAACTGATCAGCCAAAGCTCTTAAAAATAAGTACATTTTTTTTTTCGGATACTAAGTGATGGAAATAATCTTGCATAACAAAAGCGAAAAAAAAACTATACGAATAGCAAAATCAATTCCTGAATAAAATGAAGAATTTTTTTGTCTGCAAGGAAAATGATTTCCTTGCAGACAAATTGCACGTCCAATAAAATTGTACATATAATAAAGAATGGAAATCAGCTGTAAAATGAACTCTCATGCAAGTTATGATTTCAAATGGAAGAAGGTTCATTTAACTCGCAGCATTGAATGACGAACAGAACAAATGATAAGTGTATTTTTCATAAAAAAATATTGATTCAGGGCTCCATGAGATATCTATATATTTTAGAATGTATTTTATAACATTCGCCAAGAATATAAATGTTACAATATTCAAGAGGTGATGGCTTATTTCTATTTAAAATCTACTGTTTACTTTATCTTGATGCACATTTGAATACATTATATTTTTATTGTGTTTTAGCTCTAACTAAAATTTAATCGAAATTTACTTCTTATACAATATGAAGTTGTACATTAAAAATATAACTAAAATATATTTGTAAAAATCGCGTAAATGCTAAAAGATATGAAAATTAAATTGCGTGGTCTTAAAAATTATTTTAATTATGTATGAGATTTGAAAATAATCTTTATTTGCAATCATCTTGCAATTATATCAGATATGTATACTTAATGAATGCATTTGCTTTTAAAAAAGAGAACAACAGATAAACTAACACTGTGGGGACGTTACCGCCGAAATATTCTCGCATTCTTTTTTATAATTGTACTAGTTTATTTTTAACTGTATGCCGTTGACGCACAAGTTACACAACAGACTATTATAATAGGTTCTTTGGCGACATATTTTGTGATTGATCACTGGAACAAGATTAATATACCAGAAAACCAAAAGTGCATTTTGGATGCTTATTTTTCCGACCGATTAAAATCAAAATGTGATACACAACTATAATTATAATTATAAAATCAATACAAAATTCCATATATTTAAACTGTTGCATATTTGAGAAATGGAGTTTACATGTCTCTGAAAGGGCAGGCGGGCAGAAGGTCTACCCCTTAAATGATTTGATTACATTTTGATGCATATCAGCATTTTAGATGCTTAATCTGTGTACATAATTTCATCCATCTTTTCATGTATATCTTGTTAACGTATATTCCGATAGTTAAATAGAAATATTTCCTCTAAAAATGTTCCATTCAAGATTTGATAATAAATAAATATGAAGTAAATACCTTATACTAAACTTCATTCGTGTAACTGGAAGCGGTATGGAATTTTCGTGTTCACAAATAGGCAATCAGACAGATGGGCAGATAGAGAGACAGGCATTATTCTAAAGCCAAGTATTTTGAAATGAAGAAGGTCTAAACATAAATATTCGTCATAATCCTGCATTCTATTTTTTAATTTTATTTTTTACTAGCCGCCTTTGGCGACCAGCCGGTTCGCCAGTATTACCGCTCGCTACAATTTTCAATTAAACATTTTAAGTAACTGGTCTCTTAATAGATTCTCAAAAAAACATTTTTATTCTTTAAATTTTCATAGTCATACCAAACTTATACTGTTGTTTAGATCGTTTTGTTCAATTTACTATATATATTTTCCTAATTTTTTGTCATTTCCAGTAAAACTTCAACTTTAATTTAAAGTGGAAATGAGGAAATTGCAATTAATATAAAGATATTTTTTTAATAAAACCAAGCGTTTTATTTTTTAATCATTTTTATTGTTATTTATTTATTATTATTATTATTATCGAATATGAGTATTGCAAACAGAATCGCTCGGTATTTAAGTCTTATGTGAACTACAAAATATTTTTCATAATTTATGTAATATCTCAAACAATAATTCAACAAAAATTTCTCAGATTCAGCATAAAATTCAGAATTTTAGTTTTGCTTTCAAAAGGATTGAAATGAAATCAATAATAATATTTTGTTCTGGCCTATAAATATATTTCAAAAATTATGAAGTCTAAATTTAATGCAGTAAGGTATCATATTCTGAGAAATATTCTGGACACACCAAATTTTAAATGAATGAATGAATGTTTCGATTTTCCACGATCAACTAAGACTGATTTATGAAGTTTTGAATGTTAAAAATTTAGAAAAACTCAACATTTTCATAATCTTAGGTCAATTAATCTTGAGAAACCTGCGCGCTGATTGGCGTATTTTCTTTGAAACGATCGATGAAAAATCTAAAATTATCCTTTTTTTTATTGAATAATGATATATAAATTTTCATAAATCAGTCAGTTTAAATGATTGATTTAGTTGATTGGAAATTAATTCTTTTTATTTAAAATATTAATGTTTCAAGAACATTTTTTTATTCGTGATTTCCACACCAGAAGCTTTATATAAAATCAAAAATTCGTTATTTATTTGAGCATTTATTGAATCAAGTTACATAAAATATAATTATTTTCTATTTAGACCATTTTAGCAGATCTGTGCCTTACTAAAGGTTTACAAATTAGCTGTGTGGCCCTGATTTGAATGGATATCCTGTTCATATTAAACAAAACTTGCCTTAAAATAAAACTGATTTATTGGATTTATAATATAGAGAGTATAAAAGATCATAAAATAATTTTTCTTGAATTTATTTTTAAAAAAAATAATACTTCATATTTGTTTCATTTCCTACAGACACGTGCTGAAAATTATATTTTTGCAGATTTTATTTCCAAAAAGATTTAATTTATTTTTGGTTGGAGCTTTAATCAATGTGATGGCAACACTTTGAAAAAAGCTAATTTTCCCCCATGAATGCGAAACGTGCTCGTGCAGCTTAAATTTTATTTTTATTTTGTACGAAAAAAATTGTTGAAAAATATAGTTAAAATATTTATTTAAAAATTCATTAAAAATAGAAATTTAATTTTAAGATTAAAACATTGGTATCATTTAAAAGATAAATTTTTGATCTTTAACTTTATGGAAAAATCTTTTTTGTGCGGTAATATTTTCGGAAGTTACTGCAGAAGCACGCCAAAATTTCGCTTAATTTTTAAATAAATAAAATTCTAATTAAAAATTCGAAAAAATAACCCCCAGGTGCACATTCCCGCCCTCCAAGGTATACACGTGCCAAATTTGGTAGCTGTAGGTTGAATGGTCTGACCTGTAGAGCGCCAACACACACACACACACACACACACACACACACACACACACACACACACACACACACACACACACACACACACACACACACACACACACACATTGGGCTTTATTATAAGTATAGATAATAATAATACTTTCTCTAAGCATATTTCGCATAAGAGAAATTAAAAAGAACCATGAGTTTTTTATAAGCCTGAAAAATAATTAAAAAATCTTGATTTCGATTTTTTTATAGCCAAATAATTTCTGTATGTATATTTCAGGTAAGTGAAAGTATGCCACTCGAATTTTTATATTTCTATACTTTTCGCTCTGAAATGAATAGAAATTTAATGTTAATATTACATCTCTAAAATTAGGTACTTAAAAAATCCAGAAAATAAGAGTTAATTTTAATTAATCTAAAAACAATTTTTTATTCACTTTTTGTATTTGGTAATTTTTCTATTAGCGTTCGTTGATCGCAGATTTTTTGCCGATAAAACTTTTAAACAATTATAAGGCTTTTATTTTAGAAAAACATTTATCTTATAAACCTATTCCTGGTTAAAAAAACACTATTAAATGGCTTCCAAACTCGGACCCCTCAAGCGCTGGCATTCTTTAGGTGGGTACAGTTGTCCCAATTCCGAAGTTGCCAGGGATCTTTACTCCCTTTAAATCCATTCTCCCCTGCGCCTTCTGCTCTGTGTTTTTTTCTACCCTCGACGGCAAGCGAGGGAGATCTGTCGAATGAAAATCTGTCGCCACTTTGTTTACTTCTTGCTTCTCCTGGACAGCCAAAATCTTCACGTGTTGGTCGTGCGTGGCGACCCATTAGACGGACAGTGCACTGTGGTCCCTGGTGTATCAATCGGCTGGTAGCTAGCAATCTAAGTTTTTAGTCTGCTAGGGATCAGGCCAGGGGCTACTCCTTGGGCTTGGTGTTAATGATGGTGACTGTCACCGGAGGTAACTCTGAGCGTATAGGTTCCGGCTAGCACTAAAGTAAGCGCAAAGGCTGGGAATGGCAAGAGACGGTGGCTCCCTTCACTTGTTAGGCTCCGTGGTGGGTGGTGCCGTAGGGCCTGAACCTAAATCTACCTTCAGTGGGCATCACAAGATTCACATTTTACCTTGTTCACGGTCTGTAGTATCTATTTTCCCCCTCATAATACCATTTGTAAGCAGGATCTTGATAGTGGAGTAACTTCCATCCCTTTTTATCATACATGGCAATTTCAACGGCAATAGTGCTTTGTGGGGTTCAGAGAGTACAAATTATCTTGGGAGACAGATAGAACAGTTTATATCAAACAACTGTATCCGTCTGCTGAATATTAACGAGAAAACGTCTTCCACGAACCCACACGTAGCATCCATAGTCTAGATCTGTCCATGTGTTCTTCCGAACTGCTACCGTTACAAAATTTGGCAGTAGGAAATGATCTGCTTAATAGCGATCATTTTTCATTAATAATCACCCATGCTGATAGTGGCGGTGTGCCTACTTGTCCTCCGTTTTTTCTATTCCACCGGGTAGACTGGGATTCTTTCATGTATTTAGCAGAAATCACCGAAAACATGGTCAATATGGAAGCAATGCAATATGTCGTTGAGAACATAATAAGCGCCGCAAATGCCACCATTCCAAAGAGTTCCCCACGTCTGAGAAAATTCCGCAGGCCGTGATGGAATGAAGCTTGCCACGATAGCTATAAAATCCAGAAAAAACGCTGGAACATTTTTAGGAGGTATCCTATAATACAAAACCTTGTCGCTTTTAAGAAAGACAAATCCTTAGCTCGAAGAATTTGCCGTCGTAGTCAGAGGGAATCTTGGATCAATTTTGTACCCTCAATCATATGCTCCACTTCTTCTAAATATTTGTGGTAAAAGATAAATGTCGCAAATGGGATTTATAGCGAATCTTCCATTCCTGTTTATAAAACGGGAAATTTGTTGTATTCCGCCACATTAGATGTAGTTAATATTATCGGTCATGCTTTCGTACAAGTTTCCGCAACTGATTCTTATTGCCCTGAGTTTTTGGCAATTAAGAATCCGGTGGAATGGTTGCCTTTGCATTTTAATGATCTACATACCTTTGCATACAACTGTGAATTTAGGATATTCGAATTGGAATGAGCTCTATCTGAAGCCCACTATACAAGCCCCGGGCCAGATGGAATAACTTATAGTATGACTAGCAATTTAAATGCAAAGTCTCTATCTAACTTGTTGCCACAATTTAACATAATCTGGTCTAAACAGAAGTATCCTAAACAATGGAACCCTCTGAATTCAGGCCGATTTCTTTGACAAATTGTCTTTGTAAGACTTCGAGCGCATGGTCAATGCTCGTCTAATCTACGAATTGAAGAAAAAAGGCTCCATCTTCCAGTTGCGGAGTGCTTTCTGCAGAGGTAGACCGACTTTCGATAGTCCCATTTTGCTGGAAACCCAAATTCGCAAAGCATTTGTTAAGAGGAACCACCTTGTCACCATATTCTTTGATATTGAGAAAGCATATGCGTGGCGCTAAGGCATACTTTCCACACTTTTTAATTTTGGTTTTAGAGGAAACATTTTAGAGAAAACATGTCCATATTTTTGCAGAACTTTTTATCTCATCCTATATTTCGAGTTCGTATTGGTAATTTTTATTCAAATCATTTTATACAAGCTGCGGGTGTTCCTCAAGGAAGTGAAACCAGTGTCACAATTTTTATTGTACATTTCAGTCAAATTTCAAATCATTTGCCTTCATTAGCATAAGCTAGTCTGTATGTTGATGATCTGCAGATCTCATGCCAAGGTACAACAATAACAAAATGCAGTTAATAAAATGGTTACTAGGTGCAGTAAAAATGGTCACTCTATCTCTCCTGAGAAGAGTCGATGTGCTCACTTCTGTAGGAAGAGAAGCATGCACTTAGATCCTGTTATAAAGATACGACGTGCGCCAGTTCCTGTTGTGACTGAAGTACGGTTTTTGAGAGTGACCGTCGATTGTAGATTCACTTTCCTGCAACATATATTAAACTTTCGGAAGAGGTGTTAGAAAAACTTGGGAATTTTAATAGTACTCAATAAAACCTCTTGGGGTGCCGAGCCACCCTGCTTCGTATCTACCAAGCGGTCATTTTTTCACGCATGGACTATGGTTGTATGGTGTATGGGTCTACCCGCCATTCTGTTTTGACACATCTTGATACTGTGCATCATTCTGCTTTCAGGATCTGCTCTGGTGTTTTCCACACCTCACCAGTTTAGAGTTCATAGATTATTTGTCACTAGTTGCCTCTTTATTTGCGGGGTAAAAAAATATTTACATTGTTTTATTTTCGAGCACAATCTTTCCCAAACCATCCCATTCATTGCATGGATTTTCCTGAAAACCTTCAATAAATTTATGATGTCCGATCTTATCATACTCTTCCTTTTTGTCAGAGAGTCAAAAAGTCCCTGCATTCGGACTTTTATAATGTTGTCATTAAATCTCTTGATTTTCATTCCTTTCTCCATTTCATTCCTCTCTCCATGTCTCTTTTCTGATCACTTTCTTGGGATTTCATAAATTTTCAACGAGTTGTGTTATTTTTCAACATATTTTTTATCAGCACCATTTTCAGTATTCTTCTTTAACCTCAGTTTTTATAGATATATATTATAAAGATATATAATATTTTTTTTCAAAGTCAGATGGGCATGTTGGTTGTGCCTTTATAATTCCATCTGATATACTCAGCTATCATCTAAACATCTGTTGTTTTGTTTTAACTGCTGAGTTGGTGGAAAGTTTTACTCTCTACAGGAAATTTCCTCTTCTACTCAGCGTAATTTTATCATACATACAGACAGTATGAGTGCTTTGGAAACACTTATTCATTTTCACAGCCAGATGCATGCAGTCGCTATTCATTATTTTAAATATGGAAGCTACTACAAGACAGGAGCTTTAATATTCTTTTCTGCTGAGTTCCGGGTCATGTGGGTATATCAGGCAATGAAAGAGCTGATTTTGCAGCAAAATCTGCATCAACATTTCTGCCACAGACACTCCCATATTTTGACGCTAAAAGGTCACTTGATTGTAGAATTTTTACTACTTTGCAAAAAACATGGGATCTGCAGATCCACAACAAACTACATTCAATAAAACCGACAATTAGTCTGTGGCCTTTCAACCCTATACAAGAGGTTGATGTCAAATTGACTCGCCTCCGCATAGGACACACTCGCTATACTCAGCGTCATCTCATCTTCGGTGAAAGGGTACCAATGTGTACCACTTGTAACATTGCTTTTAGTATTAAACATATTTTAATTGAATGTCCCGATTTTAATGTTCATCTTCTTAATTTTTCTACTCTCCTTCTCTTAACTTGAAAGACATGGGTGAAAAACGCCACCCAAATATTTTAAAATTTTTAACAACAATTGGCTTTTACATTTAATTTTAGTACCTTTTGGCTTATCTTCATGTTTGACTTTTTACATCGCTTAATTGTAATGCTTTTGTTGTATCAGTATTTCATTTAAATTTATTAACATTTTTGCACTTTAAATTTTGCATTTTTATGTTAATACTGTTTTCTTTTATAACTTAATATGTGCGTCTGTTATATTTTCTTATCATTTGGCGCCAGAAAATCCGAGACAACCAACCAACCAACCAATCCTAACTCGGAATAACTGGACCTAAGCACTCAGCTTTAACTGTATAAAATAGTACGTGAAAGAATTTTTTCAACAGATACCATGAAATGAATTTAAAAAAATCGAATATAAAACGAATGAAAAACGAAATTGAACTGCAGAATTTTGCCAGTCCTCAATAATGAATATCTTAATTTGCCGTCTCATCGAAAAAGAAGATGCAATTGAAGAATTGCTAAGTCAGGATCTCTTGCATAAAAATATAATTAATTCTTACAAATGTAAATATATCATTACACATTAAATAATTGCTGAATGCAAGTCATATTTTTATTTAAAAAGTAATAGCAATACTATTGTGCACAATATTTACAAATTAAATCTAAAATATATTTTCACACTTTAAGCTGAAAAAGAAAATTATGATATTCTGTACTTTACCTAATCTGTCATATCCTCAGAAAGTTGGTGACTTTCTGTTCCGTGTCTTCAGGGACATAACGACTGTCGGCATATCCTAGCCTTCGCTGCGATATGGGCTGTAGTTTAGTTCGTTGTTTTGGCATTAGATGATGGATTATAAATATGATGGATAAGTGTGGTGAATTTCCTATCCCAGTTACATGCCTTTGTACCGAAAGAAAAATAGTAATAACTTGCTGAGGGGCATATTCATCATCTGGCGTTATTCTGTGCAACAGCCGATTCTTTTTTCCCTGAAGTAAAACAAAAATACTATTTCAACCATTCGTCTGAATCTCCACATGCTGAAAAGGCCAAATATAGTAGCGAACTGGTATTTTTGTTGACAGGAAATGATATTTCATCCCTAAAAATGCAAAATAATGAATAGTTTTGTTTTGCAAAGTATTTTGTTACTAGTAACATTGTAACGTGTGTGTCGTTCTCTCTCAAATCATATGAAATCAGTTTAACATAGTGTGAGTGTCATATTTTTTAAAGAATATTATTTTGAATCTTTCTTTAAAACCTTTTTAACTTTGAAATGATTAATCGAAAAACGAGAGATTTCGAAATTTGCTAATTTTCTATGCTATATGTCTTATAATTATTGACATTTCATGTTTTAAGCTTCGTTTAGATATATAGTTTTGAAAAAAATTATTTGTTTTGGTGTGTATTTTATATAGTTCCATAATTACTTACCTCATTTCACTTCAGTGTTACTAACATTAATTGTAATTAATAATTGTCTAATATTGTGTTTAAACTGCGCAGTTGATGTAATTTCTATTTTATTCCATTTATTTCGATATTTATATAGCCTTAGAGTGAGTTCTTCTATATAAATAAGAACATTTTCAAACAATTCACTGTTTTCTGAGTAATAAACAATTAAGATTTAACGAATGTTGTTTATTTTCCATATACGTTGTTTTGCGTCTCCATGCATATACAAATGAAATTTTAATGAAGATTATTTTAGAAAATATAAATAAAGTGATAGATAGAAAAATTTATAGATTTTTGATTTGACTGGGTGACATTTGCATTATACGTGTTACACTAATTACTGTATAGATATTTTTATTACTTTACATTTATTTATGCAGCAATCTATTTTTTTTTCATTATTTTAAACATATATATTACTTATATGAATCTTACTTTCTTGCTCACATTTATTACGTGAATGTTGCTTTCAAGTCAATATGATGAAATAATAATACTAGGAATATATGTTTTTTGTGTACAGAAGAGTATTATGTTTAGAGATAAATGAGAATAGTTTTAATAGACTAAACTTAATATAATCGATAAATAATACATTTTTTTTAAAATTTTTCCTCATTTATATTTGCTTTTATATAAAAACACGCTACTCAGAAATTGTTGGTAAATATTTTAATATTCCTGATCAATATAATTAATTTGTTACAATCATTGGTTCGCCATTAAATCAGAATGTATAGATCTTCTATTAATCGAAAGTAAATTAAAAGTGGGAATTGATGATTAAATCATTTTGTCGTTTACTCTGTAAACTTTTGATTATATTGTGAGATTTTCGCTTTCTGAGATGATGTTGTAAGATAATTATTAAGGAATCCATTCCTGGGTTGTGTATAGTCTACTGATTTATGATGATAAAATGCGTGTAAAAGACTTGTACTGTTTTTAAGCCTTAACTGGGGAGGTGAGGTCTGCCAAGCAGCTAAGGATGGACTTTCGATCATCCCTATTCTATTTTTAGCTCAATCAAATGGATTGATTCTATAGCTTCCTGTTTCGTGACCATCACTACACGTGCGATGACCATTCGGCCATGGAGAGTCACCTGCCTCTTTTCAATGCAGCATTACTCCTTCCTTAGAACAGCGTCTCGTTGTTATGGCATAGTTTTTTGGGGCTGTAGTTCTTGGTCGAGTCACAGCGCCAGTATTAGTCAGGGTTTCTTTAGTTTACCAGATAAGTATGATAGTTAGAAAAAAAATCTAAAACATATTTATATATCAAGAAAAATATCTGCGGAATATATTGGCAGATTTTCATACTAATACTTTCATTAGAAAATTTTATTTGAGTGTAAAGAAAATGCATTCCAAAATTAAGGCCTAAATTTTCACTTCTCTAGTTCATGGTTAATGCAATTTTTAACTGTTGTATCATCTATAAAGCAAAATCTTAAGCTATGAATCGTTTTGTTTCTCCTTTCAATAACAATTGAGCCCTGATTTTTTTTTTAAAAATTACACTGATTTAATATCATAGATTTCGATAAAAAAATAGTGAATCCTTTATAGCTTGATTTTATAACTCATTTAATAAAATTTTTAAAGCTGTCATATTTACTTTACGCGAATTACAATTGTTATAGTACCGAGTAAAAAGTTAAACTCTAGACAGAAAGCAGCATTCCGAAATCATAAAATTGCCTTCGAAAGCGGAAGTAATAGATTTAATTCGTTTTTGAATTACAGAACATTTTTATTTCCTTCTAACAATTTTCTATTATTAAACTGAAGTGTAAATCTCTTGTTAAAAATATTTAGCAATTCCATAGTGATTTCTAAATCACTAGAGAATTTCAGTTCGAAGCAACGTTGAGAACCTGACAGAAATATTAACATCAGTAATTGCTGATTATATTCATCGCTGTTCTGGTAGAAGCAAACCTATACGTGGACAAAACCCAAAAGTTCGAAAACGCTAGTGCATTTGCAGAAAAAAAGAATTTGCTTGAATTAAACTTAATTTTAAATATCTACCTACTGTCTCTATCTATCTATATATATATAAACCCTTACATAGAAATGTGTTACCAGAAACTATTAAAACATGTGTTCTGCATGTTCTGCAAATTGCAGAATTGTAATGGATGTTCCAATAATGTACGGTGGAGCTTTGTTCCCAAAGAGACATTTGCTGATCTACAAACACTCAGGTTAGGAATTATCTAACTTTACTGGATTCCTACTAGTATTTCAAAAATTAGGTATGCTGATAGAAATTGATTTAAAGATATTTTATTGGAGTCTTGACAATATTAGTGTTTCTGTTTAAATAAGACATATTAACCATTCTTGAAAGAATTTCAGAAAAGAAAAGAAGTGATCTCCAGAAAAAAATATATGTTAAGCAAAAAAATAAAAGTTTGAAATTTAAGGTTAGGAAAATTATCACCTGCAAGTTTTAATATCTTCCAAAAACCGTACGAATTAATTATTGCTATATTAAAATTTAAATGCATTTTCTGAAAAACTATGTTTATGAAGAAACCTATTGACTATAACAGTGATTTAGCAAAACATTTCTACGTAATTTTATAAAATTTTCTGAGAAAATTCCTTGTAATATGTCTGATTTTGTCCTCTCAAAATTAAAGTTAGTTTTGAATATAAGTAACTCCTTTAAGTGTTTAAATATAAGCAAAAACAAACAAACTAAAAAAACGTTTTCTATGAACAATTTTGAACTCAGTAACTTTGTTCAGCTGTATCTCAGCAATTGTTTGAATTACAAGATATATTTTCGAACATCAAGCGAATAACTGTCATAAAAATGCATATCTGCAAGAATGTATGTATATTTATAATATTATTTAGTATATGGCTGTTATACTAGGGTAAAGTTTACTGATTTTTCTTTAAAATTTATCAACTTTCTTTTTAAAAAAATGTTTTGAAAATTTTATTTTACAGTACTTTTATATATTTGAAAAATATGCAGTTGAAAATTACCATTGAAAAAAATATATTAATTTTTCAAAATCAATGCCTTTAAAGGCAGTTGGAAGCCTTGAAAGGTTTTTTTTTTCTCTGCAGTCTCTTAAAATATTGTAGTAATTTAATCTTCCATTCCCGAAGGCAATGGAATTCTTGTAATATTTCGTAAACGAATACATGATTTTGATTTTTCTTGTGATATAATGTAAGAAATTTCCATTTAAGAAGGAAGCAAAATTTAATATCTATGTTAAGAAAGATCTACATCTGCTCAAACATTATTCCGAAAATTTAAATAATTGAGTGTGTCATACATCATAAAATCGATGGAGAAAACCGAAGACTTCTATTAAATGACAGTAAGGTTTATTTGCTCATAAACGAAAGATGGCGAACTTTTCTCTAAAATTACGACGATAAATTGTGTTGAATAAAACATGTAATACAAGATCAAACTTCGGACTGTTACACGTTTATATATTCAGCCATACAACCCATTATTTTGCATAACGTATTCAAATGATCATATGGAACATTTGCTTGCCTGAAGAATTGCGATAAATTTTAGAAAAAAGCACGTTTATTAAATTTTATGTATCGTTTCCCCGAGAAATAAAATTTGCGAGCTTAAATAAGCTGTAAAGATCTGACGAAGTATTCACTTCTATTGAAGACATTTCAATTTCCCGTGAGGTAACTGGAAAAGGAAAATTGAAACTGTCCTATAAAAGCTTATTTATCAGTCTAGTTCTAGCAATGTCATCGAAGTAGCTTGAAAGAAAACATAGATTTATCCAAAAAAGTATATATCAATATCTTTTTTACATGTATAAAAATTTAACAATAAATGAATGTATTTTATACTATATCAAGAATTTGTCTTTCGTAAAAGAAAGGCATTGAAAATTTTAAAATAAGTCTTTATTAAAAAGATATAAGTACTTATTTTACTTGCACTAAAATGCTATAAAATAAGCAAAACAGAAGTTAAAACATTAGAACAAATTTTAGGCTAGATGCTAGTTTTAATGATATTTCCTAGAATAGCCTATTCATAATATTCTTAAGAAAGATTTTTTTTCTGTTTTATTCATAAAATTTAAATTACTTTTCAAATAATTAAATATTCTTCCTTATATTTTTGTGTTGATTTAATTCTTAATCAAATAAAGGAAGACAATGAAATCATTTAGAGTGAATTTACTATATTGTTATAAAATAATTTAGTCTTCTTTCTGTACTGTTAAAGTTTCGAGGGAAATTACATTGCTTATTATTTTTAATTCATTATTTAGACTGTAGGCAAGATGCCTACAAAATATTTACAGTAAAGAAGCTATATTTGTATCGATAAATGCCTTAATTTAGACAGTTTCATTTTGATATATGGTATACAATTTTTGTCATTTACTGTGATAATCGTATATTTTACTTGTAATTTATATTTATATGAATAAAATATTTTAATTTTTGCATTAAATCCTAAAAGGTATTTTTTCTATCGTTTTCCCATATTTCTCTTAAGAGATTTCCATCAAGACAACTTTTTTTAAAGAATTTACAACTGACAGGGTGGTATAAATCAAACTTCCTCTATACACAGCACCTTACAACGCAAACGGGTGAACGGATTGCAACGAAATTTTGTATATAGCCTATACACGAGATACGCTCACGGAATTTCGAAAAAAAGTTCCAAAATGTTCCACACAAGGAAAAAAACATTAAATTTAACACAATAAACGCCCAAAACGGAAAAAAGAAACAATATTAATAGTTATTCACTAGTTTCTGGTCACCTTGCCATCGAACCATATTAAGTAATGGTAAGAAAAAAATAACAGCACGATGTTTGAGGGGAAAAAAGACATTCTAGTTTGCAGAAACAAGAACAGATGAGGTCAAAATTGCACAAGAAGAGCAGTTGCTAATCTTGTCCAGGACACCCACATTAACTACAAAATTTCAACTCGATATGCAATGTGTTTAACAACAGATCTTAATTGAGCAATTGTGATATTTCAGTTGTGATGATGAGCAGACATGAAGCATTATGGAGTTCTTAAACTCATTCAACGTCGCAACCCCTCCACGATGCACCAGACATTTTAAGTGGCACAGAAATTGCACAAATTTACATCCGGCGGACGTGGTGACCATATAATGCGAAAGAAGCTACTAATAACAAGTTCGTTTGTGAAGTGTTATAGCATTATCGCCTTCTCGTACTCATGGAGGTGCACCATCCTGCATGGAAATGGTCGATGTAAGGACATGTCTTTGCTGTAGTTGCGGCACAACGTCTGCAGCAGGTCATGGTACCCAATATGGCTTGTAACGGATCATATGACAGGGCCATGTGCAGTTATTTCCTCAAAGAAGAATAATCCAAGGATGAATGTCGCCGTGAATCCACACCAAACAATAACCTTTGGAGAATGTAGGTAATTTTAGTGTGTATTTGCGGATTTTGTTTAGTCCAAATGCGTCAATTTTGTCTGTCTATTGTTCCATTGAGGTAGAAATGACCCTCATCGTTCAACAGAGCATTCCAAGGCCATGACATACCAACAGTCATTCTGTTGAGAAAACTGACTGCGAATGAAAGACGTTGTGGTTGTCCCTGTGAAAGCAGCTCTTGAATATGGTGGATCTTGTATAGTAAATAGCGCATTTTGTTTCTAATCACTTTTTGAACTGTGCTGTAAAAATTGTCTGTCTGTCGAGAAATTGGAAGTGCGCTACTGCTCCCAAAATCTGATGTCTATGTGGCAACAGCTGTCTTGACAGCATCAATACGTACAGGTGTGACATGTTTATGGCCTTTTCCAAGTTGAACTCCAACTGTCCCTGTCACTTTAAATCTCTTAGTCATGGCCGGGATACTTTTAGTAGACATTGATCCATGCCGTAGATTGTTTACTTTACGAAATTCATGAACTGCAGCGGAAGCATTCCACTTGTATATATATATATATATATATATATATATATATATATATATATATATATATATATATATATATATATATATATATATATATATATATATATATATATATATACAAAAGTATTAGAATCAAGTTAATAGGAAAAACAAAAAAATCAAATAAAAATTAAACCAAAAAAATTATAAAAAATATAAAAAAAGAATCCGGCCTGAAGACTTTTTCAAGGGTCACCCTCAGGCAGGGATTCAAAGAAAGGGATTTTTTCTGTGAGGACATACAGACATTGTCTAATAATGATTCCTCGTGACCCGAAAATCCCCTGAAATTATGCTCAAGAGATATAACATTTTAACAGAAAGGAAATGCAAACCAACAAATTAGAAGAAAATAACCACAACAAAGTAAAAATACAATAACAAAAATAACAATAAAAACAAAAAACAGCACTAAAATTAAAATTAAAATCGAAAAGGCCAGCACATACCATCAACAGTCAAGGAAACTTTAAACTATCGATTGTGATTCCCTGTTTTTAAAAAACTAACGGTAAATTATGTAAACATATGTAGGCTCCCAGCGCCATCTATTGAGTGATCCAATATGCAAGGAAAGTTCTATTTTTATTTAAGCAAAAGGGTTAATCCCAAACCATACCTTGTTTAATTAAAAAATTGACATTACAGTAATTTCTAGGAAATTCATTTTTAATTAAATTTTTAAGGAGGTGGTTTGATGCTTCAATATCAGAATTTTTATTATTGCAAACCTTTTCGATCCTGTTAACTTGTGAGAAAATTAGATTTTTGAAAATTTTAGAGTTTAGATTGGAATGGTAGTTACATAGTTTTGTTATTTTAAAGTTGAAATCATCCCTTTTATCGTACATACCAACTATTGTTTTATAATTAGCAATTCCGATTTTTAAATCCAGAAAGGTAGCCTCAAGTTGATTTTTATTTGTATCTTTTAGAATTAAATCTTTTGGATAGCAATTAGTAATAATATTAGTATTGTCGAAGTTAATCAAAAGTAGGTCATCAATATATCTCCACCCGTTTATTAATTTATATTTAATTATTTTTTTCTCATAGTAATGCAGGAAAATATTAGCTAAAGCACTTGAGAAAGCGGTTCCCATTGGAATGCCCTTGACTTGTTTATAAAAATTAATACGATTAAACACGTAATTTTCAGTAATATTAAAATTACATAACTCAAGCCAGTTATTTTTAGGAATGATATTTTCATTTAAATATTCGTCATATATAAAAGTGCAGATCTTTATCAATTTTTCATGAGGTAGATTAGTGTATAAATTTTCGAAATCAAAGGTATTAAGTTTATTAATGTTGTTATCTTTAAGAAAATCCAATACTTCTTTGTTACTAGAAATAATAAAGTTGTCTTCATTTTTTATTTTGACCAGGATTATTTTTAAGTATTTAAAGAAATGTTTACCCGTATAGTAATTATAACTGCCAGTGCTACAGGTTACGAATCTGAATTTTAATGGATTTTTATGAAATTTAACTGTTGGGAATAAATAAGGATAGTTAAGAGAGCAAGTCTTAGTTTTGGTTTTTTTTGCGAAAGCTAGCATTCTTTTATCTAATTCCTTTTTCCCGGTGTTCTTTAACATATAAGTTGCATTAGAGTTATATTCATTAATTAAAAGTTCTTTATAATAATATTTACAAATTAAACAGAAAATATTTGCTGATTTATCTATTACTGTAATAACAAATTTTTCTTTTAAATTTTTTATTTCGTTTTTTAATGTTTTACTAAAATAAATCCCACGTTCTTTAGATCTGTCAAAATCAGTATTCCTTTTTAGTTTAATTTCCTTTAAAATTCTCACTTTCCATTCCCCGAAACCTTCCGCAGGCCAATGGTATTTTCTAGATAATTTGGCAATAAAAACATCCAAATCATTACCAATTGAAATCAAAATTTTGTTATGTTTTATTTTTTCTCTTAATCTAAATTTTGTTCCTCTTCCCACTCTTAAAGAGTTGGATTCAATAATTTTTAAATTACCTGTAATAATATGACCTTTATCAATATCTATAAAATCTTTATATTTTTCTTTGTTTCAGTAACAATCTGTTTTATTTATTTTATCTAAATTTTTGCTATAGTAATTATAATTACAAATTTTTTTTCTTTAAAGTTGAAGTGTAACTAAACTCTATTGATACAGTTGTTTTATCTGCAAGAGGAAAAAATATATTATTATTATGTATAATTTCAGGTAATTTTAGATATTCGAAGTAAATATCCAAGAATTTAATCACACAGTATTCTTTGCAAACATCATTTTTATTATTAAAAAGTAATTCGTTTTTTCCAATGTTAAGTTTACATTTAATAAGATCTAGAATAATACATTTAGTGTACGAATTTTTAAACTCTAATTCCCCTAATTTATTATTTAAAAACCATTTCATTTTATTATTTCTAAGACCAAAAATGTATTTCCTAATTATGTGAATGTTTTCACTATTGTGTTCCAGATTACAGTAATTTTGAAATTCCTCAAATATAATTTGAAAATTGCCTCCTTTTTCTTTACCTCTTTTAAATCTTTTAGAAAAGTTATCTTTATTTAGAAAATTTTTAAATATGTTAAATTTGTTATAAATGCAATTATTGTTTAAATCTGAATAACCTTCCCCATTTAATTTACTATTGAGACCAAGGAAATAAAGTTTTCAGGTTGCAAATATAAATGTTTTCCAGATCTAATCTTTTGTTTAATTAGTTAATATTGTCTTCTAGAATGTAGATATTAATATTGCTAAAGTTATGGTTTTGAAAATGCTCCAGTTCGAAGTCAGTCAGCGGTCAGTTTTTTATGAAGTTTATATATATATATAAATATATATATATATATATATATATATATATATATATATATATATATATATATATATATATATATATATATATATATATATATATATATATATATATATATATATATATATATATATATTCACAATGGCTCATCATTGCGTTTATAATTTAGGTCATTCCTTAATGGTGGTATTTACAAAATGTACATCAAATTTCAAAATCAAAATAGTCATCAAATTTCGAATTCAAAATGCACATCAGATGCATATTTTGAATTGCAATTTAATAACAATGTATAAAACAAATAAATTTTGTGTTTCAATTATTTTGAGAAAAATAGGTTAAAATCTTTGGCTTTAGTTTTATGGAGGAGAGCAAAAGATATTTTCGTCTAAATTTCTTAGATTTACGTTTTTATTCTTCTTGAAAGTAATTCATCTTTTTAAATTTTCAATTATATACTTTTTCCTTATTCCTGTTTTCGTCTTTAACTAGTGCAAATATGACTTTATTTTGTATTTTTATGATCTGTAAGCACCAGCATAGAAATATTTCAATTTTTCTTTAATCTTTCAACTTTAATACTGTTATTAATTAATATTTGTCATAATTACGATTTAAACGCTTTCCATTTATATATTATTAGAAATTACCATAAAAATCAATCACAGAAAATAATTGAGTGATTCAACAATATTTAAATTTGCAATAATGTCATTAAATTCAAAGAAATTTATACAAAAAAATATTCTAAAAGAGTGTTTTATATATGATAAAACAAATAAAATAAAAGAAAAACAATAATTTTTAAATAAACTAAAATCATTCAAAAATGTGCATTAATAATATTGTTCCCATTGCCATTTTCAGCTGTTAAATTCTGTTAAAATATCTTTACTTTCATTTGCAATTATTAGAGACATAAAATAAGAAGAGCTTTCAGAGTATAAAAGAGAAGGCTTTTAGATTAAATAGTAAACATATTGCTATTTTCGCAGAAAAATAGTTTTTTAAAGTTGATAGACTCTTTATTACAGATAAAAGGATGCATAATTCAGTTTCAAATATATTTGATAATCCAACTTACAAATATTTCATAACAGCGACAATGGGAAACATTTGGCATCATTTAAAGAAAGTTAAAAAAATAGTTAAATGGTATCTACTGTTGTTACTATTAAAGATCGTATATTGATTTATTTAAAGTGTAATGGAATGGAGAAATGAATAGCGTAATTTTCGAGTAGTACCTTTGAATTAAATTCTATTTATAGTTGCAATACATCAATAAGTCATACAGCTAACATAGTTGAGCAACATCAAGCAAAGCCAATAATTAAGTGGATGATTGCTGTCATTTATTTTAGTTTGTTGTTATATATCTTTAGCTATTCTCGCATGAAATTGATTAGTTACTCTCGATCAAATGGAATGAGTCTCTGCAGATACAGTAATCACCTCCAGAATGTGGACTGAACCAAGTGATATCACGAGGAATTTTGGACACAGAATACTGCAGAAAAAGATTCAATAGCAGAAATTTAATACATTGCATAGTTTCTGCCACAGGTTTGCCTTATTCAAGTAAAGTAATTATAGATATTTTAAATTTTTCGCTGAGAAATTGAATGGTTTAACTTGCAAAATGTAATAAGCAGATAATTAATATTACCATATGCAAAAAGGAATTAAATGCATAAAACAAATTAAAAAATGAAAATAAAAAAAAATGCAATGCAAATATTATACTGTTCTAAATGTAAAGAAAAAGAAATATTTAATCACACTTTATGTAAGCATTGATAGAGATATTAAAAGGAATTTAAAACATTTTTTTATGTCATTCAATTGACACGAATATCATACACGAATATTATCATATTAATATTTTTTTTCTACAAATTAAAGCGTAAAATATATGCATCTATGAGGCAAAATAAATTCAAATCTTAATCCTTTTTCACTTTACATATTGAATTGCCATTTAATTTAAAATCTCATACGCAAGGGTAATTTAGAAGGATAAAGATTTATTTTACGAGTAACTATTCAAAATCTTAACAAAAAAAATCTTTTACAGAAGGGGAAAAAAATCGTTTTTAAAGTTGTTTTAAGCAATTTTCCAAAGTGCATTTTTAAAAATTTATCTACTAATTATCAGAAAGATAACGATAATGTGTCTGAAATTTTTTATTTAATCGGCTTAAAATTTTTAAAAAATTCACAAAATTAATTTTAATGAGGGAAAATAATTTAATGTATTTTTTAAGACTTTCCTTAAAAGCTTCTAATTATGATTCAGAATATCTGTTTATATAAGTTACCAACATTTCCGTACACAATTTATATTAACGGCTACCCTTATTTCCGGGTAGTCTCAGAGCAAGGATTAAAAAGAGGTATATTAATTATAATTTTTTTTCTTCGAACACGCGGAACTAATTTAAGAAAATGTCTTATTATACTAGCTAAAAAAGAATAAATTATAAATCTCTTTCAAAAAAATTTAAATTTATGGAGGTTTATTTATTTAACAGAATACAAAATAAGGCAAATTATAACATTTCGCTAATATGGAATAATTGTTTTTATTTAACTTTCCATATGCATTTTAGCAAAAATATTTCCACCTTCTTCCACTTTATTAGTTTTTCCTGATATGGTGTATGGGCATGTTATCAATTTGCAACCAGTAGCAGTGATAATCTGTTGGGTCTCTTGGCATCGCTTTAGCATTACAAAATTCTTTTTATTTGTAAAAGCTTGATAAATAGATAAATTTCTAATTAAAGGAAACAATAATTGTAACTTCAGGGCTGTTTAAAATGGTCATATATTTTTAAAGATTTGTGATGGGTAGGAAAAAGAAAAGATTCTTGGCGTTCGTTATACGATATATGTTTAATTTTAATGTTGTGCGAAAAAATACTGAAAATAAACAATATAACTGAATCATAGCTGAAACGTTGCATATTATAGCATCTATAATACTCAAATATTTATTCTATAAAAATTCATACACTAAAATAAAATATAGTTCATTAAATAAATATATAAATATTAAGAAAAAGCAAATACTTAATAAAATTATTCATTCACAATTTCAAAGAAAATTAATGTCCTGATACATTGCACAATGTCCTGATACATTCTGGAAGTAAGCCTCTTTGTACTGGTAGCATCGAATCTCCACGTCTTCTAGAAAGTGAATTCTTTAGTTAGTAAAAACTGCAAATGGTCTGAAAGAAATTCAAAAAGCATATTTGTACTGTAAAAAAAGCATTCCCTGTTGTAACTTCTAGAAGTGTTATCAGAAGTCAAAAAATGGAATAAAGCTCGTTATTTATTCAAAGAATTTAAAGTATATTATGTTTAGAGAGAATAATTTTTTAAGCATGCATCCAAGTTAAGATTTTGTCGATGTTTATTTAAATAACGTTTACACTTACATTATTTTGTTTCCGCTTATAACATTGTTACGAATTTGTAATGTATCTTTCAAATTTCCATTGAAGGAAAGATAGTTTTATAGTCAGCTGTATTTGTTACTGATCGGATGCCGGATTAATGACACCCGAGCTTTTCAACCGCTTGGAAAATTGGCAACAAAATGGATGGCATTAGAATCTTCAAGAATTTAAGATAAGATCAATAGCAGGCGAGTTACGCTTGAATGTTCGAGAACCTTCTATGCCTTGCTCCGGAAACTATAAAAGGCCGACAGTCCGAAGCCAAAAAGATTGATGCAGTAGTATAGAGAGCCAACGACGAATTAGTTGGATCAGTTCAGCGAAGCGCAAGCTTTCAGTGGAGCTCAAGCAATAGGTGGATTGAGAATTGGTACCGTACTCCGTGTTTGGAGACAAGTATTGAAGCAGCATCGAGTCGTGTGTGTAATAGCCAGCCGTTGTTTGTTTGTGAGGCATATTGACTGTGTCCCACCATACGCCCATTATAAGTAAAACGGTCGGTGGTTATAACGGAATAACTTTTTGTAACAACATATTTAATATTTCGAAACTTGCCAAAGACAATAGTTTTTCTATTAAAAATAAAATATAAAATGAGAAATTCTAATATCATTTAAAATTTCCAGGTCTTGGCGGTGCCAGTATTTTGTTTGCAATAATATAAAACAACATATGTTACGTATTTTCCAAGTAAGAATAATTTAATTTGCATTTAATTGAACTGAAACAATGAAGACAAATTTCAATCAACCTGAGAATTCAGTTATAAACAACATATGGCTTCAGTTGGAAATTCATTAAAATTTAGTTTAAAAATTCACAACATTTGGTTTCAGTTAAAAACTTATCAGAATTCAATTATAAACAACACAACATTTGGTTTCAGTTAGAAAGATATCAGAATTCAGTTAGAAACAACATTTTATTTCAGAACAAGAAGTTAATAATAGGCAATTGTTATTATTACACTCATGTCCAGAAATTAAGGATAATGCAAGTTCAGGAAAAGAAACAGTCAGAAGCAAAACAAATGTGACTTATTTATAAAGCTTATTTATTAAACAAAAGGTAAATTGCAAAAAAAAGATACTATATGTTTGATATCATTAATAAAAATTGCAATTTTTTGCTTCCTGGAGCAAATTACATATATATATATATATATATATATATATATATATATATATATATATATATATATATATATATATATATATATATATATATATATATATATATATATATATATATATATATATATTTACAAAAACCAATATTGCATAGTTGGTATGATGGTAAATACATAGTATGACTCCCAGGCGATACAATACAGTACGTACAACGCCAAGGCATGCTGAGTATCAAATTATTGATCTGATCTTGGGGAATATTACACCACTCATTAAGAAATGCTCTCCGAAGTTTCGGTAGGCATATAGGATGTGCTTGACGAGCTGCAAATCGTCGGCCAAGCATGTCCCACTCATGCTCTACTGGTAAGAATGCTGGCCAGTTCATACGGGTGATATCCTCCGATCGAAGGCATTCGTTTACGATGTTCGCACAGTGAGGACGGGTATTGTTATCCATAAACACGAATTCTACACCCATGGCGTCACGACAAAATGTACATGTTGTTGCAGAATGGCGTCCAGAATACATGTAATATCAGCAATGCTAATTGTATTGTTTGTCGGAAAATTTCCTTTTTTTCATTCACAATTATGAAACCTCTACCACTACCAAATTTATTGATCAAATGCATTGCCTCTATTTTCACATCATAAAATCTAAATTTCTACACTAATTTATTATTACATTTTACATTTCCGTTATCTATTTTGTTACATTTCCGTTATCTATTTCATTCTGAATTTTATACATTCATAAGTTAGAGAGTACTGTTCAAAAATAAATAAAACCAATGTTATGTTTATTCAAATTCATATTCACAAATTTCGCTAAATCTTTGTCAATTCAACATATTTAACACTACTGTTTTAGAGGAAATCTATATAATTCTAGAGGCGACATATCTTTTTGTTTCTGGAAAAAAAATATTTAATTAGTTAACTGACACAATATATAACTTTCTAGATGAAAAACTAAAAAAACCAATTCTATTCCTTGGAGAAATACGAATAATAGAGAACATTCAGAGTTACTGGTAACTACAGTAAGTAGATACTTTTCTTGTTCCGAAGTGATAAGCCGGGTAATGTAACAAGCACATCAAACACATCTTAGAGTATATAAATTCCTTCCATTTAGATTAGGCAGCAAATAAAGAATTCGAATCTAGTCTAGAACGAGTTCTGTGAGAGCGTAATGGATCGAAATCGAAGGTGGTATTGACTATAAAGAAGATTTTGGAACACAGCAGATGATATTTATATCGATTAGGAGGCAGTCTCGACTTGATGCTATATATAAAAATAATATTTATATCAAAGTTCCCAAGACCAGCGTGTTTTATAATACATATATATCTCTATCTATCTATATATCTATATCTATATCTATATCTATATCTATCTATCTATCTATCTATCTCTATCTATCTATCTATCTATCTATCTATCTATCTATCTATCTATCTATCTATCTATCTATATATATATATATATATATATATATATATATATATATATATATATATATAAGGGGGCATATGATTGTGTACGTACATAAAATGTGGCAGTTAAGTAGATATAAATACGTAGATAGACAGACAGATATTGTATAAATTAATAATGAAGGAAAATGTGTGTATCTGTATATTGACACTCTACAGGAGAGACCATTTGATTTAGAGCTACCAAATGTCACTCATATGCATGATGGAAAATGGTATGTATGTATATAAATATACATATCTACCATTTTTCATCATGCATATATATATATATATATAACTGTGTGTGTTTGTAGTACTATATTAAATTTATGGAGCCTCTATTCTGGGCTCTATATGGCCGCTTTGTGCAGTTGTTGCTTGTTATCGAACCTATTCATTATTTCACCATACACCCATATACAGGGTGTTTCATAAATCATGGGAGTAACTTTAAGGGGTGATAGTACACATCAAGACGAGTAATAGTAAATAGGAATCCCAAACGTCTTCCGAAGGAGATAGGCGCCATCAAAGTTTAGGGCCCTAAATTTCAAATGACGATAAAAAAAGGAAAAATGGATTGATTCATTTGCTGTTTTTGCTAAAATCATTCTTTAAATTAGTATTTTCTTTAAAAATTTTTTAAAGACAAAGTTTAAAAAATTTTCTAATGAGCAAAATAATAAATGATGAAGCAAACTTTAATAGGTGATAGTAAAACACCAAAACAATGAACTTTCATTAGAAAATGCATGATTTAAATTCAAACGCAAACGTGTTAGAACATCTTCAAATTTTATCCATGCAAGCGTTATAGCTGCAAGTTTCTGGAAGAAGAACATGAAATTGTGATATGGGGAAGAAGAAGAACGCATATGCAAATTGTTATTAAGATAAAAGCCACTGACCCGAGTGTGCAAGTGTAAATCACGGTAGAAACGTAACGAAAGATGTTGCCCTTCACTAATCAAGAAAAGGCTGATATGCACTTCATCTACGGAAATGCAAATGGAAATAGTGCAGAGGCGCGACGATTGTACGGAGAAAAGTTTCCCAACATGCGGTTGCCCAATGATAAAACACCCTCCATGACATGGCGAGTACTAAAGGATGAAAGTATGCATCCTTTTCATGTCCGACGAGTCTAGGAACTGACTCAACAGGATTTTCCTCGTCGAATGGATTTTGCTCGCTGGTATCTGCAGAAGAACACCCTAAATCCCGATTTTGGTGCAACTGTGCTTTTTACAGATGAATGTACATTTACACGTGAGGGTACATTTAACACCCACAATTCCCACCAATGGGCAGATGTAAATCCACATGCATCTTCTACACATGCATATCAGCGACGATTTTCCATAAATGTTTGGGCAGGAATAATTGGTGACCATCTACTTGCCCATTATCTTCTGCCAGAACGCCTGGATGGAAAAGCATATCTTACCTTTCTGCAACAGTTGCTGCCAGAAATGATGACAGATGCTCCCCCTCGTATCCGGCGAGTAATGTGGTTCCAGCAGGATGGAGCACCAGTTCATTATGCGCCAGAGGTGCGAAATTATCTAAACGCAACCTTTCCAAATCAATGGATTGGGCAAGGTGGTCCTGTCCCTTGGCCAGCGCGATCGCCCGATCTTTCATGCCTGGATTTCTTATTTTGGGGGCACCTGAAAAGTCTTATGTATGAGACTCCTATCGAATCTGCAGAAGAACTCGTCGCCAGACTTTCGGCCGCTGCAGGGGAGGTGCGCGATACTCCTGGCGTGTTTCAGAGGGTTCGTGAATCACTTCTTCGCCGTTGTACCGCATGCATCGCCGCTAATGGTCAGTGTTTCGAACAGCTATTGTAATTATTTATAATTAAACTTTTTTTATAACGTAAAATTCTTTGTTTTCTATTTTGTCTCTAAAAACGAAATCTCTTTCAGCGCCCTCTATCACCTTCGGGTTAAAATTACGACTATGATTTCTTTGATGAATGTTGTTTGTTGTGGTGTTTTACTATCACCTATTAAAGTTTGCTTCATCATTTATTATTTTGCTCATTAGATACAAGCGTTTAAAATTTAACCCTCTGAACGCGGTTAAATTTGCGCCACTTACCCGCTCCCGATTGTTTCAATTTTGAGCTCAATATTTAAGTTAAAGTCTAAACTTTAGTAAACATTTAACAAATAAAAAAAATACTGGTAAAAAGTAGTTGTTCGGTACTCCAAAGTCTAGAGCGCCCTCTATCGGCATTTTTTAAACTTTGTCTTTAAAAAGTTCTTTTAAGAAAATACTAATTTAAAGAATGATTTTAGCGAAAAAAGCAGATGAATCGATCCATTTTTCCGTTTTTTATCGTCATTTGAAATTTAGGGCCCTAAACCTTGATGGCGCCTATCTCCTTCGGAAGACGTTTGGGATTCCTATTTACTATTACTCGTCTTGATGTGTACTATCACCCCTTAAAGTTACATCCATCATTTATGAAACACCCTGTATATATTTGAAGTAAAAAACTATTACTATTTTTTAAGGAACATATTAATTTCAAATTTTATAAACTATTTAATTGAATTTGTTTTCTTTTATTTAAAACATTTTACGAACTGGTCGAAGTGAGCGATTACTTTTTAAATATTAATAATGATTTAATTTATGATTAATTTTTTCATTCTATCATTATTAACCTTCAAAATATTTATTAAAATGCAAAAAAATCCCAGCATGCCACTGAAATGGTAATCTCGTACATAGGTTGGAATTAAACAAATATTAAATTTTCAAAATATTGATAAGACCTGGAATACTTAATTTTCTTCGCCTTGTTTCATTGTAATTTCATTACAATTTAATGAAATATTTTATACTTTTGAAAATATTCATAAATATTTTTTGATTACCACTATGTTTGCAGTAACCATGCACGTGAGTTTTGGTTATTTTTTTTTTTTTTTTTTTTTATTTATTTCTATTGAATTTCTTTTTCTAAAAGGAATTCAACCTCTGGATTTTAAAATTCTTTTTTAATATTATTTCCAAAATCTCTCTTTTGTTCTCTGAAAGATACTTCTATTTTTCACATCACCATTTCATTCAAGGATTTCATACATGGAGTATCCGCTTTTATCATGATTCAATATCTCATTTTAAACTATTAGACGTAAGCGGAATGAGGAAGCGACACATGAGGAAATGCCCAGAATAATTTGCATAAACATATTTTACTTTTCTTCAGTCTCGAAATGTACCTATCAAAAATTTTTATAGTCTTTTTCTGTTCTGTGAAATTCTATTCAGTACAATGCTATAATTAAAAATTTCAATCTTTTATCAGTTATTAATTACGGTGAATCAACCCATCCAAAAATCAAATATTATTTTTTGCAATGAATACGTTTATGTATAGAATATACATAGCTGAAAATTGCATGGATGTTACGAAGCAATATTTTACATACGTAGAAACCTAGAAACGGATAGTGCAAGAAAAATTATGGAAACATGTTTTATTAACCATTTTTTTGGTGCAAGATAGAAATTAGAACAATATAGAAATTATATTCATTTGTGATTTTTTATAAGTAATATATTTTAAAGAATTTTGATTGAAAATATAAAAAAAAACTTACTCTTCCAGTCGAAAGTCTTCTTACAGCGGAAACTTATTCACAAAATTTCCATAATTGATTAGTCTTTAACATAAAATCTATGGAGAAAAAATGAAACTCTCTGTTAAGTGGCCAAAGAAGTTTTGTTTTCTAATAAACAAAAGATGGTGGAGTTTTCTTTAAAGAAAAGGCATTAAAATACACTAAATAAAACATGTAATACGTAATCAAACTTCGGACAGTCGCTCGTGTATATATACAGCTATACAACACATTTACTTTTGATAACGTATTCAAATATGCCAATGGCACATTTGCTTTCTAATAGAATTACGATAAATTCTAGAAAATATATTAAATTTTGTGTATATTTATCTAGAGAAATAAAACTGACTAGGTGAAGTAAGCAATAAAATCCTGAAAATGATTTTATTGCTTCCTTAATACATGTTGATTAAATTTCATTTTGAGTTTCCAGGGATATAATTGGGTTATCGTATGTCGAGTTTCCTTTTTACACGATGCTTAGTTTATTTAAACAATATTAAATGTTTAAACATAGAAGATTCGAAAGCCTTTCAATTTATGTTTTACAAATAAAAATAAACTAAATGATGATGATGATTTAAATAAAATAATGATTTAATCCAATTATGTTTTATCATAAATTTAGGTAAAGGAATGATTATATGTTAAATTTTTATAATAAGCATTCGTGTGTAATTTTAAATGTTATTTTCTTATGAAACGTTTTTAATAGTAAATATAATTACAGTTTTAATTATAAAAATTAATATTAATAAAGGAATGCCGCTGATTCCCTCTTACGTTTTCGGCTTTTTTATTCTGTCTTATTCATTTGAAGTAATGTTTCCTTTTCAGTTGAAATTTTTACAATGATGATTGTTTAAAAATATTTCCATGATTGAGCAGTCCACATATTAATTCAATTATGTGCATTTTTTAATGTCTGTATGTAGAATAATTCTTAAACTGGTGAAATGGATTCTTATATAGTATCTCTTCAAGTACAAATTTGATCAATTATTTTAGACAATAGCAATTTTTAATGACGTATCAGCCATATATAATGAAATTTGCGCGGATGCACAGCTATAAAATATAAAGCATACTTTATGGATGTCAAAGTGTGCTTTTGTCCTAATTGCTAATACTTATCAAAGGGGGAAATTCAAACAAGGTCATTTCAAGGTCACATTTACGTATTAGAATTTTCTGAAATAATGAAACATATAGCTATACAATCAATATATAATCGAAATGAATTAAGATTTTCAAAGTTCAATAAACTTAATCTATTAATTGAAACAAGATTCTCTAATATATATTTTTGGATAAAATAAATCATTGAAAAAGAATTTATAACTTTTGGAAGAATCAGTACTTTAAAATAATTCAATACTTTTGCTACTTTTATCATTTTAATTAACATAAGGATGAGATAAATATAATTTCATTTAACGACCATTAGTTAAATGTTTTAACTAAAGTAATTTTTTAATCTGATTTATGAATTTGGACAAGATATGCATCTAATTTTTTATGCAGGTGGTTAAGAAAATAATAGAAATACTACAAATGAAAGCAATTTATTAATGAGGCGTAAGGCTTACTTTTGGCATGTAATACCACATGGATTCATCTGGAAATCGAAAGACACAAGTGCTGAATAGTGCTTATAGGAATATCGTATCATTCATCATGAAAATATCGTGAAGGTTTCGGGTGAGATATTTTCCAGATTTGTCTAAAATAGACCGTATCGGTACGATTAAATTGAGGTCGGGTGACTGTATAGGCCTTGATGGATGTTTCATTTGATTCTCGTGTTCATAAAACCACCTCGAATAATTCTCCTTAATGAATGGGAACTTTGCCATATGGTAAAATTTTATCTCCTGCAGAAGAAAAATAATTGCATCAGAGGATGGATCTGATGAGCAGGAAAAGGACACAAATACCCATAGTATAATCAACAGATAATCTCTGTGATCAGGATAGAAAGAGAGAATTATGATCATAAGTTTGTGCAGGTGTCCTCCAAACATGTACACTTCTTTCTAAGAAAAAAGTGTGGAAAGTGATTTGGCTGACAGTAAAATTATCTTCCATTTATCAACAGCAAGATTTTGTGGTCATGGCACCATTATAGACAATGTTTGGCATGAACATTTGCGACAAATGGCTTGAGGAACACTCTGTGGCTTGAGGATTGCTGCTCTGTCCTAAATTTTATACTTATGAAGGTGAATCCCAACTGTAATTATTGACAATGGATAATCTAGATGCTGATTGGTTATGCCACTTTGGCTTTCGTGGTTTGCTTTTTATAATCCGCTTTATTTTTATATCCGCTTTATTCGGTATCTTTCACTCAACTTCTTGCTTTCACTGTTTTGTTTTGTCGAGCTTGTCTTACCACGCTGTATCAAGAGGTATATAACTTCACCTTGTATACATTAAATGTATATAAGACATCTTATTCTTTTATTATGTATACTTTTAATATTTTGAGAATTTGTAGCTATTGTTACGTTATAATTCTTGCAAAGAGCATTATTAAATGTCACTGTTACCCTCAGGTGCCTCACACATGTATATTTTTCAAATACAAAATAAAAACTCAAGGTAATGAGTCAAGAATTCTTCGGGCATTTTTAAAAACCCTATTCATGTATTTCAAAGTTTATCTCAATTTGAACTATTCTTTATCTAAGCATCGTGATCAAAATTCTTTTCATTTCTGTGAAATTTACATTATCATATACTACGGTTTTGGGGAATCTCTGCATATATATTCTTGCGCAACATTTTTTTTTTCTTGCCAGAAGTCATATTTCTTATATTAATCGTTCTCCGTGAAAAACTATTTTCTTTACGAGACTTCTCTAAACTGAAAAAAACTGCACTCTTTATTAGACTTTTCTGTGTTAAAAAAACGATTGCATTCTTTTCTCGAATGCAGATTTCTCGAATCTGGACAAAAGATTTTACTTTTTATATAATTAATCTTCTCGAAACTAGCATTTTTGAGATGATTTTTGACAATAATTATTAAGGGTGTCTGATTAAAATTAAGGAATTTTAAATTCATTTTGCTTTAAGCAGGTGCATTTATGTTATAAAATTATGCAAATGATATTTTAACTACAAAAAGAAAGAGATATGAGAAATTAGAATTGTGGTTTCCTTTCTTTATTGATGCTGATTGAAACCAAAATTAGCAATTAATTACAAATACTCAAAATTCATCAAATTAATAAATGGAACATTAAATTATTGCCAGCTGATTATTAAAAATTTATACAAAATATAGTAAAGTAATTTGAGAAATCATCATAATTAAGGAAGTTTACAGCACTCATGCGTAAAGTAATATTGAGGTTTACATAAGTCTTTGCCGCGAAGTAAAAAAAGTCGAAAGCAGATTTTGATGAGTCCCCACGTTCGGAAAATGCATTTATGTTATTAATAAATCTGCCTATGCACACAAAAATTCAAAAACGCATTCAGCTGAATGGATGTACTTTGCCATATGGGCTGAAACCAAGTTGTCGATGTCTAATAAATTTTGAACAAAAAATATTCAGAAGTTTGTTTATCTGGCTTTTCGATAGCAAGTGAACGATACAAATGCAAAACTCAAAAAATAAAATATGATACACAAGATTCTTAGATCTAAAATATAGATTCGTATCAAATTTTGAATTAAATCTGTCAAAGGGTAGACTGTTAGACTGTACTTTTGCATGAATAACTCTTAACGGAATTATCTTAATCAGTGAAATTCGAAATATTCAGCATTATCTTTTATTGTGACTGCATCTAGAGCTCTGCGCACGTTTTGGTTCCATTTGATCGCAAAAGGAGTTCAAGATAATACCGTTAAATTCAAAATAATAGATTCGCAGAAAATCTTAGATTTTCGTCAAAGTTATATATTTCGTAACTATTGTTCTCTATTATCCTGTAAAGCATTTGTTGCCTAGCACTGTGTGTAATTTTATGCGAGAGGGCTTAAATTGGAGATTATATGTTTAAGTTTCGACGAAAACACTCCTTCTAGAATTTCAGTTATGTAAATTAGATAGAAGATGAAGACATATATTGCTAATTATTTTTACCATATATACAATTTGATTTCGAAATGGATATATCTCTATAACTACTTCGGAATCAAATTGTAATTCCTAATTATTTTTACACATATTTCTATAAATGAGATATCAAATATGCAAATCTAATTTCGAATAAGCAAATGAAATTCCGGCAGATTCGGAATTTTATTGGATTTAATAATTTTTAAACTAAATAAATTACATTTTTTCACTAATGCTTAAAATATTTCAATTACTTATTTTCGAGCAAGTATTTAAATAAGTATTTAAAAAATCATATGATTTAAAAGAAAACAACTCATATTCAGTATAACATCAGTTAATTTTTAATATTAAATTCTTCCAAATCAAATATATGCAAACTTGTTTAGAGATTCAAGATTTATCTTGATTACATATCTTTTCCAGCAATTATGTTATTTAAAAACGGATTAATACTTATTTTTATGCCATGATACATCCGCAATCTAATAAGAGACAAAACTCTAACATTTAATATCAATTTACTTTATATTTCTAGATCAATAATATCTATAAACTGCAATTACTTGAACTTTTAAAATATGTATAATAACGCAAATAATCTCCCATTTATAAGAAATTATTTTGTGTTAAACAAATCATTGATTTCTTTTCTTTTCATGTTAAAATAAAATAATCATTCAACTCAAACGGAGCGTTCACACTGCTCCTCGTATCTTACAATCATTTCCATCAACACAATAAACGAACGAAAATATTTTAATTCCAAAATAATTTATCATACAAAAATTAAATAAAGAAATTTTACATCATCCTGTATCTTGAATGATATCAATCTGTAGTATAGAAAGCTAATGTTACATTCATCTCTGCTATCCATGCACAATTTAATCGAATTGAAGGGAATGGTTAAGATGGATGTCCCTCTTTATCAAATAAATGGGATCATCTAATATAGTGAAATAGTTGCGTGATTCAGTTGCAACATACCCTTTATTTCATAAGTGTTCTTGTGGGAAGCTTTCTGCATTACGAAGAGGATATAACTATGCCAATTTGTCCCTCCTACAATGATTTACGATATCTGTTCTTGCAACTTGGATAAAAGAAGGAACTTAATTATGAGGACTTCTAACTACTACTTTCTAAAATAACTATAGCAAGTTTTTCCGAAAATTTCATGTGTAACATCTGTTTGATTTAAGAATAATTTATAAATGAATATCTTCCAAAAGTTAGCAAGTTTTTTAATAAATAAGAATTTTAATGATATTGAACTATTAGACAATATTAATGACTATAAAAGTAATATTTGTAATTTAAACTGAATATAAATTTGTGCACATTCAAAAACAAAACGGTAATTTTTGAACATAATAATGCAGTTATGAAATAAATGTGAAAAAAAAAATCAAATGTTTATTTTTTTTTTCTTATGGCACTTATCATAGACAAGCCCTCTGACAAATTCAACGATTTTAAGCCAAGATTTTCAGCGTCCGTTGTTTCAGTAGCGCCATCTAGGGCTAAGACTACGATTTAGCTACCCATGCGTCACCACCCATTTTACGGGGCGGGTTTCATTCATACATTTCATTCACTTATCTTAATTTAGACCTGAATCAGTACTCTCAGTGCTATTGTCTCGATTTGGAGGACTGTGTGACCATGACAGATTTGTACTTGCACTAGTCACCATTCACATGGAGAGTCTTTAGCCGGCGGGATTCGAACTCACTACCCAAGGGATGGGAATCCAACGCCCTACCACCCAGGCTATCCCGGGCAACAGAAGCGTAATATGTTGGATATTCTGATGTATTCTGATGATGATTAGGTGTGTGCCAAAAGTGGCGTTACACCGGTACGAGATCATAAATAAAATTTTAAAAAAATGGAATTTGAATAGCTATCAAAGGACTAGCTATTCATTTATTTTCATGATCTTGTGTACTAGAAGCTAAAAACAGCCAAAGAAAAAAAAAAGAGAAGGCATAAAAAAGAAAAAGCGGAGAGGTCTAAATAGCCCAAGCAGAAGAGTTTACATAATATTCCAACAGCATCATTGAAGCATAATTTGTAAATAATAAAATTTACCGAAGATAGGCAATTTAAATTTAGAAGAAGAAAAAACATATAAATAAACAAAAAAAGTGAAAAATACAAATAAACAAATAAAAAATAAATAAAGGAAAAATAAACAAACAGAAAAACAAATATATGCAATGGCTCAGTCTAAGGTAGAGTCCATGAATCAGGAACAAAAGGCTTGATAGAATTGTTGATAGAATATATATGTTGTGTATGGAAGCGAAGCCTTTTGCCATAAAACCACAATATTTTGTAGTTGCAAATTAAAATCTAAACCAACCACCTTACTTATTTTTATGCTAAACCACCATGCTTATTTTTATGTCCGTAAACATTTATTATGTTAAACAATCGGAATCACCTTCTTACAAATTCCGATTTTATTGCATAAGGAATTCACATTTTCTATTGTCTTTGTGAATTATATATCATGCATTAATTTTCAGTCGTCAACTCAAATTTTATCATGGGAAAAGACATTTTCTTCTAAAACAAGAATTAAAAATTATCCATTTTAAAACAGTCGAAAATGTTTAGTCATTAGTAAATATTTTTAGATAGTGTGTTTTTCAAATACATAATCTGAGTTTAGTTTGTTTATAAATATTCGTACTTTGAGATTTCACATCAAAAATCATATTAATATATCTAAAGATATTTCTGAAACAGTACTTTCATGATAAAATGGTGCAGAAAATTGTTCGTGATAGGTGTTAAGAAAATTTATAAACATTTTGAAAGGTTTCTAACTATTATTATTTGTTCCGAAAATAATACATCATCAGTGGATTAAATTTTTTGAGGATTCCTGACAATGCATACTCAATTCATAGTTTAAACACGGATTATATTATGCCAATGTTTCGCACTTGTGATTTTTATTGTTTTCTTATTCCATAAATCCTGTCCTGATATATTATTACTTTCAAATTCTATAAACAAATTTGTTAAATAATAACAAAGGAAATAATTTTCCTTTGTTATTATTTCCCAAACCTACATTTAATGTATCATAGTATAGCATATGAAAAAAGTAGAAAACAATTTATTTTAGATAAATGAAGAGCATTGAATCTTTCAGAATAATTTCATGAGTAAAACTTTAAATGCTTAAAACAGATAAATACCTAATCTAATAACAATAACAAATAGACTACATCATAGTTTCTGAAAATAAAAACACTTCAAAATAACTCAAATGAAAGTGTTTTTAATATAGACTTATTCCGCCATTGGCTTTTATCATTTATAAGATTTGGTTTGGCTTGAATCATATTAAAGGAGTTCGAATCATACTATGACATTTGATTTTCTTTTTGTTAAAATTTGTTCCATACATTATTCAAAACTTTTTGAAGCTCAGATGCGGATTCAAACTGTTAATTTCCCTGTTAAGGTGACAATCAATCCTTGCTCATTTGCTATTTACAATATTGAGGTTCACGCTTTAAGCAGGCCTGAGCATCATATGCTGGAAAAAAGTTTTTAACCTCATTATTTGAGTGAATTGATACTCTTACGTATTGAAAATTCCACTCATATCCGACTATATAATCGCCATATTAAAGGAGATATGAATTCAAAACTTGGATACAGTCGGTGTGTTTCTACCTGCTACTTAGGAACACTTGACTTGTTCCTCTTTCGACTTGGCTGCCAATCAAAACATTTTCCTTCAATCTGTCGGGAAGCATAAGTCTTTTTATCAATATCAAGACAATTCTAATAATATTAATAGATATCAGGGTAGGTGAAATTAAATATTTATCATTTGAAAACATAAAAGAAGCCCATTTTGAAGTCCAGGTCATGTGGTGTTTAACCCACTGCAGTCAGCGTTCAAAGTACGTTTCAGTCTATTTAGGTTTGTGCTTCTTTTTTTCGAAAATTAACTTTTTAAATAGTTTTATGTCATTGTAAGCAATTTTTCTTGAAGCGTGTCTAAAGACTACAATTTTTTGATTTTCCGCAATATTTCCAGCTTTTTTTTAATTTCCTGAAGGGTTTTTATTTGATTGCATTGTATCAGTCCTTTAGGCCAGACAATCTTGTTTTTGGTCCCTTGAATACTAGAATTTCTTATGAATTTCGATACAGTATTTAGACTGATAGGTAGCTGACGTGTAATCTCTCTCACACGTTTACCATAATTTTTCGAGGCGATAATTTTGAAATTTACTTATAAGATTTTCTTCTAGGCATTCTAAAAAAAGGAAAACAATGGTTCTCAATAAATTAGTATATTTTTACAACAAAAAATTTAAAAAGAATGAAACACCCACTTTTAAGATTTACAGTATTTTCCGAAAAAAATATTGTAACACATGTCTTTCTACTTTTATCACATACACAAAAGAATCGTAATATACTATTTTTTTTTAACTTTAACTTATATTAGATAAAATTTGTTCATTTAAAGTAAAAGAAAAAATGTTAAATCAACGGAAAAAAGAAATTTATATAACAGTATTAATACACAAAGCATAATTTACAAATTATAGCCGCCCTTCCACTTTCTCCACAATGTGTGTATCTTTCAAATAACTGAAGAAGTCTACCATAATTTTTCGTTAACATTCCCAGAAATATTTATAAGCAAAAATTTGTTTTAAAAGCATGCATTATGCATTAAATTAATTAAATGTTACTTTACTGTTAATAATTATTCTAATTTTAAATATATTATGGTCAATAACTACAAAAATAGCATCATAATTAAAACGAACCATTTTTATCTATTAATACACGTTTGGAATTAATTCGACGTACATTAAAAGTTCAAAAAAAAAAAAATACAATAGCATAATATATGGAAGAGATAAAATGATTATTTATTTATTTTTTTATAAAGTGTAGTATAACTTAGTTGTTTTTTTATTTGTCAATGCAAATCAGATTTAAAGAATATTCTCTTGTCCATAATTTTATGTAAGTACCATTTTTAATTAAGGAAGAATATCTCGTTGATCTATTTTTGTAACAAATAGTAATGATCTTCAATATTTAGAGTAATAAAATAAAAACAAAACGAGAAACCCTTTTAAAATAATATCCTAATGCATTACTTTTTTTTTAACTATAAATGCAACGGTTCAAAGCATCTATATTTTTAAATGCTGTGTAGAAAGAATGAATCGTTTCATAAAATATTATGCAAACATAACATAACATCTACATAATTTATCGAAATCATTTTCTTTACAATAAAATTTCAAAAAAACAGTTTCATTATACATAACTATTTTAAAAAAAGGCTTTATTTATTATTTTTCAAAAATGCACTAAAATAGTGTTTAATGAAAATCGATTCAACAAAATTCTTTGCTGTATATTAAATATCATGAGACAAAGAAATTAAATTAAAGGCTCCTTTTCATGATTTAGCGACGAGGTTAAAAGCAGGTGTTTCTGACAAGCGTTTATCTGAAGTAATTAACTGCCACAAGGGGTGCAATTTCCGTTCACAAACACTTTTCCGCACATGTTAAAAGGAATTAGTGAAATTTTGGTGTAATTATTAGGAATCTTACTTGGGGTTTTATAAAACGTGAACGGGAAATTTTTCCCAAAGCTAATAGCATCATATTTGTGCATTGTCTGAATATTTATTTCCTTTTGTTAAAACAGTGTTTCAGACCGTTACCTTAAATTTACTTAATATTCGTAATCGCACTTGCTGTTTAGGTTACTGCAATCTGTTTTTCGCAAAGAAAAAGCTCATATCACATCCAAACGTAACTTTATTTATAAATTAAAATATAAAGATAATATTATAAATTAAATTCCAGATGATAAGGAAGATAGAATTACATAGAGTTCAATAAACATTTGAAAGATCTACATAGCTCCAGCTCAAAGTACCAAAGAATGTATATTATGTTAATCTAATATTTGTAATTATGTTATCTATATACTTATAATAAAGCTCAATGTGTGTGTGTGTGTGTGTTGGCTCTCTACAGGCCAGGTCATTTGACATACAGCTATCAAATTTGGTACATATATACCTTAGAGGTCGGGAATGTGCAACTGGGGTCCCTTTTTTTGAAATTTTAATTAGAATTTTAATTATTAATTAAAAACTAACTTTCCCGCCAAAAAAATCTTCCATTTTCCCCACCGCCAACTTTTTCGCCAAAAAAAATCTTCCATTTTTCCCACCGCCAAATGAGTAAGGCTTCAGATCTTTTTTCTCCGAACAGTAATGAGGCTAGGGTTAATTTTTTTCGTCGGATTATTTTAAACGATTCTGTTTATTTTCCTAATGTTTTATACATTTAAAATTAAACATTGTTAATTAATCCATGTTTCAGATTCATTCTGAAGTACTTTTGAATTAAAATAACACAGAATAAAGGAAATTAAAAATGTATAATCTGCCTACCGTTACCCCAACTGGCGTAGAAGAATTCACGCATTTGCGTTACTATAACTGGCGAAGAAAATTCACGCATGCGCATTGTGTTCTGATTGTTGGCATGACAACCATTATCAACGGATGATTTAAATTATTTTTAGGTTAGTTGCATGCTTTTGTAAGTAAATTATTTATGTTAGTTATATATTTTTTGTATATGCTTATAGTTTTAATTACATCGTTTTTTAAGTAGTTTTTTTAACCTGTTTTCAATGATTTAAATTAATTTTAGGTTAGTTGCATGCTTTTGTAATTAAATTGTATTTATGTTTGTTATATGTTTTTTTGTATATGCTTATAGTTATAAGTACATCGTTTTTAAGTAGTTTTTTTAAACCTGTTTTCGACCGATTATTTTAAACGATTCATTTTATTTTCTTAGTGTTTGATACATTTAAAATTAAACATTGTTAATGAAACTATCTGTTCATGATGAATATGAGAAAATTTTGTTGACAAATTCTTGAGATATTACATAAATTAAGAAAGATATTCTTTAGTGCCCATAAAGTTTAAACGCTCAGTAACTCTATTATCAGTAATCATATTATTTAAAAAAAATGCTTCGTTTCAGTAAAAAATACTATTATATTAATTGCAGATTAATCATTTACACTTTAATTTAAAGTATAAATTCTACGAGGGGTAACAGAAAATTAGAGAGATACATATCACGTTATGACTGATATAATATTATGAGTGAATTATATGACTATCCAAATTTGAATTTTTAAATCATTTTCCTGAAGAATCTATTAAAGTTGAAATTGCGTAAAGTATTTAATGGTACGACCAGAGTTTAACCCCCTGCTTGGCACAATTTTTAAAAATCGCCAAAAATGGCCTAGCGAAATGTTCAAAAGCAAAGGAGCAGATGTTCAATTATAGTGCATAATAAAGATTGCTAGCTTTGGCGCGTTATCGCAACTTGGCGAAGAAGGGGGTTAAACTCCGGTTCAACCTATTTTATTATTAAAATTTAAACGAACATTAATATTGGCGAACCGGCTGGTCGCCAAAGGCGGATAGTTGTTAAATAAAATAAGTTTTATGTAATTATTTGAAGTTTAAATTTGGGGATTTTTTTTTGAGTTTCAAATATAAGCAAAATCAATCGTTCGGCAGAAACTTACAGTATTTAAGTGATAAAATTAGACATTTATGAGTCATTTCGATTTCACAACTATTACCACACACACAACTGGTCCACACCTATCCATAACTGATGGAACAGCTTTCAATATAAATAATCCTCCATATAAATTTTCCTATTTCATTTTTAAATCTATATCCAGAAAAAATATATTATTGGACTGGCAACTCCAGTGACTTTGTGGCGAGAAATGAAAAATTCTTTTCAGAGGCTGTAGGACCTTCAAACCTTTAATTTTTCGGAATATTATTATGATTTCAAATGATAGCTGAAACCCTTCTGAACTGTTTTTGGTTTTGTACATATCGGTACATTAATTTCTTTAAAAGAAAAAATCAAAAGTGTGAAGTCCACTAGATTTTTCACTCAGAAACGTTTACTTTAAAGTCATTTTTCTCAATATTACATTTTCAGAGTTTGCTCGCTGGATAAACAAAATTGGGTCATGGTACCATTATGAAATTTTAGAGATATGCTTATACACATATAACAAAGAAATTCATGAAAAATAAAATTATTATTATTATGTATGCTTTTTTCAAGCGCTTGCTAATTTGTTAATAAGTTTTTTTTTAAAAACGTTATCAATTTTTAACAACATAAAAAGTAAAATAGCGTCATTAAATATTTTAAAATATTTATCACTTTGCATAATTATCAAATTATGTTCTTGGGAGTAAATTGGCGTAATATTTTTCAATATAAGTTGTTTATTTTCCGAAAAACTGAGAGCTCAGGCAAATTTTGGCTTCGATAATTTATACATATCATATTTTTTCACATTTATTTTAATTAATTAAAATTATTTCACTCACTTAAAAATTCATAATTATAAGGTCTTATAAAACTGTGGTAAAAAATCTATTAAAGTTAATGTGTTTTTTTTTTTCTTTCGGGGGAGAATCACTTTTAACCAACTTTGGAGGCCTGCTTTAGCTGTCAAAGATCGTATAGCTCCTTAAAAAACTTTTCATATAGGTAGCGTTCTTTAGCTGAGAAAGCCAAAAGCTGTATCTTTCAAAGGATAAATTTATTTGGCTTACTAATTTCGATTACTAGATTCAGTTACTCCAGTACACCCGATCATAACAAGAAACGTGTAAATTATGCAAATTCTACACCTTTTTGGAACAGGAAGAAATGTAGCACCTACGCATAAAAGAGGATGTAGGAAATGATAACCAAACTGATCAGTGAGAAGTCAAAAATCCTCTCAGTTAGTTGTATAATCATATTTCCAAATCCAATTATAAATAAATGATTCCACTCTCCTCAGTGTTGTGTTTTTTTTTTATTTTTTATTATTGACTATGAATATTTTCTACTTAATTATCAATTCCAAACATAAAATGCAAGTATGAATTTATTACTATTTTGAGTAATTATTTATATTTTGTCACTAGCATTTTTTCTGTTGTTGTATACGTAGTAAAATGAAAGTATAGGAATCGTCAAAAAATTCACGAATCTCCTTATTTTAGACTAACTTATGTTCAAAAAACACATTTTCACTAAAATGTCCGCATGCATTTCTGTGATAAAAATAACTCAAAAATACTTTGAGCTGCACGGATGAAATTTGACATAAGATTTTTATTCAAAATTTGAAGATTTGCATCAAATTTTGGGCAAAACCCATTCAGAAGTCTGTCTGCCCGCTTGTTCGAATATAAGTTAATATAACTACAAGACAATAAGAGCTATGTGGTAAAAATTTCGTAACTAATATTTTGTAACTATTGTACGCGAATGCCATGCAAGGCTTTCTCTTGTATAACACCTTTATTAAAGTGTATGCGAGATAGTTTTTGGATGACTTCTCCAGCTGGTTTTAAAATACATACTTTATTCTCTCTTCTGCACCATTATTTCAATTCCAAAACAATCAGTGCAATATTATTTGCTATTTGTTGAGACTCTGAGATCATTTCTCAAATTTGTGTATTGTAACTGTAAATCCATCTTTCATCCTATGCAGATTCAACAGATGAAAAACTGAGCTATATAAACCAGATATATATATATATATATATATATATATATATATATATATATATATATATAAATGGTTCTGTTATATTATTTAAATAATTTTTATACTCTTAAATCATACAATTATACCTTTTAAATAAATTTTTATGTAAATTGATATAAAATTTCTAAGCATATAATTTTTAGAAGAAATATATTTAAGTATTGTTTTATATAGTGTTTCATATAATAAGTATTTTAATATAGTAATCATTAATAAATTCCGATCTTAGCATCAGGTAAGCATTATCAGAAATCCGCACAGATTTATCATATAAGCAATAACAATAGAGGCATCTGAAGGTTTGATAATTAGCGTAACAATAATTTAAAGTTGTTCTAATTTTCACGAAAATCCTCAAGGAAATATTCAACGAATATGCATTTCGTGGAAATATAATTGATTATACGTAGTAAATCATTTGATTCATTAATTGTTATTAAGTAAAAGATAATCAACACGTGACTCAACAATAAGCCTACTCAATAAAAATATAATATTTTTATTGTACTTGTCTGTAGCAGTCTTTTTATAATTTGAATTAAAGACTGTAGAAAAGAACGAGTACTAAAAAAATCGGAAAATATGATATACATATCTTTCTATATATAAATTATTAACATATGGGGTACACAAATCGCATTTATTACATACTAGCCGCCTTTGGCGACCAGCTGGTTCGCCAATTTTAATGTTCGTTTAAATTTTAATAATTAAATATTTTACGCAATTCCTACTTTAATAGATTCTTCATCAAAATATTTTAAAACTTCAAATTTCGATAGTCATATAATTCACTCATAATATTATAAAGGCCTTCAGTCATAACGTAATATGTATCTCTCTCATTTTCTGTTAGACCCCGTAGAATTTATGCTTTAATTTAAAGTGGAAAGAATTTATCTTCAATTAATATAATAATATTTTTTACTGAAACAAAGCATTTTTTTATAATCTGATTACTGAAAATAGAGTCACTCAGCGTTTAAACTTTATGGGCACTAAAGAATATCTTTTTCAATTTATTTAATATCTCAAGAGTTGGTCAACAAAATTTTCTTAGATTCATTATGAGCAGATCGATTAATTAACAATGTTTAAATTTAAATGCATCAAACACTAAGAAAATAAAACGAATCGTTTAAAATAAACGGTTGAAAACAGGTTTTAAAAAAACTACTTAAAAAACGATGTACTTAAAACTATAAGCATATACAAAAAATATATAACTAACATAAATACAATTTACTTACAAAAGCATGCAACGAACCCAAAAATAATTTAAATCATCCATTGATAACGTTGTCATGGCAACAATCAGAACAGAATGCGCATGCGTGAATTTTCTTCGCCGGTTACGTAACGCAAATACGTGATTTTTTCTTGGCCAGTTGGGGTAACGCTATACGGATTAGAAATTTTTAATTTCCTTTATTCTGTTTTATTTTAATTCAAAAGTACTTCAGAATGAATCTGAAAGATTGATTCATGAACAATGTTTAATTTTAAATGCATCAAACATTAAGAAAATAAACAGAACCGATTGAAATAATCCGCCGAAAAATGTTAACCCTAGCCTCATTACTGTTGGGAGAAAAAAAAAACTGAAGCCTTTCTCGTTTGGCGCTGGGGATAATGGAAGAATTTTTTGGCGGAAAAGTTGGCGGTGGGGAAAATGGAAGATTTTTTTGGCGGGAAAGTTAGTTTTTAATTAATAATTAAAATTCGAAAAAAGAAATCCCAGGTGCACATTCCCAACCTCCAATGTATACATGTACCAAATTTGGTAGCTGTATGTCAAACGGTCTGGCTTGTAGAGCGCCAACACACACACACACACATTGAGCTTTATTATAAGTATAGATTATCAAATAACTACAATCAAATATAAGCGAATCATTATACGAAATTTCTGACTATTTCATTTAATTAATTATAGTTTCACTTAGCAATTTGCTGATTTAATGAAGATGAAAAATATTATTTTCTAGATAACCCTCATCAAAAAACTGAATTGAAAGAATGTCTAAAAATCAAGAAACAAGCATCAAGCAAGTTTTCATTAGGGACTAAAATATATAAATTATTTCCAGATGGGTAATTGCTATGATTTACCTACGACAATCTCACGAAAAAGATTTTTGTATCGTTTCAAATTTATATATATATATATATATATATATATATATATATATATATATATATATATATATATATATATATATATATATATATATATATATATATATATAATCATCTATCAAAACTTTCAAGTGCATGCTTTTGCCAATGTTTAAATAAAGACTAAGGAAAATGCCTTCTTTGTATATTGATTCCGGAAAAATTATTTCAGTTATTATTCCTAATTTTTAATTCCCATACGTTATAATTTTCTTCGACGTAGTAAATTAATTTATATTCATCAAATAATAAATTAAATATAAAAAAAAATACATTCAACATTAATATTTAACAGTGTAAAGAGTTAATAATCTGATCAAACAATCTGAACGCCGAAGGCGAGAAATCATTTAAATTTCATTTCTTTGATGCTCTTATTTGATATTACAATACCTTATTCTGTTTAAAATTATATCTTCATGAACTGGATGCCAATATTTGCACTAACAGTTTTGAAAACAATTTCTGTCTGAGGCACATAACCGCGCAGTACAATTCATTCACTATTAATATTTATTGGATGAGAACATTTATTTGAAATTTAGAAGTCACTATATTGATAACCATAATTTATCAATCTAATTCGTTCATATTCAAAATGCATTAAGAAATATCAAAATCCCTTATAAAGATACATTCGAAAGAATAAAAATGTGATACAAATTGATAAACGTGCTTCAAATTACGCATTTCCGCAAAAGAATTAGAAATTTCACTTCCGCACTATTTCTTCAAGAATTTCGCATTTCGCTATTTAAAATGAAATAAAACTATTTTCGCCTTACATAAAAAAATTATACCTCAATGCATGAATGTTAAATAAAAATTCAAAGATAATCATTGTTCGGGAAATTCCATATTTCTCTCTGGATGATAATTTAATTTATAGTTTTTTTATCTTCGTCAGTTAATCTTTTTAAATCTTTCTTTTTTATGCTTATCTTTTTTTTTATCTTTGTCGGCGGGGGAAATTCTTTGTTAAAACGGAAATACATTCGATATAATGTCCCTTTAAAATATCTTCAAAGTCTTTTTCACTTAATGAATATATATTTATATCTCATTGAGATGCAGCATATAGAGTCTACCTGAAAGTTTCACTTTTCTCAAAAGAAACTTTTTCTTTTATATCATTGCTTAGAGACCGAAATAAAATTTATTGTTGCGTCAATAGAGAGATAGAAACACCAGTTTTATTCATCTCATAACGGAATCGTTTTCATATGAAATAGTATTTATTTAAAGATTTAAAACAGACCACCGAATCACTTTCCCTCAATAATTCAATAACAATGCTTAGTGTCCTACAATCACTTGTGTTTTACTGATTTAAAAAAAAAATGAAATCATTTTTTTTCTCAATATACTTCGTAATCAATAGAATAAAAAAGGAAGTACTCTCTATCATATATATATATATATATATATATATATATATATATATTTCAAGTTAAATTAAAATGACTTGCGAAATATCTAGTTATCTTAAAAATTATGATAACTTTGTATTTTGTGAAATACGTTCCGAGATAATATTAATTTTAGCTAACCGTTATTTCTGAATTATTTTCGGAGTTATAAAAAAAGTTGAATGCAAACATTTTGAATTCAGAATTATTAAATGTGTTATATGTTCAGAATTATTAAATGTGTTATATTGAAATATGAGAGACATGATATAACATTATTAGAGTTAGCCATTTTTTTCCCCTTTCAGAAGAAGTCTGTCTGTCCGGACGAAAACAACTGGATAAATAAAAATTCGTTATACAGATTTAACATGTATAGAGTAGACACGTCAAAGTTTGGGCTAAATAGAACAAAGGGATGACCATCTGTCAATCTGCACTTTCAAAAACATGCAACCGCGATATCTCTTAAATGCAATGACTTAAATATATAAAATTTGCTATGGTATTTTACGACTACAAATCTAGTTTGGTGTTAATTTGTTGTTTCAATCGCTTAGAAAAAACACGTGTGAAGCATGAATTCATTATTGGATACTATTAACCGCTTGTCAGGGATTAATTCCTAAAAGAACTCTCCTAAGATGGCCAAAAGAATCAGTAAAATGCTAATTTTGTGGCGAAGGTTAATATTTCACAGCTATTGTACGCCAATACTGAAGGGAGAAGGGATTTTATTGTGGATCCCGATGCCTGTAATATTAAGTTTACACCTCCGCTTCATGTCTTGGTCGACCACGAAATGGCTTTTTTCTCATTCTGCCTTTGCTGCTACAATTTTTAATTATTCTTGTTGTTTATTTTTCCTGTTGTTTTTATCCTTATTTTTATCTGTTTTTATCTATGTATGTAGTTGTTTCTACTTACTTCTGTAAGCCTTGTGCTGTACTTTGTGGTGAACAAGGATTGCCTTATTATTAAAAAAAAAAAAAAAAATACGCGAGAACGGATTGTACGAGATTAAATTGTATTGAGAGCATGCGAGAACGTTTTGGGGAGACCATTCCAGTTGGTCTTGAAAGTGATAATAAAAACGTGTAACTTTTATGTATACAAAACGATTTACCTTGTAATAATATTTATTACGTCGTAAAGACAATCTCAATTCATTTATGATTACAAATGTATTATTTTGATTTTACATTACGTGAAAAAATACTCTTTTATTGAAAATATATCAGGAAAGACTGAAATAAAAAAAAAGATTTTGATTACATCCATGAATATAATTATTGTCTATTAAAATAAATAAATGATTTAATATTTTGTTTATAAAATATTTACAAGATAATATATAATTAAGAGAAACTACTTCTCTCTCTTTGTTCAGACAAAAGAGCCTAGAATAACTGATAATAAATTTGTCTTAGGAAAAAAAAAATGGCAAATTTGTACCGAAATCTTGAAATATAATTTTAGAAACAATAATTGCTAATAAATCTTATTAAGTACTTTGTATATGTTCACACATGCTTAAATAGCACAGATGCTATTTTGGAACCAGATGTATATTATAGTTAAAAATAGTTTGTAAAGTGCTTTATCTAATCTCTTTATGCAACACTTGTATAAATCTCAGAGATAGCATTACGAAAGTCCTCTAATTAATTATCTACCCCTTGAAGCATAAAGAAGCATTTTAAATTTTAAGCATCTTAGAAGTTTAACAAATCTCCAACTTGTAACAGTGTGAATTAAATAAGGATTGCGTCGCTTAATATCTGAACCCCAATTCAAAATGAGATGAAATCTTTCAGAAATCTGTCTGATACTATTTTATATTATAATGTAAGATAAATACAATATGGTTAAGTATTAATTAATTTTGCTCATTAAGTATAAGTTAATTTTAACTCATTTATATTGTGAGTTAAGAATTTCTCATACTGTAATATTATTCATAATTTCAGTACTGCATGTTTAAGGGAAATAAATATTTATGCTTATTTTAAAAAATCAAATTTCATGAAAATTTTTTTAAAACTATCTATAATATCTGATGCCTTCAATCTCATTCAAGAAAATGACATTACAGATTTTAGAATAGTGCATATATTTTTATTTTATTAGTATTATTATTTTATTCAAGAACAAGACTTATGATTGATCAAAGCGAAATTAGAAACTTTCTTGACGCTGTCTAATAAGCCCAGGTAATAGAAAAATGGGTACCGAAAACCTGTAATTTTTTAAAAGTTAATTGTAGTTTTTGATACTAACAAAATGCTCACAAGCTGATTTCGGCTTAATTTTTTTCTTTATTTACATCACATTCAGAAATATATTAGACATTTTGAAGAAAACTTTAATTGCTTTCATATAAAATGTATCTAAAACTGGATTTAGCATAAATATGAATTTTTCAAAATTTCAAGCTATATTTCTCAACAAAAACATTATTTATTGTTTGAAAATATATAACAATTTAAAGACGATAATATTTTTATCGCTGAAAAAATTTATTAGAAAGGAAGAACTACTTTACTCTAACAATTTCAGAGCTTCAAGGAATATTTTCATGATAGTACATTTGTTACAGCAATAATTTATAAGAGAAAATCATCATTTTCTCTATTTGTAGTTTTATGATTTTATCCAGTGTCGTATAATATACTTTAGAAAATAAATACAAGGAATTTTCAAATTCTTTTCTGAAAACCTTTAAAAAATTTCTAAACTAATTGTGATTTTTACACGAAAAGCTCTGGTCCGAATAATGCTTCTTTCCAAATATTTTTTATCACCCAAGAGTTACAAGAATTCTCTTTTAACTTCTGTAAAATATTGAAGCAGTTTGCCAGCATTTGAGATACTAAGTATAATACTTTTAAAGTGTCTATAAAAAACACTAAAAAGACATTACTTTTATGAACTTAACGCTGTAACTACTAGAACTGGAATTAATAATTTAAACATATTTTTTCCAGCACCAACAATTGTATTCTTTAGTTATCAAATTATATAGATAATATCAATTATTTCAAGAAGATTAGAAATTTATTTAAACAGAACAAAAATTTATTCACATTTGTAAAACAAAATTTATTTTTTCTATGGTTTAATTATTTCTGATGACAACAATTAAATTGTCATTGAATGAAGGGTAGATGTCGATTTTACTTCAAATATACTTCATTTCAATATTGATAATGTGATGCTTCATTATATTACTTAATTTAAGAAAAAAAATATACTCTATCCACTAGGTATAATTAATTAGAGAAAAGCGATAGTTCATATGGCCATCGTCATGAAAGAAGCAATTTAGATTTAATACTTGTTAAAATCTAAAGAGTGGTTTCTATCAAAATTTGATAACAGTCTTTTAATAACTGAAAAACGGTCACAAATTGAAAAAATAATTTTTAAAAACTCAGTAGTATAATGAAATAAATATTGTTACATATATTATTTTTACAAAATGATATTTCTTCTCTGATTTTATTTTGGTAAAATATTTAAGCCATCTTCAATCGCAAATATATAAATATAACATAATCCACTTACCTTACAGCGGGCATGCTTTGATATACATAAACTGGCTATATATATATATATATATATATATATATATATATATATATATATATATATATATATATATATATATATATATATATATATATATATATATATATATATATATATATATATATATATTATCACAGAGAGATGTGAAAGTGAAAATTTGGCAAGTTTTTGAAGCCCTTTTCTACAAAATTGTTGTCATATCTGCCATTTGTTTTGCAGATATAAGAGTGGCCGTTGTCGTAGCTAATTTTCTGTATGTTCTTCTAATTTACTAATAATGCAGTATCTAATTTTCTTTATTGTTTCTTTATTGTTGAATGTAACTATAATCACCATTTTCATTATATAAAGTAAAGTAAAGGTAAGTAAAAGTAATATACCAACAGCAGTTTGAAGTAACTCTTATGAAAAACTAAGCTGAATGTTAAGTCGAACCTACTTCTTTACAAAAGGAACTGAGGTTAAAAGTGATAAAAATAAATACAACTTAAGTGTTGAAGATGTTAACTTGTATCCAGAGGGGAAAAATACGCTAATTTGACTGAAGGACAAGTACAATAGAATAACAAAGTTGAGTTATGATATTTGTCAGTAATTTATATTTGGAACATTCTAAACATATTTGTTCATATTGAAAAAATGCAGTAAAGTGCATATAAAATTATTTTTTTTTAATTTATTTTTTTATTTCCTTATTGTTTCTAAAATATCATAAATGTGTGTATTTCAATTGGAATATGGCAATTTCATTTATTAAATTTTCACGTCATTCTGCTACTTCTTTGGCCGTTTTGTGTTTTATGTTTACAATAGTTTCAACTCTTTTTTAATAAATTATATTTTATAACAATTGTCTTTATTAACATGAACTCAATTATGATTTGATTTAAATAGTAAAATTTTATATTTTATAATACTATGTCTTGAAAATACGAACGATCATTCATATTGGTACAGATTGTGCGCTTCCTTGGAAGCTAAATTTTCCAAATATAATTTCGGAGGTTCGGATTTTCTAAATATTTGATAGCTGAAAATGATCATTCAGCAGTATAGGCAAGCTCACTAAAATTATTTAAAAGTTCATGGATATTTTGGAAATATCTACCCTGAACTTTCTCAAAGTTAAGTTTCTTTTGTGTAAGCTGTTTTTTTTTTCCATATGATAAATACTAATGAAATATACTAATACAAAAATCACCTGAAAATTCTGTTTCTTTTGGTTTCTAGTTTATTTTCATACACAGTTATTAAATTGTTTAATGAACTCATAACTGCTTTTTGTTTTTGTTTTGAAATAAAATTACAGCACCCAGAAATTGATTAAATATTTTTATTCTAAAATAACATTTGGATGAATCTCCAAAAAAATTACATTGATGAGTTTTTTTTTTTTTTAATCTTTTGTGGTAGTAGTAGATAAGTAATTCTGTAGTTGTACTCTATTATTTGTTTTAAAACTCATTCCTTTTTTAGACACATACATTCGAAACCATCTCTGATTGACTGCGGAACATCATAATTATACTCTTTTATTCCTTTATTCAGCAATGAAATCGATTGCATAAGAATGCAAAGTCCTAGATAAGAGTGACTTGAGAAAAATTATTTGTTCTATCCAAAATAAAGTAATGATACTATAATCACAATATCTCACTGAATTTAAATGAATGTAGGCCTCTGCAGGCAAAACTTTATCAAGATAATTGAATTTTATTCAAAAGCAATAATCAAAGGATGGAGCTATAACAGATTCATCCCTATAACAGATTAATGTCGTTCTATTTAACGCATGAACGATATTTCTTTCCTGGAATAAAGAGTCAGTTGTAATGTACAATTCTGCAAAGTTTTCTTTCGGAATTTTCTTGAATATTTAGCATTTTTCAACTTCAAAAATATCGACGCAATAGTGAATATCGTTAATTTGATTTGCATTTGAAACAACCAAATTTACAGAATTGGACAAGGAATGCACTGAAAACCTTGAGTATTGTTTTTCTCTTATTGTTTACCCGTCGATTGTTCCTGAAATAGATTCTTGGTTTCTGAAATGTCTTAAATCCAATGCTAATGATTCTAAAATTTTGAAAATTGTCTTTGCTAGATTTTATACAAGTGTTAAAATTATTGACACAATCCATAAAGTCTTTTTAACTAATAAATATTTATTTTCTTCATTTCTTACGAATCTTACACATGGACAAACTTCTTTTGTTAAAGAGGTATCTAAAATTTCATTTTTTTTTCTTCTGCTTTGAAAAGAAACATTTACTTGGAATTTAATTTTTCTTTCAATTTATTTGAGAAATTTCTGTGTTGCGAGCATGCAGACTTTTTTTTTAAATCTTAGAAGTATGTTTGATATTAGGAGTGCATATATAAAAGAGTTTGTACAAATCTTTTTTTGATTTTATTTTGATACATATCCAATGCATTATCAGTAGGTGATCTTAAATGCTTTCAGCGTTTCATTTCTTGTATTAATTTGAAATCTAAGCTGTTGATGGAAAATTTCAACATGATAATTATATTCTTTGGTTTTTATCTCTTATGTTAATTTGGTTTAAATCATGCAAATCTAGTTCTGCCATAAAAAAATTACTGTTTTGTAATAGGAGCTATTTTTTTTCTATTTTATTTTGCCTATGTAACGCTGTCAGTATTAATACTATATATTGCATCCTGCTTACTACCTTACAGAGCATTTTCTAAATTGTTCCCTAGGAATTTATAGAACTTTGCAACTGTTAGTTCCTGGAACTTCACGAGACCGCTTATTTTTAATTATTACCAGTCACTACGTTACCATAGGATTAAGCCATATAAACAGTGATTATTGTAGCTGGCTGTTATGCTCATTAACTATCCAGCTTTTGAATAAGAAAAAAAACTGTCAACAAAATTTCAAAGAATCTTTAAATTGTTGGTAAAAGGTTAGAGATATTTTCCATCATTTCTATTAATGTTTTTTAAATTTTTAGGATATTGTAATATTGTTTAAAAAATACTTTCCATTATAACACTTCGTTTAATTTCTTTCAGTTCGACCCATTCTGTTGCGTAGAGTTGGACTGAGCCTATTTCCCCACATATACGTATATTGTCTTGCGTTTTTCCTGTAGAAGTATTCAGTAGAATCTGTAGAAGTATTCAGTAGAATCTGCAGAAGTATTCAATCTATAGAGGTATTCAGGAAATATTCCATTACCGATATAATTTTCACTACCATAGGATGAAATGCCCTTTTTAAAATTTTTGGGTCAGGTATAAATTTACACGTTATGCGCCCTTTGCACGAAATCATCCATCTATGCTCCCACTGCATAATCATCGCTCTTCTAATTTCATTCTTTAACATTCGTGAGACAGTTAGAAGAAATAATTTTAGAAATGAAACCATGTATTTCTTTTTTTATCGGATGATTAAGGACAAGGTGCAAAAATGATTTACTTTAACCCTTAACTGGGAACGTGCTGTCAGTGAGACCGCAAGTGATGGATTTTCGGTCACCCCTATTCTATTTTTAGCTCAATTGAATGGATTGACGCTGTAGCTTCCTGTTTTGTGACCTTCAATAAGCGTGCACTTTTTCAACCGATTGTAGTGGATGCTTTTTTTAAATAATTCAGTTATTTCCTTAAGCGTGGTCTCTAAGACCGCACCTCCCTGTAAGTGTCCCAGTGAAAAACAAGGCTTAGCAGATGGCGCTAAAACTTCAGCCCCGAAATATCATCCAATTTACTGATCCTATTAGGAAACAGTGCTCCAGACACTTTTAAATGAAGCAGAAAGTGATTTTAGTGATAAGGATAATTTTATAGAAGAGTTTTTCGATGAAAGTTCGCATTCAACTCATTCAGATTTGTATGTTCAAACATAATTAATATTTCTAGTGATAACGTATTTTGAAAAATTTATAAAATATATTATTATACCAAGATCTGTATATATATATATATATATATATATATATATATATATATATATATATATATATATATATATATATAACATTATAGGTTGATTTTTATACTAGTTCTTAATCTGTAAGTTTAAAATGCCAAAGAAAACCATGCTATGAAAGTCACACAAGCCGTAAAAAAGGGTCAATTTTACCCATTGTCAATTTTTTATTTTTTTATTTTTCATATAATTGTTGAATTTTACATAATATTGTCTTATATATACCTTCATATACTGTAAAATTAATTATGATTTAAAAAGTAAAAAGTAATATGTTTTTTCAAGAATATTATTTATTGTAACATGCAATTTGAGAAGAAAATGTATGCTCCAACGCATTTACTTTTTTCAATGATAATATATTTTGAAAAAATTTCTAAAACATATCTATATATCAAGAAAAATGTCTGCAAAATATATTGGCAGTTTTTTTTATACTAATGCATTCATCAGAAAATTTAATTTGAGTTTAAATGAAATGCGTTCTCGTAGACCGCACCTCCCCAGTTAAGTCCTTTTCACCTCCCCAGTTAAGGATTAAAAATATTAAATTTTATATAAATGTGACTGGAAAAAAGAAAATGAATTCAAAAAGTTATAGAAAAAAGAGCTAAGTTCAATTTTTAATAAAACTCGCGTTCGTGTTTTACATAGAACCCATTTGTATGAAAAATATTAATGTAATCTGACAATATTTCATTTTTATACAAATGGTAAAAAAGATAAGGATTAAGTGCCCGTAAACGTTGGTTCAAAATGACCCAGCCTGTGCACTAATGTTAAAAAAAATGGGTCATGTACTGAAGAGCTAATTGTCCCATGGTTGACGAACTACTTCTTTCTGAATATTACTAGACATAAACTACAAAAAAGTGTAAAATAAATTCCAGTCTGAATTTTGGAAAAAAATGAGCCAGTGGTATTTTAACAGAAAATTATATTGGAATTTCCTTTTCACTTTTTTCATTACCAAATGAAGAGCCATTTGATATTTAAAAATTTCTGTATTTTTTCTTAGTCAATTGCCTTGCTATTCAAACACTATGAATGCCATATTTTTCAAATTGTGGTTTCTTTTAAATTTAGAAAATTTCTGAGGAATAATGAATTTTTATGCTCTGAACTTGTATTTGAGCTTCCGATTCAGAAATGTGATTCCCTGTTTCTGTGCTGTTACTTAATGCATATCTTTCTGCTTCAAAATGGCATGCGAAATATTTTTTCATAGCTAAAATGATTTATAATTGATTGCTGCCTTCTCGTATTCACTATGGAATAGAAAAGTTTAGAAAGAAATATATAAGCGAATGAAAACTATAAGCTTAGCAATTTGTATAAAAGAAAGTAAACTGATATATAGAAACTTTGTGATCAATCCCTGATTAATAAAACCGAGATATAACTCTCCAAATTGTTGATCCGCTGAGATAGAAACTTTCAGATGATCTGTTTTAGGTCTCCAGAATCTCTCATTATCTGACAAAAGATATGCGTTTTGCTATTCTTTTTCTAGAAATTCTTGAAGTTACTCTAAGGTATTATCTTCTATAAGATTACACAGTCTTCTTTTCGTCTATAAATACTGAACAAAAGCCAGTTTTTCAGAGACAGTAAATGCTTTTCTATACTATCCTCATTAAATAATGTAGATGGAATAATTTTCGCTTCATAATGAAAAAATCATTTTATTTTTTCCTTTTTCTTTGATCTGAAGAAAAGTTTAATGACGTACTTTTTTTATTCTGTTTAAAAAACAAACAATTCAGATTTCAAATTGCTGCAATAATCTTTCCTATTGAAATTCGGAAAAGAAATCAGAGTACTTTGAATATTACAGTGATATTTTCTCTTGTTTACAAATCAAACATTTTCAAATATCAGGATATTTAAGAATTATATGAAACGAAATAATTTCATTTTCTGGTTTTAACGCATGGATTTCGCAGCCGATAACACTTCCAATAGATTAGCATTAAACAGAATACTTTCTTGAATGTCGACTCGAATGAAAGAATGTAAACTTTTATTTAACAGTCGTGATGGATATCACTATAAAAATAAATTGCATGAGAAGTACGAAAATACTATAAACACAGATAATAGTATAAAGTATGAACGCAGGTAATGTGCATCAAAAATAAAAATATCTAAAGCTAAATTACAAGCAATAAACGACATAATGTGATTTAAGATTGTTTGGATACAATTACCATCATTTGATCACTATTTATAAAAATTAGTATTATTGCATAAATTTGGTTTTTTGATTTTATATCGTGTGAAATATCGATTGCCCAAAATGATGTAATATGCAATCCTGCCTATGAAGAAACATTTCAGTGTCTTAACTTCTAAGTAGATTTTAACTTAGATATGTTTTAAAATAGATTTCCCAACTCAAGCTTATTGCAACAATTTTTTTTTCCCTTTTAAGAACTCTGACGACTGGAATATATTTTCTTGCATCATCTCTAGTTGTATAGTTTGTAAAATGTAGTAGTTATAGACTGTAGCTTTCAGATGATTGGTTTTTAGTTTCTATTGTTTTTTTATTATTGCAATTCAAATTTGTTATCTTTTAGATACTTGGCCTAAGAAAAAAGTACTAAGAACAATTAATTTTTTTGAAAATTTACATTTGAACAATTAATATTTTTGAAAATTTACATTTGAACAATTAATATTTTTGAAAATTTACATTTGAACAATTAATATTTTGAAAATTTACATTTGAACAATTAATATTTTTGAAAATTGACATTTTTAATACTTCCCATGGCATTTAAAATGCAAAGAAAAAAATGTTGAAGCTAATCCACTTATTATAAAAAGAAGAGTGTAAAAATTTAAATTATAAATCAGAATATTGCTTTAGGTTTTCTAATGACATTTAATTTAATTTTTCAAAAACATGAAATCATTCTTTAAATAAATATGATTAATGACTAAGCCATTTTGCAAATTTCCCTGTACACACAATATATTAACTTATGCAAATGTAAAAATTTAGTTCCATTTTTTATGATTATGTGTTTTTAATAATATTTTATTTGTAATGTTGGTAAGGGAAAAAGTAATTCAATACCACTTATATCTCAATTTCATTAAATTTATACTTGTCATCTCCATTAAAAATATTATAGACAGGAAACTAATATTTTAAAGGTAAACTGGCTAGTTAACGACTGCTAAGAGTCTAATATATATAGCTCTCAAATGTAGTCGGAATACAAATGTCATGTTGGATACCCCATTATCTCAATATTTGAAACACATTCATCCTACACCCTATAACATCTTGATGGTGATAAATGCACCATTGTCTTAGTTTATTTCTTCTTCATTATTCTGGAATTCATTGCTTTATTGAAATTTAGATTTTGAAATTGCAAGAAATCAAGTTTAACCAATATTAGTATGTCAAATTCACAAATAGCACAACATTTCACAATATTCTGCAATATTATATAATTCAATAATATATTATGAAATACAGTAAAAATTATTTGAAATCAAGCAACATTGTAGAATGTATATAGGGTGGTCAAAAAAAAACTTCCCCTATATATGAAACCCTAGCGGCCTATCCGCTCAACCAATCGAACCAAAATTTCAGACATGGTTGTTTCAAGGTGGGCGCTGGAGATTGTGATGATTCTAAACAACGCAGAACTCACGGTTACAGTTACAGTGAGAGAATTTCGAAATTTTCGAATGGCAACACCCACTTTTTCCTTGCGCAAATTGATCAGCGTATTGAAAAACCACAAATGGCGTTGGAACGATTAGCGTGTGACGAAAATTGCCACCGTAAAGCATATGCAAAGAAGAGTATTATACGTTCGGCATTGTTGTCCACAACCTCCCGAATGCAATGCGTTGTCGCCTGCGAAGATGAACACTTTGAAAACCTGTAATTATAACTTTCCATTCTAATAAAAACTTTTTTTTTCTCTTTCCTCTCTGTGTTGTCATTATTCCTTTATAATGCTCTTCTTTGCATAATGAACCTTGAATGACACAGAAACGATGGGTTTTAATCGTAAAATATGAAAAAAAATAGTATTTCCCATTTGCATGATTCATTAACTTTGTTTTCTCTTTCTATAAAATAATTTCAGTGAGTAATATATTTATATATATGAAATAAAGAGACTGCCTCGTTACTTTCTGTTGTATTTTTTATAACATATTAAATATTTTGCACAATGTGTGAAGAATATAGGGAAAAGCATAATATTTATTATTATTATTATTGTTATTTCACTTCCTAACGGGAGAAACTAGCGCATTTTCATCTTTAATCAGTGTCATGGCTACGGTTACAGTTTTTTCATTTCAACCGATAACAATTTTAGTAATAATAGTTTATTAAATTATGAGATATAAAGTCTTATTTACAAAAAAACAACCTTATTTGACGTCGTTTCGAGTTTCATACTGAATTTGTGAGAAAAGACATTTTAAATTTTGCTTACACTACAAATATAAAAAATTTTCAATTGTTCGAAACAGAAAACAGAACTGACAATCAATAAATTCATACTACGTCAAAACATGTGTTCTGATGTTTATTCACTAATCAATTCTTGCTTTCACCATTGCTACATAACTTGTTGTTTCTTACAGATGTTACGAGCGACAATAGCGATGTACCTACAGTATTAAGAAAAATTCTATACCATCATTCCAATATCATTCATTTGCATATTTTATTATTCCAATTTCCTTTCATTTTCGGTGTATCAAAAAATCACCTTGATAATTATACTGAGTTCTCTTCAATTTATTCGCTACAATTTTTATAAACCAGATTTACTGAATTAATTATACGCATTTTAAAAAAGTGGGAGAAAGGAATCATAATTTGATCAGTTCAGTAAAAAAATTAAGACTGGTAATTGATGTTTTCATTCTACCTTCGCAACTTCGCACATTCAATACAAGATCTTCTTTTAACAACGTTTAAATATTACTTTTGTTTCTCAGTTAGTATTATTTTGTTTTATGATTTATAGCATTTGATTATCTTATTAAATCTATAGAGTGAATGTGTCACTTTTAATCACGGAATTTCAGAGAATATTTGGAGCTCCTCACTTAGTGACTAATTTCTTCATGATATTTTTTTTTACATTTTTTAAAACTCTTTTTATAATCCATGGATTGTTATAATCATACAATATTTGAAGTTAAGAAATGCTTTTCAAAATAGAAATTAAATTTAAACAGTTTTTAAATAGAAATATTAATTAAATATTCTTCGAAAGCTTAAATTCATTTACATTGCTATTGCAATATTGAATAATTACAGTAAAAATTTAATTATAGATTTACCCCCCCCCTCCAAAAAGGGAAGTATAATTTCGTAATGCAGGGATTATAAAAACAATTTATTGACCACGTTTCAGAATACTTTTGTCTACTGTCAGAATTTGCAAGAAACAGAGCCAGCTTATTAGTATAATCAGTAAATTGTTGCTTATGACATAAATGTGAGAGATCTCTTTTCCAAAAAAAGTTATTGTCTTTTACTTGTGAGTTTTAATAATCACTTTTGTAAGTTATTTGATCAAATGCTTCGCAACAATAAAGCTAAATACAGATATAAAATTAAATGAAGGCGATGTTGTGTCTTAAAGTGTATTTCTTATGTGTATTTGACTCCATTAAACATATCTTCTTTAAGCTGTCAGTACACGCATGGGGTCATTTTGACCACATCCTTTCTCTTTTGCTTACAAATTCTAGGAATTTGTAAAAAGTTTAAACGTTACTTCTTATACCTTCATGGGGGAGATAGAAGATTAGAACACGAGAAGTCACTAAACAATGTATAATAGTTTTCAAGAGAGTTGGGTTCAAGTTGAACCCTACTTGAGCTAGTAATTTAGATTATTTTATTGTTATGAGCATATCAGTTAGTAGCACAGATTCAGAGATCTTCTCGCAAGTCTTCCTACTTATAGACTAAATGTTGATAGATCTGATTTATCATATATTTATGAAGTTTTGGAAAATGATCATGATATAGAATCGAAACTAAATGCAGATACTGAATACTCTAAAAACTCTGACCGAATACCTTCTTGCTCGTAATAAATGTAACAAATCGTTATATAAAATGTATTTTTAATAGCTCCAATAAATTTTCTTGAAATTTCTGTCAACAATTCATTTTATTCTGTCAACAATTAATTTAAATCATGAGAAACAATGAAAATATTTTTTGAATATAGATATAAAAATGAATGAAAAACGGTATGAATTTTCAAAATGTTATGTTTAAGCTTCTTTTTATAATTTTTTTTCAAATATAAACTATATGTAAAATGTAGATTTTCTTATTTTTCCAATATTATTTTTTTCAGGGAAAAATATTTATATTAAAAATAATAAGTTTTATATATATTAAATGGAGAAAATTGAAATAGAGGCAGAAAAAGTATGGAAAAAAGGGGCTAAGTATAATTTTGGTTTTCTCCTATTAAAAATTGCATTTGTATCTAAATAAAAACCTATTTCCATGGAAAAAAAGTTATATTTTGTGATCATTTATTACTTTATACAAATGGCCAAAAACATAAAGAATAAATGCCTGATAATTTGCGGTCAAAATGGCATAGCGTGTGTGCTTGCGTTTAAAATAGAGATGCGTGTGCTGAAGAATTTATTAATATTTAATTTAAAGTCTGCATTTTTAATATCCTTCCCCTAAATATTCCAAAGTAAAACTCTCACCACTTCAATAACATCGGTAGGAAAATAAACTTGTGAAGTTGGAGTGTAAATAAATCCAGTGCTAATGATTTTGCACGTTTATTTTTTAAATTATAATTTTGTAAAATTTGAAACAAACAATTAAAAATAAATACCAGGATTTTCTGTCGTATGTATTATTATAATGTTTGCAATTTTCTTAATTTCCTTCAATCACCCACTGTGTGATTTTTCTTGCATTTTTAGCTAATTAAATAGAATCCACGTGATCTGTATTACATGCATATTATCGTATTAAGGAATTCAGATACATGACTTACAACGATAGCTACAGGTTTCATGCTTGACGGAACTGATTGCTAGTAAATTTATTTATATGAAGAAATAATTGTTGTAGATGATCCATGAAATCATACCAAAAATAGACGCCCCATTGTGTGACTAAAGCCTATACAATTAGTTACAAGATAACAGAGAAGACATCATACTGCTGCAAATGACTCTAAGTTTTGAAATCTTCTGTATCTTAAAAGAGGCATGAAATTCCAATTATGGTATTCACTGGTTATGAATATCAATTGGCTTTTATGATTCCAAAAGTCAATCTATATTCATAACCAGTGGGATTGGTCCCAATATCTTTGTGCATAATCTCTAATAAAGTCTTTATTCTCCTCACCCCGCCCCAAATAAAATGGCTGATCTTGGATATAGCCGTAAATGTCCTCCATGATATTAGTTAAAAATAGTCACTGAATATAGAAATTTGACATCAATCTATCATGCGAATATGTATTTCGGATATATTTTTTTCCGACCAAATGAATTCAAAATTCGATACAGAATTACAACTGTACTTAGAAAATCACATTGATTTAAGTTATTGCTTTTACGAGTTATTGCATTTACATGTATGTGAGTGCACATACATATGAGATATTTGGTTTAAAAATTTATTAAGAATCTGTATTTTAGATTCAAAACATGTTTATAAAAATGAATCTAAATAGATATCTGTGTTATGTAGTTATCGAGTTCACTTATACTCGAATAATCTGGTAGAAGACACTGAAAATGGATTTAGTTCAAAATCTGTTAGAAATCTACAAAACTGGTTGTAAGTTCATATACAAAATTTCAACCCTCGATAGCAAGAAATTTTTGTTTTGCACATTTTCACAGATAAATAGATAGTCATAAAAAAATGTGATTTCTATATTTAGGGAATTTTGAAACGATGTTTAGTTATATTAACGTCCCGTTTGGAGCAACACTAGGGCTATTTTGGAACTGACCTCGTAATTTTGGGCCACGGTTGGATGACGAGGACGACACCTGAGCTGGCACCCGCCTTTCCACACCACACCAGTGGGAGGACGTTTGGTCATGAAGGATGTAACGTGCAGCAGACCCCCTTACACGACGGTTCTTCGGTGGAATCCGGTCTCGAACCTGAAACCCTCCGGTTCCTAAGCCGAGACCTTACCAACAGGCCACCACGGCTTACATTTTGCAATGATAGGTTTCGTATAAATGTCGACTTACAAAACTTCATCTATATTTCATATAAGAAAAAGCAAAAAGTGTCTACTTACAATAAATTGGAAATACGCTACATGATGATATAATTGACTGTGTCACCTAATATTGAAATTCTTAATTAATGCATATGCCCTAAACACGATAACATGTAAGAGAAAAAATCAACTACAAAATGATAGAACTTCATAGATTTAATGTGAAAACTTAGCTTCCGGAAATTAATCTCAATAGAATGTGCGTAACGGGCATTTGATAGCCGTGATTTTCAATTTTTCAGATATTTTATCGAAATTATGTCCTTGCTTCAACTATGGTATGTAATCTATTGAGACTGGTGATAAACTGCTGCAGCAAGTGAATAGTTCTAAAGCGGAGTTCATGTTATTTTTACAATGTTTCATAAAATGGATCGTGTCATTTTATAACAAATAAATTCGAAATTTGATATTATATAAAACTATATCAGAAAAAAGGTATACATAAAAAAGCTAAAGATTACTTCAAAACTTTTATTTGTCTTACAACGATATATTGAGCGAAACTCTGAGTCCTAATTGATAGTTGAAAAAGAACTAAAACTACAAAAAAAAAAAAATCATTTAAGTAATTTTTGTTTTTTTAGCAACACGAACATGTAAGGTTTTAAATTCTTAAATTTTTAAATCACGTTTTAGAAGAAGTTAACGCTCAATTTAAAATCTGCTTTAAGAGTTCATTTTAAAACCTTTTTATGGATATATGCTTAATTTTTTTTTTTTAAATACGAGAATTGTTATCATCTGAATACATGAATTCCATAAATCATTACTAGAAGGTAAATAGAAAAAAAAATAATTATTGTTTCATTGTTGAATTTAAGTATAGCTTTAGAACATTTTCTTGTGGTTAAATTAAGATTTACTAACGAACGAACCAAATGAGAGATTGGACAGTTTTAAATATCTGATTGTTTCTATACATTAAACGTTTCTCGAAAGCCTTCTAATGGAAACAAAGTATCCTTTAATTACGCTGAATTTTGCTTTATTTTTAATGGAATTTAAAAGTAACAGAAATAAAATGAGTCACTACGCAATAAAGAAATAAAAAGTAATTTTACATATGAAAAAGTGAAGAAAATGTTGTATTCATTAGTTTATATCTTGAAAAAAATAACAAATCATGAAACCTAAGTAAAGCTAAAGAACCCCATTTCATGACTTAACTATGGGGTTCCACTGGCTAAAAGCAGGTGTTCTTGACAAGCATTTATCTCAAATAATTAGAGCATCCAAAGGTGCAATTTTCGTTCCCAAACCCTTTGATGGAAACGTTAAAACATATTAGTGAATTTTCTTAGTTATTCTTAAGTGACCTTAACAATTTAAAGGTGACATGAAAGTAAACGTCCTTTCTAGAACTAATGTTTATGTTTCTACTGATTGTTAGTTATTCTTGCTTCTTTCCGGACATGTACTGTAAATAATTTTCGTGTTTGAAAACATTATTTTGAGCTTTGGCATTTAATTCCACAAATATTTTGGCATATGCATTTTAAAAATTAGAGAACGTAGGACGAATGAAGAAATTGGAGATTGTAATCATCAAAATTTTTATTTTCCTTGGTAAACAAGTAACAAAAAAAAGATCAATTTGTAAAAATTATAAAAAGCAATTGCAATGAGAATGTATCCATATTTTAAAATTCCGTAATAATAATAAAAACAATAATTTTTTTTTTGTTAGGAGAGTCGAGTTTGCAAATGTCTTTTTCAGATTTAAAGCATTTTAGTGGATAATTTATGATAAAAAAAATAAGAAATGGATATTATTCACTAATGTTTTTGATTTATTAGAATATTTAGGTATTTACCTAATTCTTTACTACTTAGAAAGTAACCGAACGTTTACTGCTTTTGTTAGAAAAAGTTCAATTTTCAAATTCTTATTAAGCTGGGAAAATTAAATGAAATTTCAAAAGTATAAGCTGAATCAGTAAATAAATTTCAATGGTTACATATTAAAATTAAATAATTTATAAGTTATCCACAACATGTGGGAACCATGAAAAAATAATTTTTTTTCTGTGAAACGGAATTTCTAGAGACTATTGTTTTTAGCTATGGGTTGTATAACCAATTTCTATAAAAAAAACGTTGCATATATATTGTAATCGACTTTAAGAATTCCATTTTTTTTTTCATTTTAGAAAACCACTACACGTATCAGTGAACATCACAATGACTAGCTGATTCCGAATAGATTTGTTTCTCAGATTGATTCGAAAAAGTATACTGGGAAAAAATCCATTCTTTTTATCAGTGAATTTTAGGGATAAGAACTGTGAAACTGAAAAAAAAACTGAATTCAAAAATGTTAGCAATACAAATGAGCTTCGCTTAAACATGGTTAAAATTTCAAATAACAAATTAAAATTGTTACAAATTTGTTAATTTGAAATTGTTACGAATTATGTAAATTAAAATTTTTATGGATTTGTAATAACTTAGTTGGTTTTACTTATGAAATATAATTTTTCCAAAAAATCTAACGGAAAAATGGCTGAAAAGTTTCTGTTCCCTCATCCATGGAGGAAAATGACTCCCATGCATGCTGAAAAAAATTTGACGGCCATGTAATGACTTAGCCGATTGAGTTTTCGAAATTACAGGGATTTTTGCGATATCTTGATTAGGAGCGAAGATACGAAATCCTTTCATATGCTTCTTTACCCTGCCACATAATATATATATATATATATATATATATATATATATATGTGTGTGTGTGTGTGTGTGTGTGTGTGTGTGTGTGTGTGTGTGTGTGTGTGTGTGTGTGTGTGTGGCAAATTAATCGAATTATCTGAATTCTAGAATTTTTCAAAATTTCAATTTTAATTAAAATGAAAAGGCAATAAAATATTTATTTTTGTAATAATAAATTTTATGCCATAGATAAATAGCGAAAACATTATTTTTACAAGAACAGTGAATGTTGTGTAATTTAGAAAATTTGATAGTGAAAAGTTAGTATTTCTTCGACGATTTTCAATTTATAATTGTTAGTGACGTAACATCAAGTTAAATATTTAACTTTGAAAACTATATTTTCTAAGAAAGAAAGATGTCATTAAATTTGAATTTAAAATTTACCAATTTTAAATTAAAATGAATCACTAAGCTATTAAGGAATTATACGCTTTAATTATGCAGATTTGATTGAGAAATGCAAAGCATTTTTCTGTTCTACATTATGAGCCCTTAAAGCATAAATCAATGTTTCCTTCAAACCATATGGAAACTATTCATCCATCAAAACTCAGAAGCAATAACTTTGTTTTTACCAGTAAAGTTAGCAATTCCACGTCTGAAACGTAAGCTAAAAGCAGTGATATTCAGGCCTCATGAATTAAATTTAAATAGAATGATGTGAAAGCATAGAATGTGAACCATTCCATTCGTGGACACTGTTAACAGTCATCAATGAAATGTTTTTACGATAACTAGCATTACCCATTCTCCGAAACAAACTATTCCTTCCCAAGTAATTCAGGTAAATGAATACATTAAAGAATACGGGATTAGTAGGAAAATTTGCACTCCCCATTCCAGCTCGATCGATTTCTGAGTGGCTCAAATTAGTCAATGCATAACAAAATTCCGGAACTGAGGCGTCATCATTATTAGAGTCGAGTCGTAATACTGTTAATATACTTGTTATTGCATAATTATGCTTATTGAATGAACTGGAGCAATCAGATTGCTCTATAGTAATAGCTTTACAGAGAAAAAAAAAAGGACATATATAACAGAGTTATAAATTATTTCTTACAATTATTACCACACATAAGCTTAATGGAGTCTTTGGTTGATATAGATGATATTAAATATAAGTGGAATGCTCCCGCTCGTTTCATAATTGCAGATGTTTAGCACGGAATTATTGCTAAAGCAATAAGGCCAAACGATGCATCTCATTAATCTTACAATGATTTGTATCGAAAATAGTAGAAGGTATCCTAATAGGCATTTGGATTTCCAATCATTTGCAAATCCTAATATGTCCAAGCCATTTACAAGTCAAAAATTAATTTACAAGCTTTGAAAACAAGTTAAGCATTAAGAAACACACCATCATAGAATATGGGGTTAACAGACTAAAATGATGACAGCTTTTCGGGTATATTTATCAGTAAATTTAGTAAATAAAAAAAGATATGCAATAAACGCACTATGAATTCAATTATTTCAATTATTTAACTTTCTCTGATGAAATGTTAACAAGATGGCGCAGTGATACAGCCATATTTTCTAAATAATTTTGGTCTAGAGAAAAATCTTTCCAAAACATAGTCACTACTTTCTTATATCATGAGCGAGAAAATATCCTTTCCCGCCAGCAACAATAAGTCATTTCTTGCATACATGACTCCAGAAGATTAAGTGAAAAGGAAATACAAATTAAATGGAGTACAGATTCATAACAGGAAAATGATGCAATTACATCTTTAGCGGTACTAAAGTCATAGGCAATATGATGCACACAATGGGATGACATATCAAACAAAAATATTTGAAAATTCTCTGAACTTGTTAAAAGAAAATATACAATCGCATGTTAATAGTTATATAAATGTCTAATCTAAATGCCATTCAGAACCAAAAATAAGTATAATATTTAATGAGTAAATACATTTGAATTCATTCTTAGATTTAATATTTCAATTAAAGATATATTTCAGCCTAAAATGTTGAACAAACTATGAAACGCTATTTAGTAACCGGTGGGAATGTTTTCCACACATTCTTCTTCGATATTCTCCGATAAATGTACTTGTGTATCATTAACCACAATCTATTGACGAGCAGACATACGAAAGGGTCAATTAGTGTATAATCTTTAGCAATTGTTTTATCGCTTAGTTAATGAAATGCCAGTAGTGCAAAAATATATTACAGCAAAATATTTATTTTGGATTAAAATGAAACTAAACTAAAAACATAAACATACTAAAAGTGTAGTCGAATGATCACATACCAAATTCCATATACTTAAGTTATTGCGTTTTAGTGTTATAGTTTTTATTAGCTTAAGAAAATAAAGAATAATAGACCGTGAGGATTCTCACGGATCCATTCTGAATTCCATACGTATTTAAATTTTAAATGTAAACTTAGTATACAAAAATTTTATCCCAATAGTTCTTTACATTTAAGTGTTCTGTGTTAACTTGTATTCGGAGACTTCTGTGTTAACTTGTATATGCAAGACAAGCATACTTCCTAAAAATGATATTTTTTCAAAATTTGATAGCTATCATCAAATTTGGTGAGCAACTTATACTAAAATTTACCCATATAGTTCAAAGGGTTCATTAGTTATCCTGTTAAACCAATCCTTATCCTGTTCCCAAATCTATTTTTTGGATGTCTGAAAAGTGTAGATACGTTAAAGATTCAAGTTTCCATATTTTTTTTTTTTTTTTTTTTGAAGAATACAATACCTTCTTTTTTGTACTCTTCATATACAAGAAAGTAAATCAATGTCATTTATTCACGCTATATTCTTTCAGTTTCAAAATATGTTTTTTAGAATAATCAGTCATATATTAATATTCTAATATTTTCTCAAATGTAAATATGTTTTCGCATGCAAATTAATCACAAATTTCTAATTAATTATTAAGGAAAATCAAAATCTACTTCTGATCTCTTTTTTTATATTCATATATTTCTGTTTGATCTGACTTCGAAAAAAGTGTTGGAATCACAGCTAAAAATAACAAATATGTTGACATCGCTACAGTGTTATATTCAGGTATTGAATATTACAAACAAATTTCTTGTAGGGGCTATTGTAAAATGATTGATTAGTACGAAAGACTTTGCACATATTCTTTGGGGAAACAAAGGCTTTGAAAGTGTAGCACATAAAATTGGGTTATCAGAGAAAGAACTCTAGTTTCACTGTAGTCAACGTAATTTGTTAACTAACCTCAGGGAATTCGGGAATTTCCCTATTTTTTAATTTAAGAAAAGAAAAGTCAGTGACACTGAAACTCGACTCGCCCGAACAGAATTATATAGCTTAAAATTAGATCGCAATTTTTATTTCGAATTCTGCATCACAGTTTTTTTTTCATTTAATGATAATTTAAATAAACATCTCACATATGTTTTGTATTTCTTAAATTTTTTTTAATCCTTAAAATTCTTTTAAAAACTTCATGTTCCAAACGTTTCTAAATAGGGAATAATAAAAATATTTATGTGAATCAGTTCGATATCAAAGTGAATTATAATTGAAATTCACAATTCAATCAATAAGCTGATGTATAAATTTACATCAGCTTAGTGAAATCAGTCTAATGTGAAAATTGAACATTTAGGCTTGGAGATGTAAAATATTACAAATTATCGAAAGCTTTAAAAACACATATAGCCGTTTAAAAATTTCAAGAATTCATATAATGGGAATAATTTCAAAAAAAAGATTAAAAAAATTGTAAAACATTTATCCACATGAAATAGGATTTGTGTAGAGATTATCTAGAATACTTTTAATAAACATAGACATTATGCATATGAAAAATTATTATTAGCCACAATATCAATTCTTCAATCAGAAATATATATTTGGACTTTTAAAACTATACTGAAATATTTTCGATAATTTTGTTAACTCACATGTAAGATAAAATAATCCACCTTAATGCTCACAAATATACAAAATAATGTAAAATCATAACACTGTAGACATAAAATAATCTCTTATTTTGCTACAATTTGTACTATTTGTACATAATCTACAGTCAAAAATGTTTATATAAAAATTAATACATTATAATAAGTATTTATCAACATTTATCATCTCACACTTCAAAATATCAAAGAAAATTTTTATAATTCTCCTCTCCTCAAGCTGACTTATCCCTGGGGGCATGCGATTTTCTATTCCATGTCTTCGGGGACAAACTGGCTGTCGGCATCCTCTCACCTCCTCTGTGATATGAGGGTGTTGTTCAGTTCGTTGTTTTGACATAGAATGATGGATTATAATTATGATGGATAAATGCGGTGAAATTCATCTATCTGGCCAGTTACATGCCTTTATATTAGAGGAAAAATAGTAATAACCAGCCTCGGAGCAAATTCATCATCGGATGGTGGACTCGACAACAGCATTTTTTTGCCTGAAATAAAGCAAAAGTAATTTTTTTCAATCAATCTTCTGTAGTCAGGTATGCAAAAAAGGAGTTGTTGTTGCTGACAGGAAATGATTTTTGATTGCTAAAAATACAAAACTGTACCTGGTTTTCTCTAGATCAAAATTTTTAGAGAATAAAATAATGTATGAAGGTGCCATTTTTTTAACATTTGTGAATGTTTAATTCCAAATCAAGTGATAGCTTTAAAATTTCAAAACCGTTATTAATGTATTAAACTAAAACATTGAAAAATTGAATTCCTATTGTATTTATTTAGATTTAAATGACCTTTTAAATATTAAGTACTATTTTAAAATTAAGAGAAAATATCGAGTGATTTAATTTTTTTATAAATAAAAGTTTTTCTCAATACTGAAATACTACTATGGTTACAAATGTTTTGAAATTGAATCACAAATTATACAAATAAATGAAAATGAAATAAATAATATGAGTAGAACTCTTAAAGATATATTTATAAGTAAATTAAAATGTTAAAGGATTCTGAAACAGCATTTGATATTTTATATAACTCATATTATAAAAAAGAAATGGTTCTGCAATAATTAATTAGATCTCTCTGTCTTATTTCTTATTTTTAAAATCCTTAAAAAAACTAATTATTTTCTGTTTAAATCATTAGCAGTGATGATTAAAAGATACTGAGGAACATCTTTTGAATAAATTTAAAGCATTTGTTAAAATAAATGTAATTTTTTTTTTCAATATTATAATGTGGTTTGAAAAATTATAAATAATTTGAAAGACATTTAAAATTTTTATTTACTTTCTAATTTATGAAATACAAGCATTAATTTTAAAATATCATAATAATAATTTTTTTTATTAAAGGAAAACTTTTGCTCGCTTTTTCTTATATCAAAAATTATTATTCTCTTTTGAAGAAGCAAATATCACTTACTCTTTTTTCCCAAAGTAGAAATTTATTCATAAAATTTCAATAATTGATTGTGTCGTGTAACATAAAAATGATACAAAAAACTGAAGTCCTCCATTAAATGCCCGAAGAGTTTTTATTTGCCCATATTCTAAAGATGGCGAGCATTTCTTTAACGTGAAGATGAAAACGTCCATTGAATAAAAGATGCAATACAGAATTAAACATCTGAAGGCTACACTTTTATATAGGTAGCTATATATTTTCTTATTTTGCATAATGCATTCAAATAAACATATGGAACATTTGTTTGCCTGAAGAGTTGACATAAATTTAAGGAGAAAAACACGTTTATTAAGTTTTCTGTAAAAACTTACCTACCTCGAGAAATAAAATGTATCACCTTAAGCAAGCAAGAAAAATTAAAGAAACATTCAAATATGCTGAGAACGATTCAATGTCTCTTCAGGTAATCGAAAACGAGAATGTCTTTTCCTACTTTTTTTTTTAATGCGAAGCTTAAGTTCACAAATAAATGGAATAGAATGAGAGAAAATCTGAGAACATTTAAAAAATATTTTCATTTCATTTAAGTCCTTTATTAAATTGGTAACCAAATTATGAATAGTATTTGAAATATTCACATGACCTAATCTCAATTTTATTTCTTTAAGTCATTAGATGTAAAATTTCGAATCAACTACTTTAGTAAAGAATATTTTTTTAAAACTGTGATAAATACTGAAAAGCAAAAGTTAGTATAAATTCAAAATCACATATAGTTCTTTCCCTAGCTGCAACTATTAGTGGAAAAAAATGGTACAAATATATAAAAAATGGAGAAAATAATAAAAAAAAATTATATACTTTGAATATAAATATCTTTAATTATGATTGTAAAAGAAATTGTAACATTTTTATAGGAATTTTTCAATTTTATTTTGGGAACAAATAATTCATTTTTCTTATATATTTGGCTTCATTTTAACTATTGTATTTCTATTTCCTTACTGCCCATATTCATTTGAAATAAGCGTTCTTTTCAATTTCTAAATTGATATTTCTTGATTAATAAACAGCTTGAAATGGTACACGACGCCAATTGTGCATTTATAATAATTTTGTGAAGTATGAATAAATTTAATTAAATTTAAAGTGCATTAATTATCCTTTTTAAAAATCTAATTTGTGAATACATAACAATATCTAAGAGGTATGGTGTAGTTCAAAAATTATAGGAATTGATGAATTATACAATATTTTATCACCACTTTCTTCATTTATCTATTTGTGCGCAAAAGATTAAAAAAAAATGGAAACAATTAGGAATCATGTAAAACAGACCACAAAAATACCCCACAATATGTACTAAAAATATAAATCATGCAACCATAAAATATAAACGTAATAGTTACCCAGGAGCAGAAAACTTAAAAATGAAAATTAACATTCCGATATAATTATATTTTTAATTTTATTAATGCCTGCATCTATAAGTTTTACTGCTTTACATTTGATACATCTTTGTTGTGATATATAGATATAAAATTTTAGATCTAGAAAATCCACTAAGGCATTAGTATTTGTGACTAGTAAAATTATTTGTAGAATAGCAAATTAGTAATTAAAATTAGAAGTTGAGTACTAAGAAAGGTTTCAATGTGAAAATATATAAAATAGTGAAACCACAAGAAACATATTAAGCTATTAAGGCAGCATAGCTTACTTGATCTTTGTTTCTCTTAAAATTCATATTAATATATGATTTGAGAGTCTGAAGGGCTTATTAGTACAAAATCCATAATATCGAAACAAATTAGAAATTTAAAAAAGTAACATAATTAAAAAATTTATGCTTCTTTTTATTGAAATAATCTTTTGTTAAGACGCACTTTAGAATTAATATGCGCAGTTAATTTATATTTTATTAAACTGTGGGGTATCGCAAAAACACTTTACTCCAGTTAGATAAGTATCAAACAATATAAAGCGATGAGGGAGAGATATTATTTTTTAAATATCTTTGACGGCTATTTTGTTTAGATAATTCACATTTCTGAAAATTTCAGACATGAATATTTAGATTTTTTGTATAATTAGCAATTAAAAAATGTACAATTTCCTGTGGTGTTCAGCTTTATACACGTTATACCACTGTGAAAGGAAACATGTTTTTATATTGTTCTATATTTCAAAAAATTAAAGAAAGAAATTGTTATTAATGGAAATCATTTCATGTATTATGGACGAAACTGCTATTAATCTGAAATTCAGCCAGATAGTGTTGCATTTATATCTGCTATTCAGGAACCGTTTAATCGAACCGCAGAATAGCACGGAATCATAGCTTAAGATGTGTAATGTCCCTGTTTATAAAATAAATGGGATCATTTAATATAGTGAAGTAGTTATGTAATTCAGTTTCAACATATCTAATATTTCATAAGATTGCTTAGGGGAGGCATTCTGAGCCATTTACAGGAGATAATTCGATGAATTTGTTATTCTATACTTGATCTATGAGATTGGCAGTAAAATAGGTGGAAAGAGAATGTCACAGTTTGATGAATTTTTCATTTATGTATCAAAAACTGCTTTTGTAATCATTTATTTGCAGTTATTTCTAAAGAAATACTTTCGGCATAGAAGCTGCCTGATTTATGTAACAGATGAATTTAATGTCTTTAGTTAATTTGATCTCCATTATGATAAACAAACATCCTTTAAATATCAGTGAAGAGTTAATTTAATAATAAAATTAATGCTTATTAATTGTCTGAGGCAAAATATGTTATTATGAATTTGTAATAATGCGTTCTTGCGCAATTACTTTCATAGTAAGGAAGATAATTTTACAGATACTTTTAACGGAAGCTAATTGGATACCAGATCATTGAAAATCACTTTTGGTGAAAAACTAGGCGATTATTTAGCGACTTGATGATCTCGATTTCAAAAAAATGGTGGCACTTTCGAGAATTTTGGCAATATTGCGATTAGGAGAGAAAATAATATATTCAATAAGTCTTTTTGTCCTGTCATATAAAATATAAAAAGCTGAGAGACAGAGATGAATTTAGTCAATGGAATTTAGCTCAAGTGAAATCTCTGCAGCGAGATCTTTCTAAGCATTTTATGTTATCCCGACTGTTTAGCAATGGTGTGTGCTTATATATTATTGATTTCTATAAGTGCAGTATGTTTCTAAATATGTACTGTATGCCGTGTTACATATGCCTTTCGTTTTTCTGCAGTATAAATAGCCGTTAGATTTTACTGCGCCTGTTGAAATTTTCACTGTCCCTACATAAAGGATTTTCAGTAACAATATAGTAAAATAAAAGAAAAATAATCATTAAAAGAATAAGGTAAAAAGATACCGTTTGCAAAGACATGACGAAAAGGATTCTAAATTATTGTCTGCAAATCGAAGTTTCTGACAGTATGGATTATTCACTAAATTGGAAGATGATAGTGAAAGAGTGATATGTTTAGATATGGCTGATAAATAAGCATTGTTTACTCTCTTTTTCTGCAATATTAAACGACAAATGAAGAGTAGAATTAGTTAAGTTACTATAAAAAATCTTTGGCATTGCAGATAGAAAGGTATAAATTGCATTATTAATTATTGTGACAGACGTTGCCCGTTCACTAAGAAATTTTGACAATGATAATTACTATAGCAATGGCACTAATTCTCAAATAACTAGATCATTTTAGTAAATATTGAAAAATAATATCTTCTTCTTGTATGAAAGGAAGAAAGTGATATTAATTAGAAAAAAATGTAATTAATATGACAAAAATTAAAGAACAAATAATATTAATTTTTTGAAGCATTAAAAGATGTTTTTATAATTTTCAAATTTCATATTAATATATACCGTTTATTTCCTTTGCATATTATTATTAGAAGAAAAAATAAATTTGTAATTAATTTCCAAGTTATTATTAAAAAGAAAAAAAAATGAAATAAAACATTTGAAATATTTGAACAAAATAAAGATGGACGCAGCGAATATATACTGCTTTCAGAAATTAAAGGGAAAATCATGAATACATCATTATTAAAAGGGAAATTTTATATTTAATAATTTTTATTCTAATATACATTGCTTACGTTGCTTAAGTTAATTTGAACTTGCTTACGTTCAAATTTGAACATATAAAACTGCATTTTTCATGAATTTCCGATTTATACATAACAATAGAACGTCTTTCTTCCAATTCTTACTAAGGAGAGCAAGGAGTCTTTTGGGAAACGCTTTTCCTTTTCCTTTTTAAAATTTGAGTAACGATTTAGAAATTTTCAGATCAATATACATTGTCAGTAATTAAACTTTCACAGCTGTCCAGTTTTTCAATAACAACGCAAATGTATATTTTTATAATATGTTGGCTAAATTACCAAAATATAAATGTGCGAATGTTATCTTTAAATTAAGAAATTGGTTATTTCATAAAATAACATATAATTCTATGAAATAACTGATTCATACACTTTTTGGTGTAGCATGTACATAAAGCTTCTTTGAAGAGTCATTTAATTTGGAATAAATAATATAATAATCAATTTATTCCTCGAAAAATCTTTAGTGTATACTATGATGAATAAAATATGTTCCCTAAATCTCCTTAAACATCCATTTAATTTGAATTTTTTAAAATAAGAAAAACAAACAATATTAATTTTCTAATTCATATTGTAAAATAATAATATTCTTTAAGATAATATTTGAATAAGCAAATGTATTCAAGTTTTGTAGAATATAATTTCTATATTAAAAATTGAAATTTTTTAATAAAACTCAAAGTTAATAAGCGTTCACTATAATTTCTCCAAGAATAGACTAGCACAAAGCATAAAGAAATATTCTTTACAATTACTTCTTATAACTTAAAAAGGATGAAACAGATAAGCAGAATTAAAGGCACATTTTACGATTTAACTACGAGGCTAAAAGCAGGTGCTTCTGACAAGAGTTATCTGAAGTAATTAAAGGCCACAAGAGGAGAAATTTCCATTCACAAACACTTCTCAACACACGCTAAAAGGTATTAGTGAAATTTCGCACTAATTATTAGGTTCCTTATCTTGATTTTATCTAATGTGGACGAGAAAATCTTCCGAAGGCAATCATAATTGCATTTGTGTGTATTGTTTGCCTTTACAGAAACGGGGTTTGAAATCATTTCATTAAATTTATTGAATACTCGAAATGACATCCTTTGCCCCGATCATTTCAATCTGATAATTTTAGAGAGGGAAATATATTTAAGCTGTTTATTAGGTGGAACATTCAGGATATGGCAATTTAGCTGGAACAAACAAAATAAAGTTTCGCAATATATATGATTTCAGAATATCGTTGAAAGAAATTTTCCTTTATCTGTTATTTTATGTACAGTAATAGATTAGAAAATGTGATATTTGATAAAACTAAACTATTTTCCGAATTATTGACTATTTAACGGTTTAGAGAATTAAGCGTTAATATTATTGAAGAGTTGTTTGCAATGGTATGTTCAATCTCGTTTTGTTTGAAATATCGATTGTGTTCATAAGTTTGCAATATAGCCTAGCAATTAATTTGTTTTAAGAAATTTAGGGTAGTTAAGTTGTTAAATTCTGATTAAGAATATTTCCCTGAACATCTGTATAATAGATTCACTCCCAACATGCTCTATTCAAAGTACAGTACACTCCCGATTATCCGCGGAATTGGGTGGCGCGACGGCCGCGGATAATCCGAAAAAAGCTAAAAACGGGTATAGCAAAAGAGAAAACAGTCATTCCAACTTTGAAAAATCGTTTTATGTACAGTAAAAAGTAAAATAAACAGCAGGAAATGTTTAACTAACACTTACTATTTTAGTATATCACTCAAAACTAACCTAAAATGCATTTTGTTAATGAAAACAGAAAAGTGCTTTGTACTTACGAGAGGCGTCAAGGATACACAGAAAAATTAATACATATGCACTGTTTTAATACTGTAATGTATTATGTAATTACAAAAGCATAACTGTAAAACTGCACCTTTTTGAAGAAATCAGTCATTTGTGTTTGCTTCTTGCTTTGGAAGCATTTTCCCTTTGCTTGGAAGCAAAAAAAAAAAAAAAAAAAAAAAACCTTAGTGTGGCAGGCGCGAATAACCTGCCCGCGGATAATCGGGAGTTTACTGTACTATATTCTGACAATTTCTTTGTTCAGGGAAGCTAGAATGACAGTTCCAGTTATCTATATCCAAGATAGTAATAAGAAATCTGTTTCGAAAGTCAGGATCTCCTGACAAGCATTTAGTAACCAGTTTTCGAAACCTGACTATTAGCAGACCATTTCATCTTTTTTTCAGATACGGCATCTCTTTACTGATTAAGTTCATTTGTACATTCTCTTTATTTCTTATATTAAGACGTGTCTATGTTTTAGAATCTTACATTTCATAGCAGTCTTAGTATCAATATTTGTATTTTTTATTATTAAAATTTATGTAATGTATAATGCTTTCATTGGTGTTTTCGAATAAACAAAATTATCAATAAAATTTGATTACAAGAATAATAATTTATGTGATTACTTTCCCTTTTTGTTTTAATGTTTTGATTAAAATTTTATCAGCTTAATTCAAGAAGAATGAAGAATAAAATACATTTTGCATATTTTGAGGGGCTTGATGGCTTTTTTATTATAACACTTTTGATAATTCCACTTCTAGCTCTTTGAATTAAATTATAGCCTAATTATTTTAAGTGTTGATATTTAAAGTAATGTACAATTATTTGAGGAAAAAATGATATATTTTTATTGCATACATACGACATTTTTTAAAATTCTTATTCACTTGCCAAATGTATAAATCATTTCCTGTAATAAATAAATTTGAAAACAATCTAGTTTTTTCTAAGAAAAGAAGCATTTCTGCAACAAACAATTATTCTAGTCTAATCAAATGAAACATTTCGTAATATGAAATGGAATATTGATTTGTATTGAAATCTACTATTGGTGCAATGTTGATGAAAATAAATGCATATATTTTCTCGTTTTGTTATGGACTTGATTTTTATTTTCCTGGTTGAGTCTTTTATGGTATGTTCATCGTTTCATGACGATTTCTTAATTTCTTTTCTCTTCTTAATAGACTTACTAAATCAGATGAATTAGAGAAATTATTCTATTAAGCAATAGATTTGATCCAATAAAGTTCCGTTTGAAGTGATTCCTATTTTTGAAGATAATGAATGATCGCCATAATTTCTGACTATAACGTATTCTTACCAACATATATATTTTCTGAACCACACAATAACCGTATTTAATTATGGACTCATATCTTTTCAATGGAAATTTATTAAATCTGACTCAAGATCTTCGGAAATTAATATCATTTTGTCTTTAATCAAAAGTTCATTTGACTTGATCGATCTATAATACTTTTCATTCAAGTCTACATAAATTGGCAATATTTTGTTCACATTTCCGTATGATTTGCTTAGCTAAAAATAGTAATTACTTAAAAACATGAACTATTCGAAATAGTTTTCCTTTTATAAACAGCTCTCTTCCGGAAAGTTCTGGCCTGCTGTCTCGTCTAGTAGTGGAGATTCGAGGTGGAATGGGCGAAATACGTCAGAATAGTATACTCCTTATAGGGTGACCCAAGGCACGAAGGCCATTTCGCGTTCTTAGATAAAGCGAGGAGACACTTATGGCTAAGTCAAGCTCCTTTCTGATTTCTTCGAACCAGTTAAAGCTGCTCCTTCCCTACTACCCACCAAGTTTTAAACAGCCTGATATTATTCATCGACTTTTTGGAAATGTCTCAACTGCTACAAACGTAAGAAAAATAGACCATCTGGGAATTATAAAAAAACATCGTAAAAGTTTGATATAAGTTATAATATTTTTGTTTCAAAATTTAACAATTATTTTTTTATTCAATCTCATTTTTTTCACTAAAATTCGTGAAAACACTATAGACAAATATATTCGAAATATATATGGCCTTACTTTACACCAAGATTTATTTTCTTTGCAACTGTTATAACTCCTCAGAAATACAGTTGTTACATATTGAATAGATTGAATCAAACGATAATAATAAAAAAAAGATTTGAAGAAATTTAGTCCGTTATAACCAACAATACCAAAAGTATTAGACACGCAGTTTCTTAAAAAGGCAATTGTGGAGGTAAATGAGCGTCTCCTATGAATATAGGATACCATAAAATAATCCCATCATTACATTAATCCTTCCTTGAAATATTATTCAATTTCTAAATCTCTGTCACTACATTCTAATTTTTATCAACGGCTTAAATTAAACATCAATTTTGCTAAAAAGATATTGTTGATACTTATTAGATACAAAATAAGTGGAAAAATAAATATGAAATCTAAATGACATCAATATAAACGGTACTTTAGTGAGAAAATGCGTAGTTTTGATACAAAGAGATAATTAGCACAGCTGCTGAGGCGTCTTGTAATGACGCTAACCAAAGAGTGTTTAGCAACGCCTTTTGTAGAACTGATACATACCTCTGGCAAATATTCTTGGTTTTTAGCAAATTAACTTTAATTTATCTGCTGTATATTCCCGATTGTTTAAATATTAAATCACAGGTTTTACGTATTATCACGTACGCTTGGAACGAATCGACTATTCAAACTGAAATTAAAATGGCTAAATTCGTTAAGCGTAAAATAATTAAAGAATATGCTCAAATATATATTTAAAATTTTTTAATGGATATATTAAAAAATTCTTCCGTAAATACGATAGAAAATGTTTGGAGGTCAGGATTACTAGAATAATATGGTATTTGTTAAATGACGGAAGGGAATATTTTCGAGTTGGTTCCGCTAGAACCAGATTTTAATCAATAATGTAAATGAATGCTGCATCGTGTTGAATTGTGTCGAAAGTAACATCATGATGACTAAACAAAATTATTCTAGTTTTTTAATAAACTTTTAGGAGTAAAAATTATAGAACAAAGTGAAATTAAATTTTTAGAAATAATGGCTGTAGGATAAATGAAAGTATGGAATTGTCTCCTCTTTTAATGGCTGTGAAAACAGGCGATAATCAGCTTAATAATTAAATAGTCGAAGACGTGTGTATTAACGATTTCGTTCGATTTCTATGAATATACAAAAGTTATGTTGAACTCAGTTTTCCATACCAAATTTTAGTGACATAAAATATTCCATTAGATGTTAAGAAAGTAAGCGCACAGTTATGATTCCATTTATATATATACCGGTCATCTATTGATTATTATTTGATTTATAATTGAAAGTGGACATTGATCAATCTGGCGATATATGTTTAAATTTCACAAAAAATGCTGATGCAAAGAATGCAATTAAATATATTCACTAATTAAAGAAAGAAAACACTGAAACGCTTATTAAAGGAATCCTACAATTAAGATTAACTATGGTGGCACGTTTTAAATTGCTCTGCTGCAGAGAAAATTTACTGAAAATTAGATTTATCATAAATTTTGAGACAAATCTTAATATACAATTAAATATTTAGAAAAGTCAATATGGATGATAATAATGTGCAAAGTATAAATTTTATTAAAAGTATGTGTCGAAAAAAGATCAAAAACGATAATCGATATGTGATCTTAATTTGGTACGAACAGAGCTTGAAGTAGATTTAGAATTAAAACAAGTCAAGGCAGTTGATCTCCAAATAACCCTGATGTAAGAGAATTAACGTTTCAATCGAAGATTTTTGGCTTTATGAACAACTTTTTTTCTGATTTTAACTTTCTAATTACCAAATATAATGATATATTGAGCCTGATTTTTAAAGGGAATATCAGTTTAAAATTACTTTCTTCAATCAAACAATGTAGCAGTATCAGAAATGAAATTCAGAATAATATTTTTTCATCATTCTGTGATAAATGCACAGTAATAATTTTCCTCTCCATCAATTTTTACAGTATATTAGGGTATGTTATATTTTTACAATATTAGGACAGTATATATCTTTGACATCTCATTTTTTCTGCATGTGTTTCAGAAACAAATTCAACAATAAATTTTTATGCCCCGATATTATCTCCCGCACTTATTAAGGAATACCAAAATATAATTCGCATGTTTTAACAAACATATATTTCAGCAGATTTATTTATTTATTTATTTTTGCAAACAATCCGATTTGTGTTGTTTAAGAATTATTTTATATATTTTAAATATCTCAATTGAATTGGAATCCAACGAATAAAGTTCTGACAATTTTGAAAATAAATGGATTACATGTATTTTTGAGAAGTGAAATTCGTATAAATATTCAAAGTATCAAAAATATAATTATTAATCTTACAAATTGAAGAAATGAAAGAGTATAAATGTGAACAAACTAAGAAAAAGTAGGAAAACATTGCACTCCTTTGAGGTAATTAAATTTTCTAAAACCAATTTTGTGGCATATAATTATACTTCTTGAGATCGGATGTAATTATTCTACATTTCATTGTCACATGCACTGTTCGTGAAATTTTAAACTGTTTTTAACGTTATTCCAATATTTTCATCAAGAAGAGACCAAGTTTAGTTAGCTTTCAAAAATAATTATATAGCTAATTATATTACGTTTATCAAATTTAGCCCAAAATGCAAGTCACAATACAAATAAATCTCTTACTAAAGATTCAAACATCTCATTAATATTATTTTTAATGTTTAAAAGATATCCGGTTCAAGAAGGAAACGGGTTTTCGATCAAAACTTTTCTTCACAGAATCCCTAAATTTTCAATTCAAACGCTTCTTTTTCACAGAAACTGTGCTCCTGTGTTTATCATATATATCAAGAAATATATTTATATGCGTCTGGCATAACAAGTAAGGTTTCAACACACGAAATTTAGAAGACAGATATAAAGACATATATGACAATTATGAATATCCGTATATTTGGTAGCTTGTTTTATTAATTTTATTATTTTTTTATATTTGGTATTCAGCGAAAAAATTCCTTTTTTAACGGAGAATAATTCATTGTTATTCTGTTGATTGTTCAATTGAATCATATCTATTTTTTACTGAATTATTTATTTCTGATGTTATTGTTTTCAAAGCGATTAAATTTATTCTGAAAAGATGAAGATGGGCAGATTCCTATGGGTGAATGGTAAAATAACGTTAAAAAATATCGAGTTTAGGATTGTTATGAATCTTAGAAGCTGCGATATTGCATTTTAATTAAAGGAAAATAATCACATGCTAAAACTTCAATTTGCAGACAATCTCTAAAAATCATAAATAAAATTTAAAATTTCACTTTATAATAACAAGACTATAGTTTTTGGTTTCTAATATATCGTAAATTAACCACTTTTAATACATGCTATTACAGCTCAATAAACTTTTATTTTTCGGTATCCAAGGAAATTTTAAGAGTTTTATGAGCTGTTTTGAGATTGCTGATTAAAAAAATGATTTGACTTGTGAAGAAAAAACAGCCAATGATGAAGTTTCTGAAAAATTCATATTATGTGCATTTCACTTCTGATAATAATTCCTTAAATTTCTATTTACCTACTTTTTTCTTAATTTTATTCTTTTAATACATCCAATATTCAAGTAAACATTGTCTAATTTTAAATAACATTATTTAAATATTTATGAGTATTTACAATATATAATATTTTTCAGATACGCAGTCCTCCGATAGTGGACGCGAACATAAAATTAAGTTCACAACACTATGAAAGTTCACTGAAGTGTAATTCGATGATTTGATACAAGAGCTCGGCATTTCAACGTAAGGTTCCGAACGTTTAGCATCTAGATTATAAGGGAATAAGTCAATCTAAAGCTCCCTCCCAACCAATACCTAATTCTCTAAATTTTAAGGAGACTTTCAGATTGTTAAAACGACCTAGTTGTATTTTTATTATCAGGGACATTAGTCATCTATTCGTGTTAATTTAAAGATAGTACAATTTTTACTGCAATGTAAAAAATGTATATATGAAACAATGCTTTTTCACTTGCTTGTACGGTTAAAAGGCACAAGGGAAAAATGAGAAATTATATTTTATTCTATCAATGACCAAAGGTCCCAGATGCTTGTTCAAGGGAACTATTGTATATGTACATGATGGGTGTTTGAGACGTTTGATATCCCTCCGAAATCCGTCCCTTCTATTTTCATTAAATGTGAAAGCCATCAGCTAAGTGGGGTTTATCTGTGTATATCAGCCCCTCAAGAACTCGAGCCGCTATTGCGTTTTTGATAGGGGGAGGGAATACTTATATCTTGAAAAGACACACGGGTGTTCCGATATTCTAAGATAAATGAACTCGAGTTATGTTAGAATGGAGAGGCTTAAGAGAATTATTGATTTTACGAAGAACTAATATTTTCAGAGAAGTATTAGTTAGAAGAAATAAGAAAATTATCTCAACAGATTATACATACTTGGTCTAATGGAAGAGATTGATAGGCATTAAATTGGGATTATTATTTCATCTAACATGGGTGTAATTTCTTTCTTCGGATGAGCAAAGAAACGCTACACGAAAGAAGTTTGTGCGGCAATCAAGCTTGTAAATACAATGAAGAATCAAAATTTTCAAAATGTATGATGTTGGGATTTTAAATTTTTCGTATTTCTTTTTAGTATTAATAAATTTGCAACATTCTGTTGCATAATCATAAACCAAAAGCAAAAATAAATAAATAAATAAATAAATAAAGGGAAGCAATTCGAGCAAAATATTATTAAAAATCTTGAAAAACGGGTTGGAAATCTAAGGATAAAGAATATTTGTATACATACTCACTAGGATAAATCCTCAGTCAGTTTGGGCCATTTAGAGCAGAGCAAGAAGATAAGTCATCATATTAAAGTAATGATTCAGAAGTGTTGAAGCAGATGGGGCACACATATGATGGATAATTACTGTGGAAACTTCCAGCAAAGACTTCCACTGCAAATAAAAGAAAAGCACGTTAGTGTTTATTTGAATAATTAATTGAACCAAATTATTTAAAGTCTAAATGTTACATAGAGTCCATTTCACTAGACTTAATGTAATGTCATCCTGCATTTTTAAAATGTGATAATATTTATACACATAGTTATTACTGATTTGATTTATATTTAAAATTTATTTCCTTACTTTAATCATGATCACCGTTTTAATTTTTTTAAAAATTTTAATTTGTTATAGATTTCGCATGGTTTTATTATTTTTATAGAATGAATACTATATAAGATTCCTTTCACATATTGCATTGATTTAATTTTAACCTGAATTACATTTAAGGCAGCTCCAATACAGTTTGAATTATCTTTATACATTTCTAGTGAAATTTTCTTTCCTCTTTATCACGAATACTTGAGAAAAGCCTTCAAAATAATGGAAAACTGGGTATGGGCAGCAATAAATTATCTTAAAATCTCTGAAATGTTACAAACAATGAAATTGGGGATTGACAGTATTGAATAAAATATTTTAATCACACGATTCATTGTGATTTCTCATATTGAGGAAAACATTTTGATATTTTAGAGAAAAAATATTGTTTTAATAATTATATATATCCAATAAATAACTATATTATAGCATGTGGATCCTCTTATATTTGCAAAGGAAATGTAGCATAGCTTTAGAAAATATAAAATTATCTATCAAGAAGTAATAGGCGTCAATATGCTGAAGAACAGAAAAGAAGGGCCTGTTGGCTCAATTTGTGAACATGTAAGGTAATATGCCAGTCTGGTCATATCGATAGGTGAATGGCCAGGTATAGATCAGGCCGATATATTGTATTTGGAGAATAATAATAACGGCATTAATATTATTGATGAAGCTATGGATGGCTCAACAATCAATAAAAGATGGAAAAATGATATTTTCTACAGTACAGAGATTAGTATTCGGCCTCATAGTAGTAGTTGCTTTACTTACTTAACTGCAACAAGCTACAATTCAGATTTTTATTTGTATCTTTAAATGGATAAGCGACACGTTTGAATATATTGTCTGATAAATAATTGCCTATATGTGAAATAATTTCTTTTATAAATTCCGAAACAACTAATTTAGTGAATGCAATAAAAAGTTTCTTCGTATTAAAGACCATTTGCATGTCTTTTAGAAATCCAGGTAGATCCGGAGCTACTCCAGTCCTGGTTTTAAGTTATTTGAGAATTTTAAGTCACTACTTATTGTTGACATGTGCGGATTTTATGAACTTTCATCTTCTTAAAATGCCTTACAAATGAGCTAAGGATCCTTTTAGATTATACATGTTTCTGACTGATTTGACACTATGTGATATCACTTCTTTAAAAATATGGTTATGTGAATTTCATGAGTTTTCATTCACATTTTGCTTCTTTTCTACTACTTTTTCATGCATCAGTAATTCTATGAAATATCGACGATTCTTACATTGGCAGTAACATAGAAATATAATAAAAAATAAAACAAAGGATATAGATTACTTTAATAGAAATTATTTTCATCATCACAATAATGACGAATTTAAATTGACTACTGAGCTTTCTTTCTCTATATTTCATAAACGAAAAATTAAGTGATAATCCTCACTTAGAAATAAAACTATTAAGTAACAGAGACCGTTTTTAAAGACATTGAGAAATTTTAAAAAATGGAACCTCCCAATAAGAAATTTAATCTCACACTCAGTTTAGATTAAAGAATATCTAAATATTGGCATTAACAATTAATTTCTCTTAATAATCAAAGTTATAGATGAAGTGATACTAATTACTCCATATACTAATCTCGCCGGAGTCTTCATAATGGAGGCTGCAATTTTCCCCCAGTAATTTACTAACTTGTTTAATCAAAATAGGTAGGAGAAAATATGCTTAATTTCAAAGATCACTCCGAATTTGCGAAGCGCATCCGAAGACGATATTAATCTTAATTAGACGCATTTGCATTATTACTTTTAGAGCAATGATGAAAGGTAGAATACAAGGATCTCGGTTTCTCCGAGTTTTTGTCACTGGAAAACAATCTGTAGGAGCAAAGATGGAAAACTCGCTGCTGCTTGTTTTCTTTATTCCGATTTTTTTTTCAAGCTCATTTTAGCAACAAAGTATAAACGGCGTACACAGTTATTTGGCCAGTTACACAAATGAAATTTGTATTTCTTTCTGTTGTATTCGTTTTCCAGAAATAATTATCATATGTTGCGCAACGGTTTGAAGTCAATCATTCTTATAACATTTATATTTTTTTTCTGTTATATTCATTTAATTATAATAGAGTGGCATTTTCCTCGTTAGGCCTCAACAATTTTCAGATATTGGAATTTGTTTGATGAACGAAGTTGGCTATTCCAACGAAAGCCCCGTTAAATACTGAATTTTTTTAACTTTGCTCCACAAGTGTTACTGCATTTATAGACAAGTATAAATTCTTATACCATACTGATCGCTAGAAAGTGGTAAATTAATTAAAGGCATTTTTTGTCTTCGGATGCATTATTTGCTCTATCATCAGCTCCATTAACCTTGCATTTTATATTGCATCTGCCAGATTTGTGTTAATTGAAATTTCTCGAAGTCTTGCATACGTTTCAAAACAGGATTTTTCAATAGACTATATTTCTGAATACTCTTCAGATGGATTGGCATCATATTTGTTGAAATCCTCATAAATAATTCTATATATCAGTACGCTTCTACATAAAGCTTTCGAAATGCAATTACATTCGGTACCAAGCCAGTTTGGTGCAATCGTTATGTGAACTGACTCATCATCCAATTTTGATTAGAATTAAAATAGAAGAGAGATAACTCAGTGCAAAACAATTAGAGAAACGATTAAACCTCCGAAAGCTGAGCATATATGGTTTATTTATCATCTCGTTAGTGCCTTATCATCAACTTTAATATAATAATTTTTTTTCATTAATAAGATATTAATATAAAACTATGCTTTAGATATATTAATATCCAAATTGCTAATTCTTTTATCCAAGTTAAATAAAATTCACTATTCACATGCAAAAAATATTGAATCTAGTTGAATCGACAATCCAGAGCCATAATGATAATTTCTATGCAACAAATTGAACTGGAAGACTCTGAATATTGGCAAGGTCATATAAGTAATTTCATTCACTCCTTTTCCTAAATAATTTTAAATATATTGTCATTCCGTTCTTTAAAATCAGTTTTCTCAAGTGCTTGAATTTTGTAAGTGCAATTGTGTTTAGCAGCATTTGAATGTAATATATACAGTCATAAACTTTGTTTCCCCCCCTTTCCTTTTTGTATTGCCGTATTGTACTATATCGACATTTTTGTATCAATTATCATTTAATTATTTATATGCTCTTTAATACTGTTTTACATCAGAGGATTGCTTCAACAATTCTCGAATTTTTATACCATTCAATGATAAAAACTCTTCGACCCTTATTTTCTAAAATAGAATACCCGCGGATGTATAGTCAAATAAATAGTCAAAGCCTTATGCGATATATTTTTCCTTTCAAGTTCACACCACTTTATAAATAACAATAAAGGTGACACAAGGACATGAAATATTGTTCCGTCAATAGAGGAATGGAGAAAAATGCTGTATTCACTTTGAAAAATCATAAAAATCTAATGCAGAAGTTTTAAAGTCATTTACGGACATTGTCGAAAGATGGTCCTGTGCATAGCAGTCCAAGTGTAAACTCGGAGTACAAGCTTATAGGATTTAGTATGAAAGCAATTCTTCAATCACATCTCAGTCAAGCATAACGTTTGCGCATATGGAAATGGAATTATCATTCACCCTCTGTTGTGTGTAATTGGGAATGGAGGTATTTTATATATTTTAAAAAAACCCCTCAGAATCTCGGATCTAAAATACGTATTTTGGGAAAAAAGTTGTCTGTTACGGAGTTTATATTTAATATGATATTTCAGCAAAGCCAAGTTAACTTTTTGGCTCCACAAATAATTTTTATATTCAGCTGTTTTCTCTAGTTTTGTTACAAATTCAATAACACCATATTCATAAATGAGTGATTGAAATAAAATGTCAAACAAATTAGAAATTTATTCATTGTATGGTTGTAAACTACTTTTCAGGACGAACTGAAATACTTCATTAATATTTCAATTCAAGATATTTATTTAAATTATTACTGAGGAGTATAAAATTTATGTAGTTGGAGAATTTTATCATGAGAATCTCATACGAAAGAAATTTTGAGAGAAAAAAAAACAAATCCCGTCTATAATTATTTAAAATTAACTCTTTAGAAACAGACCTTATTTATTTACCGTGTCAACAGACTTTTTGTACTTTTTCAACATCAATAACAGCAAGCACGGTCTGCTTTTGAGGTTGAAAAAATATATGACAAGTTTTCGTATATTGCATAATCTGAGATATACGAAATTTTAGATATTGTAACTGAGAGTTTTTGTTGAAATTCCAGAAATTAATAATAAATAATTTTAAAATATCTCTTTAGAAAAGATCGTTTGCATTGCTTCAAAGTTTACTTTTTCGATTGGTTGTTTTGCTGAGCACTTGATTGTACATCTCAGAGCAATAATCACCCTCGTTTGTGTGTTACAAATGAAAAGTTAAAGAATAGATTGAAAATGGTAGCAATATATAACGGATTATAAGCACAAGCTAATGCTGAGGGGGTTCTTATAAATACCCCACGTAATGAATCATTCTTTGATTTGAAACTCATATACATATATTGTATATTTGACGATTTGGGGAAAGTCATTAAATATTACTATATAAAACATATCTGATATTGTCATTACTATAAACATTTTTCAAACAAATATGCTGTAAATGTTTGCAGTTTACAATATTTATCAACATTCTTAAAAAGTGTAACGTTTTTATTGAGTTCATAATAATCAAATTATTAAAAATATTCTTTTTTTCTATATTTTAGGCATTAAGTAAATGCTTCATTTTTTCATTTTAAATATACTGAAAATAAATTTTCAACTGTTCTATAAAAGCTTTAACTCTACATTTTAAACTGATTATCAAGTACATAAATTTTGAGTAAACAAATAAAATTAAAAAAAGAAATATTTCTTGCTAGCCAAAAGTAACATGAATTTGCTCTTAACTGATGAAAAATGCTGCAACATTGTTTCCGCATTTTAAAGTCTCTCACAATTTTATTTTTCTCATAATAATAAAAACGACATTGCATTTTAAGTGCGGTTTAGGGTTGAATCTATTGGAACAAATTATAATATATGCCTTTTTTAGCATTATGGTTTTATTTCTTTCAGTTTTTCAAATTACAAAGAATTAATCTAAGAGGAAAAAAAAGAAAGAAATAATTTATTTCAAAATTTATAAAATAACTGTTATATTTTTCAGTATTAGTAATTAATAAAATAGGAGGAAAATTTTTATCTTTATTTTGAAATTGTTCATAGACCAATAAAATAATTATTTGTAGTTTTCTCCATTTTACTTAATTTTGCAAAGTTTCACAAATTACATTATATTAATTCAAAATTTTGAAGATTGTATTTTAAAAGGATGAATGTGAAAAAAAAATTATATTTAATAAAAAAAATATTTTTGTATATTAATAAAGTTTATGCAATTGTCTTACAGATTGATTCCGGACACATTGTTACGTATTTTATGAAAAACTGAAAACTGATTTTATAACCGATAATAATTAAAATTAAGACATTGTAATTATACATTTTTTAAACTTATGAATGATTTCAACAAAACTTTTGTCTAAAATAATTTAATAATAAGACATTTGTTTCCTTAAAAATGGATTTGTATCAGTTTGCCTTATATTAGAGGAACAATGATACAGACTTAATGTACATTGATTCTTTCCTGGAAATATCCATTAATGAATGCTATTAGGTGTGGCACCAAAATAAAAATTGTTTTATAAATACATGTGTATTTCATATGAGAGTTTAAATGCTAAAACAGTTTTTTTCAATTAAAGTTCAATTTCATTTTGGAAATATGAACTATTAATTTTGTAAGAAGGTACATAAATAATAAAAAAAAAGCTTCCAAGCTCTATATAAGACGACTAAACATAAAATAAAAATTCTTGTATTTGTATTTTTTATTATAATTTTTTAGAAATATACAAAAGTAATGCAATCAAATAAAGCAAGGATCAAAGTAATATAAAATAAATTGTCAAATTACTTCTAAAAATTATAAGCCAATCTATTAACTTTGATATTTAGAATGGATATCTTTTACATGATTACTTTGATGTTACTTATATTTGGAAATAGAAATAGGCCAGATTTTTTTTTGTTAAGTAAGAAACAAACTAGTCTTTTTCATCTTACTTGAAAATGATTTTTTCAACAAATATTAACGATCTTCTTTTTTTATTAGAGCTTTACAAAAGCAAACCATCATCTGCAGTCATCGGCATTAGCTCAGAGGATAACAAAATTTCATTAGAAGAATCATTATCACTGGAATGATTCAATTCCATAAACCAGGTGACTAATCTAATATCTCAAACTCTCCTGAACAATTTAAATCTTTTTGAGTGGTAATCCCAACTACTTATTATTATTATTTTATTTATTTATTTATTTGGTTTTCTGAAGAAACTGTTCAAAACATTCGAATATATTTCATCCTATTTTTATATTTTAAACTTGGTACCTCTCTTATTTCAAATGCTTTACTTGATTTCAATATTTCGATCAAGGATTCCAGTTTTCATATTTATAATTTTACAGCATCTGTCGCCTTTGAACTCAAACTTTGTGGAAAATCATCTTGTAGATAGAGATCTGATGTTAAATGATATTGTTGAATTTAAAGAAAATTCTAATTAAACTGGTGATGTGTCTAGCATTAATGCGCAGAATCATCGGACATTTGGACAAATCACGGTACATGTAGAAGGTACTGCATCTGCCTTTCATACTAGTTTGGTTTCTTAATATTTTAAGCAAATTACTCATTAATACTGATTAATACAAGTTTTTTAAGTCTCATCTAAAGCTGAGTTCTATAAGAAAAGAACCTGTAAGAATCAGTGAAGTATTTAAAATATCTATGATGCCAGTTTTATCATAATTTATTGTGGGATAAAAATCGAATATTGATGTTTTTTCAAGGTTACAAAAAACATCGAAACTACAATGATGTTGAAAGAAATTGAATCTGCAACAATGGGATCTTATAATCTTTTTAAATTGTTTTTTTTTCTATTTTATGTCTTAAGTCCAGTAGCCCATACGCATTCAACATATCTATTATTCTTTCAAAAATTGGTTTTGACGTCTTTTAATCGTCATAGTTTTATTTGTCTTAAATCAGTTATTTAAGATTATTTTTCATTTAGATGTTTCTTTAATTTCTCAAGGTGATTTTGCATTGTAGATGCTTTTAAATTGCTTTCATACGCATTATTCTGCCAAATAATTCAGTAGGAAATACATCCGAAAAGGCAAAATTATTAGTGCTCTCATATAAGAATCAAGCAGTTTTTTTTTTTTTTTTTTTGTTAAATTCTTTAATCTCAGCTTGAGAGAAGAATGAAAAAAAAAATGTGTTGAATCGACAGAAATGAGACACATAAAATCATGTAAAACTTCCAAAATCAAATATATTGTGAAGCATAATAAGTTTTTATTTGTGGTCTATTTTATGCTTTTGTGAAGAAGTGGAAAGTATTGTACCTTTAACAGATTTTCAATATTATTCTTTTTATTTTCTTCGTATGTAAGTTTTCAATTCTAAAGTGAATGCTGACCTTAACTTTTCTTAGTTTTACATTTATTATATATTTAAAAAGACAAAAAAATTTCAATTTTTAATTTTTTAATTATTTTTTAAATATTTAATGGTGCTAAAAATGTAACATAGCTTTATATATTTGAGTAAGAAGTGTTACATCTTTGACCTGCATTTATTATAAAATCAGAAATATTTCAGACATTGAATTTTATTCTCATGAAAATATAAGATATTACTTCTGATTAAATTAAAGATTGTTATAAATAAAAAACAGGTATTTCACTAGAGCTTTTAGTTCTTAAACAATTCGTTCCTATTAAAATACTTTTATTTTATTATTATTTAAGAAATGAATAATTTCTTTTCTAACATGTTTAGCTGGAAGACACTTATCGCTATTTCCAGAATTTATTTTTTAAAACTTTTTTGTTAGGTTTGAAGTGTATCTTTTGATACCATTTCCTATTTACCCTTTATTGTATAAAATCCTCCTTCATTTAATCTTCTTTTTATTTGATTTCAATATTTGTAAGATTTGATTATCAAGGCTTTTTGAGATAATCATTGATTTAATTTAGGATCGTTTTTTAAACATTTTCTCCTATTCTTCGCTGTGCCTGATGGCAAGTCCTCACATTTTCAATAGATATAATTACGTTATGTGTTAATTGTATTAACGAATATGTAATGATTAAACCATGCATAATATCTGAATGAATCATTGGTTTGTCAGTTACAAATGACAGCGAAAAAACTCAACATCAGTAAAAATATCCTTAATGAAGTGAATAAATCCTATTATTCCTTCCATGATATCTTTGGAATAAGATAAATAAGCCAGTTTAGTCACATCATATATGGTAACAAATTCACAACTGTTACTTTTTATTCAGAACCATCTATTCATTGCTTGATTGTCATAAGTTTTGAATGGGAGAAATATATACCTGCCAAACCTATGCATTTATTGATTGTTGTGAGGATAAAGGGTCATGAAAATCATAGCATTGTTTTTCTTCTTTTTATTTATAACTATTTATATGCAATACCAAGCTTCAAGTTATAGAGTAAACTATGCATAAAAATCACAAAGTATTTTAATTAATCTTACTTGAAAAATTAATTTTCCAATCTATAAAGAAATGAAAAGAGAAAAATCTGTTTCGAGATCTCAAAACCACTACGACAGTTTTTAAGATTTGAATAGAAATATCTTGGCATAGACTATATGACCGATTGTGGGTCAAATAGAGGTGAAATGCATGCATTACCATTATACCCACAATATATGAAAATAGTCTTGGATGAAGCATCTACAGTTTCCTCTAAATAAATATCGTGTCTCTGATCTAAATGGTGCATTATGATGGTCAAAGATACAATTTCACATTTAATCCGGCAACTTATTTTTGGATAAGAATCGAAAAATCATAGTAGCACGAAATAAAACTATTAATTTATATATTGTATATTAGTATAATTTTAATTGTATAAAAATTGCTATAAGGCAAAAGAACATGTTTGTAATACAGTTATGGAGTGAAATCAAATAAATAATTTTATTTACCAAAATAAAAACTTACTTCAAATAGCAGTAAGTTAAACTGAATAATAGGTGGTTGAACTCTGTACTTAACACAAAAATTTCAAATGTTGTCACTTGTTGCCATCACAGCTAATAGTGGTCCAAGATACAATACTCTTCCCTCTATACTATATCAAATTGCGTTAATAAGTCATTTCTCAAAAATAGGTGGTAACGCAAAACTAAATTTTAATTACTTAAAATTAAAATCGCTCTGAAAAAGAAATATTTTTTCTTGCCTTTATTGCCTTCTCAGGTTTCCAGATGCAGTTGGTTAGAGAGATAAAAAAAAAAAAATACAAATGTGTAGAAAAATCACTTAAGCAAAATGGTTAGAGGTTTGTTTAGTTTGTGAAATACTTCTGGACTAAACGTAGCTGAAAAGTTTATCCTGTACCACAGATTGCTGTGACGCAATGTGAGCATTTTGAGCCAGCCTAATTTTCAAAATTTAAGAAACGTATCAATGTCACTGCATATGAATCTACCTCCATTTCCTCCAAGATTAAAAAATTGAGAGCTTAAAACTCTCAATTGACATCTAATTTCGTATTTTAAAATAGATTTCTTACATGTATTGTACTATCGACTACAACACTTATCTCTAAGAATTAAATGTTGGTAAAATGTTTTGTGCAATGAAAAGCAATAAACTTTAAAGAAAGCATTGATCGGCATTGTTTTAAGAATCATGTTTGTCATTTTTCATTGATTCTATTTATATTGGATGCAATAATATTTTTAATAACTTTAACTAATAAAAGAATAAATGCAATTTTTCCAATTTTTCATAAATATTTTGAATTATCCTGCAAAGCAATTTTAAGGCCTGCCTCTTTTATAAAAAAAAACTTTTTTTATAAAGCAAAAGAGTTATAATTTAAGCAAGAAATTTAGCAAAACAGATAGTTGGGGATTTCATTTCATAATCGGAAAAGGCTTCGCAAATGGACATATAGAACAATTTTTTTGTTTTAAGAACGATTGCAGATAATTTTGATTAGGCTTCTGAGATTTTTATTTGGATAATATTTTACTAATTTATCAGAACTATACAGGAAATATGCAATTTTTATTAAATAAAATGTTCCCTTTAAAGAATTTTCTTTAAATGATTTCATAATTTTTTTCATTGTTCTATTGGACAAATAAAATGTCATTCAAATGAATGAATTCTTATAATATCACATCAATCGAAATTAAAATTTTCGCAATGTTTAAAGATATTATAATATATTTAACTTTTAATTAGTAATCTATACTTATATATAAAGCTCAATGTGTGTGTGTGTGTGTGTTGGCGCTCTTCAGGCCAGACCGTTTGACCTACAGCTACCAAATTTGGTACATGTATACCTTGGAGGTCGGGAATGTGCACCAGGGGTCCCTTTTTTTGGAATTTTTAATTAGAATTTTAATTATTAATTAAAAACTAACTTTCCCGCCAAAAAATCTTTTCATTTTCACCACCGCCAAATGAGTAAGACTTCAGTTTTTTTTCCCAACATTAATGAGGCTAGGCTTAAGATTTTTCGGCCGATTATTTCAAACAATTCTGTTTATTTTCTTAATGTTTGATGCATTTAAAATTAAATATTGTTAATTAATCGATCTTTCAGATTCATTCTGAAGTACTTTTGAATTAAAATAAAACATAATAAATGAAATTAAAAATTTCTAATCTGCATAGCGTTACCCCAACTGGCGTAGAAAAACTCACGCATTTGCGTTACCGTAACTGGCGTTGAAAATTCACGCATGCGCATTGTGTTCTGATTGTTGACATGACAACCCTTATCAATGGATGATTTAAATTATTTTTAGGTTAGCTTCAAGCTTTTGTAATTAAATTATATTTATGTTAGTTATATATTTTTTGTATACGCTTATAGTTTTAAGTACATCGTTTTTTAAGTAGTTTTTTTTTAACCTGTTTTCGACCGATTATTTTAAATGATTCGTTTTATTTTCTTAGTGTTTGATGCATTTAAAATTAAACATTGTTAATTTATCGATATGGTCATGATGAATCCGAGAAAATTTTGTTGACAAATTCTTGAAATATTACATAAATTAAGAAAGATATTCTTTAGTGTCCATAAAGTTTAAACGCTCAGTGACTGTTTTCAGTAATCATATTACAAAAAATTACTGAGTGGATCCTAGCACTTTCCACCTCTTGGCGTCTATTTGAATACTCGCCAAATGAGTCGCGATAACGTCGCCAATGTGGCAACCTACACGGATTATGGAGAACTGTCCAGAATATTGTAGAATCTTCATTTTTTAAAAATTTATTATTATTAATTATATATTATTCTATTATATTAATATATATTATTATTATATTATATATATTATTATTTATTATTTTTATTATAGATTTTTTTAATTTTTATTTTTTGATTTATTATTATTAATTATTTAAAAAAAATTAAAATAAATAAATATTATTATTATATCTGGGCTTCAAGTATCGTTTTTCAATTGAAAATTAATAATAATTACAAATATTCAATTAGTAGTCAACTTGGCGAGGTTTCAAATAAATCGCCAAGAGGTGGGCCCATCTAGGATTTTACCAAAATACTTTGTTTCAGTAAAAAATATTATTATATTAATTGCAGATTAATCCTTTCCACTTTCATTTAAGGCCTAAATTCAACTGGAACTAACAGAAAATTAGAGATATACATATTACGTTATGACTGAAGGCGTTTATAATATTATGAGTGAATTATATGGCTATCAAAATTTGGAGTTTTAAAATATTTTGATGAAGAAGCTATTAATGTAGTTATTGCATAAAATATTTAATTATTAAAATTTTAACTAACATTAACATTGGCGAACCGGCTGGTCGCCAAAGGCGGCTAGTATTAAATAAAATAAAACCGATTTTTTCTTCTTCTGCGGATTTGAATAAAAAATGTTAATTTTTGTGAGATATAAATGTTACCAAACGGTGCCACAATCTCAAAAATTTAATTTTCTGTTTAAATGAAATTCATAATTTATATTTTAAAATCAATTTTAATCATTTCTTTTTCAATTATTTCTGAAATTTTAGGAACATATTTATCCCTTTTCAATTAATTAGTTTTAATATTTTCAGTTTATTTACTTTATATATATATATATATATATATATATATATATATATATATATATATATATTCTATGAAGTCAAAAAGAAATAACAAAAATTAATGAGTTACTCTTTACATATTCGAAAAAAAATAATAAAAGAAGTATCTATAATAGTAATTTTTATGTAAATATTAAATATTGAAACGAAAAATGTGGTTAAAAATAACTTATTTTGTTATTTAACTTTGGAGTTTCATTGTTCAAAGGCAGGTGCATTTGACAAGCATTTATCTGAAGTAATTAGTGGCCTCAAGAAGTGTCATTTTCTATCACAAACCATTCTGGGAAAACTTAAAATTATTACATTTTCCAAGTAATTCTTAGACCCGTTATGGTTTAAATAGGGTTTTAAAAGGCAAGCAAGTCTTGCTTTCTGCTATTTTTGAATAATGTTTTCTAGATAATCTAAATTTCAGAAATTTAAATTGTTTATCTGATTCTTAAAATATATTATGATTATGAGAATTTATGATTATGTTAAGGAACTACAGAATTTTGTTAACCTCAATAATTGAAAATTTGTTAATCTCAGTTTGTTAGTGTTGAACAAATTTATGACAAATTGCACAAAAATTGTACTTTGTTATGTTTAACAAAAAATATTTTTCATAAACGTGCAATAGGATTTTCTTGTATGATTATAATAATCGGTTATATTTCTTCACTTTCTTTTTTTTTTATCTCTTTCAGTTTAGGATTTATCAAGTCTCACTACTGAGTAAGAAATAATAAGATATGACTTTGCTCGTTAGAAAATGTGTATAAATATTTCCTTCTTACAACTTTCCAAAATATGTTATTTTGTTACATAATTAGATAACATTTGTATCCACCAATCGATCTTGAGATTTTACTTTCTTGCTTTACACAAATGCGTATGCAGGTTTGAAATTTCTTTTAGATGAATTAAATATGAATCACATCTAAGCTAAAAACCATTTGTAAAAGAATGAAAAAATAATCCATCATGCTAATTAATTAAAGGTCCTCAGTAGGAATGGTAATATTTCTTTAAAATATTTTGCTTTCATAAATGTTATTTAAAGAGAGGGGCTAAAAGATAACTCATTATGTATTTTTCATATCGACATGTGATTATTTATTTTTTATGACTATTAATGGTTTTTAAGAATTCTAAGACACATCAGCCTCTTAATTATTTACATGAAAAAATTCTTTGATTTTTCTTTTTTCTAAAAGCTGATAATGTAATTGTCTGTTTCATTTTCCTACTTAAAATGTCTTTATACATGAGAAAAAGGCCAGTTCCGTGGCATATAAAGACTATTTTGTGCTAATTAAAATAAAAGCATTAAAAAGAAAAAATATTTATGTATCGTATTTCCGTTAAACAAATGAAATTGTTTATTTTCGTGATAATTTTGCAAAAAAAGAATCACCACACATTTGTTATTAATAAATCTAAAGTGTTCGTTTATAGAATTCTATTTATATAGATTTTTAAAAGCTTAATTATCATTGTTTGTATTCTTTTATGGTTTTCTTTGTTACATTCTTGTGATTGTTGGTGAAACACATTCTAAATCATAACGAATTGAAAAAAATTGCAAGTCCACAGAATTAGTTGTCTTCTAAGTTGGTTCGTCATTTAAAATAAATAAATAAATATGCTAGTATGCATAGTGTTCTCAACTTATTGTTAGAAGCGAGTAGCTTCAAAACAGCAAACATGGCAGGCATGTATAATCACTCATCTGGGTGATATTGGGTATTCACTAGCAGGGGATCCTACAGTTATTTATTAATTAAGCATTGGAATTATAAACAATACATATTATTTAAGATTGACCGAAGTATAGAACATTAAAAAACAAAACTTGATTTAGTTATGCACACAACAAACTGTGTAATAGTATATATATATATATATTAATATTCCGCAGTCATTACTAAATCGCAACCTTTAACTATATTTTATAATTAAATCAGACCATATATTCACCGGTAAGATATGAAATATGGATAATTAATCTAAATTTTATTTAAATAAAATACTTTTAGTCACTTCTTTTAAGTCAATCGGGTATTGGTTTTGGCACTCCCTTCCTAGATATGTTATTCATTATTACATTTTGAAATAAAAATAAAAATAAAACAATTGAAAGAATAAACTGTGGTTTATTGGTTAAATAGTTATTAAAAATACCCACAAAATTGCATTATGATTGAAAAATTGAAAACGAATATCCACAAAATTGCATTCTGATTGAAAACGAATTCACATCACTTAAAATCTCTAAAATAATTATTTATCCTTCTTGTGCAAGAAAGTAAAGTGAAAAGGCACCCACAGACAAATATGTTTTTTCTCACAAATTTTAAAATTAAAATTTCTAACATTGATGAAGATATCATCACAGGGTTTTAAAATTGAAGTTTTAATTTTAGTTATAAAATGATGTGATTTTAAAACTCTATATATACATTATATTTTATATTAAAGGAAAAATTATTTTAAATAAATAGATATATTTCGTGAAAGCAAATATATATATATATATATATATATATATATATATATATATATATATATGGCGTAAAATTTTACTTCTAAAGTGTTGAATGTAAAAGTCAATATTGGGGCCTTTAATTAACATCAAGTTCCTTTCAGGTGTCTTTAACATTCAGATCAGGTGCCATTAAATTAACATTTTGTTTCAGATGTATTCTTTATCTTTTTCTTAAATGAATTAAATCTGTTCAAAGAATCATGCAATAATCTTGAAATGACCTGCGGGAATAAAGTTGTAATCAGCATTTTATAAACTTTTTTTTCACTTTCAAGAATTATCTATTAGAAAAGATAATATTCAAGAATATAGAAATTAAGGCATTTTCATTCATTCATTCAAAGGTAATATATCAGTTTTGTGAAAGTTTCAACAAAAATTAGTAAACAGACATGTTCTACTTACCTTGGTAGCGCAAGATATCCCACAATATTATAAAATATTGTCCGATATAATAATATATTTACAAATATTCAATAATATTATAAAATATTGCAAATATAATATATCCTACAATATTGAATTATATATGTGTTACAGTGAAAACTCGAAATTAGTTAAAACGCGAATTAACTAGATAAAAATCGTTTTAACTAACAGCTCTAGGGAGAAACAGTTTTATCCAGTTACTTTTGGTTTTATCATGTTAATTTTATAAGTATTTATACAGTAGACTACAGCTATCAGGGTACAAGTTCATCATATTCACTTATTTTCAAACCTGAATTCCATGTATCGCAGATTTTTTTTAACTCAAGAACGAGTACAGGATCCAGAAATTTTGTTAAGAAAGTAGCACAAAAAAAAAAAAAAAAAAAAAAAAAAAAAAAAAAAAAAACTTTAAGAATTGTACAAGGTTTCGTGCACTGTTCTTGAAAAAAATGATTGCTCTTCAAAGAGATGGTACTGTATGAAAAATGGTTCTCTTTGTAATTCTAAGAGACCAGCAGTTTGCCGTGCCAAAGTAAGTAATTTGTAATAACGGTACTGTGTTAAAAAAGTTCTAAATACAGTATTCCTTTCTTCAATAATAATTTCTTTCCTCAAACATTGCTTTACTAAGTATAGTTTAATGCAATATAATTTTCGATCGATACAAATATTATTGTATACCAAATCGGTCAAAACATGAATAAAACGGATTATCTCTAACGATGTCGGGTAGAACGCGTTGTATCTAATTAATTCGGGTTTTGGCTGGTACTGTTACGTATGTAAACTATTAAGGATTAACCCTAAAGTTTATTACACATTTTCTATGCAATAGAAAGATGGTCTGTGTGGAGAAACATATAACAACTTTGAATTTAATTAATGTAAATAACATAACTGTTTTCGTTACTACATCAAATAATGATTTTGGTCAACAGAATAAAATTATACTTTCCAGGGACCCAACGAATCTTCAAATTTCATTGAATCTCTTTAATTAAATACGTGCGATTAAACTTTACAGAAAATTATCTCTTACTTCCTTAAAAACCAAACCAGAAGCAAGAACTGCATCTTCAACACAACCCAACTATATTAATCTCTGGCACTTCAGTCAAAAGAATTAATATTCACGACTCGAAGAATTTATGTAAACGGGATTATTTGAGGAGGTGGATTCTAAATGGTTCTGCCGGTCATCGATACTAATGATCATCCTGAACTTTCTGCTTCTAGACACTACTTCCTCCTTCAGTTCCATTCCTCCTTTTCAAACGATGTAAAGGATCCATTTAAGAGTGCAACATTATCAGGAAAGTTCTCACATCACATCTAAAGGCGATCGGTTTTTAATTGGTTTAAGAGAGGTTGAAATTTTACATCCATTGTTAATGGATAATTGAATTTCTCGCAACAAATACACGGGAATGGTTCTCAATTTATGGATTCTTTGAATTGATACGAACACAATGCTGTGAATAGTAGTTTCATAATTTGAATTTCCGAGCAAAAGGGAAAATGAATTAGTTATTAATGATTCTATTATGAAATATATTATATTATTAATGTTACTGTAGTACGTACGATATTTTGCTTTGAAGCGATTGTTGAAGTAACCACTTTCTATGAAGTTTGGGAGTGTTCTCCCAAAATATTTGCCGCATACTCTCTAATAAAGATGTTATCCTAAAGAACATCTAGCATGGCTTTGGCATAGAAAAATTATATTATCCTTTGGTATGAACTTAGCATTCTTATAGTATCGCATGATTCTTGGCAAGATTTTTGGCGAATTTCTGGCATGCGGTAGAAACAAAAATTTGATATAAAACTACACTTGAAGTTACAAAATACCATGGCAAATTAAATATATTTAAATCATTGAGTTTTTTAATTGTCGAGTTCACATACTTCTGAAAATACAAATGATCAAACCGTTGCTGAATTTTGCTGAAACTTTAATGCGTTTGGAAATTACAGATGTTGAATCTGCGAACTGAATTTAATCAGTCTGACACTTATCGTTTTGTAGCCTTTTGTGAGATGTGAAATACTAAGGCGCTGGTTATAGTTTTAAAACTTCTAAAAAATATGACAATTCTAATTTTTAAACATAAATAGCATGATTACATTGTCACGAAGATGCAAATAATAACAAGTCACAAAGTAACACTATATCATGTTTATTAGTTTTAAGCAACTCGTAACATGCAGGCGGACACTGCTTGTGGAAACTCAGAATTTATACCTTTACAGAATAATCTAGAATTATAAAGAAGGCTGTAGAAAGTTCTAGAACATTAACAAATGAATAACAAGAAATTGAAATTAAAGTTCAACCTTCAAATTAATACGACTTTGCTGGGATTCGAAACATTAACCTTGTGCGTCGCGAACGCGTACTTTACCTCTCAGCCACGCCCGATTATGCGGAGATGCTCCTTTCTCGACGTCACTTCCCTCTTAAAAAAACAGCGATTAGCTGAATGAAAAAAAAAAGTGTATTGAGAGCTCTCATTCTTGCACGATAATTTCATTCCCTGCGCAATAATTTTTAACGTTGCAAAAGCTTTTGCCAAAAAAATATTTAAAATGAACATGTATTCAAGACATTGTATTTAAATGATGTTTAAAACTGCTTATGTTACTTGGGTATTTCACATTAATAAGTATTTTTTACCCATCATTAAAATTATACAGTAATTTGTAATTTTACAAAAATACGGCTATTTGGGACAAAACGCCAAAAAGGCGTTTGGCGTTTTGTCCCAAACAGTGGAAAGAAGATTAAAGTATTATTGTTTCAAAAAATATCTCTGCGTTTTTACTTAGCATTCTTAGACAACTGTTCAGATTATAAATATATTTATATATTTATAATATAATTTATATCTAATTAATCTGATTATTATCTAATTTATATATTTATAATATTTCAACACTTTCATTGTTTTAAAAATTAAGAATGTCTTTATTAATCCAGAATAAAGTAAAAAAAAAAGTAATTATGGTAAAGAATACAACTGGTTTCACAATAATAATGTTAATTGAATTTTTTTTTTAAATTAATTTTTAATGAAGAAAACTCTTCTTGAAACCAGGAGAAAGGGATCATCTGATCTCTTTCGAATGTTTGCTTTCCTTCTGAAATAAAAATTATAAAATGATTTAAAAAATAAGGAATTAATATACATGTAATAGAATAGAATTAAATATACATGACACTTTATGTTTTTTATACAAAATAGTATTAAAAAAATTATGAATCTGTATCATTATATAAATTATTTATGGCTTATATCGTAATGTAATATTAAAACTTATGAATCAATTTTCTTTATTTAGAATTCTGTAAAAATGAACTGTTATTAATGTTAACGATATTAACTGATATTAATGTTGTGTTAATTTTTGTTTATTTAGAGGGCAAATTGAAAAAAAATATTTTGTGAACAAAATTACCTTTCCTTACAAATTAGGAGGCACATTTAGAAACTGGAGTAGATTTTGTGCTCATTCTTATAATTTATTAAGGGTTTAAATGATCTAAAAATTGTTTCAAAATTCTTTGTATTTTTTGATGGAAAATCTATGAGAAAATGCTATAAATTAAGTAATATTTTGCTATAAAAGCCTATTTTTAGATAAAAAAAAATATCATAAACTTATGTAAGATTAAACCACACTTAGTAAATAAAGATTACACTTGAATCCATATCCATTTTCAGAAATTTCATATTTTGTCAATGTGAGCGTTTTGCCCGAATATAGAATCAATTATATTCATTATAAATTAAGATTCTACTAAAGAAAAGATGACCCGATTAGTTGAAACAAGAATAAATATTCTGATTTGTGTAATTAGTCCTTTTAAAGGACTCTTATGCTTATAAAAAAATCAATTTTGTTGTTTATTTATAGCACGCATAACAAGTATTCTCTTATATGGAAAAACACTTTAGAGAAAGATAAAACTGAAAGAGAGTCAAAGCGATAAAAATGTTTTTAAAAATTCCTGCTCCTAATCTCCTTGTCCTTCACTTATGATTAAGTATTTCGGAACAAACAGAGATAAATCTCCCTAATTATTCAAATTTCCAACAATCCTGAGGTTTTTTTCTTTACTTTTACAGAAATAATCCTTATGAACTTGGTAAAATTATAATTACCATTTTAATCAGCGAAAAAAAGCCGATTATATCTTTCTTTTTTTTTCGTTCTCAAACGACCTGATTATTAATGATCCACAGAGGATAGATTTACAACACACCCGAAGTGGGACAAACAAGAATGGCAATAATAACATTTTAAACAAAGCTGGGATCCATTTTTTTTTCGAGTGACTAAATTCATTTTTGGTTTATTCTTAAATGCAAAGTTATAAAAAGGGAGGGGGGGGGTGCATTTTCGTTAGAAAATAATTTCAGTTTTGTGCGAGCAATTTCGGTCGGATCCATGAGCTTTTATATTTAATGGCTTAAAACGAGTGTAATTTTCAGTGCATATCATATTTTGAGCCTTACAAATAAAAATGTTAGGCAGAAATCTGACAATAAATAAATAAAAGATTCTTTACCATTTCTCCAGCGACTGCAGAAGAAGATTCTTTTTGACTTTCATTTCACACTGTTACTAGTTGAATACCACTAAAAATAATTTACATTTAAAATGAAATAGCTTTTTAGAAAAAGGCGAAATCTTATTTTATTAGAGAGTCGAAACATTACATAATTTTTCAGGAGGATTCTTTTAAGGAAGAACTTATCATTTCCTGTTATTTTTACTCGTATAATGATTACAAAAAATACTTAAGAGGAGCAAATATTTGAAATACGTATGCTATCTTTATCCCTAATAATAATAAATGAATATGTTTGCCTCGGTATTCATGTGTCTATTTGTGAGCATTTTACAAGTAAAAATGTTTGATTTGATGAAAACGAAAGTTGACACAAGTGCATTATGTATGGTACTAATTCTTTCTTTTCAAAATTTTTATTAATGTTAAATAATTAATTATTTCACAAGGTTTTAATGTTTCCCTGCAATAAATTCAAAAAATATAAATGCCAAAATTAATTTGTATTCAATTCTTAAGTATATTAAATGTTTATTTAACGATATTAATAATGTTTTGTAAAATTCTTTCCTAAATGGTGACATTTAAAAAAAGTAATTTTTAGATAATTTCAAAGCATTTGACATTCAAACCCTTTTCATCCGTCATTAAATATTCAGCCTCATGATTTTTTTCTATTATTAATAGCTGGAAAAAGGATTTCGCTTATTATTTAATTAGTTTACATGAGGAATAACAAAGTAATATTTTACCTCACAAAACACTGCATGTAATTTGAAGATAGATTAGTTGAATAGCTTACAATGACGCTAAAATACCAATGGATAAGAATTCATTAGCGACGATAGAGTACACAATGAGCGGAATAGGTATTAGGTTTTTAAAATAACACGACTTTAATGTTATCATTCCTTGATGTATAACTACTTTAATGAATGTGTAATGAATATCAAAATATATATAAAGAACTGAATGAATTCAAGCACAACCATTCGGTCTCCAAAGGTAACTAGATACATGTACAAATTAAAATTGTAAAAAATGACTTTATGTCAGCATATGACCATATTTTAAAAGTTTTTCTTACTATTACTTCGTTTTAAAGAATATATTTTGCCTTATAGTCATAATAGTCAAAATGCACAATGAGGAATTTATGTTCAGTGAGAAGAAAGTTATTGGCATTTTATTACAATCACTTGTAGATGATCTAACAGAATCTTACACCATGTATATTTATGTAATTTTTTCAATCAGTTGCGAGATATATTTAAGGAATAATAGTTTGTAAATACCTCTGAAGTGGAAACCCTTTAATATGTGTGTATAAATTTGGACTATTGAGAGAAAAATGAATAATAATAGCGTTGAAAACCAATATGACAATTAAATGTAATTGTCCAACGAGTTTATGATGATTAAAGAAATCTACAACAAATAGTAATCTCATACGAAGAGTGAATATTGGAACTTCCTCCGCTGGTTCAAACGTGCAAGATTCTCTTAATTAACTAATCTATTCTTAGATTTATATAATATTTCTTATATTCTGATGCAATGACTATACAAATACAAAATTCTCACTACTTTGTTTCTTCATCAAATTCAACTATTCAGGAGCGATAAATAATGAAACTACTTGCTAAATAATCGCATTCGTTTGATCCATACATGAAGAAATTCCTTAAAAATTAGCTATTGATTAAAAGCAAGAAAAAAAAACAATTGTTAGTGAAAGGAAAGGAAAGAGTTCATTTGTAAGGCAGACCGTTAGAACTATTTAAAATTCGCCATACTGAAATGATCTCGTTCACATAAATTCTTTTGGTGCCATCATTATTCCTTTCGACTCAAGTATCAAATGTTAAATTAGATTTGAATGCTTAAGTTAAACTTCTTGTTTCTCTTTCTAATCAAGGGGAATCAAGAGATTGAATGTAATGACTGTAAACTTGGTGTTTCGAAATGCAGTAAATATTAAATAAAAATAGGTCTAAACGTATTCCTATCTTTCACTGGCGATCTTCGTATGTTGCAGTTATTAGATACTCAGCCCTTATAATGTAAGATTTACAAATTTCCTTAACAAATGAATGATGAAGCTTTCATTAGTAGCGGATAAATTTCTGACGAGAGGAAGTGTCTGAGATGGATGTGTATGCTGAAGAATTGGTAAGATTCGATGCTAAATTCTTTGTTTTGGTGACATGTAAATAGTTGCTAAAGCAACCATTACAAACATAATGCAGCTTACAAAATTTACGTAAAATTAATAGAAAAATAAAATATGATTCTTTGCAGTATTATGTTAATTACAAATTCCTCAATTTTCTCATCATAACATTAATAATATATCTCATATCCTTATTTGAATAAAGAGTAATGCAATTCTGTTAGTGAGTTATTAAATAAATCGTTTTAAGATTATTTCTCCTATCAATGATTTAAATTTATTTTTGCATTTTTTCTCACTTACATATTATTTTGAATTACAATTGTGAAAAGATCAATATGTGAGGCTATTTGCTATAAAATGACAAATATTTTGAAATTTTGAATTCTAAAATTTTAAATAAAAAATAATTAAATTAATTCTTGAAAATATAATACTTTCCCTTATTTTGCGTCAATATAATTTTAAAATAAATATAGTATATTTTTTTCTAAAATTTTTTATTAAAAGTATTGCTAAAACTATCAGTTCTAAAACAATCTTACAATAATTTAGAAAGTCGTTATCAAAGGTGATTTATAAATTTCAACTCAGAAAGTGACAAACAACGAAAATGCATAGAAAATCAGAATAATTTATTACTTTATATACCCACAAAAGTAAATATTGGAAATAATATTTAAAAAATAAATTAAAGCGATTGAAGAAATTACTTTAAAAAAAGCAAATAAATGGGTTGACATTAAAAAGAGCATTCCATATATAACTGACGATTATGATATTCGATTATGACATCAAGATTTATTCTTTGGAGAAAATATTTAACATGCAATTATGGACGTAGCAATTTATGGGTTGAAGCGGGTTTTAAACAGTCCAACTTTAAGATCGTCATAGAGTCAAATTGTTATTTAACAAGTGATATCGGTAACAGATGGATTATTTAAAAAATAATTACTTTACTTTAAAAAGAAAAATAAGTGGTAAAATATACATATTATTTGTTACACTTTTCTTTAGTCATCTCTTAGTTTAGTGTCTTTTATTGCCTTAAAGTACCCAGGATTGGAAAATAGAAATGATATAATTCTATTTTAAAATTAATATAAATTCAACAGAAGGAATCAGTATTTCACAATTTCATTTTTAAGTAATGCTTAGTACTCTTCAATAATCTAGTTGATGCCTTTTTAAAAGTTTGACAGTATTATTTCACCTTTAAAAATTCCCCAGTACCTTTCCAAATAATTTAATTTTGCATACTATAAAAGGGAATTAAATAAGATTTTAAAATAATTATACCAGGCTAAAATTAAAAGCTAATTAGCATATATATCTTCAAACTGTACAGCTCATTCATTTAGTTTTATAATTAATTTATTTTACATCATTTGCTATTTCATTATTCCAAACCAAATAAACAATGTTATACTCTGGAATCCCCGCCGATGGAAACATATAAAATTCGTTTCCTTTATAGTCAAGATCACCTAAAGGATGCAAAATTTTCTGAACTATATTTTGAAGTTTTTCACTTTGATGTAGGAAAAGAGATACATCTAATATTTCCACATGTGAGATTTCTAGAAAAATATTTTCTATCTTTTTGACGATATTTTTATCCTAAAAATATTTAGCTGCAGTGAAAGATCGTCGAATTTGAAATTTTATGTTTAGATATTCCCTGAGATTTGTAAAAGACCAAGAATAATGTCTAGATGAATGGATTTTGAGTAGATGAACAGACAAAGTAAGATATCTATTTATGAATGTAAAGGCCAGAATTCTTTAAAATATTAAATCTAACAATTAGAATTCTAAAACTTCAGGAAAAAAAAATATATATTTCGATCTTTATTTGCTTGCAAACATTTTGAAACCAGATTTCAAGGGTATAATCAAAATCAAAATTTGAACTTTCGAAACAAGGATAAAAAAAGCATAAATATTCTCTTATGAAAACTATAAGAAAAATCAGAATATAGATTTTTTCTTCTTTTCCAGTTATTGGTAGAAAATGAGTGTGAGATCGTAAGCTGAACAATGTAATATCTGTCGGAATGAGTCTTTTCCATCTTCATATTAACCGTTAACGGGGGAGGTGAAATTTTAGGACTTAACTGGGGAGGTGTGGTCTACAAGACCGCATTTCATTTAGACTCAAATTAAATTTTCTAATGAATGCATTAGCATGAAAACCTGTCAATTTATTTTGAAGATATTTTTCTTCATATATAGATATGTTTTAGAAATTTGTAAAATATATTGTCATTGAAAAAAGTAAATACGTTGAAACATACATTTTCTTCTCAAATTACATGTAACAATAAATAATATTCTTGAAAACGCATATTACTTTTTAAATCATATTTATTTTTACAGTATATGAAGGAATATAGAAGACAATATAATGTAAAATTCAACAATTATATGAAAAATAAAAAAATTAAAAAATGACTGGATAAAATTGGCCCTTTTATAATCGGCTTGTGTGACTTTTATAGCCTGGTTTTCTTGGGCATTTTAAACATACAGGTTAAGAACAAGTGTATAAATCAACCCATAAATAGTATATATATATATATATATATATATATATATATATATATATATATATATATATATATATATATATATATATATCTTGGTATATTAATATATTTTATAAATTTTTCAAAATACCTTTTCACTAGAAAAATTAATTATGTTTGAACATACATAACAAAATAAGTTGAATGCGAACTTTCTTTGAAAACCTTTTCTGAACAATTATCCTTATCACTAAAATCACTTTTTGCTTCATTTAAAAGTGTCTGGAGCACTGCTTCATAACAGGATCAGTAAACTGGATGATATTTCGGGGCCTAAGTTTTAGCGCCCTCTGCTAAGCCTTGTTTATCATTGGCATACTAACAGGGAGATGCGGTCTTAGAGACCACGCTTAAAGAAATAACTGAATTATTTAAAAAAGCATCCGCTGATATCGGATGAAAAGGTGCACGCTTATTGACGGTCACAAAACAGGAAGCTACAGGGTCGATCCATTCAATTGAGCTAAAAATAAAATAGGGGTAGCAGAAAATCCATCACTAGCGCTCTCACAGACCGCACGTCCCCTGTTAAGGGTTAAAAATTGCACTTGGCGTAACTGAACAGGAAAAGAAAGTAAAATAATTACTTAAGTTCCTCACGAAAGAAAAAAAAAATAGTTCAATTGAAACAGTGATTGTATCAGATTAAGAAATGGTTATAATTTTCATTGGAGAATATTTGTAGTAATACTAGCTATAAAATACTTATAAAATGATCAACATTTTCTTCAAAGTTAAAACAAGTTTATGAGGTAGAAAATTTACCGACCACCATCGCAGTTATAAGAATTAGTTATTCCACGAAACACCAATGGCTATGGATGGTTGTGGTAGAGAAAAAAGATCATGTTCGTTAAGTACACTTTATATAAAACCACTAAAATTAGCACCATAACTCTAGGTACTCAAAATAAGAATTGTCCCTTTTTTTTCTTGTGTCGGGGAAAATGTTTAATTGGGGTAGCAGATGATTAGATCATGAGACAGAGAAGCGAGTGTCATTCTTCATCTCTTTGAAACAAAAGTTGAATTGTTGAAATGTTTACAATGTTATTTTAGCAATTTTTTTCATCTCTCATTTTTTTTCTTTCCAATTAGTAATCTCTATTTAGTGTAACCACAGCTAACGACTTCGAAATGTAAAGAGGTTACTTCTGTCATTTCCTTGTAAGTTCAACCCAGTGTCACCATTTGTTTTTATGTATTTTTGTTCCCTTCATTTAATTATTACTAAGCTGAAACATTAAATATAGCGGTTCAGGATGTTACGCCGATGGGATTCTGTGTAGAGATTTCGTAAATGGTTTGCCATTTTTTTTTTTTTTTTGTCATGTGCTCATTTAACTGGTTACTCAGTATTATAGGCACCAGAGGTTCAGGATGACGCTGTATCGTGTTAAAAATTGATTCATAATTTGAGTATTCGCATACTGAAATAATAAAAATAATAGATTCTGATATTTTCTGATTATATAGATCATTTTAATGTGCCGAATTGGCATAGTTATTTTCAAGATTGAAACTCTCTGCTTTTCTCTTTAATACTTCTAAAATTGTTCATAATCTTTTAAATGCAAAGTGTATTAACATTCATGCTTCATTTCAGAACTATTAATCTGCATATTTCATCAATTTCACAGCATTTCAGAGTGGTTTGGGTAAAAGAAGATTGAGAATAGCCTTTATAAGAATAATTTTATATAGTATGGAATTATTTTAATTTATGCAATACGAAATTATTTTAATTTTATGCAATACGAAATACGGAGATCGTAATTGAATATATATATATATATATATATATATATATATATATATATATAATAACTGATAAGCTTTCAGGAAACAACTTATGACTAACAAATTATTAAATGATTACAAAATGTCATCAAAATTGCTAGTAATTTTTTTCAACAGGCAATCAATTCTTGATGCTTCCAACAAAATAGCGAAAACCTAATTTCTTCTATTCTTAGGTTTTTGTCTACACCATGTGATACCATTAAGGAAATTGATGACTAACGACAATTTTTTTAAAAAAAACTTTGACTCTTCTCCTTTGTGATATTTATATTCTTCAGAAAAAATATGAAAATAGAATGATAATTGAACACCATTATTGACAACCTTGGCTTCTATATCAACTAATACCATAAAAGAAAGTGATGACTAATGTCAATATTTAGCGTGGTGTACGAATTCTGTAGAAAAATAATTTAGTTTTTAATGATCCCCAATACCAGATATGGCATCACATTTTGGACTAAAACTAACTAAAAAATAGATAAATTTTATGATACACCTAGGTAGCAATAGTTCATTTAGATATAATGAAAAAATAGACCTCTATAAAGGAAATTAGATAACAAAATCGTGATGAATGCAAAATTGAATAATAAATTGTATTACCTATATATAATAATAAAATTAAGAGTATTTTAAATTTTTCTACGCAGAAAATATTTTCATATCTGTAAAATGATTGGAGTTTGAATCATTTTTTAAGAACATGAATGTGATTTTAGTTCATTACATTAATAAATAAGAAATGGAATATTTTTTATTGAAACTAATGAATTGTTATTTCAGCATAGAACAGTGAATTCAAAGCAACTTTTATCTTCTCATAATAAATGCTAACATAGTTTTTCATCAGTGAAGTATGGTACAATATTAATAAAAAAGGAAATAAATGAAAATAAGATTTAAAAAATATTCAGTGCCTTATTCGGACTTTGATTAATGGAATCCTATTATGCAATCTTAGGGGTCCTGAATGTCCTTTTCAATATTAGATATTCTCTTTGGATTATGCTGAAATAATTTCATATCAATCGATAATCAAACGCAAATGCCGAATTTGTTATTATATATATTTATCTAATGATGATAGAATAATTTTTAAGGGGACATAGATACATATAAGGGAGTATAAAGTATGAAATATATCATAAAAACGCTCGATGGGCCACGGGCGAAATGTTAAATGTAAAGGAAGTATATAATTAAATAATATAAATTATTCTTTTTAATATATATTCAAATATTTTTGAAATTATATTATATCCGAAACCTCTTCTCTTCATGCTTCAATGATAAATATTTATAATTTTCACAAAATATTTACTCTTTAAAAGTGATTTGAACATGCCGGATTATTGATCTGGCATGATCGAATATTTTGTTTCTATAATTTTTTTCATATAGCTTAAATATCAGATATTAATAAAATTTGAGCCAAAAGTGCATATTTTCATAATTTTTATTTATGAAACAGTTATGACACACTCATGTACAAAACTAAATGTTTTAATGAATTTTGCATTATTCCATCGCTTTATTCGCGAGATGCAAATTGAATTTCCTTATATAAAACAATGATTCTATCAATTACGGTCCTATATCTTCAATCGCTTCATTAATTATCTCAGTTTATATTTCAGAATTTTATTTTGATACTTGTGTTAACAGTAGACTTGAATTCCCGGATATAGTATGTGGTGTCATTACAAAATAATCTTTTTCAATCAATAACACACCATTTCATCGCTGTCGGCGCAAGTTGAAGGAAGTAGCTATGAAAATTTAATAATTAAAATTGTTGTTTAAAAGCATGTGTTCTAACATATTTTGCAGCGTTATGGTAGTTTAAGAATAATCTTCTTCCTTAATAGTGTTTGCAGATTAGAGCAGGCATGATTAAACGAGAAAAAGTAATCCTCTCTTTTATTCATTGTTAAAGAATTTTAATAAAATGTAAATAACTCCTGAATTAAGCCGTCTCGCTAGAACAATAACGTGAATAAATAATGAATTATGTTAATGCGTTACAAAGATAAACACTTCCAACCTTGCAGGGACAAAACAATTATGGCGCTGTACGGTAATAGATGCATTTGGGCGAAAAGTTATGTTCTCTAAAATTAAACTTCTAATTTAGACTCTCTAAAGATATTTAGAACATTTTTAATCGAAAACTGAAAATAATGTGGTACGTCGATAGATATAAACAAGAAATGGGTTCCTAGTGCTTTTTAGATCCAAATCCCTGTGCTTTAAAATAAGAACCTTAAAGAAGAAATGGTCTGTATTTAATGTAAAAACTGATATTTGTTGTTTTAAAATTATTTTTCATTCGTGATTATTGACATAATATTTCCTTAAATGATCACTTCCTTTAATTATATAGTTTATTCATATTTCTGAATCTACGATTACACTTTTTTACCAGTTTAGGTTCATCCATTCAAATATTACACATGCACGTGTCAATATTGCCACATTGAAGAAAGGCAGTCGAATATCCATGGCCGAATGGGCATGCCACTGGTCTCATGATCAAGAGACCTGGGTTCGAATCCCGCTAGAGACAATACGATTAGTAGTATCTGTAAATACTTAACTCCTCGATTTTATGTTTTCCTTTATTTCATGTTCCAGAAGATACTGGACATTTCTTTAGTTTACCAGACAAGTGTTCTGGACTTTTCTTGCTGTCTCCAGAAGAGTATTCTGCAACTTTCTCTGCTTGTATAAAAGCAGAAGATTGATCAGTTACTGTATTCTCAGTTCAGTTAATAAATTGGTTTATCTCTACCTATTGTGTGTGTCATTCAGTTCTATACTATAGCACCTACGTGACAATATGATATAATGTAGAACACTCTCAAATATTTGTAGTATAGATGTTTTGGATAACGAAAAAAGTTATTTTCTCACTTTAGAATAATGCGTTTGAAATAGAAATTTGCTTCCAGGTATAACGGGTAAATACTTAAGAGTCACTAGTTTCGTAGATATTATACAATCAAATTGCTTTACACTGCCTGTGCTATTTTCTTTCAACTAGCAGATTTTTAACATAAAATCATATTAACATATAAACTTTTGTTTCTAAATGCTAGGAGATGTAAGTAAAAAACAAAGCAAACGTTAATCTACCTTCCTTGTTATAAAGATTTTTTAAAAATATTTATTAGAAAAATAATTAAATAAAACAAATACTGAAATTTCGCATTTGTAAACAAACTTAAGAAACACGATGATTTTCGTGATGATTTAAAATGCTTCCGAAGATAATATATCTTACATTACGAAAGATTATACGGAATATTAAATCATGTTTTGAAGGTTATATGCAGTTACTTTACTAATGTATTTTTCAGAAGTATGTTTTCCTGTACGTATAATCATAAATTTATTTTTCGACTATCCGCTGTTCCTTATCTCTACATTATATATTATATATCTATGATATCATTCGATATTCCGAATGGAGCGCGAAATCATTAAGATACTGCAATAGATGTTGTGATAATAGGCTTGTTCAGATATTTTCTTTACCGTATACGAGGAGGAGGTATTCTAAAAAAAAAGTACTGCAATCCATAAGAAATTCGAACGCGAGATTTTGACGAATCCCTTGCTTCAGACCTAGTTGCATTCGAAAAACAAATTTTTGGAATTATGTATGTCTCTTTATCTGCCCATGTCTCAATCTATGAATGTGATAGTATAAGAGCCCTTTGATCTCGACTCATGAAATTTGGCATATGGCTTTTACATCGAGATTGTATTTCTAATAAATTTTGAATGAAATCTATTCAGAGGAATGTTTGTTCTGTTTGGTTGTTCGAACACGAAGAAACGAGATAGCTAGAAGATATAATGAGCTAGACAGGCAAAATTCGGTGTACAGATTTAATATCAATAATTTATATTATTATGAAATTTGAAACAAATTTGCAAAAAGGTTTGACAGTCTTTTTTCCCTTACTTTTGCATGCCTGCAAACGCAATAACTAATAAACGCTGTGATTTAAAAAATGAAATTTCAAATTGATTTTGTAATTACACATCTAATTCTACCTCAATTGGCTGGAAAAAGTGTTCAATATCCTTATTTGATTTTCTTGTATTTGTGTATTCAACGATTAAAAAGCATGAATGATGCAATAAAAAAATTCTAGAATCATGCGAGAAATTGACCCTTCGTAATATTGTTTGGCAATGTCATTCAATTAATACAGATAGGTCGAATTTCTATATTATGAAGCACATGTGTGAAAATAAAAATCTGAAAATACCACACCTGCGAGAACTTATTAGCTTTCCGTAGAATGTGGTCGTAGTTAGCTCAGTTTTATTTCCATTGATATTATATTTTTGCCTCAATGGGTCATTAGAATAAATTATTGAGATCATAAAAACTGCCTGGATTTTAATTTTTACATTAGATGGGAAATTTATTTTTCAATTAAGAAAAACGTGTAATGTCATTAAAATTTTTTCATACATAGATACTTTCATATAAAAGAAATGTTAGTATGTCTTTAAGAATGCCCAGTTACTTTAATTTTATTAAGAAAACGAAGTGGTCAAATCAAGACTGAAAACATTTTTGGGCACTTCCAAAACATTTGTAAATTAGCCATTGATATCTTTAGTCAAAAATTAAATATTCTTAGACCCTTTATCGCAACCAATCCAATTATTAAAAATTAAAGATTTTTAACCTCTTATATCCGAGAGAAGAATATCACTATGCTTTATTTCAACCGTCTCTTAATACAGTAACATAAAATATGCCATAATCACAGCTTATTTTAGCTAAAAAATGAACTATTTTTAAAAGCATTACATTATTTTTCGGGTAAATATGGCAGTTGTATCACATCAAATCTAAAATGAGTTGAGTTTCCTAATAATATGAAATTGACTATTAAAAAATATTTTATGAAGAACAAGTTATATATTTATGAATTTATTTTAACTTATAAAAATATAATATACATTATAATTTTTAATAATATTAAACATTTGAAATATATCATTACATTTTAAATATACGAGAGTTATCCGGGAAAAAAAGTTCCCTACAGCCCATAAAAAGAAAAAAACAAAACAAAAACAATAACGTGGAAATATTTCTTGTAAAAGATAAAGCAATAAATCAATTACTTCTCAAAATAAGAACCACCGTAATGGTAACGACATTCCATATTTTTTTGTATTAAATGTCATAGAACTCTGCCACCTGGGAATGGAGCCAGGGTGTCGCAGTTATCTAAAAGTTTTCGTTTGTGTGAAAGTGATGACCGTAGAGTTATTACTTCAGGTGCAAGAACAGTTAGAAGTCCCTGGAGGCAAACTCGGAACTATTAGAGTAACTAACTTGGTCTACTGCAGACAAAACGTCTGAAGCAAAAGTTTTATGAATTTCGTGGTGCGTGGGCTAGCGTTGTAGTGAAGCAACACAGCACCAGCACTGAGCATCCTGTGTCTTTTGTTCTGAATGGATCGTAGTAACATCACTAGCGCTGTGCAGTAACGTTCAGAATTCATCGTATAATCCCTCGTCAAGAAATCTATTTTATGTTCCAGAAAACCGTGCACATAAATTTTCTTGTGGATACAGTCTGCTTGACTTTGGTTCTAGAGGGAGATCCAATGTGACGCAAAATTATGGACTGCTACTTGGTTTCTGGGGTGAAGTGAACAACCCACGTTTCATCACCCGTAACGATCCTGTTGAGAAAATCATCGCCTTCATTGTGGCATGGCGACAGGAAGCTTGACTTTTAAAATTTGAAAACAAAATTTAAAAAGAAAAATCGCATTGTATCAATAATAGAACTAAAAAAAAGAACAGAATATGTTTATTCTTCAAATCAACAACATATTATGAAAATGAAGAAACATCTTTGAATTCGGAATGAAAAAAATCTAAAATAAAAAATTTCTTAGTTACTAAATGAAAACGGTATATTTTCGTAAACATAGCTACAAATTCACATGCAATAAATCCTAGACAAACATAGCAAAAAATTAACTTGCAGGAAAGTCTCAAGAAACGTAACTTAACAAATTTTATATAATAAACTTCTGAAGTATATGGACATAAAAATACTTTTTATGTTCTTTTTAAAGACATTCTGTGTGGTTTTTTTCTCTCAGGAAAATCCCTGACACTTTCCAAATAATATTTGTCTCTTATTCAATTTCTTATTTTTAGCCCGATTTTCGATATTGGTCCATCTCTGCAATGCACTATTTATTGGTGACAAGATAAAAGGCATTTCGCCAAGGATGTGGATCTCATCTCATATTATATAGTTTTCTGTTTTAGAAAAATGCGTGTTTTTATTTAGAAAAAAAGAGCATTCACAATTGTTGGAAATGGACATGAAACTGAAACATATTAGAAAACATAGAAATAAGAAACATTTTCGTAAACTTAATCTTGAAAGGATTAAAATATTAAAATTGCCAACTATTTAAGCTGGACCTAAGCAAATGCGTCTTAACTTCATTTGAAAACTGATAAATTTAGAAAATCATGCGGAAGATAATAGCTTTGTAACGATAAGCAGAACATTTTGGTGAGGAAAATGGAATCTCTCTTCTATTTCTTTTTAATTATCAGTTGCTAGCTGAAGTACAACAAAGATATGGATCTTTGCGTGTTGAAGACAAGAGTAGATGGGTCCTTGGTTGCAAGAGTGGAAGTACGTAGATACCACACTTTTGAGTCCTGGACTTCAAGTTTGCACTTCGTACTGGGAAAAGCGAAATCCACAGAAAGAGAGGAATCAACATTGTCCAAGATGATGCTGTGCATACAGAGAGCTAATTTCTCTTTAGTTCTTAATTTCCTATAGTTATTTGGCCTATAGTTCGACCATAATAGTTTTCTATAGTTTGGTTATTAAATATAGAACAGAAAATATAGATATAAATTTCTGGCATTTTTATCAATTACATCCCCGCACATATTTTAAAATAAGTGTTCTATTTACACATGTAAAATACAGGTACTGTCATTCTTTTCCACAAATAAAATAATTTTGAAATGCAATAAGAATTTATATTAAAAACAGCGGGAATTATCTTTTCCAAACTTTCTAGCATAAATCCCAATAGAGATATTTTTTTCCCCGCATAAAATTGCCACCTTTAGGAACGGCCACCAATATCTTGCAGGGCATTGGCGATACGAAATTTCCATCTTTGATCTATATATCTATCGTGAATCTATCAGGCGATTATGCATTTTAGACATTTTTTCCGACCAACTAAACCCAAAATTTGACATGGAACTATAATTATTGTCACAAGATAACATACTGAAATTCATTAATTCATTGCTCTTACTACTTATTGGTTTTATAGGAATGCTAAAGTACAAACCAACCGATGATTGATCAGTTGACAAGCTTCGCTCAAAATTTGATAAGAAACTATATTTCAGAAGCTGAACAAGTGTAGCAAATTTTATCTATCTAATTTTCTACGTTTTTCCAGATATTGAGCTCACTTGTACTCGAACATCTATACAGACGGACTTTCTCAGATCTAATTTCCTTCAAAATGTGATAAGAATATTCAAATGTAGTCAAAAGTTCATATACCAAATTTTATCCATCTAGATTAAAGCTTTTTAAATTATATTATAAACAAAGATATTTAATGTTAAAAATTTGTTTTTTTAACTCTGGGAAGACTGCAATGTGGAGTGGCGTCAAAATTTCTATTTGAAATTTCATTAACATGTACAATATATATATATATATATATATATATATATATATATATATATATATATATATATATATATATATATATATATATATATATATATATATATATATTAAAGTACAAATAGATTTTTCCTAATTTTCCAGGTATTACCATTTCTATTAATATATCATTTGCTTAAAATTACGATTAAGATTTCATCACATTTAAAAAAAAATGCATTATAAATTGCTGTTTAATGCATTTATTCAGTAATTTTTTTACATCGTGAAAGTGTAAATTTTGGATTAGAAAAATATTTTACTCTTTATATTGAAAATGAATGATAGTGTTAATGAAAAAACTGATAATATAATGCATGACTGACTAATCGATTCTAATTTGTTTCATTTATCACAAAATGCGACGTTTTAATTCAAAATTATACTCTTATCTCAATTATGGATATTTTGTTTTGTCTCGTAAAAGCAAACGCATGGAGATGATTTAGTATATCCTTTTCTTATTAGTATAATTTCGCAAGAATAAATGACAAATGATTCATCATCCTTTTCATGCACTACATAATAATTATTGAAATACTATAAAATCAATGTAAAATTATCCGCTATTTGGATTCTTAGAAAAAGTTATTTCTAAGAATGAAATTGGCCTTATAATGATTATTTTTAATATTTCTTTGTCACTTGAAAATTTAGAAATGCTATCGCTTTTTGAAGTAATATATTTCGCTTTATATGAAAAGCTTTGAAATAAATATCTGTATAAAATGGTAGATTTTTTTTTAATGTGAAAGAGGAAATATGAAGGACTTTGCATGCAGTTAATAAATATAAAATAAAAAAATGTAGTTGCTAAAAAAAAAATTGGATTCTGTGAAATTAATGTAAATGAATTAATTACTTATATATTTTTTTATTATTTTAAAATATCTATTTTTTTATATTAATTCTACATTTTTTTATTTTAGTTGGCCTACCTAGCATATCTTTTTTTTCTGAGTTTGGAATCTGGCATTATCTTCATGGCATCTGGTATTTTGGCCATCATGTATTATCTTCAAAATTATATTTATTTTTCCTTGCATTGATTTGTAGGCTTTTCTTTCTTTTTTTCCTCCATAAGAGAAAGAGATTATTCTCTAAATCCATGACCTTTGCAAGAAAAAAAAAGGATAAGAATTAATTGATTAAAGACGATAAGAATCTTGATTATTAATACAACGTATATCAATGAATGCTTAGAAAGTATATATTGGATAAATCTATCATACATAACATAAATCCAGAATTAATGCAACATATTTATATAGACATCAGTTGTACTTTTCGTAAAGTTTGTTCAATAACTCAGACTATTATTTTTTCTCTTTTAACTTGGCTACCAATCGTTATATATCTATTTTTGAGGAATCCAAATAATATATTCTAATTACTGGCAAAAGTAGATTGCTTTTAGTCGTAGATCTATTACATTTAAAAATATTAGAAATTTAAATCATTAAATCGTAATTCAAAACTTATGAAAATGTAAGAAAAGATTTTCCCTTGTATAGATGTTTTGGTTTAAAAATTTTAATGACACTTATTTTTTTAAATATGATTTTAATTTTTATTGAAGGAGACAAATGTAATAATTAGAAAATGTGAATCTGTGAAATTTGAATCTAAATAATTCAAATGTAAAATAATATTTTTAAAATGTCCATTTAATATCATATTTTAACCTTTTATTTGCACAAAATATAAACCTTTTCAAATCAGGAAATGTATAATATTTATTTTTATACGTCAGTGTTCTTATACATTCTTACTTCATAGCAATCAAATCGCTGATGATTAAAAAGAAATTATTAATCATGCCATAAATCGTCATAATTTTATAAATACACTCAAGAAATTTATTTGTGAAACAAATCAAAATTTATAGCAATTATTTATTTAACAAACATAATTATTCTATTTTAACATTTATTCCATGTAGCTCAGTTTAATTATGACTATTTTTTTCTTAATTAATAATTAGAAATTGCGCTCATAAATATGAAAGTCCCAATTATGAGCAACAATAAAATCCTCATTTAATTTACAATACAAATATAGGCATGTATTTAAACAGAATGCAAACGAAATGATGCAAAATATTTTTAATTATCATTAAAAACCTCAGATGTTCTTTACATGTAACTATTTATTCATTTAAACAATTAGTTTCTCCTTAAAAATATATATAAATCCCAAAATTTTGCTTTTATGAAATCGATTACGTTATAAAATGAAAGTAACTTCCAATAAATTGTGACCCATAAAAATTACCGAACTTAAAAAACCGATATTCTTAAAATTACAAGCATTCACGGAATATTCACCATTGTGAAAATAGACAGGATTTTTTTGTTTCATTTCGTATTAGTTCAGTCATTTTGTAATGATGGCGTTAATGGACTTTCCCGACTGATAAAAAGAAACACCATCAACTTGCCAATTGTGTTTAATCGTACTCAAATTGATGGCAGGACATCAGACACGTTACAAAAGCAGTAATAACAGGAAAGGACAGCTCATATCAAGTAGATAAAGAGGCCTCAAGTTACTAGCACTGCCAGAGAAGTCTGGAAGAAATGAGATCGTTAGAGGCATCAATAATTTGTCTCATTTATATTTCATGATTCCAACTCAAATAATGGCACATTTACACAGAATGTATTTTTTCATTTATCTTTTCACTTTCTGGCTAAAGTTACTTGGCAAATCTTTTTAACAGAGTTGATTTTTTTTTCACTTTCTGTATTATAAGTTTGATTTCATCAAATATATAGACTCGATTTTTAAATATTAGATAGTGGCTGATGCTATGTTTTAGAGGCTATGTATTAATGTTTCCACAAGATAGCAATGTTTTAAGAAATAATATTAGTTTTTTTTTTAAAACGTCGTTTCAGTTTTTTATTGGTTTATTTATTTATTTCATATGTGCATTTGTGATAAAACACTTAATCTTTTATTTGATACTGAGAAGTTTTATTAGAAATATATGCATTTATATATTTATTCTGCTTCCCAGAACTTATCCAAAATTTTATACTGAATTTAATATGTATCATAGCGATAACATAATATAATTGAAAAGCTTATATCTTAGTTTAAAATGTTAAAATGTGAACCAATTTCTTATTTAATTCTGTGGTTTTAGCAAAGTAATATCTGAAAATTCATTAGTAGAAACTTGGTAGGATATTTTGCATCCATAATTCATTAAATAATTTTTAAAGGCTTTTCGTTTCTCCGAGAATCAATTTAAATAGGTGAATTATAAACTAATCAGTTCAGATAATCCTCGTAAATCTTAGTTCTATAATGATTTGGTAGTGAATTGATTTATATTTATATTAAAGTTTGAGATTAAATAGAGTATAGTAATAAGAAATGGATTTCTATATTAATTTTCTCCATTATTTTATAATCTTCTAAAAATGCTCATGAGATTTATATGATACCTTTTATTAAATAGTGACATTATACTGAGGACATGAAGAAGAAGAGGCCTTAGTGGCGAAATTCAGAGAGGATTTCAGTCATTGCAATGATATCAATTTTCGCAGAGCTAGTTTTGCCGTCTTCATAGTTAGATTTGTAGAGGAAGGAATCTGACGACTCATAAAACTAACAGTATTTGGATTTGTTTGTGTTATTAGTGTGATTTATTTTTCGAAAGAATTTGCCAAAATGTCTCTGCATTGGATGCAAGGAAATTAAACGTCATTAACCCATTAAACGCCAAAACTCAAAATCATTATTTGTTTTCGATGCAAAAAATACAAGTTATTATTTTGACCACTTATAGTAGTAATTTAATGTAAAAATAAGGAAATTGCACTTATCTTTAAAAATATAGGGTGTTGCGTTGGTGCAACGTCAGCGGAAAAGAAGTACGATTGTTGATCGTTATCATCGAGCACTACGCCGCATTTTCTCCACGTTTTAAAAACTAGAAATTTTTGTGAGCTTATTATAGGGTGTAAAATAGTCAAAACACTTCTTTGAAAATTTTTATTTATTAAAAAGTAACAAATAAATGTAGGTGACAAGCTTATTATGTAAGAATAAGGTGATATAAATTTCAAGTATGATATGCTTCACTACAATTGTGGTGTAAAGCAACTCCACAAACATTGCAGCGATAAACAGTTTGGCTGTGGCAATACTTGTAACGTATTCTTCTACTGTCTGTAGACTTAACAATAAAATGTCCTTCGGATATTGGTTTTGTATGGCTGAATTTGCTCGGACGTCCTGTAGCTGATCTTTTCTTATTTATCTCACTATCCAAGGGCGTCTGTAACAGATGAAGCACAACCACTAGTCTAAAATACAACAGTGACTTTTTTCTTCCTTCTTCAGAAAATCTTGATATTCTCCAAGCATTTGTTAGTGCAACATCGATGGAATTTGAAAATTTCGGCCACCGCCATCTTTTGCAACGGACCCTAATTCTGTAATTGGAAACAAAATTGTCTCACAAATCTACACCATCTATTTTCTGATTATATTGCTCAATGCAGTGAGGTTGGGCTACTAATATTTTCCTCTTCTGATTTTTAGAGTATCGAGAAACATTTTTTAGTGGTTCAATTTTTCCAAACGTTGATCCTATTGTCACAACAGAGTTGTCGTTCCACCGAACAACAAGTATATTTTTATTTTCTTCATATTGAAAAAAAAAATATCTGCACTAGTTTTATCTTCTGTGAATTGTTTCATACGATCAATTGAAGCTTTTTCTTCCTTTTTTGGCTGAGGCCTATCAATTGGTTCCTTTCTTGTCCATCGCAATTCTTCCTTTTTCCGTTATTTTTGGTTTTTATAGCAAAAAGTTTGGGAGGATCTAACTTCTTTACATGAACTTCAACTTCCCCTTTAGTATCTCTAGGTAAATCTTCATTATCGTTTTTTAAAATATTTTCCTTACCTTCTTCTTCATCACTAGCATCTGCTGTTTCTGAAGGTACGACAACAATATCGTTCTCATTTGCATCTTCGTCATCAGAATTTGGTTCGAAAATATTTCCAAAGCTGCTTCTAACGTAAGATATCTTGTTCTACGCATTTTAAACCACAGAGGATAAAAAAGTTGCTACCGATAAGACGCACAATACTGAAATGAAATTTTTCAAGAAGGATAACAGTCTACCCCTTTTCCGCTGACGTTGCGCGAACACAACACCTGTTTTTACTTTCTCCTCTTTCCCCACAGAAACACCTGATTTGTGGAATGTACTGACAAAGAGTGACCTTGACTAATGTATTTCACAGCCAAACCTCAATTTGTTTTTAATTTTAATTTTAATAAGAAAAACTGTTTGGAAATTTGAACAAAAAAAATGCTTAATGTAAAACATCGATTATTAGGTGTAAAATAATTTATTAACTACAATTTTTTCACTGATTTGTTAGTAGTGCTATTCCTGAACATAAAACTGTAATTTATTCAAAAATTTGCTTAATCGTTATTTTTTTATATTTATTTATATTGGCCGTTGCGTCAACGCAACACCAGCGGTTAATGGGTTAATGACTTCACATTCTACCCACGTTTCTCTTAACAAAGTAACATTATCAAAATTCTAAGTTGATAAAAACTTAAATATGCTAGTGAAAAAAAAAATGTTTTTTGAAATGAATACTATATTTTTCCCAATCACTTTTTACTATGATGATACATTTGAGATACGATTCGCTAGCATGCTGAAATAAAATCATGTTTTATTTCTACACTGCATCAACCTAAAATTCTATCGAATATAAATTTAAGGGTAAGTCATATCACAGACTCTCCGATCCGTCCGAAGACACACGGATAAAAAATACTCAATGATCCGACCGCCGCAACAGCAAAACTGGCGGAAACTTTGGTTGAGTCATAATTTCTATCACCGCTTCCCGAAGGAAGTGCGTCCCATCATCGATAGGAGGAGCCATATTCCTCACCTTTTTTTGTACCCTCCAGTGTGCTGGAGGGTACAAAACCACCATACCGGAAGCATCTCATCATCTTTTCAAAGTGTCCTCCTGGTGTTAAATTTAAGGGGAAACTCTAAATTCCTTCTTAACTATTGCAGCCGGATATATAAATTGCCTCCGAAACTGTAAAGTTGTAAATGAAAAATGCTCTCATATCAATACATTTTAAAGAAGATAAAAATAAAATCATAGTTTTCATAATCAGCAAATAATTATAAATTTTTTATAATGCATTTCATTCATTCAAAATAAAATATACATTTTTTATATCAAATGGATTAAGAAAATTTCATTGTTTACCCATTATTATTTTTTTTTAATTTTAACTAATATTTTCTTCCTAGAATTTTGTATTCTAAGAAAAATTATATATTAAACAATTTTTATAAAATAAATATATTGTAATTCAGAAATCATGTAAAAATGTGTAGTAACTGAATTAAATTTTCAAAAGCATGAAATATAGCAATGCTAACATAATTTAATAATTTTCATTTAAGAATTATTTATGTATCTCAACACAGTAACTAATTTTAGTTGCAGAATTTGAGTTTTCTATGAAAAATACGGATAAAAATTGCATTTCAATAATTCCAAATACCTCTAATATAAATAATGTATATATTACCTAAAACTGAAAATGATGCGAAAGAAAAGAAATACATTAATATTGGAATGAATTTCGGTAGAATAAATTCTACTTCTACTGTTTCTTCTACTACATATTCTATTGTTCCAAGAAACCTAAGTTACTTATTTTTGGAAGAGGCATATAAAAAAGCTAAATATTCTAAAGATGATAGATGGATTCAGAAATACTGAATTGAATAACTGCCTTGAGGATAGAGAACAAGAGTTTTAAACCATCCATCAAAAATATTAGATTTTTAGAACTTGAAAATAACGCCAAAAGACATCTGGCTTTTTTCTGTATAAAATTTGGTATAGTCCATTAACAATATAATTGTGTTTGAATATGGTATTAAGATTCATTTTGTATCTTTAGATTAATTATAAAATAAAGCATTTATTATGATGTTCATTATACAAATAAATAAAAAGGTATTCTACTGAACTTCATTTGCATGATCCTATTTTCATGCATTGATTGATTGCATGATCCTATATGTACCCCGTCTTCAATGTAAATAATTCATTTTATTTGTTTCATAATATACATGTTTTGCATTAGAAATAGACACATATTCGCTTCTCTTAAAATCATTAATTATTTGTTGCGCATAATAAAATGACTATAATTCAAGAGTTTTATAATATAATACGATTTTGCTGTCTATATCATTATTGTGTAGAGTTTTCGCTTCTGAAATGGTTGGTGGTTATTTGTATGATAAACGTTTACTTTAAAAACGTTTTCGCCTTCCTGTGATGAATAATGTGCTAGAAAATTCAATAAATCATATTAAACTCGTCTATGCATTCATTACCCAGCTATCCAGCAGTTTTTGTGGTTGTAGTACAACTAGAAAACACGTTTTGCTTTCAAATTATTAAAATTTTTAAAATCTATATTTATATAAAATTACGTTGCTTCTATAGTTCTTGGACTTGTCTCGTACCTCAATCAATCCCTTCTCTAAGAAATATTATCTTCATCAGAACTCCTCAACTCTTACTCCCCACCGAACACTCCCTTTTTCATTATTGTATTCTGTATAGTTGTTATGTAATAAACGACTTCTAAACGCAAACGCAATCACAAACGCAATTCGAATTCTTGTTTTTACTCAAACTTAAAAACGTAACAGCAGTTTCAAAAATGAAAAAGTTGAGTTGATCCAGCTATACACAGAGAGTTGAGTTGTTACAAAATGTAATGCGAGTATCTCGTGTGTAAGCAATAACTGTTTAACGTCACAACTGAATTATGTTTTACAGTATTTTGTGTACTGTATGTAAACTTTAAATTTTTTTCTTCTTAATAAATCCTTCCAGGTACATCCATTCAACTAATAAAGAATCCTAGAGATTCCAAGTACGGAGATATTCTGAGGTGAAAGTTCTTGTTGGACTGTAGATGCAATACAGGGTAACTGAGGTATGGTATCATGTGCTTCTGTTTGCATTCTGTAATCATTTTGAAATCAGAATGATTACAGAATGTAATCGAAGCCTATGTTTGCCTTTCTCTGTTATGATTTTCCTTATATCTGTACTACTATTATAAAGGTGAAAGTTTGGATGGATGGATGTCTGTTAGTCACTCATGCCAGAACGGCTGAACAGAAATGAATGAAATTTAGCACAGAAATAGATTATAGTCTTGAATAGTACATAGGCTGTTATTTATTCCGGTTAATTGAGTGGTTAATTTTTTTAATAAAAAAACTAACTTCTCGCCAAAAAATCTTTATTTTTTCCTCGCCAAATGAGAAGGTCTCAGTTGTTTTTTTCCCTAGCTAACTGAAATAGGCTTAACATATTTTCGACCAATTATTTCAAACGATTTTGTTTATTTTCTTAGTGCCTTGTGCATTTAAAATTAAAAATTGTAAATTAATCGATTTGCCTGATTTATTCTGAAGTACTTTAAAATTAAAATAAAACAGAATGAAGGAAATTAAACATTTTTAATCTGTATTCCGTTACGCCAACAGGCGCAGAAAATTCAAACATTTCATTCATTTGCGTTATCCCAACTGATGTTCAAAACTCAGGCATGCGCAGTGTTTTCTTATTGTTGAAAACTGTATTTTCATTTTAATTAAAGGTTTAAAAAATTATGTATTATACTGTTGTAGCTATCTCAATCTTGATCGATAAATAAAATAGACTTTACTTGATTTTAAAGAAATACGGACTTCATTTGCTGTTTTGTTTTACTTCACGTACACAATGTAAATAAATTGTTTTTAGGTGAGTCGCGTGCTTTTGTAATTAAATTGTATTTATGTTAGTTATACATTTTTCGTATATGTTTACAGTTTTAAGTATATTGTTTTTAGGTTAGTTTTTTTATTATTATTATTATTATTTGATACATTTTCGAAATGCCCAGAAAACGCAAATCTAATCTTTCGAAGAGGAATAATTAAGCTCGGGCTGTGAAAGTAGCTAGAAGACCTGTTTGCAATTTTAGTGAGCACTTGCGGACAATCAAACCCCTTCAGCTGGGAAAAATAAAAGTTCGCTTTATCGGAAGATATCACACATAGGCTAAATGACACTCACAATGATCTAATCATTAATGGAGCTTTGGTATTGGTTGGGGATAAAATATTTTCATATCTGGAAAATGTCTCGCTTATTTCGGCCTACCCACACCACAGCGAAGAGAGGAATTATCTAGCGAAGTTGTGGAGCAGCTAAGCTACGAAACCGCGGTTTTAGAAGTGCAGGTCATGAAATGACACTACGATTACTTCCCAAGCAGTGTCAAGTCTACGAAACGATTCTGCACCCTGCAAATAGTGCAGAGGAGGATTATTCTTTCTTGAAGTACCAGGGGGTACGGAGTAAGATGTTTGTGCTGAATCTTCTGCTAGCCCAACTCCTTAAGGACCGCAACATAGCTCTGGCTGTAACTTTCTCGGACATTGCTGCAACTTAGCTTAACGGTGGCCGGATTGCACATTCCATTTTCAAATTGCAGCTTAATCTTGCAAACAAAGATACCCCTACATGCAAAATCACCAAAAGCAGCGGCCGGGGAGTCCTTTTGAAGTAGTGCAATTTAATATTATGGAAAGAGTACACAATGTCGCACAAGCATGCATTAGAGGCGTTAAATTGCAGCATTCAGGATATTCGCGGCAACCAGGCGGTGGTGGGTTGCGTTGTTGTTTTGCGCACAGGTGATTTTAGACAGACATTGCCACACCGGCGGATGAAATAAACGTATATATAAAGGTGTCGCCTCTGTGGTATAGGACTGAAAAGCTTCATCTTATGGGCAACAGGCGCACACAACTGTACAATGACCATGAAGCAGGAGTTTGCAAATAAGATTCTGCATAGTGGAGAAAGTCTTCTAGAAACAGATGCAGATGGTATAATGCTATTTTCAGAAAAATTTTCCCATCCAGTGGCTACAGAAGATGAACTTATCATGCAAGTTTCTCCCAATTAATAGGTTAATATAAATAAGGAAGAGTTGCTATGTGAGAGGGAGTGCTATCACCAAAAAATGAGCGAGTCAATAAAATTAACAAAAAACATAGGAAATTAAAAACTATAAACATTGATAGACACTGTAATGGCTCATGACGATAGTATTGCCTACCCCATTGAATTTCTCAACACCCCAGAGTTAACAGGTGCACCTTCGCATAATCTGGAGCTTAAAGTTGGCGTTAAACTCTGCTGATGTGAAATCTTGATGCACCCAGACTGTGAAACGGCACCAGGTTTTTATTACAGAGCTTGGCAGTAATATTATAAAAGCTACAATTATAACAGCAGTGGCCGGGAGGAGACAGCATTTTAACCCTTAACTGGGGAGGTGAAATTTTAGGACTTAACTGGGGAGGTGAGGTCTACGAGACCGCATTTCATTTAGACTGAAATTAAATTTTCTAATGAATGTATTAATATGAAAAACTACCAATATATTTTGCAGATATTTTTCTGGATAAATGGATATGTTTTATGAATTTTTCAAAATAAATTGTCTTTCAAAAAAGGAAATGCGTTGGAACATACATTTTCTTCGCAAATTACATGTTACAATAAATAATATTCTTGAAAAAGCATATTACTTTTTACTTTTTAAATCGTATTTATTTTTACAGTATATGAAGATATATAGAAGACAATATAATGTAAAATTCAACAATTATATGAAAAATTTCAAAAAAAAAAATGACAATGAGTAAAATTTACCCTTTTTTATCGGCTTGTGTGACTTTCATAGCACGGTATTCTAGGGCATTTTAAACATACGGGTTAAGAACTAGTATAAAAATCAACCTATAAATTCTGTATATATATCTCTTGGTATATTAATCACTCAATCACTCATATTAGATAGCTCAATAGATGGCGCTGGGAGCCTACAAATTTTTTACCTAATTTGCCGTTACATTTTTTACCGTTAGTGTTTTTAAAAGCGGGAATCACAATCGATAGCTGAAAATTTCCTTGACTGCTGATGGTATGTCCTGGCCTTTTCGTTTTTTCCTTTAGTGCTATTTTTTGTTTTTATTGTTATTCTTGTTATTGTATTTTTACTTTGTAGTGGTTATGTTCTACTAATTTGTTGTTTTGTATTTTCCTTTCTGTTAAAATGGTATATCTCTTGGGCCTAATTTCAGGGGATTTTCGGGTCACGAGGAATCATTATTAGACTAACGTCTGCATTCCTTCACAGAAAAAAATCCCTTTATTTGAATCCCTGCCTGAGGGTGACCCTTGAAAAAGTCTTCAGGCCAGATTCTTTTATATATATATATATATATATATATATATATATATATATATATATATATATATATATATATATATTAGGTTTTTTTTTTATTTTCCTATTAACTTGATTTTAATACTTTTGTATCAATTCATCTGTGTTTTAGAAGTAGCTGAAGTTGCGCTCTCTAAATACTATGAACTTCTTTTTTGGTTTTAGTTTGAATAGGTAATAATTTTTAGTTTCGATTTTGAAACTGTCTTGTTTCGTTTTCAAACTATTTCTTACTATAGATTGGTTTCTTGGTATATTAATACATTTTTTCAATCTATACACATTTTTTATCAATTACACTATCACTAGAAAAATTAATTATGTTTGAGCATACATATCAAAATCAGTTGAATGCGGACTTTCATCGAAAAACTCCTCTGTACAAATATTCTTATCACTAAAATCACTTTCTACTTCATTTAAAAGTGTCTGGAGTGCTGCTTCATAATAGGATCAGTAAACTGGATGATAATTCGGAGCCCAAGTTTTAGCGCCCTCTGCTAAGCATTGTTTATCACTGAGACACTAACAGGGAGATGCGGTCTTAGAGATCTCGCTCGAAGAAATAATTGAATTATTTAAAAAAGCATCTGCTGAAATCAGTTGGAAAAGTGCACGCGTATTGATGGTTACAAAACAGGAAGCTACAGAGTCAATACATTCAATTGAGAGAAAAATAGTATAGGGGTGACAGAAAATCCATCGCTAGTGGTCTCATAGACCGCACGCCCCCAGTTAAGGTTTAATTCCCGCATACCTATTATTCCAAATATCTTACCATTTTGTTTCAAGAAGTTGCAATTTCCCTTTAAATTGGCTTTTACAATGACGATCAACAAATCCCAGGACCAAACATTAAAAGTGACAGGCATTAATTTGGGCTCACACGGTCATATTTACATGTTTCTCAAACGGTCAATTATGTGTGGTTGTTCATGTGTTTCAAGTGCCCAAAACTTCCATGTGCTGACGGAAAATGATAAGTCATTTTATGTTGTATACATTAAAAATAAATTTTGAAATTTTCCCGTAGATCTTCCAATGAGTTACAGGTTTCTTGATTATATCATTTCTACTATGTTTCTGCACCATAATGGTACGGTTTGATAACTGTTTACATTTTGATCAGACCATTAATTCTCATACATACACATCAAAATTTCCGCTTGAACGAAGTCGAAGTTTATAGCTAGTATAATATATAATTGTTGCATTACATAATGAATTTTCTGAAATACATTTTATACCATTAAGTAAGCGTAGTTGATTAAAAAAATGTAATAAGCATAACTTTGCTTTCTCTGTGAATTTGCGATATCTACCAATCTATACTACACATCAATTAATGATCCAGTTTATGGAAGATACAGATATATGTATGTATGAATTATCCTAGAAGATATGCCCGTTTAGATAAGCTGTTCTCCTATCAATAAGTATTCGATATGATTGAAAAAAATTAACTAATGAAATTTGTATTAGTGATTTACCTATGCACATTGGCATTGATTAAAAATAAATAAAATAAAATAAAAATATTCGTAATATACTTTGGATGCAGATATGGAATAACGTTAAACGTGTCGTATACTTTCAGTGGGATCTCCTCTATCATAGTGTTCATGAATGTTCAAATCAAAACGAGTTACTAAAATAGGTTTGTGGCATTGTTGTAATCAGTATTGTTTGACATTAATAAGGTAAAATTTGGTTTCGTATAAACTTGAAACAAAATAAGCCGAAATTCATAAAATAATGAATTCTGAATTAATAAATTTAAGGATTGAAATCTTTTTTTATACTTCGTATATGCGTGAAAGAATATGAGAAAATAAGAACGTTGTGGGAAATTATTAATAATAATTTAAAACTAAAATAAGAATACTATGAATCTTTCTTTTCTACAATCTAACATAAGAAAATGTAAACAAAATATGAAGTGTGCTATCCTATAGCAACATAGCGTTCCTGAAACTCAAATTAAAATTTATTATTGAAATCAGATTGAAACAGAGAAAAAAAAAAGCATTGCCAAATACAAAATTAAAAAAAAAAACCCTGCTAAATACAAATGCAAAAAAGGAAAAAAAAAAAAAAAGAACTCGCGTTATCTGTAAAAACGTTCGTGTCTTTTCGAGATAAAATTCAAATCTTACATAATAAAATCTATTTATAATTCATGCTTATACTTATTATTTGAATACATAAAAATCTTATAAAACAAAAGTTTAACATAACATAAATAGACAACTCTTATATAAACAGATGTTAATACCCAGCTGTAAATATTTATAGATACATTTATTTACCTTTAATAGTAAATTGATTCACCAATTGATGCACTTTGTAATATTTTGATAATCAACTATATACGAAGACATTGAATTCCCTTGCAGTCAATCTCATTTAAAAACCGATCTTTACAAGTAATAATTTTGAAACTGCAATTTCAAAAGATCATTTAAAGAAAACGTTCAGATGATTTTATGTTGTATAAAATTAACAAATTAAAATCGAGCAACAATAATTTGTTTATAATTGCAGGATAATCCTTTAATCGTAAATACATACATCAGCAAAATATATTCAATTATTTTCTGGAATTCAATTAGAGCTAATAAAATGTGTATCTCTTTGGAGGGATAATAAATGCTCTCAAACAATCCAACAAACGGAGAATATTTTTTTTAAATATATAATTCATACATTTTGTGACAGCAACTACGATTGAGTCCTAAAGGCCATCACCGGTCACGATACAACTCTTCCCATTAGAGTATAGAGATAAAACCACCGAAACAATTGCTAACGATATAGAATTTATAATCCTGAGAGACGCAGATTGCTTAGTGATTGTGACATTTTATTGAATGGCAATATTATACCACGCTATTCCCGTGTGCCTCATCTGGCCCTTTGAATGAAAACATGTAAAGCAACCGAAACATTGGCAATCGTTAAATCGGTTTAAATTATTCTTCTGATTGCAGATATTCTTGAGTATTATTATTATATATATATAACACCATGGCTAACATCACAACTTGTTACGTGGTATGATGCTGTATAAGTAGTCTAGATAAACCAAAAAGTGTTATGACTATTTCGAGAAATAATGTAAATAGTGTACTGAAATTTGTGTCTAATGAATTTAGATAGGCTGAACTTTCTAACACATATCTATCAAATTGAACTTTCTAATACATATCTGTCAACCTATTTAAATTGGAAAGATAAATTTTAGCCCACAGAAACCTGTAATTGGAAGTATCTGAAAGACAGGATATATCGTCCGTAGCGTTGAAAGTATTAATGAGCATTGCAGAATTGATGGTCGTTAAACTTCATTCGTAAACCACAAGTCATATTTCACGAATGTAACTATACCATGTTGGTGCTCTATCATGCATTAACGTAATGTTCTGGCATACAATTGTCGATGTTTTCTGCAGTAAATCCGAATTAGCGTGCTTGAAGAAAACAAGGTACTTTGGGCCGCTGATGCATTCGGGCAGAAGATACTGCCCAAATTGATGACTCTGCCCAGATGTTAACATCAAACTTGTGTTGTACGTTCGACGAGATAGCGATGTGGGGATTTTCCAATGACCAAATATTCGCATTGTGGGTGTTGAAGAAACCTTCTCTCGTAAAGCAGGCTCCATCTAAGAATAAAACTCTAGCTGAAACTCGTGCATTTTCCTGTGTGGCACCAAGCATCCAGCGTGCGAACTCCACAGCGTGCGATTTTGATTGAAAAACGATACCTGTGATCCTTAGTTTTCTGGTAATTTTTCATATACTTAATGCCTATTACCCATGCTCTAAATTTGTCTTTCGAATTTGACAATGCTCTCTGCGAGCATCGGTACTGATGTTGCAGCGATATTTCCTGGTTCCCATTATAGTTTTTTTAAATATCTTTAAAACTCCTCAGTTCTCAAGCTACACGCTTATATCAAATTATAGAATATAAAATTCCTTATGTTTTCAAGATATTATTTTTCTTCAAGTCTTAATAATTTTGCAAATATGGGTTCTAAACTACTTCTTCGTTTTCCGTAATTTACGACCCCCTAGTACATCAATGTTAGCAGCATGGAAAGAAACCTTTAAGTATGTGCTTTCAATTTAAAAAAAAATCATAGTTGAAATACCATTTGTAATTTTTTTATTAATTTTTTAAAGTTTCACTCAATTTTCTTACTTCTTATATTCTGGCGAAATGAAACAATTTTCTGAAAAATAATTATAGAGTAAAAATTACAAAAATATATGCAATTAGAAAAATTATTGGTTATTTGTTTAGAAGCATTTAATCACAAGTAAAAGTCAGGCAGTTTATATGACTTAGATTTTTATCTTTAGAACTTTTTTCTTCTTATATTTGATAACATTTTTGAAAATATTTTTCATCTTATTCATTTAATATTCACATTCCAATGAGTAAGAAATTACATAAGTAAATAAATAAAAATTAATAATTGAGTTTGTATTTCTTTTTTATAAGCATATTTTGAAATAAGCGAGCATTAATGGGCTTTTAAAATCTAGTTTACTCTTTCTAAATAAATGCATGCAATTCCGTAAATGGCAATAATTTCTAATAACAGTAATTGTATAATGATTATTTTACAAAGTGATGATAATTTCTTTCTATGAAAAAAGTTCATTTATTATTTATATACAGATTTTTAGAAATTTGAAATAATTTAAGTACCTGTTTGCTGCAAATAAAATTAGGCTCTCTTAAAGATTTCTCCCATTAGTTATTATTTTCTAGCATTTAGGAATCACAGAATTTATCATGAGTTTTTCAAAGAAAAAATTAGTATTTCTATTATGTTATTATTGCAAAATAATAAAGTTAAATACGAAAGAAGTGTCGAAAATAGAATGCTGCATAAAAAGCAGAATAGATAAATTAATATAATACTAAAAAAAGCGGAATAGATAAATTAATATAATACATGTCAGAATTTTCCTGAAAAAATTGTGATTTTCGTACATTAGATAAATGCGATTTCATAAAATTAATGCTCAGCAAAAATAATCATTTTGAAAATTATTTATAAAGTTTTAACTAAAACAATTAAATTTTGGAAGGAAAGAAATTGTTAAAAAAGTATATTGCTACCAGATCTGCAGAATCAATTTTTAACATATATAATAGAATAAATTAAAATACCATACTTTTATTACGCTTTTGTAAGAACATAAAATGTAGAATTCCTTTCGTTTCATAATTTCTATGAAAAAAAAAAGAAACAAACAAAATGTAATTAAAATAAAAAAATACTATAATTATTATATTTTGAAAATAATTTATACATGTGACAATTTTTATATAATTTTCCATTGAATCATTTTCGTGGGATTAGCTACACTTTGATAAAACTTTTATGTAAAAGAATGCTTTTGTTGTGTTTAAATTTCTGAACTTTAGACAGACTTCAGCCTTCAGGACTTTTGATTAATCTTACATTCATGTGTTCACTGATATAGAAATAATTATGTTTATGTGGGTTTTGTATATTTTCTACATAAATTTGGCTTCGATATTTATGCGACATTCTATTAATGTGTTTTTAATTTTCACTTTTATGATGTTAGGATATCTCTGAATATTTGTATTAATAATTACTCTGAATGATTACTTCAAAACGAATATGTTTATACATCTGATAGTTTAAAGAAATCTGTTGTCTGTTTTTTATAAGAAAAGAGTATTTAAATTGAATAATTTTTCTGAGAAATAAATATTCAAGTAAATTCAATATTTCTTTCAATTCTTTCCATGCAGTCTTAAGCTTAAAACAATATATGTTCAAGAAACAGTATTAAAATGCAAGAGTATTAAATGCAGTGATAAAATTCTTTCATTTTTTACATGCAAAGATGCATTTTGCTTTCCTTTTTAGGAAAAAGGGTCTCAAATTAATGTTTATTTAACTTAATTACAGTAAGAATAGTGAAATATGCCGATATTTACAAGAACTGACGATCGGAATCGTTTAATCATTTCCCCTGATATCTAGGATTAATGTCTGAATCCCGTACTTTCTATCTAGTTCTCAAGGGATCAAGGAGAGAGTACACAGCAAATGTTCTCAGCAGCCTTTATTCAAGAATATGCTTCATTTAATTTCTTGCTTCAAACTACCATTTGTGATAGTGCTTGCATCTGAACGACGCAGACAAAAACTATAATTTAGCATTATTTATTTGTCATATTTTCTTAATATTAAAAAAGTTAAATAATTTTACTGTTAAATTTTTGTTCCTACTGTCATATAAGCAAGCAGTATTATTCTTTGTTGCAATATTAAATGCTAAATAATCAATTAGTCCATAAAAATTAACGGACATTTAGTGATAAGTTATGCATTACCTGGTAGACATTTTTAAAATATACTAATTTAAAATTTTAATAATAAAATTTGATTTTGTTTAATACTTTCTTATTCCCTTGCTTTAAAAAATCGAACTATTAATATTATTGTTTGCAATCAGCAAATAAAAATTTCTTATAGTTCCGCTGGTATTGTTACTAGTGTTTATAGCTAAAAGTTTTTATATACTGTGTCTTTTACTGGTCATTATCAGCGTCTCAAAAGCTTCTTTTATATCAAAATTCTTGAATATGAATTAAAAATTCTTTATAATTCCCTAAATAAATCATACAAAATTATATGATTTTAGAAATGCTCAAAATATATTCATGGTATATCAGTTTATAATTTCAACTATTACCAACTGCAAAACTATTGTCTATCTGTCAGACGTCTTGTGCTAATCTCTTCTGTTTGAACATATCTGATATCATAACCTTATCGGTATTGCATTTCCAGCCATGTAGGTAAATCTTCCTTATAAATCGGATACGTTACAAATTCGCATGAAAGAAATAAAATCTAAGTTAACGTAGCAGAAGCATTACAACGCAATTTATATGCTTATTACTGTGATTTTGTACATGTGAGGTGATTGTAAAGTAATTGGTTTCAATGTAGTAACTTCGGATTTCTAACTGCTAGCGTAATATTGTTCTAATTTGATAAAAATGTACGACTACAAGTCTTTTGTAACAGCATTATGATCATTTACAACATTTATATGTGCTAAAAATATTTTAATTACACCTGCGTAGTAGTGATCCAACATTTTGTGGTGAAATTATGGAAGTGTTGATATTTTGGCTTATCTTTAAGATTTATTTTGGAATGTATCTCGGAAAATAGAGGCAAAGTGTATAAAATATCCTTCGTGACGTTTCTAGAAGTCATGATTGTCAAACAAAAGAGTACTCGGTTTGGTGAAATCACTACATTATATAAACTTTTTAATAGCTGTTGTTTGGCAGTTCTGTGATGCTTTCATAGAGAATAAGCATTGAACAAATATTTCTGATAATTTTTTTCGAAATGGGGCAGTGGTGAGCAGAGAACCATATATATATATATATATATATATATATATATATATATATATATATATAAAACAACAAATTAGAAGAAATCAATTAGAAGAATTTCTTCTAATTTGTTGTTTTATATTTCCTTTCTGTTAAAATGGTATATCTCTTGAGCATAATTTCAGGGGATTTTCGGGTCACGAGGAATCATTATTAGACAATGTCTGTATTTCCTCACAGAAAAAATCCCTTTCTTTGAATCCCTGCCTGAGGGTGACCCTTGAAAAAGTCTTCAGGCCGGATTCTTTTTTTATATTTTTTATAATTTTTTTGGTTTAATTTTTATTTGATTTTTTGTTTTTCCTATTAACTTGATTCTAATACTTTTGTACATATATATATATATATATATATATATATATATATATATATATAGCGTTATTGTTGCAACTACTAAAACACAGATGAACTTGAACAAATCAGTAAAATTACCAAGTCAATAATAGCGAAAAGAAAAAAATATATATATACAGAATAAAAAAAGGAAGAAATTAAGAATCCGGCCTGAAGACTTTCTTAAGGGTCACCCTCAGGCAGGGATTCAAGCAATGATTTTTTTGTGAGAGGTCTGAATTTCTCCAATAATATTGACCCCTCGTGACCCGAAAATCCCCTGAAATGAAGGGCTTAGATATAAACCACTTTTTACAGAAATAAAACAACAAATTACAATCTCCAATTTAAGCGAAAATTATAATATAATATAAACTATAAAAGATTCACAACCAATTATGGAACAAAAAGGAAAGAGCATACAAGTAGCATGTACAATCTCAACAAAAAAGACTTTTATCACGTTTCCCGAATCCTTACTACGTAAAAACGCTACGCTATTCAAAGCAATAGACAATTGGAGGATCTCAGCGCCATCTATCGAGTTAGTTGACATGTAAACGAAAATCTATTTTTAGCGGCAATAAAAGATTAATATGAAGTCAATTTTTAGCTTATTAGAACTTCTATATCGCAATAATTTCTGAGAAATTCATTAGTAGTTAAGATTTTAATGAGATTATTTGCTGCTCCACTATAGAAAATTTTGTTATTACAAACTCTTTTAATCCTATTAAATTGTGAGAAAATTAAATTTTTGAAAAGTTTAGAGTTTAGATTAGAAAGGTTTTTACTAAGCTTAATTATTTTAAAGTTGAATTCATCCCTTTTATCGTAGATACAAACTAATGTTTTACCATTCGAAATTTCGATTTTTAAATCCAGATATTAAGCTTCAAGTTGATTTTTGTTTGTTTCAGTTAGTACTAAATCTTTTCAATAACAATTAGTAACACAGTAACATTGGAAAAATTGGCTAATGCACTTTAGAAAACTGTTTCCATTGGAATTCCCTTTACTTTTTTATAAAAATTAATTCCCTTAAAAACGTAATTTTCGGTAATATTAAATTTACATTATTTTGGCCAGTTCTTTTTGTAATAATATCTTCATTTACATATTCGTCATATATAAAAGTACCGACATTTATTAATTTTTCATAAGGCAGATTAGTATATAAATTTTAAAAATCATAAATATTAAGTTTCTTAATGTTATCTTTTATAAAATCCAAAACTTCTTTGTTACTATTAATTATAAAGTTGTGTTAATCTTCAATTTTTTTCAGTATAATTTTCAAGTATTTAAAGAAATGTTTTCCCGAATAGTAATTATAAATGCCAGTGCTACAAGTCTCGAATCTAAATTTTAATGGATTTTTTTCATGAAATTTTATTTTTGGGAAAAGATAAGGACACTTTATAAAGCTAGTCTTAATTTTAGTTTTTTTCGCGAAAGTTACCGTTCTTTTATCTAATTTCTTTTTCGCTTTATTCTCTAAAATGTAAGTTGCATTAGAGTTATATTCATTAATTGATAGTTCTCTATAATAATATTTACACATTAAACAGAAATTATTTGCTGATTTATCTATTACTGTAATAAAAAAAATTAGGATTAGGATTAAAAGAGTTTGTAATACCAAAATTTCTATATTGAAGCAACAAATTATCTTATTAAAAACTTAGCTTCTCATGAATTTTCCAGAAACTATTGCAATATAGAAATTCTAATAAGAATAAAATTGACTTCTTACTATTCTTTTGGCATGGCTAAAAATAGATTTTCTGTTACTTGTTTACTATCTCAATAGATAGAGCTGAGACCCTCCAATTGTTTATGCAATAAGCACGCGAGAAACGTGATAAAAGCCTTTTCTTTAGAGATTTTACCTGCTACTGGTATGCTTCCTTTTTATTTCTATAATTAGTTGTGAGTTTCTTTTTGTTTCTATAATTGGTTGTGAGTGTTTATATTATGTTATTATAATTTTCACTTAAATTGGAGATTGTAATTTATTGTTTTATTTATGTAAAAAAGGATTTATCTCTAAGGCCTCAATTTCAGGGGATTTTCAGGTCACTAGGGATCAATATTGTTGGACAAAGTCAGACCCCTCACAGAAAGATTTCCTTGTTTGAATCAGGACCGGAAAGTTTGAGAAAGTCTTCAGGACCGGATTCTTAATTTCTTACTTTTTGATTTTACATTTTTTTTTTCTTTTCTCTAATATTGTCTTGGCATGTATATATATATATATATATATATATATATATATATATATATATATATATATATATATATATATATATATATATATATATATATATATATATATATATATATATATATTATTGATTTTCAAAAGAAATAGAACCTAGCTAAACTGATTATAGTGACTATGCCTGAGAGAAATTTCTTTTTTCTTTCAAATATTTTACATTGTGTCTGAGGGATTGGCTCTTTCTTCGGAGACTTTTCGCTAATGCAAGCAATGGTCGATGAACAACTGGTCACTGACGGCGGCTAAACAGATATAAAACGAAAATGTTAAGTAAAATATCATATATAGAATTAAAATCTGTCGAAACTGTTAGTTGCATATTTGAATTTCGGATTCCTGGGCATTCAGTCAATTCCTTAGTCATAATATACTTAATAATGAATTCATCTTCTGCATTGATCTAGTAATGTATGTACGCAATCCAACAAATTATAGTAAAAAATATAAGACGAAGATGATGCTGACCATGATGAATTTTTAATGAACAACTGTCGTTGGCTTTGCTTATTACAAATACAAACATAGCCACCATTTGGGTGATATGCATGGTCGGATATTTTTATTTCCATCATACGAAATGATTCCACAATCTTGGAGACAAAAACATTATAGCGTCATTATGAAAAGTGATTTTAGGATATTTCGGTACTAACAGGAATATATCAGTATAGAATAATCTCTAATAATGATCTATAATCAGGTTAGGCATCAGATATGAACTAATGTGGTTAGGTATCAGAACTCATTCCAGGCTCTATGCCAATCGCGTACTGGACCTATAACACTTCCGACGCACCTCAAACTAAAATACGTATGGTCTATTTGGAATCTTTAACCAAAATATACCATAACATCCATTACCAGTATAGTTCAACCAAAAGAAAACACTTTATATCCAGATAAGGCATCTGAGGTAAACTGAACGATCATTTTTTCATCAACACGGAAATTAAGATCAGAGTTTTAATGATCAGTATTATCTAGTGCCTGCTCTCAGAACGTACATTCATTCACGGGAATGGAGGTAACTCGAATCTAAGTAATTTCTACATCCCTAGAGAAAAAACATAATTTATTATATATGCATATAGTTTTATTTCAAAAATTACTATGTAAGTAATTATAATATATCATAATGAAATTTAAAATTCCAATCTATTGAGACAAAATTTGTATTAGAATCATTTTAAAATAAATGTCTCATTCTTTTTGGATGATTCGTTCTGACTTCTTTATATTTTGCTAGCAATACTATTTAATATTTTTTTGGTATATTTTTTATACTTGCTATTTCTTTTACGAAACCGTGCTTGTGCTTATTCATAACACTTATAAAGAAATAAAAATCCATTGAGTCATAAATAATAAGTGTACATATTTTATGTGTCTTTTATTAAATCATTTATGATTGCTTACCTAAGGTAGGTCAGAATTTTCAATTAATGTCGTGCTTAGTACTTCATTCAGAAAAGTTTCATTTTCTTGTTTTTTCTCTCGACAAATTTAATCATTTCATGACAAAGGATATAAAGTTTCAACTTCTATGCTAAAGCATTTCTTTATATTTTGCTTTCTGATAAGATGCACCATTAAATAATCTGTTCTTTTACAAGAATTCACTTAAAGGGGGGGGGGGGGTAACTAACAATGGAAAGAAGGGGGTTGGAGGGTGATGTAAGAAAAAGAAGATGGTTTTCGTGATCGAAAATGGCTACATTTCCTTTAAAATACAGCACTGCAACAATCGTGTGACTTCAGTTCCTCATGTGAGGTTATTTCTGTATTTGATTCAGACGTCAGATTAAGATTAATCAGAATATTGAAGAATTTTCTTCTTTGAGATTATGTCACCGAGAAATATGTTCTGTAAGTTTGATGCTAAGTTTTAACTTTTGAGCAGTTGAAAATGTAATAGTTGTCCACTGAATTACTAAGTTCAAATGAATTTTTGAATGCCGAGAATCTGAAGAACTGGAGTTTGTTGTTGTTTTAGAGAGACTTTTCTCATATATACCAATAATTTCTAAACAGTTGTGCGATGAAATCTGCATTGATATGGGAAACTTGTTTCTCTCTAAAGAATATTCTTTCACAAAGTGTATATTTCATGCGCTGTACTTCAAAGGAAATTTAGCTCGATAAGTGGTATTGTGATAGAATTGAAATAGAATTTTTTAAAAGATGTATTATGATTAAACTTACAATGTATTTATCAATGTTATAGTGGCTTTTTACTTAGAATATGTAAATACACTGGTGGACAAAATTAAGAGATGGGAGACATTTTCCCAAATATCTCAAAAAATACTGAATATAAATAAATGAAATTTGGTATGGATATAGCTTATACCATGATAATAAAGTATGCGAAACAAAAATGAAAGTGCCATTCACTGGCAAGACCTATTGCCAATAAATCCAATGTAGTCTGAACTTAAGGATAAAAGATGACAATAAAAGTGAGGCTTGTATAGTGTGTGTTGCCTCTAGTATGGTGTATGGTCACCCCTGACAGACAGACAGCATGCACAACGAGTATGCATGATGTTAATAAGGAAGTTAAGGAGGGGTTGTGGAAAACCCTCCCATTCTTCCACCAGAGCAATATTCAACTCTAGAATGTTCTGGGGGGAGGTTGGCGCTTCGCAATATCTCTCCCAAGAGCATCCCAAGCATGTTCAATAGGATTCAGGTCAGGGGATTTGACTGGCCAATCCATTCGTTGAATGTCCTCGCTTTCCAGATACTCATCAACCATGAGTGCCCTATGTGGTCGCGCATTGTCGTCCATAAAAATGAACGCAGGGCCAACATGCCCCTGAAAAGACGCACATAGCGCTCTAGGACCTCCTGCCTGTACCTCTGGGCATTCACGGAACCATTGTCAAACACATGGAGCGGTGTGCGGGTACCTTGCATGATCCCTGCCCAAACAATGAGTCCTCCACCAGCATAATGGTCCCTTTCGATAATGTTGCTGGGATGGTATCGGGTTACAGGTTCCCTCCAAATCAATAACCGTCCAGAATCAGGTTGTAGACTGAATGTGGACTCATCGGTGAAGAGAACATTAGCCCATTGAAGCTGTGTCCAATTCTGATGTTGTCTGCACCATTCTGCACGCGCTCTTTTGTGGGAAGGAGTGAGTGGGATGCAAATAGCGGGCTTCCTGACATACAGCCCTCTTTCATGGAGTCTTCTGGAAACTGTCTTACTCGAAATTGATTTTCCTGTAGCAGCCGCGAGGTCCCTAGACAATTGAGTGGCTGTAGCCGTCCTCTGGCGCTTAGCTGAAACGAACAAATACCGGTCTTCATTGGTCGTTGTAGCCCTCGAGAGACTTTGCCCTGGTCGTCTGCATACTGTCCCACTAGTTTTAAATTGACTCCCGAAATTGGAAATGACACTTGGTGTTATATCCAATTCCCTAGCAACCTGAGCTTGGGACTGGCCTGCCTCAAGTATACCCACAATTCTCCACCTCATACCGTCATCTAAACGATGGTGTTCACTCATTTCACCTAAAACCCAGCAAGAAACAACACGATTATTCAAAAAATGCACTAAAATCTGCAACTGTATTGAAGAGTGGAATGAGATGAACAGCTCGATGCGGACTTTTATACCTCCTGCTGGCTTAGCAACGCCCATAAGAATACGTAAACTTATCTCAGGGCCAATAGCGCTACAGTGACCATATATGGCAATCAGCTGTCCAGGTTTTCTGCGGTAGTTTTAGAGAAATGTGCGAAAATGCTTTCCATCTCTTAATTTTGTCCACCAGTGTACATTATTATATGTCAGTGCTTCAATTACAGAAATATTGCTAAGATAATTAGTAGGTAAAAGTACCAAATCTCGTTGATTTATATAATTTAGAATAGCAAAATTTCTGGAAAAATGAAAATTCCTTTAAAATATTTTGAAAATCTGATCTTGCAATTTTTTCTTATGAAATTCAGTTTAAATCTGAAAAAAAGTATTCAAATTTATCCTAAGTTTCACATAACAACAAAAAAAAGTATCTTTTGACGGTAATTAAATCAATGCTGCAATTCATTATTATTAACTTTAACTTCTTTGAAGTCTTAAATAATATATTTAATTTATTGACAAAATACGCTGCTCTTACAAAAGAGAAAAACTGATTTTTTTATTTTAAATATGAAAATAACTGCTAAATAAAATCTTCATTCTTCTGATTTAATAAACGTTTTAATTTATACATAACATAATGCAACTTTTTATATAGTATTTATTATTGTATAAATTAATTGAAAGGATCAAGCGAGAAAGCTGAAAATGACTGAAAAATGAAAAGAAAAAAAACAAACCTTTTTATTTTTAAGTGTAGCAAACAACTTAAGTACGTAATTTTTAATACAGTTTGTATCTTGTAGATTTTCATATGCACATATGTAATAAATCCCCTAAATAGTAATAAGTATGAAAGTAATAAATCTTAAAAATAGTTAAATGAGTAAATAACAATTTATTTTATCGTTTTTACTTACACCAAATTAACAGTAGAAGCAGTTCCATAATTGTATCATTTGAAAAGTGGGCATATATGAACCTAAGTAAAATGATTGAAATGAATAATATGATGACATATCACTTTCATTGTTAGCATTTTTTTTTTCAGTTTTCAAATCATGGGACTACGTTCAGGATGAAGTTTTTGAGAAACAACCTACAAATATTTATATTTTGAATTTTTGTATTAAAACGATTGAGATACATGTATAAAAATGTATACATATTAAAAAACAAGAAATACATGCATGCACGTTAAAAAAACAAAACTTAAATGACAAAAATTTTTGAAAAGGGCATATTTTTTGGCTAAAAAGAAATACAAAGCGACATTATTTAGCTTATGCTTTATCAAACAATTTACTTAAATTTATGCTAAAGTCATTCAGATAGTTTTAGAAATATATTATCTAGTTCCTGAACTAAAATATAAACAGCTTGCCTATCCAGTATTATAGATATTGTATAAAATATCTGATAAACAACATAAAATTTTCAAATTTTTAAAAAAAAAAAATTCTGCAGTATGTTTCTAAATGAACAGATTGCTTATTCTGTAGTTCAGGAACTGCAGAACATATTGAAAAATTAGTTTACTGAATTTGATCGAAAAATTCTGAATTGAATTGTAATTTATATGGTTTTATGTACAAAAATTATACCAAAGATTAGAATTTGTGAAAATAACATTCAAAAATGTGAAACAGAATTTAAGACCTACGTCAAGACATCAATGTAACATCCTCTAAATGGACTTAGAAACAAAATTCAGACGGTTTTATAATGGAAACTGCTCAAACATGAAGGATATTGGATAAAAAACATATTTCAGCAAAAGGTCGACCTTTTTGGCGAAATTCTGTTTTAAAATATTCATTTTGGGTTTATCTTTATGCTAATTTTTACTGATATCATTATAGCTTTAAATATTAAAATAATTTTATACATATTAAAACAATAATTAATAACACGTTTTTATTAAATTTGCATTAGAAAATTCATGGTGTATTTTCTTTAACGATAAACGTAGATTTGCAATATATTATAGCTTAATTAAATAGTTTAAATATATTAGTTATAAATATTATAGTTGGCAAGCATGGCTTAAAAAAAAGTAAATTTGATTAGTTATTTATTCGAGGTGTTTTAAGAAAAATGTGCATTTTGATATTTATATATGAATAAATACAGTTTATAGTGTAAGTTATGATAGTTAAGGTTATTATAAATTACAATAAATAATATTTTTCTAATTTTCCAATTTTTTAAGCAAAAATCCACAAATGAAATCAAATATTGAAGCTTAAAATACTTTAATACTTTTCATAATATGTCGACCTCCTTCGTATAATTTGAAATAAGAATTGTATTTATATCAATTATATTTGTAGTAGTGTTGCTATTTCGATAAATATTCTCCATTTGGTACGATCTACGTATATATATATATATATATTGTCGATAAATTTTATGGCAATTCGAATATTTGCATTCTAATTCTTACAATTCTTACGCCATATTTAACTTCTTCGTAATAACTCCAAAATTATCTCATTTATTTTAGCGTCTCATGGAAGAATTTGTAAAGGAAAATCGTGCCATTAGCGATATCTAATTATTTGAGATAAAAGCTTGTCAAAAGCAGTTGCTGTTTGGCATATGAGACCCCTCTATGTAATCCATGAAGCTGGGAATTTTTATTATTTTTACTTTATATATTTTGTATTTAAAATTAGCGAAATGAATGAGTAGCTTTTTTTTCTTCTTTTTTTTAAAGAAATAGCCTGAAAGTGTGGTTTTTTTCCTTCAGTGTTACTATTTTTTTTTCTTTATCAGTTTTAACCCTCTAAGGGTTCCACACGTATTTCGACGTAGCCCCATAGATGTCTTTAAAGTGCACCGCACGGATTTTAACGTAGGGTAACGAACGATGCAAATTCGTTTTGCACTGAAAATCACGTAGGGGTGTTACTGCACCGCAGATGGTGTCGACGTATTTTAACGTATTTCTTTCCCCCTACCAGTTTCGACATCTTGATGAATTGGAGGGGAGACAACACAATGAAGTTTTACGGCCATTTAAGGAAGTCACAGGATCTGAGAGCCCGAAGATTCCTTTAGATTGTGATGGTGCCGGCGTTATGGAGGAATGAGGGGTGAAAAAGGAAAGGGCTCGCCCAAGAAAAGAGGAACAGGAATTTTTCCCCAATTGTGTCTCCCATAATGGCTCTATGTGGACTTAAATTTAAATTGCATTTTGTTTCAATAGTTTTTGTTTGATAACGATAGGGATAGGATTTCTTTGATCTAAGCGTTGCCTCAAAGTTCCATTGAGTTATTTTTTTCTTAATGCAGTTTTATGCTTACTTGTGATTAAACATCACATTGAAGTACTAGCAACTCGAAAGGGATATATTTGAAAAATTGCCATCAATATATAGTTAAAATATTAAATATATTTTTCATTCTTAGTTCAACTGTTATTATGATTCAAATTTATATTTTTATGCTAATCTATACCTCCAATTATTTTTCACGAAGTAAACAGATGCAAATGAATTTTGCGTTTTTAAGCAGTCTAAATTTCACAGAATATAATAAAATATATTATTATATTGTTTCTCTTATCTTGTAAAAATTTGGAATAATGTGTCATTTTTTATAATGCGACTCCTTTTCAAAGTTTTTTTTTTAAAGAACTGAATAGAATAATTTCATTCAAATTCATAAAAGAAACAAAAACATTTTTTTAAGAATTATGTCTATTCAGAAAATTATTAATATTTAGTCTTAATATACCTTGATGTAGATGAAAGCAAATAGTAAAATAAATTTAATTCAGGGTTTGATTTATTTTGTTAGGAATATTAAGAAACGAATCGCATTGTAAAAGTCTTAACATTGTAAACTATCTTAAGATATTTTTTCAACAGTTTATCAAAGAAGATATATTTCTTAGATAAAATTATAGATCTCTAAAACACTTCTAAAAAAAATAAGTAGGTAGTTTAAATTCTGTTCTTATTTTACAGGTCTTTGAAGCAGTATTTTTTTTTTTTTTTTTGTAGATAAGTTAATGAGCATTCTTCAATATAGAATAAAATCTGAGTGGATAAATGAGATAACTTTTGGTGAATCTTGTGCTAAGTACAGAATGAGTTTTAACTATACGTTTTTAAGGATGTTCTAATACAAAATGGTGCAGATAAATTCCTGAATGATGCATGGATAATAAATTATTTTTGAATATTCAAAAGCTTAGCATTCATAGTTATGCCTTGAAATCACAACCTCCTATTTTCTCCTATCAAATAAATGACTTTGCATTACTTTATTCAGATTTTGTTACTGATGCTGGTGTTACTTATGGAAGAAAACTTCATAAACTGCACACTAATGCAGGATCGACCTTAAAGGTTGTTGGGCCCAAACAGGAAAACAATTATTATTATTATTATTATTAAAAGCAATCCAAGGTTTACAATCAAGGTAAAGATCAATGGTAGCATCAGCATTCTTACTTTTTCCTATTCATCTGCTTATGCAGTGTAGCGCTATCCATATTTCTTAGCACATTTTGAATAGAATCAAGTATGAATTTGGTGCGTCTTCCTATCCTTTCAGACTGGAGCAAAAATTCGACACATTCGCAATAACGATATCAAACCAACTTACCAAACTTCATTTATCTATTTTGTATGTGTGCGTGTGATTTCAAATAATTATTTAAACACTCATGTGTAATAAATCCTTTGTCAGAATACATTTAAAAAATTAATACAAATCTACATTTTGATAAAATTGCATGATGCATTTAATTTATCTCGATGCTTCCGTTTTGGGATATCATGTACATGCATACATGACTTTTACATACATATTTCTCATCAGTCAGTTTATCTAATATTTGAAGATAAGATTACATATAAATTAATTACAATTAATTATAGAAAGGTTGCTATATGTTGATTTACGATAAAGAAAGAAATCGTTTCTCAAATTCTTTGACTGGAATGATTCCTAGTGAATGCTCAGCCTTTTTAACCCTAGCTATTGAATGGGGAGGTTAAAAAAAAGTTAATAAAGGGTTTTAAAGGGTTGAAAAAAGGGATTAAGCCATATCCAGTATGCTATATTAAACTGAAATTTGAGAAACAATTGTTTATTTTTTAAACCAATTATATAAATAATATTGTCAATCATATATTAATTTTCTTTTATATGAGGGCTAATGACTATTGATATATAATCAATGATCACCTACTATCATATATATATATATATATATATATATATATATATATATATATATATATATATATATATATATATATATATATATATATATATATATATATATATATATATATATATATATATAATCTTCTCAGTATATTCAGTTGATACGTCTATGGCGGAATTACTTCCAAAACCGTTTGGTATTCTACTTGCCCCAGTCATTCGACCAAATCTGTCAATTTATATTTCATAATAAAACCATTGGCCATTAGATATATCATCAATGATCGTCTGCTCTATATAATTTTTCAATTTCGAAAGAAGAAAAAAACGCCTTTTTTTAATGTATTTTCATTTTGAAATAAATAATTTCTTTCCACTATTTGGCTGCATGATTCATCAACAATTCAATCAAGTTTATTAATTTTTTCTACCGCTTGGAGATATATTTGATAAATTATAAAAATAAAGTATCAAGCGTTGTGGATGGGTACAATTTGTTTCAAACATTTTTTTTTTTTTTTTTTTTTTTTTTTTTGTAAACATGTTTCTCTGCGCACTGGGGATCGTGAATACAGAATTTCTGTGAAACATGCGAATAACTTTGTATAATAAATTTTACGAAAACCAGTTCTGTGATACTTGAAGTTTATAAATATTTTACTGAAGCAGATATGTATTGTAATGCTTAAAACTAGTTAAATGAATATTATAATTCGGTATAACTATACTGCATAATATTTTAATTATTCTAATAATTTATATATTAAAAATTTTCTGTTCTTTATATATTATAAAGTGACAAAAGAAAGCGACAGGAATTTGAGGTTGAGTTTTGAGGTTGAAATGGATTTCTCTTCATGATTCCTCTATGAGCTTATACTGCGGCCATGAATTTATACTTTTGTTCCTTTTGCTTGGCTCCTTTTTAGTATTGGTTTCTATATATGTATTTCCTCTTAAAAAAATTAAAATTACTGAATTTGTGTATTTTAGTAATGCGTTTATTATTCTTGTTGTCACGTGAAGTATTTCCTTTTAAAATATTTTCATTCTATTACTTTTTTTAATGGATTTTGTCGTTGAATTCTGTTCATAATTGTCCTTATTGTGAGGATATAGAAACAACGCAAGAATAAGCAACACATTGAAAATATTTAAAAAGTATATCAACTTTTTTTATTGAAATGGCTGTTATTTAATTATATAAAGTTTTTATAAAGTAAAATGCGTTTTCCTGTATTAAATCCAACATCCTACACAACTGTGAAAAAGATTTCAATTTTTGGTTAGTTCTTTTGGAAGTTATCAAGAAGTACAGTAAGTAAAATGTTCTGTTGAGTAAAATGTTGAGTTGAGTAAAATGTTCGGTCTGTAGAAAAACGGCGGCCCAAACTCATAGCGACACGGGTGGCATTTGAATCCGTATAGTGTGAGACGAGCCTTAGGGCCACGCGGATGGTTAATCGCGAGATGGTCTTTCTGATTTAAAGGGGGGGGGATCCATAAATCAATGGAATAGCTTACAAATTAGAAAGTAACTGCTTTATAAAGGCTTTTTTTTTATCAAGATTTAATTTGATAAGTTTGTGAAATTAAGTCAGTAGATGTAATCGTTTAAACACTATTATTAATTTTCGACAAAAAATATGATTAAAAACTAAAATCAACTTTTGATAATATGACGTGATGTTCTAAGACTGGGCATATTTTGTAAGTATCAAATTTCGAGAATCTGTGAATTATTCTTTTCAATAAGGAAATACAAAGAGTGATTATTTAGTTATGGTAAAAGATAGCTTCATACTTAATGAACTAAGGTATGCGATTAATATATTCCTTCTAATATTGAATGTGTTTATTTACTAAATGCGATCTTCAGATTTATTTTGAATTGCTCTGAATAATCATATCATAAATCCCCATAGCACTCATGACATAAATCATCATAAAACAGATTTCAAAACAAACATCATAATATTGATTTATTTAGAGGAAATAACAGGAGATGTAAATGTTATTTAGGATTTCCAGGTATGTTAATTGTTGTAATATAATTTAGAATACGGTTTATTAAGTTATAATCAAAATAAGAAGTGTTTACGTCCTACGCGTAACTACTAAACCTTTTTTTACTAATTAAAAAAAAAAGAAAGAAAAGAAAAAAACTTTATTTTTGTGTATTTCAAAACCGATTCAAGGCTAATGTCAATGATTCTGGATACAACAAGGCTACTTTCATAAATGAAAGTAATTGCTTACACCGGTAATTACTTCTAAATGAGGAACCAGTTCCCTCTTACGCTGGTTTTCGAGAGTTATCAAACTATGCTGTCAAATATTTGTAAAATTTATACATCCCAATTTCACTGAAATACGAATATCACTATTTCTTCACTAAATCCATTTACTTATATAGTTTGATAATTTTACAATGTCTATGGAGGTAATCAACAAAAGTAAAAACTTTTCTAGTAAGCAATTAAAACTTCCAAACTTTGTTTCAAATACAGTTCTAAGACATAAAATTTCTTAATTCAATTGTGGAATTGTTGCGGTTCCTACCAAAGCAAGACGCTTATTCTTTTATTGAATCCATCGTCATGAATTATTGTTAAAAAAAATGCTTTCGGTGATTGTTATCTTCACTCCTAGCGATCATTAGAAAGAGAAAGAAAATGGAATGTTGCAAAGATACGTTAATGCAACATATGCTTTACAAGTTTAATTTTACATATTTAAATCATCAATTACTTTTCCACAGTAAATTTTATAAAAATATGTAAGCACAATTGAAACTTTTGTCATATAAATTTTTTTTGGATAAAACTAGCAGAAATAGCAATGAATAAATAGTGTTTTCTTTTTTAGAATGTACGGAAATTAGAAAATTATTACGTCCATTGTATTTTTTTAAAGAACATCATAAATGTATCGAAATTTACGAGGAATGATATACTCCTGTATAATATTTTAAAAGAATCATTTGTTTGTTCCTTTGAATATTTTTGAAGATAGCAATTTCTTTGAATATGCACACAAAATAGTGAAAAAAGGTGGGAAAAAATAGCAAAAAAAAGTCGATAATTTTAATAAATTTCTAAAACATTTTAAAATCAATAGAACAGTCTATAATTTCAAAAATAAATTTTAAATAAGGTCATTTAATCTGCATTTACCTTGATATATTTGATGAGGTTTTAATTGAAATTTTCATTATTTTGAAACATTTAAAAGCGAATATGCCATTATTTTTCAATAAAAAAATGATTAAAAAAAGTATTGAACTTTAAAAAAATTGATGTGATATATTTTAGAGCCTGGGTCATTAATACATAAGTAGCAAATCATATGGCTCTAGATTTGTATATTTTTTAAGCTACTCAATCAATTTGCTGATTTGCATATTTTATTATAATAGAAGATAATGCTATTTTAATGATAAATCACTTATATATTGTTATTTATACACATCTGATTGACATAACTATTTGTGATTAGTCCTAATTTTAGACAAATGCTATTCAAATATTGATTACTCAGTAAAAAATATTACAATGATTTATTTGAAAGAATAATAAAGGAATATGAATGGAATTTGAATCCTCATTAATTACTAATTTTATATATATATAGTGAGACCGATGAGAGTTTCTGGGCTTAAAATACCTAGCAAAAATTAAGAGAAAACCCTTCTGTTTATATTTGCTCTGTACAACTTTTTACGGAGCGATATTATCTACTATCGGGGTTAAAAAGCAACAAAACTGGATCCCCATACACTATTGCTAGAAACCATCTGACTTTTCTAGCCATAAACGAAAGCTATAAGATCTGACATGAATGAGCGGTAATTTGCGCATACCCCAGGGTGTGTAGACCACCCGTGAAGAAGAAGAGGGGAAAGAAAAAAGTGCTCGCGCTTGCTGTACATTTCTTTAGGAAAACCGAAACGATTGTGAGAGAGAATACTAGTCAAGTTTAGTTCCCTTTTTAGAGGTTTCAGACGTAGAATGAAAACGCTCAGAGGGTTAAAATTGATTTAAAAATTGAGATAACATTTACACCATCGGAATTATCTAATACATTTGCTTAGTATGTAATAAGCAATAAAGTCCAATGAATTAAATAAAAATATTTTCCTAGCCTTAGTATAAAATTAATATTATTTAAATACACATATTTTGCTCAATCATTCTGTAAGAACAAAAATTAATTGAAATGTTTAACAGTTACGAAAATAAACATTTCATTATAAACAAAAATAATAAACATAAATAATTTTAAAAATTAATATTTCTAGATTGTCTAATTTTTCTCTCTCAGCAAAAAGAATATCCATATTTTTAACTTTTGTTTTGAATGAGAGAGTTATTTAAAACTTGTTGTCCTCCTACTGGTCTGGTGCGGAATTCAGGTGAGCGAGGGGCAGGCTCAGGTGTAGCCCTCGTCATCTGACCGTAATTCAAAATTACAAGTTTCGTCCGAAAATAGCCCTATAGTTGCTTTGAAAAAACGGGACGTTAATATAACTGAACTGATAAAAAATATTTTTCTCAATCTTTATATTAATGAACATTTTACTGCTTTTTTTCTATAAATTTCAATTTTAAAATTAATATCCTACCAAATTTGCTTTGTCCTAAATAACTTCATCACCTTTCATTCTACAGACTTAATGAAGAGAATATAATTTGATAATGTCGTCCAACTGTAAATTGGATATTGTTTAAAACAAATTTATGAACCATATTTATATCTCATTTACTTGTCACAGTAAAATAATTATCTTTCAAAATAATCTTGGTAATGTGCCAAAGTCTAATATTAGTGGGATGGCAACGATTATTCACTAATAATTACTTACACTACCATTTAGAAACATTTTTAACATAGTGAAAATTTGCATAAGGAAGGTATTGGCATACAACGGAAAAAAAAGGTGTAATTTGTCTTTCACCGCGTCCAATAATAGACTCGTCAACTTCTACCGCCCACTGAGTTATAAAAGTAAAAATGGAAGAATACACTGACGTAAAGTTGTTAAAATATGTGCTATTGAAAGAAATTCGCCATTGAAATATATCAGATTTTACCGCTTGTATTATTTTTATAAGATTCCCGTTCTCCTTTGAAATCCCAAATAATTAATGAATAACATTGCATTTTATCGATAAAATATGTATTTTTAGAAATGAAGGGAGTGGTCGTTAAATTAAACTATGCAATGATGCACAGACCAAATTTAAATCATATTATCAATATATAATTTTTCTGTCATTTTCAATTTACACATTTTATTTCCATTGATACTCTCTAGCATTCATTATTTTGCAAATAAAAGAAATTTACTGACAGGCAATTTATTGACAGTGCATAATAATTCCCAAATACCTGAAGTGCAGAAAGAATTTATTTCGCGATATACAAGAGGCTTTAAAATATCTAATGCTATTTTTACCCGAAAAGCAAACAATTTTCCTTAAACCTTAAATATATATATATATATATATATATATATATATATATATATATATATATATATATATATATATATATATATATATATATATATATATATATATATATATATATATATATATATATATATATATATAACGCTTTGCTTTGCAAATACTTTTAAATTCATGCTGAAATTGAAGAATAATAATTAAAGAAAAGTTTTAAATGTAGGAATTTCTTAGAGCCTGCACTATGAAGATGCAATGCAATACAAATCTCTGAATTAAATATTATCCTGCTTAAGAATTTCTGTACTGTTTTAAGTGGTTGGATGTATGTTAGATGTTATTAGATTTTGTATTACTTAGATGATTCGTGTTTGCTTTATTCCTTCTATTTAAAAATGACTATTTATGACTTCTATTTAAAAACTTCTATTCTATTTATTTATGACTTCTATTTAAAAGTGTAAAATTTAATCAACTGATTTTTGAAAAATATTGTTATGCGTAGTATTTTTCCAAAATGACTTACTGAAATGAAATGGTGAAATTTTCATAAAATTTTCTTACCATGCTTACCTCAAAGAAACATAATTTCTAATGCTACAATTTTCTCTTCACTTGATGCGAAAGAACGTTTGGCGTAAAAAAGAGCAAATTAGCTTAAATGCAATTCTCCAACGTGCGGAAAAAATATATTACAAATGTTGATGATGAACAAGAAGCCAAATAAATTTCAAGTAATAAAGTTAATAATTACGTTTTAAAGGCATTTAAGCTCTCCACTTTCTCATTTACTTAAAACTGATTTTCACATAACGGTAATAAGTTTCAAATCAAGAATCAAATCTTTATTGAAATTATATATATATATATATTTCCTTTTTTTTTCTTGAATTTTACTTTAATATTTGGTCTCAGACTTTGAATGAAACTTTCCTATCGACTTTTTTACAAATTCATGTGCAAGATTGCATTTCCATTAAATTAACTAAAACATAATATTTCGAATCCTAGATATTTTTTTTTTATTTATCATCTTACCTTATTTATTTCCTACCATACTGTGGCTCCTAAAGAATGATAAGGACAATTCCATATACAAGATATATTTTCTTCGGTATTTGGTATCTGAAATATTCCTTTTCAATGTCCTACTGCAATCAACTGGAGTTCCTTCAATTTCTTGTTCCTGTTACATCTTTTCAACAATAGAGATGTCTTAGTGGAAATATTCTCCATGCTGTATCTGACAGAACCAATATTTTCAGGAAAGAAATCCAGGTGAGAGTTCAAGAATATATAACTTCGCGAGAATATTACTTCATTCGCAATTGTCTCTTGCTCTATGATAGTTTAGTGCTTTATGATTTCTTAAAATAACTTTATCGAATAACGTTTTTAATACTTACCATCCTAACTTTTCATTCTAAGATATTTGTATTCAAATTTTGAATCAAAGACCGTATTGGAATTCCTAAAAAATTCCTCCCTTAAATATGTATTTAATTAGAAAGAGAAATGTTCCCTTCAAGTAACAAACTTCTGCATTAATGTTGTTTTTTATCATGACAGCATTTATGAAAATATTTAATTTTGCATGAAGGGAAGTTATAATATACTTTTCCAGAGTTGCCTAAGTAAGGCTGTATATCATTTATACTTTATAGGTATACATATGTTGTCCTGTACTTACTATTGTAATGATTTATCTTACTTCTATCGATTCATTTACGCAAAAAAAAAAAAAAGTTCTGTTGACTATAAAAAATTTATGATTCTGTTGAAAAGCAATACAATGACTATTAGATCTCATAATGTGGCTCAAAAGTATGTGTTATATTTTGTCAACTGGAGTTTCATTTTTCTTTGTTTTTTTTCCATAAAAGTTGTATAAGCTTTCTTAAAGAAAGAAATTTGCCGCAACTGAGCAAAAAGTACAGCTTTTCAACTAATTTTGACGAACCTACAACAGTCTCTATTCTGATAAGGAGGTAACTATATCAATGCACTAATGGTTCATGCCTATTTTTTTTTTTTTTAATCTGAAGGATGCATAATCTCTAGTGTATTCTTGTGATTAGAAAAACAAGAGCTGTAATTTTGATAGCAGATGAATTTCAAACAGTCATATCTTTCTTGTTTATTCTTCAATTTTTTAAAATTTTTATTTATGTTTCCAATTTTTTTTTAAATGTGTTGACCGTTTATTAGGCTCTATTTGAATATGATTGGATTGGAAGGGTTTTATAAAAATAAATAGAGATAGTGTCAAAAGTATCTGCTATGCACTTACAATTCTTCTTATATGTGCTTCACTGAAATGCTTAATTCTTTCTACTGTGATACCCTTATTATCTAACTAATAACCTTTCCTATCGAAAGTTTTTCAATTTTCTTCACTCATATCTTCATGTATAACATATTTAATTTCCTTCATGAAGTTACAATGAATCTTTATTAATAAAATTCATGATTCGGAATTTATATGAAAGAGATTCTAGTTCATAACTAAAATCTTATTTATTTAGAGATGAATATATTCCTGCAATAAAACTGAGTTAAAATCAGAAAATAAATGCTGTTTTTTTTTTTTTTTTTTTTTTTTTTTTTTTTTTTACTGAAATTGTACAAAGTACGCAAGTAGTGCAAATGTATCTATTGATGGAATCATTGGACAACATGTGATATGAAACTTGGATTATCCATTTTTTTTTAATACTTCTAGAAGGATTATAGGAAAAATCAGTTATTTCTTATCGTTGAAATGAGTAAAAACTTTACTTAGTAAGGAATCTTCTCAGTATTTTGAAATATGACATTATTCAAATTATTAAAAACTCAAAATAACTGAAAACTGCATTTAAGATGATTGTACTACTCTGACGAAATGTATACGAAAGATGATGGATGGAATTTTAAATATTGAATATATTATAATACCTTCATTTAATCAGCGAATCAGGAAAGCGAATGGGATTTTTGTTAATTAAAAAAAGATAAAAAGGAATAATTTTAGTCTCTTTTATACATATGGAGAGTATCAATCGCATACGTATCGCATACATAAACAGACACATACATACAAAAGTTATCTACATTATTTTCATTCTTTCTTGATATATTTAATTGTCAACGCAAACCAAGTAAATCATAGGTATATATTATGCGATAAAATAGAAAATGAAGGAATTAAGCTGATAAATACTAAATTGTTTGCAATAAGTCACACAGTTTGGATACAAAAGACAATGAAGTTTGGATACAAAAGACAATGACATGAAGTCGCATGAGTCATTCATTAAATTAATTATTTAATATTTTTAATCATTCAATAGTGTTTAGAAACTCACAAATTATTGTTTTTATGATTATAAACTGTATATGTACACTCCAAAATACTCTTTTTATAGCTTAGGCTGCAGTTGAAAAGAAGACTTGCTTCCCCTTGCTTTCTTACTAAAAATAAATTATTCACATTACAAATTGAGTAATAGAAAACCTTGATTGTTTTTATGTATTTGTATAACATAAATGTTACTTTATGTTATGTATTTATATAACATAACATATGTTAGGTATCTATATACCATAACATATGTTAGGTATTTATATAGGGTGTTCATTAATTATTGTCGGGGTTTCCGTACCTCATAACTTTCGAATAAAAAATATTACTTAAAAACCGATTACGTATTCGTAAATTACAACTCAAAGAATTTCATTAATGATATTAAAGTGTAAAGATTGCACAATTTGCACTTTGTAGGCATTCAGCTGAAGGCGATTATGTATTCGTAAATTAAAACTCAAAGAATTTCATTAATGATATTAAAGTGTAAAGATTGCACAATTTGCACTTTGTAGGCATTCAGCTGAATGCGATTATGTATTCGTAAATTACAACCAAAGAATTTTATAAATTATATTAAAAAGATTAATGAATTTGCACATGGCTGCCCTTCGTGGCTCGTAACACATCGAGATGAAATTCGATTTCCCTCCAAGTGTTCTCCAGCATTTGTGGGGTAACATTTTGGATCGCAGTAACAATTCTGTGCTTCAGTTAATCAAGGTAGGGCACAGGGGTCTTGTACACAATGTTCTTGAGAAACCCCCATAGAAAGAAGTCCAGCAGTGTTATATCTGGTGATCTCGGAGGCCCTGGGATTGGTCCACCTCTTCGCATTGTTGCCACGTAAAATTCTTTGCGTTGTAATTTACGAATACATAATCACCTTCAGCTGAATCCCTACAAAGTGCAAATTGTGCAAGCTTTACACTTCAAAATGATTAATGAAATTCTTTGAGTTGTAATTTACGAATACATAATTGGGTTTTGCGTAATATATTTTATTCGAAAGTTATGAAGTACGGAAACCCCGACAATAATTAATGAACACCCTGTATACCATAACATATGTCATGTATTTATATAACATAAATGTTACTTTAGAAACAAAATGAACTTAGCATCTGATAAAACCATCTTAATAGTCTTCTTTAATATTGATTTATTTTAGATATTCCAATGGTTTTTTTTTTAAATATATTTAATAAAAAATCACTTTCATGCTGAAAAAAATACTATTTATTGCTAAATTTTGAATCAAAAAAAAAAGGTACTATTCAGTAAGAATAAAAGTTTTATGTAAAATAAAATAAAATAAAGATATAAATATAATTATAATAAGTAGTAAATTTTTTAACAAAAATTACTTTCATCATAAATGGATAAGTAGGCGGGAAATGATATTATAAGAGAAAGACGAATTAGTATTCATATATTTTGAGATATTAATTAATCAAACTTGATGTGACAATGGCCTTAATTAGCGGTATTTCAAATAAAATATGATGCTGGAATAACCTCAAAAACTTCAATCCTATAATAACCTCAATCATGCCATTCCTAGGAAAATTTTTTAATAATAAGAAATTTAAAGTAATTCAGTATCCTTTTACATAATTTTTAAAATATGACAAAATAAAACTAAAAGGATAATTCAGTTTAACAAGCAAATTCAATAAAAAAATTTTTTTTCAAAGACACTGAAACTGTTAAATAAATCTTACACATTCTTCTTCCATAAAAATTATGCATTCTGGTCACCTATTTTTACTTTCATATATATCAAAATTTGTACACAATGATACCTTTTTTATGTTTATCATCATTCAGAAATGATCACATTTTTTAAATGAAATTTTATGTGTTCATTCTGTCCAATCAACTGATACAAATTTGTTCAAAATAATGCAAATAACATTCCTTTCATTTGTTGTTCATGAAGTCATTTATCAGCATCCATCTATAACATTACTCCAGAGAATTCCCTTCTCATTTTTCTCCGAAAAGCGAGAATTTATTTTGCCATTCTAACAGCTCGAAGGCTGATAAAATTGATATTAGAGTAATTGTTTGGAGAATGATCAAATCTTGATCATTTCTGCAATCTGCAGACATATCGATCATACGAACTAGATTTAGGTCAAACTATTACATATACGGGGAATCTAACTATAATCCAGCATTTATCTACTTACACAATTGCTGCAATCTTCGGATTTTTTATTCAAACATACGGTTTACATGTTCTATTGTCTTACTTATTTATTGATTTAATATCCTGTTATGAAAATTTAAATATTAAAAGATTAATCTCACTTTTTTGTCTTTTGTCACATATAGATTTTGTGTTTTGCATTTCTATTCTTTTTTATTACTATTTTGTTCCTATAAGAGTGGTTATTTTATTAAAAAAAATATTTTTATATTCAGTTTGCAATCCTTTTATTCTAATAATCACATTTTGAAGCATTAAAGAAAATTTCAGCCTTACAGTAAATATTGCATGCAATAGGTTTTATTAATATTTTTTTTTTATTATTATTATTAGAGCTTCCAAAATAGACAAACAATATAATAAAAGGGTTTATTTCGATTTTTTTGATAATGACATCTGAAAAATTTTTTAGGCTTCCGAAGACTGCAATTTGCTCAAAATTTGTAGTGCCGTGTAATTAATGAATATTCTTGATTTATTTCCAGGAATTCTAAATTAGGATTTGGGATTTTAGAACTTCAATAAACAATAAACCCCTTTTGAATTAAACATCGAATATTTTGAATAATAAATTAAACCACTGACGGCTGAATTCGTTAATCAGACAATAGGATTAGCACTTCGTTGCGACAATAACTAAAATACTTGTCTTAGAATGCATGTAAGAATTTTTCATGCTATTTTAAGTATAAATATTATGCTTTCAACGGTGTTCCTTTTCTGGTCATTGATTTAATGAATGATTTGGTCCATTATATATATATATATATATATATATATATATATATATAATATATATATAATATATATATAATATATATATATATATATATATATATATATATATATATATATATATATATATATATATATATATATATATATATATATATATATATATATATATATATATATATATATATATATATATATATATATATATATATTATATATATATATATATATATATATATTATATATATATATATATATATATATATATATATATATATATATATATATATATATATATATATATATATATATATATATATATATATATATATATATATATATATATATATATATATATATATATATATATATAAATGAGCAAGATAATCTATTAGTATTATAGAAACTGAGGTCCCTTTAAGTAGATTCCTAGCAGAAAGATATTTTCCTCCAACGTATGCCTGACAAGTTGAAAGAAAAAGTTGCTAATTATTAGATTTTTAGCAGCATTTTAGTTAATTAAAAGTTAATCCAAATATTAATTGCTTAAAAGCAAAATTAATTCTATGCTTATTATATATTATCTTTATGGTTTCTAATTGCTATTTCTATTGTTTATTTAACCACTGTAATTTAAATAGTTGTAAAGATAATATACATTTTAAAATAAAATTGTATAATTAAAATTTAATACACCATTAACACATACTTTGTTATAAATTATTAATATATGTTATAGTATATAAAAATGTGTAGCTGATAAAGGTTTTATATGAAATAATTTGAATAATTTTAATTCGTCTAATAATTTGCTGAGTCATTTGATTGGAAAAATTACAGTTCTGAAAATGTAGAAATAATCAAAATGTGTTATATTAACAGAATATAACATACCATTATATTTACGTTTCAAATTAATAATATTTATTCAGAAAATAATAAATTCTTAAAGTTTAGAATTAAAATTCTATATATTTCAAGAAAAAAATGTATAATAAATTGAAAGATGCTTAAAAGCATTAATATAGAAAAAAAGTAATTGCCTGAATTCTTGGATTTTAAGAGAATGATAGAGCTTACACGATAATATCCTCCAAAATTAATGTTTATTATTAATGTTATCCTTTTTTTTTTTGTCATTTAAAGAAATCATTTCATTTGAAGTATAAAGTGAAGTACAATGTAATGTTTGTACAAGATAGTTTTAATATAAAATAAATGCAGTAGATGTTGAAGCTCACAATAACGCATGGTTGTGTTTTGAAATATCTGCTTTAAGTAAGTTCAAATGTTTTAAAATTTGAAAATGATGAAAACTAATTATTTTTCAAAATATTTACATCAATTTATTATTTTTTATCAGAGGATTCCAATTAAATGCATTCTTATAAACTTACATATTCTGAATAAAACACATCATGAAAAGCAAACAAAAGCAAATCCTATCAAATGGCAGCATTTTCCTGAAATAAAAGATAAATTATCATTAGATAGTGCAACAGTTGAAGTGAGATATTTTTAAAGTTACGAATATTTGTTAATGCATCAGCGTTAATATGACTAAAATACTAAGGAAAATATAAAATCATTTGTAAAGTGGAAGTTCAATCAATTTACATTATACAGAAAATCTCCTTATTTACGCTAAATATGGAACAAATTTTGAATTATAAAACATTATTGTATTTAAAACAATGCAAGTATTGTGAAGGAAGTATTTGGAGGTGCTATTTGGAACCTGATTTCTATGACAGCTCTAATTAGTTTAGCTGTTTTCGAACGTTGGTCTAAATGGATTCGTTCGAAGGCGGAAAAGGTACACAATCAACACACCTAATGTATTCAAACATATTTAAATTGCTGACATCTGATTTGCTGAAAGTAATATTATGCAGGTAACATACTAATTAAGTGTATAAAGATGGCTATATGTTGTAATTATTGATTCAGGAGATTCTAAGAAATACAATTCTATGGCATAATAACTGATATCGGTTTTGTTTTAATTCAACAAGTGAAATAAAGGTATTTTAAAACAGAAATAGTTTTCTTTTCAGGGTTTCGATTTAATACGCTTTACAAAACTACTGTTCAATATCATACCATTTCTGCTAATTGATCTAGTTTTGGCAGATTATTAAGAACAATGCTTAAAACGTACAATGAGATAAGTAGTTAAGTTAGTGTGCAGCATATTGTTAGAAATATTGATTAATTTATAAACTAATCAACTCAAAACATTAAGAAATTCTATTCTAAGCATAGCATGAATAAAAGCTCAATATAATTTAATAATAATACATCATTTCATTTCTTGATTACCGAAAAATAATAGTAAAAACGATTTAAACTTTATTTTTTAAATTTATTGCGTAGAATTTTTTTTTTCTCCTGTGCTAAGAACAATAAATAAAAGTGCATTACACTGAAATGTTAGATACCAAAGACCATGGAAAACAGCTGAATAGCTGAAGCAGGTTGTTAAATCAAATTTCAAGTTAAATCGTTTAGACATAAGCTCAAATTTAATCAAATTTCAAATTGTCAAATTTCGGGACAGAATGATGGATAATAATATATATCTAAGTACCGGTATGTATAAGTTGTTAAATCAATAGACAATAACACGGTTTTCAAACCGAGTTATTGAATTTACCTTAAAATGTTTTTTTCATCGCATATCTGTATGAGTTCTAATAGAAATCTTTCCCATGACTTCATAAGTCATTAAAAGTGCAATTGCATAGTTCATTTATTTTCAAAATTTCATCGTTTTGTAATTTCTCTTTTGTATTCGTCTGATAAACTACATCGATTTAGACAAAATTCCTAAATACTTCTTCATGAGCTTTCGACAATGGAAGAAAATCAAGCGGTTATGCGATGAAACAAAAAAAAAGTGATTTCAACTTCAGGGCAATAATGAAATCTATAATATTGAATTAGGCTAAACATATTCTTATAAAATTATAGAAATTCAGGAAAAATGTTCACAGCTATATAATTGTCATCATTAAAATACATTTTTGAAAGCTTTTAAGTTTTCGTTTTTGCGTAGTTATATTTTCGGACGTTATCACAAAGAAATACCATAGTTCGCTTAATTTTTCTTAAATTAAAATTAAAATTTAATTTCAAGATTTTCGTTTCAGAAAGCACATTTCCATCTCCCAAGGAGTATGTGTGCTAAACTGCATGGTTCAGTCTGGCGTGTAGAGTGCCAACTCAAACATTCATTTTTATTGTTCGTTTATATAGAAATTGAAATTTATTTGCTTCTATAATCTTGGGCAAATTTTCGCTTTTCAACTCTAGATTGCATTAAAAGAATTTCCTTGTTTATGTTTCTGTCTGAAACCCAGATATATATATTTTAGCTGCATTTTGAATCGAAGTATAACATGCAGATTATTTAGAAACTTCGTAATTTATTTTGATAAACTTAAATATACTTGTAGTATAATCAAATCTAATTTCAGTTAAGAAAACATATCTTGCATTTTTGCTGCATTATAAAAATAATTTAATTAAATTAATGCATATGTGAATTAATATGTTTATCCAGAAATGTTTCCGTATTTCAAAATGAACGAGACTAAAAACTTAACAGCCGATGCCCTAAATTATAAAAAAATAAGGCATGTAACAATCACTTAAAATGTATTGATTTACATATGCACGTCAGTGAAATTTTATTTCCTACAAATCAGTGCTCATCACATTTAATTGATTAAAAATATTACAAATAAAAATTATGGTACTTCAAGTATTAGTAATGAAAAATTAAAATGAAATAAATACTAAAATATTTTTTGGTTACTTCAAGTTTAATCCAAAGCTTAAAATTATTCAAATAAAAGAATTAGATCTGTCTGTTTTTATGCCATTTTTACATCGCTTTTTTAAAAATAATTTTCATAGTTTAATATGGAATAAATAATAGAAACATTCATGTTGCTTTTTTGCGAAATGCATTTTAACTGTGAGAATTCAAAATTGAAAAGCAATAGACAATACTTAGTTGGTTCATTTAGGCGTTAAATGTTAGTTCAAGAAACATTTAAGACTCCTAAAATTATAATATATGCCAAAAGTTACGCTTAATAACGCTATTTGTAATTTAAAGGTATTCAGATGGACTAGTGTTAAATGAAAATTCAACAATTTAGATATATTAATAAAAATGTCTCATAATAATAAGAAAGATTTATTATATAGTATTGACGAAAATTTTTTTTGAAAAATGTCTCAGTAATAACAACTAATTGTAATCTCGGATAAAAGTGAACATTATGTTTAAATTTCACAAAAATGGATTCATTTATCTTCAGATAACATTCAAATATAATAAATTTAAATACATTTGATTAAGTAATTAGTTTTTAAATACATTCGTAAACATCTAAAAATTTTTATTCGGAATAATTCTAAGATTGATAAATCAAGATTTCAATTATCAATATATATATATATATATATATATATATATATATATATATATATATATATATATATATATATATATATATATATATATATATATATATATATATATTATATGTGTGTGTGTGTGTAAAATCATAATGATTCAGAGGTGATCTTTGAACTTATAAATAAAATAATATTAATTAAAGTAATTAAACTTAAATAAATAAAGTAATTTCATTATTGTTGTTTGACTTAAGGTATTTTTTAGATAAATTAAAAAATGAAATATTATACATTTCGTAGTATATGACTGATTTTTTCCAGCATCTGGGAATGCACGTGTAGTACCTGATATCTAATAATTAAAAATAGAAATGGAAATATATCAGAACACAGCAAAATCCCAAGACTTTTCCTTAGTTTGTTTTCCTCGCTAATGATAGAAATATTTAAAATTCTCAAAATAGAATAATGACTCGTAAGTATAGGTTACAAATGAAGTAAGTACCACTATCATGATTTAAAAAAAATATATAAGTTAAAAAAAATGAGAAGAATTTTTTTGATTTGTGAAACGAAGTAAATATCTTTGACCTAGAAAATTTAGTGAAAATGAAATTATACTGAAACTGATTTTCAGCTTGCTATTAAATTGGCGATTTTGAAATTTATGCGCTTTCCATTTCCATTTTTCAATAATTCAATGTTTCTTTCAAACTTCTATTAAACAATGTAGCACTTATTAACTTCAAATCGTTCATACAAAACTTAAAAATTGTTTGGATTGAATCATATCGATCATATAACCTATAGAAGTATAAGAAGCTAAATCCATGTCTTCATTTAGTCTTTTCTTCAGATACCTACCTGTTTCTACAGTAATTAAAAAAAATACTTGTTATTAATAAAATTTAATTTTTTACTATGAAAACTTACTAGATTACTTGACGGCAATCTTTTCTTACTCTACAGATTTCTGAAATAGTAGAGTACGTTAAATGAGGCCATTTTAATTGATTTCTTATTAACATTTTAAAAAAGCAATGGAGACATAAAAGAAACTTCTCCTTACCTTTTTAGAAAAATTTTAAGAAACGGAAGAAATTCTATTTACAAAACTAGTAATTCTCAATTAATAAAGAGAAAGAACAACATTAAATAATCCTCTTTCATGATTAGAATAAGGCTAACTATGGCTAAAAACAGGTGTTCTTGACAAGCATTTACTTGAAATAATTAAAAGCTGCAAGATGTACAATTTTTCTCCAGAATCTAATTTCTCCAGACGTTAAAAGAAATTAGGAAATTTCGGAGTAATTATTTGACATCCCGCAGCAATTTAAAGTTGATGTCTTTGTGGAAATACAAATTCTAGTGTATCATTATGACTGTTAGCTGCCCTTTGCTGTCTGCATGCTTTGTGCTCAAGCTCATTTCTCTTTTACATGTTGCATTGCATAAGACGATTAAAGACTCCGATTTATTAATTACGTATTTGAATATCTAATGTATATGATAGCTTTAAAAAAATCAAAAATTTATAAATTGAAATTCTTGACATTCATGGGCAAACGAACGTGCATATATTAATTATATTTTGAAAAAAAAATTTGGAGATTGAATCAAGACATGTAAACAGAAATCCTAAAATATAAAATCTTTATGCACTTTATAACTCAATTGTTTACCCCATTCGTTACAGATGTCCCAATCAATGCATTTTTGTATTTTAATACTTTTAATATTGCATATAAAAATATTTAAGCATGTAGTGAATTCGATTAAAATATGTGATGTAAGGGAAATGGATTGAATATGTAATTATATATTAATATCATGATTGTCAATCGGTGTTTGGATACAGTACTAATTTTAGAAATTTGTTATAAAACCAGTATTTAATTATTTTTATATAAATTGTTTTGAGTAATTGTCTTTCTATGGCTGAAAATTTGAAACATTGAAGCAGTATGAAAGTATTAGTGGACTTATTTATGTATCTTTTGTTCCAATTAGCAAAAAATGCCCATTCGTATGATACCATTCAAAATATTGAGTAGCAATGCAAATATTCGTACAGTATTGTTTGCTAATATGAATGTAATCATGCAATTCATATGATTTTTAAATATTTACATTATTTTATCTGCGTTATATACAAAAAAAAAAAACTCACTTTGGATTGATAATTTAAAAACCAAATTTTGGGTTTTTTTAATCATTATTATACAAGGTGGACAATATTAAAACTCCCCTACTCTGAGCTCTCTATACACCGAACTACTCAGTGTAAAGGGTCTAAAATTGTTGAACATACTATTCAAGGCTTGGAGAAACGGATTATGCTAAAAAGTAAATAGTTCCAAAGACACCGACAGATGGTGCTGTACAATAGAAAATATGCTGAAAAGACACAAATAATCACAAAAAAACCGCATGCATTATGGAATATTTTCTTTCTAATTTCTATTGCAAATATGAAAGATAAAAAAGTGAAGAAACTGAGACTGCCATTGTAACTGCAATTTGACTCTGTAAGCACAAAACTTTGCATAAACCCTTGGTTTGCTGCTTTTGCTCTACTCATAATGCTGGGAAAATGTCACTCTTATCAGCGATAGCTTCGAGATTTGCTTGTGAAGTTGTTTTAAGAAAGCAAAGGAAATATTTCAGGTGCATTTCCAGACTTGAGATTTTACGTAGAGAACCAGGAAAATGCTATTGTACCCCAAGTTCCAATGTCTTGATTCAATTAGATTTATGCTAGACGGAGCGGCTCCACACATTGGACTCTGTATACAGAAGTTCCTTTGGCAATATTTTACTAATGATAGAGTAATCAGCTAAACATTTCTTGCAACCTAACCATCTCGTTCTACACACCTTAATCCCTGTCACTTTTCGCTTTGGGGATACTTAAAAATATCTTATTTATCGAGGACATCATGTAACCTTAGCAGATTTGAAAGACAATATCACTCTGCATGTGAGAAGCGTTTCAGTCGACCAATTACGATTCACAATTGAACAAGCTGTCCACAGAGAATGCAGATTTTACATCTGGAAGAAGGGAACCATCTTAAGCAGTTTTCCCTTGCATAGATAATGTCCTTGTGATTGAATGTTTGGTATGTTTGTATAAAATGTGATTTTGTGCATTTTGAGTCTTTTCAGCATATTTTTTTGTTGTACATCGTCATCTATCGGTGTTTCCCGAACTATTTTTTTCGTGTAATCCATCTCCCCATGTCTTTAAAAGTATGTTCACCAATTTTGGAGCTTTTATACTGAGTAATTCGCTGTATAGAGAGCTCAGAGTAGCGGTGTTTCAATTTTCATCACCTTGTATATTCCTACCAGGGCATTGTTCTGATTACAAAGTGCTCATGTTATTTTATCCTGTTGATTATATGTGCGATTTTTTTTTTATCTCAGCTTATTTTAATTTTCATGTCTATTGATATTTTAAATTTTTTTTATAATTATTTTTGTTGAAAATTTATATTTAAACTACCATCTTGCCCATAGATTAAGAATAATTCAGAACCACACGGGAATTGAACTCTAAAGTAAACATTTAACCTGTGGGATCATTACACACCTCTTCAAGAATAAATGAAAATACAAGATGCGAGTGTATCACGAGATGTCACAATGACGAGAGTGTAAGAAAGCGTCCTTTAAGAAATGATAGTAAAGAAGTGAAATTTTTCTGAAGCATTATATAAACTGCTTAGTGCCATAATATTCATTACATAGGGGGCACGTGGGAAGAATTTTTATCTGGTAGAATAATTGATTGTCTGAAATGTGGATGTACTCAGATGGAAGTATCCGAGAAAATTCGAATAATCCAAACTGTCATCTATATTTTTTGGCAACGATTGCAAGATTTTGGAAATGTCAGTAGTCGTTACAGTAATCCCCAAGTTAAAATGCAGAATAACTACCGGTATTTGTCAGTAATTGCCAAAGGAGGCCCATGAAGTACAGCGTCAGACCTGTTCGTCAGCTATCTTCAGCCACAGGTCTGGCAGTTTCAAAGCAACCGTGTACCGACTTATCAGATGGTGTTCGGTTCTCAGGCAACTCACTGTGGTCAGCAGTTAGCCTGGGGTAGAGAATATGCAATATGTAAATCGTTACAGTGCGCTTTTGAAATTTTTTCCGACGAGTCCAGATTTATCCAGATCCAGGTGGTCCATATTTAGTCTAATTTCAAATGGATAATGTGAGGGGCCCGTTAGAACCAAGAGAACATCATTGAATAACCGTTTGGAATGGAATTATTCTGGGATCCAGAACAAATCTGTATGTTCAAATCAGAACTATGTTGCTCCACATTTATCGAGACATAATTCTAAAACAACATGTACATTTGTTTAGTCATGAAATGAATGCATTCAGTCTGAGGATATCTTTTATATGGAATAGCCAGCATTCTACCCTGACTTAAATTTGATAGTAAATGTGCGGGATATATTAGGCCGACGAGTTGCAAGCCATCAACCACCTCCTGCATGTGTACCAGAACTTCAGAGAGCATTGCTTGTTAAGTGAAGTGATCTTCCCCAAACCAGCTCTATAATTTGATACCCAGCATGCACTATATGGTCCGTATTTCGTCGTCTGTCAGATATATAATGTATTAATCACATAGTAACCATGTAAAATTAAGTTTCTGTAAGAGGGATATTTTTTGTAATTATTCTGGGGAGCAAAAATTGGAGTTGTTTTAATGATATAATATAAACACCCTCTTTTTGGTTCTTTATCTTTTATTTAATAAATGTTCTTTATGCATAAGTCACTTTCGTTTGATTTCTGAACATTTATTTGTCGGGTCAGACAGTGCCACTAATTTAAGAGCATGAGATTATTTTTGGCTTGCCTTTTGGTACTCTACTTTTTCCTTCTTTTCAAAACACCAATACGGATCCATCTTTCTTTTGATAATTATAAGTATACTTCTTATACTTTTCAGTTTTTTTTAAAGTCATGAATCACTTTTTTACTTTTATCTTTTATATTTGCCCATCCATACTGATTGGCAGTACTTTTAATTCCAAATGCTATTATAGACAGTGATTACAAATCTGAAATTAAATATATTTTTTTGGAGAGGACAAGTAATCATTTCATTTCAGTAATTTAAAATATGAATCGTTCGACAGGAATATTTAATACTTTCTATGCCATGCTGTTCGGATATATTGATTTCACAGAATTACTTAAAAAGTCCTGAGCTTTGGTATTCCTTACATAACATATTTTTTCTTTATTCATACGTAAATATGGCACAGAAAAATTATTTATTCTGTCATTTTTTGTTATATTCATTTCAAATCAAAATATTATACATAAATAGTGATCTTAAATCACGGTTCTATAAAATTTTAGAGAAAAATTACCAGAATTTCCGAGACGTTTATAATATATGCAAATATTATGGTATTTTAAAATTAAATGATTGTTACTGAAACTTATTAAAGACATTGATTGCCAACGATTATTGCCTCTTCATGAAACAACAAACATTAATATAATCATCAAGCAACCATTTATTAAATGTACCAATTTATTTAAAAATGATTTTTATCATTAAATTATGGATTTATTTCTCGCTATCACTAATGACTAATCACATTGATAAAAAAAACTTTTTTAATAAATTCTCTACTTTGAAACGAATAGAGATATAAAGCCTAGATTTATTATTAAACTTTAACGGAAATATTCTTTTCAGATTTAAAGTGGAAGGAGGAAATTTGTCCCCAACAGCAACTAAACTAATCTAATGTTTGACACTTCAGTCAAAATTAGTAATGATCACGCCTCAAGAATTTATGTGATAGGGAACATTTTAGGCTGTCGATTTTAAGTGATTCTGTCTGCCAAACTCACTAATGACTTTTACCCATGCCCTTCTTCAAGGTCTGCCTTTCCTGAACCCGCTCCTTATTATTTAAGCAAATCAGTGAAAATGGCTCCATTTAAGCATCAAGGATTTTAAGCACACTTTGCTTCCCACCCTACATAAAATGACATGACAGCAAGTGGTTTCAAAAATATTGAAATTTTATATCCATCGTCCATGAATGAGCATAGAACAAATAAAGGGAATTTGAATTTTGAGTTCATGAACTGTAGAATCTAGATGAACAGAATAGCTCGAGAGAATCAAATTAGAAATTTTGAAGATATTTTATACTTTTACACATTGATCTGGAGATTTTATTAAAAGAAAATACTGATATGTATCATCCATTTATGCAAACTACCGAAACATGTTATGCAGCAGTAATCCAATTAAATGAAGAAGTGATTGAACATGGTATTACTTTATAAATGCTAAGGAACTATAATTATTGCTGAACTCCATGGGACGATTCAAGGCCGTAACTGATGTGAATGTTTATCCAAATAAGTATTAACTGTTAAAAGTGAGCATTTTTGAATGTCCTTATTTCTATGCTTCATTTTATTGTTTTATTACTGCTATTGCAATACAAATATTACAAAATAATGTTAGTAAATTTCTGATAAAATTATTTTGAAAATGTTATGTATCTTTATGGTATTTTAGCTAGCAAATTTACTTTCAGGTACCTGAAAAGTAAAAGAAAAAAATGCTTTATTTCCAAAAGACTTCTCCAATTTGGGGCAATATTATATATGTCTGTATTTAAAGTATTGTTAAACGGATAATTAATACTAATTCATATAAAACAATATTCACGTTAAATTTTGGGATTTTTTAAATAAAATTGAAATATTCATGGAAGGAATGACATAAAATAATATTTAGTAAACAGCATATGATGTTAAGCCCGATATATTTGCATTCTCATAGAGTTCATGCGAGCCGAATTCTATAAATTTTTCTGACAACCTTCAGCTCAGACTTTATTTCTATGTGCCATTATCTCCCCTTGGTAGCTTTTCGCACTGATGAGCATTCTGAAAACAATAGTTCGTTCATAGAAAAACATAGCTGTAAAGTACTGTTTGTTTTCTTTTGTGCTAATAGGATTTGGAAAACCTGTATAAAGCTAATAAATATTATTGTCACTTTTTCTTCACTTGTCACTTCTCTTCCTACTAGTTTTTGCCAAATGTAGATTTTCCATTCTTCCCATACGCAATCATAATCTTGAACACTGTGCCTCATCAGACACTAAAAAAATAATAAAAAATAAATACATATATTAAATTTAAATGCACATAAGAATGGATTGTGAAAGAAACAGTAAAATAAAATAAAACATGAGAAATTAAAAATATTAAATTTGATATCTTGTGCATAGAACGTCTTTTGAACTGTTGGAAATTCATAACACTCAATATAAAGCTGATTTGTTACTTTCAGTAATTGTTTAAAACGCAAATAATTAAATTTGGAAAAGAGTCTAATCAATGTTTTAATTTCTGTGTATTGATCTAATATTTCTTTTGTCAACATTAAGTCTCTAATTTTAAATGATGTATTTATTTGAAAATGATGTGATCTTAAAACGATCTTTATAAACATAATTCATATTTTAAAACAAAAATATTTTTAAATTCCATGTTTGATAATTTTTTTTCATGTAAACGTAAATACAATTTTTTGATGAAACTTATTTTTTGAACACCAAAATTTTAAAATTAGTTTAATAACTTTTATTTTATCCCCCGCTAGTAATTCGCATTATAGATTTATGAATATTCCAGAATATAATGGAATCATTTATAGCAATTTTAATAAAATAAAAAATTGATTGAAATAAAATGTCTATACATAAATAAAAATTCATTCCCGATGGCTTGTCTGTTGAAATAAACATTTTCTTGGCACCATCGTAATAATTAGTTCAAATTTATTTTTATTTTTCGAATTGCGGATATTAAATTTTAACATTGGGGAGTAGACATCATTTCATGATGCGTCTTATTCAGGGCGTTCTAATTCTAAATCAAATGAATTTCCTTTAAGCAAATTAAAATAATTATACATGCTTTTTAGAACATTTGGTTTGCAAAATATGCTATGTTTCTGTATTAAGTTTTTCATCAAAATATGATTGAATAAAAATGCTTCATTTTCATTTAGATTCAATCTTCAACTTTGTTAAGAAAAAAATAACTAAACAAAAACGAACTTACTAATTACTAAACAAAATACCAAACAAAATCTAATCTAAATTTTAAACTACGCGACCACTGTTTCAGGGGATCTGAAAGTTTTTAGTTATAAATTTTGTAGTACTAAAATAAACTCTTTAAAAACTTTCACATCACGCAATATTCGATTGGTTAGCTTATATATAATAATGCTTCTTTATTTATTCTTATAACCAAGAATATGCATTAAAAAAGCTAGGAAGTTGATGATATTTTTCTTTAAATAATAACATATCATTTATTATTAAATTATTAATAATTTATCCCTAACATTAGTTATTAATTTTCAACTCAGTTCTTTTAATTGTACAATCTTCCAAACCCTTTTATTTATCCCTTTTCAACGAAACATACATTAAAAAAATGTTTGGTTTATTTCTGCCTTAACAATGAATATGAATTTCCGATCTCAAAGAGAATTCATTTATTAACCGGCTGCTTTCTCTTGGAGATTTACGACTTTTCATAATAATTATGTGCGCTCAAAATGGTCCACTTACATGAATTCACTTTAAAAGGGAGTTAATTAGCCTTTGTTTAAGGGAATCTGCAGGTCTTCTAAAAAAGTAGGTGGTTCGTAATCAACCACGAAGTGTCATTATCATCATTTAAATATTCATCCTTGTATATTCTTGTTCACATAAATTCTAGAGACTTGACCATTACTGCCTGCGACAGAAATGACAATGATTATATTAGTTAGAGGCGGTTGAGGAACGAAGTAGAAGTTTCGAATTTAAGGCTGCAGGGAATATTTTCCGTCAAGTTCTCAAGAAAAATCAGCCCTTGAAGTTCAAATGATTTGAAATGCGATAGGAGTTCAGTAAAAATCTTAAACCTCGATCAATTATTTCAAACATGAAAATTAGTGAATCTGAATTTTCAGCCTGTTGAAGAAGACATCTTTTGATAAATCTTATATATATATATATATATATATATGATTTGATCTATTCAATATGTATTATGCCCAAATGCTTGTTTCTCAATAAAAATTATTTCTTTCTTCAGAAAAAAGTTGCTAATGTTTATCAGCTTAACCAAAACGTAATCCAAGAAGATTAAAACAAGACATATGATTACCCTTTACTGTTATTTTCATTATGGTGTTTAAAATTCTTTTATTGAGAAGTCTTTTACTATTAACACTTTCGCTGCCACGACTCACACCCAATATTCGGGTCCTCTATCTAGTTAGATGACCCCTTCTTTGCTATCTCTTGACTGTAGTAGAGAAGGGTTCATCTAATAACATAGATGGTTTGTACAATTACATATTATCTGTAACGCACTGGTGCGTCATGCGGCAGTCAATGTGTTAATACATAGAATATCTGATTATTAAGAAAATACCAGTACAAATATGTCTTATATTGATGTTAGTTATTTTATAAATTAGTTATTTTATATAATGCATAGCTGATTTGAAAAAAAAAGGAAAAAATCAAAATGAAAAATTACAAAAAAAAAAAAATATTTTTCATTAATTATTATTTTCTGTATTTGAAATCAAAATCATAGTGAACCAGCCCGAGTGGTATCTCCGAAATTTTCTTTAATACTCTGGAATAAATTTTTATTTCCCACCCTCATTATAATTCATGGACGTTGGGTAAGAACTCGAATATTTTGCACAGCATTTAAAAATTATAATTACGAAATTAGATATTTTGCGTGAATAGCATTTTTACTTCATCTGTCCTGGAAATGCGCAAGTTGGAAGCCTTTTTGTCTAGAAATTGACACAAAAATTTGACATAGACTTACAATTGTAGCCCGCAGGATAACATACCAATTCCCGTTGATTTAAATCACTGTATTTCTGATTATTATATTTACTTGCATGCGAAATTACCGACCAATAGGCAGTCAGCTGCTTACCAGATTTGCTTTTAAAATTCACAAAATTCTACATCTTCTATATTAAACATTGTTTATAAATTTATATTTGCTTAGCTCTTTTGTGATTTGTAGTCATTGTTTTCCCATGTACTAGATCAGCCAGACAGACAGATGTCTCGTCAATGGTTTTCGTTTAAAATTCGATAGAAGCCAAAAATTTTGATCATAAGACAATATATAAAATTTCATTTATCTTTTTCAATGTATATTTGAATTGTCATCTTCTCAGACAAGCAGACTGACAAGGAAACACGATGCTAACAATATGTTTTTCTGACTAAGGGATTTCTGAAACGTTGAGATTTGTTAAAAACTGGAGTTTTATTTAGGATTACAGTACTTCTTATAACAGAAAGCAAACATATCTTAATTGAATTTTTGTATACATTAATCCTAAATTAATTTTTGAGCCTTAAAATAGAATTCTGCATAATTATAAGGATTTGAATTTAACTTACTTAAAGTTTAAATAATGGTTTCATATTACTTATCCATGAATTGTACTTTTCTTTTAAAGAGAAGACAAAAATCTATAAATCTTTAGAAATATAACTAAATTTTCTTAGGAAGTTAGCATTTCATTAGCTGATCATCAATTTAGCTTGATTTAAAACCTCTTAATAAAACATTAAATATTATGTTACGGATTTTTTTTTATAAAGTGCAGCAATATTAAAGTTGTAAAGAAGAAGATTTTTCAGGGAAACATGAAATATATAAAATCCTATTTCCATTTAAATACTTTCTGTAATTTCAAATAAAAAGGTTTTTGTTTGTTTGTTTGCTCTTGTACATTAAGAGATCGCGAATTTCAATATATATGTGTTGAATTTTAATAAAAATATAAATCCAAATCATGAGTTGAATTTTCGCTGAAATATAAATTTTAATATCAATTTAAAGTTCGCTTATGTATCTAAGAACATTATTCCAATTGCTTATGATTTTAAAATACAAATACGTTTTGCACAAAACAGGGTTAGAGGATAACATTTATTTCAAAAGGATATGCGTAGGTGGATGATCTAGATTATCTTTGTGCAATCACAAAAATTGGTGGCGTCCCTGTCATGATTAGTGCATCAATCTCGTTATTTTTGGCTGGATTTATCATCATCCGAGCTCAGATCTATGAATAGAATTTAGCCAACAGCTGTAGCCTATGGTACAAACATTGTTTTTATCTAGAGAAATAATTTATAAGACGATAATTTTGCCATCCATGCAGCTAAGTCTGTTAATGTTTAATTTAACTTTTTCATTACTGAATGGCCTTAAATATGAATTAAAAGATACGACAGAAACCCGAGACTTTTATTTGCCATATCGATATTTCCTCTCTATTTCGTTTAATACAATTGATCCAAATCCTTGAAGCGTGCCTAATTTCTTAGAAACGCTTGTACAGATGGTTTTAAGGGACGAGGAAGGGGAGGGAGTCTCAGTCCTCTCAAAGAATTTCAAGCATACATATGCTTGATATCAGTTAAGCTTGGATATGTTTCGTATACTTTCTGCTTTCTGCTTACATAAGCTCCCATTACGATTTTTTTAGACGGTACGAGAATTTTTATCATCTTTCAAAGGAAAAATCGGGTGTTTCAGTACTCTGAGACATTTTAATAGATTGATCTGAGGAATGCAAGGATTAGAAATAGCATAAAAGCAAAATCAAACAACTTGCTTTGCCATCTTCGTTCTTTGACCTGAAAATTATAAAATTATTGAGGTCTCTTTTGAAGAAAATAATTAGCAAATGCTATCCTCTATCATCTCTAAGAAATATTTTGCCATTTTCTTAGAGAAATTGCTTAATTTTCCTCTGAACATTCATTAGGAATTGCATGATTCCATTCTTAGTCAATTCCAGCTTATTATACATGTAAAAGTTAATCTTACACTTTATTATTGATATTCTTTCTATTCGAATGCGATATTTTCATTAATTTATCCACCTATATATATATATATATATTTATCCACCTATATATATATATATATATATATATATATATATATATATATATATATATATATATATATATATATATATATATATATATATATATATATATATATATATATATATATATATATATATAGGTGGATAAATTAATGAAAATATCGCAAATGGCAAAGCAAGTTGTTAAAGGATTATAAATCCTTTTTAATGAGAAATGATTAAAATATGCAGCCTCTAGAATCAACGAATCAATATTGGGAACCAACGAAGTTTCGGAATATTTGAGAAAAATGCATATAATCTGCTTTACTTTCAAGGATCAGTGAATAGATAATGATAACATTTGATATTATTTATTAATTAGCATTTGATTTCATGACTTTATTTGCCATCTGATTTAATCTCTTGTTGCAATAAGGGTAAAGATGTCAAATTCTTAATTTTAACTCTGCTTACTGAATAAATGTATGATCATGCCAAACATTAGCATATTCAGAAATGTATTATCTAATGTATGTTAACTATGCCTTAACTAAAACAAGAGAGAATAATGCCCCAAAGAAATAAAATTATATTCATGATTTTATTTATCATTCTAAGTTCTGCTTTATAGAGTCCTAAATAGTGAAAGCATGGTCTTATAATAAAATTTTGATTATATTTTTATGGAATATATAGTTCGAATATTTATTGCTTACTTGATTCAAATATTTACTAATTTGTTATTTAAGTTTAATAATTTCAGTAGCGTTTCCTTTAATCTCATGCAATGAATCGATTGATTCTTTGATTTTTCTCATAGATTACAATTTTTAGTGACACTGTCTTAATATTAACTTTGAAATATCAAGGATATTTTGAAAGTTGTGATCCCATATATTTAAATCCATAATGTTTAACCCTTAACTGGGGAGGTGAAATTTTAGGATTTAACTGGGTAGGTGCGGTCTACGAGACCGCATTTCATTAGACTCAAATTAAATTTTCTAATAAATATATTAGTATGAAAAACTGCCAATATATTTTGCAGATATTTTTCTTGATATATATATATATGTTTTAGAAAATCTTTTCAAAATATATTGTCATTGAAAAAAGTAAATCCGTTGGAGCATACATTTTCTTCTCAAATTACATGTTATTATAAATAATATTCTTCAAAATGCATATTTCTTTTTACTTTTTAAATCATATTTATTTTTACAGTATATGAAGGTATATAGAAGAAAATATAATGTAAAATTCAACAATTAATACGAAAAATTAAAAAAATGACAATTGGTAAAATTGGCCCTTTTTTTATTGGCTTTTGTGACTTTCATAGCACGGTTTTCTAGGACATTTTAAACATACAGGTTAAGAACTAGTATAAAATTCAACCTATAAATTCTGTATATATATCTATTGGTATATTAATATATTTTATAATTTTTTTTTCAAAAAACATCATCACTAGAAAAATTGATTATGTTTGAACATACATATCAAAATCAGTTCAATGCGAACGTTTATCGAAAAACTCTTCTGTACAATTTTCCTTATCACTAAAATCACTTTCTGCTTCATTTAAAAGTGTTTGGAGCTTTGCTTCATGATATGATCAGTAAACTGGATGATATTTCGGGTCCCAAATTTTAGCGCCATCTGCTAAGCCTTGTTTATCACTGGGACAGTAACAGGGAGATGCGGTCTTATAGACCGCTCTCGAAGAAATAACTGAATTATTTAAAAAAGCATCCGCTGATATTGGTTGAAAAAGTGCACGTGTATTGAAGGTCACAAAACAGGAAGCTACAGGGTCAATCCATTCAATTGAGCAAAACATAGAATAGGGGTGATAGAAAATCCATCGCTAGCGGTCTCACAGACCGTACGTTTCCAGTTAAGGGTTAAAGTCCTTAAAAATATTCTGGCACTATAGAATGTACTTTTTATGGATTTTAGTTTCAGTATCACTATCAACTCTAATTGAAAGAATTAACGCTCCTTGTAAATTTCACAATTAATGCATTGTTTGATAACATATTAAAATAAGTTTTATATATTCATAGTTATTTTATTGACCTAATAGTTATTACAGGTTACAGCATGCATAACAGAAAAAGAAAAATTGTTCTTACTAAAAACCTTACTAAACTGAACTTATTAAAAACTTCCTAAAACATTTAATTCTTTATTAAATTTATGTTCGGTAATAAATTTGATGACTAATTGAGCACTTTATAAAATAGTTTTAGAAAAAAGAAGGATGAAAAGAAGTATAGGATATTATTCTATATTCATTAATGTAGAATGATAATATGAAGGAATAATAAATAATAATAATCAAAGAATAATAATAATATCATTGAATATTGAATTATGTGATTATGCAGAAAACATAAATATTTCTATCATTTTATAAAAAAGTCATTACATCACTGTATATATATATATATATATATATATATATATATATATATACATATATGTATGCGTGTGCATTGCGATGGAGCTCTATAGGGCAGACCATTTGAACAAATTTGATGAAAATTGATAGTTCAAGGCTATATTTCTAAAATTTTAATTGACTAATAAATGAAATTAATTTTGTTTTCCCAAGATGATTAGAAAAAAATGCAACAAATAGTTTATTCTTAGAAATATTTAAAAGTTATAAAATGTCTATTTTAATGATATAAATTTAATCAACTTGCAATTTTTTCTTGAATTTTACAATTTAAAAAAAAATATTTTGTTTACTTAATTTTTAATAATAGATTTCAGTGTTGCAGCGAAATTCAAATATTTTTCATTGTTTCATCAAATAGTTAATTGCCTAGTTCCCTTGTTGCCTATTGTTGAAAGCTAAGGAAGAATGATTCTGCTGATAGTCAAGGAATTTGACCATTACATTGTTTAATGTGCACCATGAATCGAATCTATGTTTATCAAAATGGCATGTCCCTAAAGTATATGTTACAATCTGATGCTTAAAAATGATATTTAGGAGAATTATGGACATTAACATGGTTTAACTGATGATAAGCACAATGGGCATTTTCGCTAAATATGAATAGATAACAAAAATTAAAAACATTAATTTCATGAAAATATCAAAGTTAAAGTTTGATCCATGATATTAATTGTAGTTTTGTACCTATCTTTACACATCGCACATATTGTTTCTCATTTAATAATAGGGTAACATAAAATTACCAGTATTTTGGATTATTATTTAGACATTCTAGATATTTTGAAATACTATAAATGTATTTCAGTAAAAATAGAATTTAAAATATATAATTTTGCGAATATAATTTTTTTCTATGCTAACGCAATTGCAAACAATTTTTGAAAATTATCTAAAAGATGAAATTTTTCTGATTTTTTTATGTTTAATAAAGATTTTTTTTCTAAAATGGTAAGTTATAACCTTAATGTAATTATTTTAATGATTCTAATTTCAAAAATATTAGTTAAAACTAGTAAGCTAGAAATATAATGTAAATTAAATTGTTTAAGTAATTACAGTGATGGTGAAATGGATAAGAAAGATGAGGTTAGAAATATAATATAAATCTCATGATCAAAACGGAATGAGCAGCTAGTTCAAGCTGCAGTTTTCATTTTACTCTTTCACTGCATCCCACAAAAGATTTAAATGTGCAAAGAAAAAAAAAAGTGGGTAAGTTTTTTCCTAATAATATTGAAAATTAACATTAATATAAAATCAACGCAAAATGATAAACTAGAAAAATAATATAGAAATTAAATGAAAGATTGACCATTATCCATATTAAGACACTTGCATATTAAATACATTAAAAATAAATCTGCTGTATTATTCATTGTATTTATAGATCATATATCTTAGTAATAAAAGCATTCACGAATGTGTATATTTTTTTACGTAATTAACAAAGTCTAAAAAAGTAATACAAAAACTATAATTCTACCATCTGCATAAAATTGTATTAAATGAAATAAAAATTGTTATTAATAAAGTGATCACCAAAATTTCGCATTTAAGAGAACTGCGATATTTTTAATCATACAGTATATTCATAATTAAGTATGCATATATACATTTATGAACATTAAAGTATGTGCACAATATTTTTCTGCTAGGATATAATTTTATTTTTTCATTTGATTACTGCAATTCATAGCACATATTTATCACGTTCCAATACATTATTTTCGTTCCACCACCCATGAAATTATATCTAGTTATTATTTTTGTTGATTTACCTCTTTAGCAGCATAAATATATTTCGTATTTCTAGCAGCGATATAGCAGAGGAAATTAGTATAGAGCTAATTCTTCGCAGAGTGTTGAAATCTTCATCATAGTCCTAGTCTACACACATGTCTATCACATGTAGTAGAAGTAGGGTATTCTATTATGTATACCATGAATCCAGGACTAATACAACATTTATCTTCATCGGCATTATCTGTAGTTTCTTGGCCGACAGTGGAATGCTTTTTTTCTATTGTCTTAGGTACCTATTGGACTAATTTTTATTTATGGTGAATCTGTGACGAGAAAAGGTGGTCACTTGCTAAATTGGATTGCTCCTAGACGTGAAAACCTTACTATTTCTCGTTAAAGATACATTTTGGTAGGTATTAGCAAGAAAAAAACAATAAAATATATATATTCATCCATGAATATATATATTATTTAAATATTGATTTACCTGGTATTTCCGCTAATTTTATATGGATCAATTTAAATGCTAATGCTTTAAATAGTTCCCAAACACCATGTATGTGAATTTCACAATATATTTCTATTTCTATGTATAATGTTTCTTTTTTGTAAAAATAGCAATAATATACTACAGGGTTACAATAACAGTTTTCTAAGATTTTTGACATTTTGATTCCTCTGTGTTTTGCTTTATTCAATTTTTGTTTATTGGTCTTTATTAGCTAAATTTTATTTCTTTTTTAAGAATATCCTTGCACTAATTTTTTCATATATCCATATTTAATTAAAAGCCTGATTTCCATTCATGGTCTTTTCTTTTATTATTATTATAAATTAAGTAAATTATTCAGTAAATATAAAGAATTGTGTAACTATAAAAATTGTTTGTATTTTTCCAAATGCAAGTTTTTTTTTCATGTCAAGCATCTACAGAAAAACTATTGAAACTAGAAATACTAAATTTGGCAAAACATAGTTTAATATTTAGCTTTTTGAAAAAAATTAAGTTTAAAAAAATAGTACAATTTCAACTACTCATTATTTAAAAGAAAACTATGACTTTAAATAAAAAATTCGAATAATCTATAGCTTATAATAATTAGAGATGCAACTAAGAAAAAAAAATATACTCACTTTTTTCAGCTTTTCAGTATCAATATTTCCTATCCAAGCTTCACACATTTTCTTGTGATTTATTTCCAAAAAAGTTAACATTTCTACTAAACTATAAAGCATGTGAATGTTAAAATCGTTTTAAATAAATATATAAGTATTTTTAAATTTTAATTTCCTACTTAGTGTTAGTAAATAATTTAAACAGAAATGTTGAAATGGACTTTCATTTTTACAGGAGGATATCAGATGAATCGATAATTGTTTTAGCCCTTAATGCATTAAAACTTTCGGCATAAATGAGAAAGAAAATTTTAGTATATAAAAAAAAGGAAAAAAATTCAAAAATATAAGCATTTAACTTGTTTGGATTTTGTTTGTAACGAAAAGATTTTATTTTGTATTGCAAAAGGAATTAAAATATATATATATTCCATTTATATGCCTTTTCCTGATATGATAATTTTATTATATGTCCATCCTACTAAAAATATTAATCTTAAATCAAGCAGAGCTTAAAGGCCTGAAAATATATTTTCAAAATATTTATTTTGTCCAGAATGTTATTGTTAAATGTAATACAAAGCAAAAATATATTTTCTGTGGTAAAGACTTTTGTATAATACTTTTATCTCAATAATTTCAATTATGAAATACCAAATATGCAAAGAATAATTATTCAAAAAAAATATTTAAACTCAATTTTCTTTTATTTTGTGTAAAAATATTTTTAAATAGAAGAATCAAAGTTCCAAATTAAGAATCTCCCTATGCATAAACAATCTATATTAGGTTTTTAATGTTGAAAATTATAATTACTAACAATTTTGTGTGTTTTAGAAAATAAGATTTTGGATATAAATATATGTACATTATTGAATAATGTAATGAAACATACAAATTATGTCTTAGTGCATTAAAATAGTCAATAAGCAAATGTATTTCCTTTGACTTCCTAAAACAAAAACAGGTAGAACTAACTTTAATCAGAAAATTAAAATCTATTAATTTCAAAAAATAAAATTTAATCCCTTAGTTTGCCATACATCCAAACTTATCCTGAATAGTAAGGAACTATTATATTCGAAACAATAAAGCTCCTGCGGATATTTTCAGGTGATAAAATATATCCTTGTCCTGTGACATTGCGAAGTAATTCACCCATTTTCGGTCGGAGGTCTTAATGGACTTGTACAAGCGAGAAAAAGAAACACCATCAACATTGTTAATGTGTTCAACCATACTGAAAACGATGCTTGGTAGGACACCTAATTTGTTACGGAAGTGGTAATATCACGCAGGGAGTGCAGAAAGCAAGTAGATAGAGAGACCCCATGTCGCGAGCTGTGCTGAAAGAGTACAAGAGCAATGCGATCCGTAACCGCTATCAGTAAATGGTTTCATTTATATTTTACTTCGCCGAGTCAAATAAAGATATTTTAATTTAGAATAAGTTTTATCTTCTGACTGAAAGGATTTTATAAAACTCTTTTCAGAATTACAGAATTATTATTTATGAGATATGATTTTATCTGATCATATTGACCATTTCCTAGTTTTGAGTGAAAGAAGCAGAATTTGTGTACAGGGTTTTGAGATAAACTCAGCAACAAAAGCTTTGGAAAAATGAAACTTAGAAAGTAAAATTATGAATAATTTTAGATTTTTGATAAAAAAAAATATCCAATTACTGAAATGGAAAATACAAATTTTGATGAAAACATATATTTTATTTCAGTATATAAGTTCATATTTTAAGTTCATTTTTATAATTTTTTATCGTCATTCAGCCGGAAAAGGATTATTCTTAATAATTATTAAATATTTCACTGTATCTACTATAATTTGTTTAGCTTTTATTACATCATTTTATTTTAATTATAATTATATTTTAATATTTTATTACTTTAAATTATTTATGCATTACAATATTGAAATTTTCTATTTTTATTATAATTTTATTACTTTATAAGCGGATCTGAGATTATTGAGGGGAATTTCGTTACTTACATCATTTAATGTTAAATATTAACTTATAATAAAATTTGTTTGAGTTATGGATATACGGGAATATTAAATGCTCGTTATTTCTTACAACGCTTTCATCTTTTGTCAAACATTTGAATAGAATAATATTGCACATATAGTGCTTATCACTTTAAACTTCCACAATAACTTTCAGACAATAGTCTTTTTAACACACTTTTTAAACTATCTTATCTCTATTTTCTTAATGCGGGTGGACTAGGATTATTGTTTATGCATTCATTTCACCTCAATTATATATATATATATATATTGTCTTTAAATTCTAATGCGACACATTACTGTCCAAGTTCAAGATAAAATCTTACAACTTTTGAATACTGAAGATGTTTTGTAACACACATATGAAACTGAAAAACTACAATATCTTTATATATTCTAATTAAAATTAATATAAAATATTTTGCTCAAATTACACATTTTAATATTAGTAACATTTTTGTTTTTGAATTCGAACTCTTACAAGTTTGTTACATTTTCTTCTACAGATTATAAAATATGTAATTTAATCAAAATGACAGCAGGAAACGTGCCATAGTTACAAAGACAATCTTAATACTGCGAGAAACATTTCAAACTGTTATTAATTTTAAGAAGAAAGCAAGATGACTGTTGAAACTGTGTTAAGTATCTGCATTATTAATAGCTTTCAGTTGAAGAGACAAGAATTCATAAATATATTTAATGTTATTTCTTCTTACTGATTACAATTATTTAGGATATCATCAAGAATTATCGATAGTTATAGTAACAATGAAAACAATTGAAATATAGGAATTCTAAATGCATATGATAAATTAGTGGAAATATATTAATAAGAAAACCAGAAAATTAATATATATATATATATATATATATATATATATATATATATATATATATGCTAAATTATTTCATGTTGATTATGTAAGTTAAATTATCTAAAATTTCATTAAGTCAATTAAGTCATCCAAAATCTCTTTGAAGTATGTTTTAGAAAACAATTGTCTAAATTTTCATAAAAGTTTTACTATCAAGGTCATTTCCAAAAAACATGATGTGTTACAGACTTTTAGATATATTACTAAAGAATAGGGAATATAACAATTCAATGTATATATATATATATATATATATATATATATATATATATATATATATATATATATATATATATATATATATAGTGTATCAAAGAATTTGTAGTATGACTGAGTCAGATGTGATATTTGTAGTATGCGAGTTTGAAAAAAAGATACAAAAATTTACTCGTGCAGATATCTTTATATTTGAAATGTACTGAAGATGAGCCTCTACAGCTTCAGTACATTTTATACAACAGTCTTAAGAGTGACTTGAATTACTGTACTTACAAATTTATTTAAAAGAGATCGCATGATCGAAATATCATCAAAATTATACCCTTTATTATTTCATTCTATGGTGTAGGAATTAAGTACTATCAGATAAAAATATTGCTAAATGAAAACTCTGGATTATTCAATATGCAGTCATTATTTATCTAACATTTTCAGAAAAGAAGTGGGTTGTAACTCGATGCATCTTTATGCAAAGTATATGAAAAGTTTTCATTCCAATTTTCTGGTCATCAAACGTTTCAAAACTTTCAAATAATATTCACCAACGAATATATCTCCATGTGAAATACATTATTTTTGCATAAAACTTTAACAATATATGGATGTGATAAGAATTGTTTTGATATAAAATCTTTCTTCCTTTTTGGCTTGGGGTTATTATTTGTTTCTATTTTAGTTTATTGTAACCTTTTCTTTAGATCACATTGAAAATATCATATTTATCTCATTTATTATCAATTTTAAGAAGTTTGGACCATTTTCAGTGACAGAAACACATCTCTTTAAACATTCTTCTCTTTGGGTTTTATGCATTGATTATTTTGCTCAAACCATTCTTTAAATATATAGAATAAATTACCAGAAGCTTGAGTACATAGAAGAATTACCACAGCTTGAGTACAATTATTAATCTTGTGTATAAAAAAAAAAATGTCTCGGATTCTCCGAGCTATCATTTGCATGATAAATTGATAATGTTTATAAATTCGTTTTATTAGCCAAATAATTCATGTAATTTGAAAAGTATAGAGAGTTATATAATTATATTATTAAGAATGTCATGAAAATTATTGAAAAAATAATTTTAAATACCAAAAATACTTATAGTTGAAAAAGTTTATATAAATGAAAAGTATACACAGTTGGAAAAAGTTTATGACTGGATAAAATTTAATTTCTTCTTTTAAAAATGCATTCTGTTAAATAATGTTCCATTTGAATAACCTGTATATCCATTTAAAATTAACTGTTTGAATAAATAGAATATATAAATATCTTAAGTAAATAGAACTTTATAAGTTTATCCAGGAACATAAATCGATTATTTAAAATTCGCAAGTATGCTTTTTCTTAAGTATGCTTATCATATTCTTAAGTGAATGTCGTATTTATTTTTTGTAAAATTCAACTTATTAAAATTATCTATTTGTCTTAAAGTTTTTCTATTTTCTAAATTCACTTGGAATATTTGAGTAGTAATTTAACCATTTGCCCAATCAATTCAATCTCAGTAACTTCGATATAAGAAATAAATTAATTTTTAAAATTATGTTTTGATATTGAGCATGAATTTTTAAAACAAACACCATTTCAAACTATACTTTGCATACAGTGTTCCATTTAAATTAACAAATATAACTTATTTCTGTTAAATAACAGCTCATGTTTAAATCATTTTAAAATTTGAATTTGAATTTATTATACACATGCTAAACTTTACAAATTTCATTAGTTTCTATTAAGTTGTTTCTGATTTTATATGCGGTTATTAAAATAAAATATCGATTTAATGAGCGAATTTAATGATTTATTCTTTATCCAGAAGTAGAGAAATCAAAAGATATATTTGTTAAATTTTGATATTCCGGTTTGAAATATTTTTATTTTAATCTTGCAAATACAAAATACAAGTTGCAAAATACAAAAGTTGTTGTTATCATTCACCACATTCTCAAGTAGATAATTTAAGGTAAATATATGGTATATTTCTTTTTGACTGAGGGAACTCAGAAGATACGAGGTATTCAAATATTAATAGTTTTTTTTTTTTTTTTTTTTTTTTTTTTACAATTTCCGATTATTTTTATAACAATATAATTAATTAATTTATTATAAATTTATTATAATTTTAAACCAATTGGGACTTAAAGACAATAAATTCAATCAAACTTTACGAAAAAATATTTATTGAAGTAATTATTGTAAATAAATATTTTCGCTTTACAAAACCATCTACCATATAATAAAGTTTGACACATTTGCTGAAACGCATTAATGATCATGCTCCAAGAATCATACAATGCAAACGTTATTATTTCAGGCGACGGACTTTAAAGATTTTGGTATTCTTCCCATTTTCTGAAGAGTATGTCTTACCCAATACAGAATTCAACCTCAATCCATTCCTCAATTCAAGACAGTTCGTGTAAATGGGAGCATCTGAGCTTGCAGGAGTATTAACAAAGATGGCAAAATGCATCACAAAATAATCGTTCCGAAAATGGTTTGAAAGACGTATTTTCGCATCCATTGTTAGTGAATAAATAAATTTGTAGAAGCAACAATCGAGATTAGATTCTGACTTTATTCCCAAATATGAATAAAGGCGATCAGAATTATCTTTTCAAGAAAACTGACGGATAATTTAATAAAGCAAGCTACTTCATAAACAGCACAAGCTATACTAAATATTTCAAAATAATCGTTTCCATTATCCTGTTGATAATGGTTTATATAAAAGTCTTATACGAGCAAGGACTTTCGCATTATTTTCTAGGAATTATAACAATACCACACATATTACTGAAATATCTAAGCCCTAAAAGATATCCCAATATTCATATATTTGTAATGATGTATCTCATTATCATTGATGTATCTCATTATCTTGAGTAATAAAGATTGCAATAATATTTCACGATTTTTTTTTTCGTCAGAGTAGTATTTTCATAAAGATTTTGATTTTGGAATCAAGTCAACAATACAGTTGGTCTTCAACATGAAATTTAATACTTATTTTTTTTGAGCTTCATATACATTAATTGTCAAATTTTATTTCAATTGAATTAAATCCAGAGCACATTCATGAAAATTACTTCTTACTTTTTTTTAAATGCACTTTCCTGTTAACAAAAAAAAAGCCTATAATTATTCAAGCTGCGTAATTTCTAATAATTAAAAATATATTTCAGCGAATTTACATAAAGTTCTTTTAAAAAGTTATTAACGACCTTAAGATATTTCGTTGATTTCCGATATTTCGTGAAAAACAATTTATTCAAATTCAAGCCTAAACACAAAACAAACAAAAAATAGTTTTATAGCAGAACTAAGTTTACATTAGCATCAAAAAGCACTTTTTAAATAAACATTGTGAAGAATAAAGTGTATAATCTGAAAATTTAGTATTATTCAAAATATTTTTCCAAAACATAGTTTGTTACTTTGCATGAAAGCAAAGTTTCTACCTTTATATATTTCTGTCCTGATTTACTTTATATGTTTTTGCATGTTTCCTTATTTTACATGCTTCTGTCCTTTTGAGGAAGGCATTTCAGATATGGGAATACCAAAGTTCCAGTGTGGATGCTGGTTTTCGCTTTACTCATAAGTGCATCAAAGCTGTGAAATCAAGTTATATCTATCTCCATGAAGTGACGTAATTTTGAAGTTTATTTTTCTGAAATCGATGATGTGGTGAGTTCAGTTATAGTTTTAGTTTTTGTAAATTACTCCGCATATTTAGTGTGGGAGTAACATTGACAAGTTTTGCAAGTTATTCATCTAATGTTTAATACTATTTGTAATGTAAAAAAAATAACTATTTCTTCCATGATTATGAAAACCTTGTCACTATAAAAAGTAAACTGTTAGAACAAAACGCTTAGGTTATTTATTTTATTCATTACCATAAATGAGCTACAGTCATCTTTCTTGCACTTCCAATTTGAAATGAAATGTTACTGCCTTAAGGGTTAATTGGAAACGAAGGATGGAATACTATTAACCCTCAATGCCCTGGTAAACTCCTTCCTCAGAAGGTATGACCTAATTTTTAAAGGAAATATGATTAATAATTTATGCTTATCTTCAAATTAAAATTATTTTTGGCATCTTTTACTCATCTGATGAATACAATTAATCTAAGTAATTGTATTCATCTAATGAATAATACAATTAATACAATTCTTGACAAATCTTCCATGACATTGGAAAAAATTCCCACGGACGAAGATCAATAAATTAATAACTAATAATTATTAGAATTCAAATAAAAAAGACAAGGAAACTTCAGTAGGCCGAGAAATCTAGGTAATTCTCTGTGCTGTATTCAACAATATTTTTTTCTGAAAGAATTTTACATCAAAATTGTTCATCACTTCACTTTTCACTTGATATATTATCACTGCAACAAGTACTCATCTCCATTCCTCTACTATGCTTGTAGAAGTTAGTAAATATAACTACAAACTATTACAATCAATGTCACCCCATGTCATCGTTTTTCCCGCGTAAACCTTGAGAAAATTTCATGCACCTTTGTAGGTATCGAACACTACGTTGAGGTATACCATGTTTTATTAGAATTCAGTTAATAGTTAATCATTTTTATCACCAGATTTCTTTCAAGTTTTATTCAGATTTTCAGTTTGTTCAAATTTCTTTGTTTCGTCTCTAAACATAATTTGTCGAATTCGGAAACTGATGCTGAGTAAATGGAAATACACGAAGGAGATCTGGTGCATCCAAGGGTAACAACAAAAAACGAGAATAATTGTATGTTTATAAATTCCATGTAAGCGGAACAAGAAATGCTATTTATCTTTAATTTGAGATTTTCTAGTTACAAACAAAAAGGAGTTCAAAAACGCTATAATATATCATTCCTCAATATAATTCATATAGATGTTTTATTTTCATTTCATTCGGCTAAAACTTTTAGACAGAGGTGAAAGTAGGAAAATTGTCATAACATTTGGAATATCTCAGAGGGACATCGAAAACAACTGATGCAAATCAAGATCTAGTTTGCAGTGGATAGCAGTCGTGTTTGCGTTAAATTAGGGCAGTCAACTAAATATTTAGAATTTAGAACATAGGAAAAAGAATGAGTGAAATTATAGATTTGAGTATCATTCGCATTTCAACATGGAAAAAATTTCAACAAGAAACTTACCTCTCACTGGAACCACGGGTGACATCTTCCTTTTATTGAATGAGAACGTTCGATGTCCCAGAACGTTTCTTTTAGATGTTTCAATTTTATAACAGTGTGTCGAGTGTATAAAATGTACAGCATGATCACCTGGCATGAATCCAACAGAGCTTGAATCTTCCCTAAGGAGGGATGGGTGGTTTCTGTGCCAAAGCAACCTCTGCCATTTCTAAAGAAAAAGGCTTATCCTGTGCAGATGTGGAAAAGATTGCTTCTGAATTTATTTGATTCTCTTGCCAATTCCTACCCATTCCATGCTCAGCCATTTCATCACTGATGTAAAAATATCTGACCTATTCATAAAGCATGAAATTGAAAAGTTTTTTCGTATCTTTTCCATGATTACTATAAATAATTTAAAAGGTGTCTAAAAGAATTTTAAGCTATTAATATAATTGAAATTATTTTAAATCAAATTTTTATAGCAGCTACTAGTGTCAAAGCTATATAAGAAACCGCGTCTATTTTTTTTTTTAATTTTGAACGCATGCATTTAATTTTTATGCGTATGTGCATGTTTACTCATGGAACTCATTAAAACTAATTTATTCATCATTAACTCAGAAACTCATTAAAATTCTGTATCAGATTTTACATATTTTCTACTTAAAATGTTCTTGTATAGAAAATATGCATACTTTTATGTAGGAAATCAAGACCTTAGTAATTTTATCATTCCTAAATAATATAAAATCTTTCCAATAATGATGCACGTTTAATTATACTTTTTGTATAATTGAAAGCGCATTTGTAAATTATTCTTTTAGTAGGTTGATAGAAAAATGCTTATTTATTTCTATTAATATAAAAGTTAGGGATAAACTGTCTACGAAATACCTAAATCTGCAATGCTAAGTGTGATATAAATAGAACGTTCTGCCAAGTTAAAATTTTGATAAATTGTGTTTCTACATTCTCAGAGTCCAGGTATTTCTGAACAATATAAAAATAGTTTTTTTCATTGTTTATCTTTTCATGTTTATTAGCCTTCCTGATATTTACTTAGCCTAACGCTACTATATTTTAAATTTATGAATACTACATTTAGAACTCTAAATACATTCCCTAGAATTCCTTTTTGCATTCATTTAGAATTCTAAATTACATTCTCTATATTCGAGTTGTATTCCTCAATGTTGCAAAAATTGTTTTATGTTTTTAGTGCTAATTTTATTACAATATCGATTTCTATATATGTTTATTCCATCAGACTCAGAATAAATATTTCTTTTGTGTAAAATAATTTTTTCTTTATGTGTATGTGTGTTGTAATTTGTAAGTTGGCAATTATTTTTTTTTTTTTTGTTTAAATAATTTCATTCATTTATGTAATATGTATATTGTCTAGTTGTATGAAATAAACATTTGTCAACTTTTCAAATATTTCACTTATTTTGCATTTTAAAATGTAATGATTTTTTAAAATGTATTGATTGTACGGTTACTTGATATTAGCTTATTTATGAATTCCATTTTTTTCTATTGAATTCAAAGGGTTTGAAATAAAATTTAATTTTCAGTTTTCTGGAACAAATTTTAGTTCCTGGTTCCTTGCAGAATGAAGAGAGGTCCTATGTTTACGGATAAAGTATATATTAACTCGATATTTCTTTAATCGTCATGACTCAAAATGAAGCATACAAACTCTAACAATTCTCAAATAGTTCAACTGGACTTTTCAACTTCAAATACTTTCAACAATTGATTTTGTTATACAGTTCAAAATGTGAAGTTTTCTTTTTTCTTTTTTTTTTTTCCAAATAAGTTAACCAGATGTATGAAACGACTTTGATTTCTATAGAGGGAGATTTTAAAAGGTTAGAAAATTAAATTTTTATTCACGTCACAGAAAAAAAATGTCAATGAAGAACTTATTTTTCTTACTTTCAGCAAGAAAGACACAGATTTTCATTATTATATCCATAAAATTTGCTGAGATATTAAAAGGTAAATTTCATGAATTACAAAATTTTTCCATTCCTTTTACTGATCTTTTAATGATGTTTGTAGTAACTTTCAGGGATAAAATACGCATCTCAAAAGAGTATTAAAAAGCAGAATCGTAAAATATTAATGCATTTATTGAGTTTCCTTATATTTAAAAAAGTCCAATATTGTGGAAATTGAAATGCTAATAAATGTGTTCAAAATGTTCACATTGGCAGTTATTCAAAGTTTCATTCGTTTAAGAATAGTTGCGCCTGCGTCATGGCATAGGGGTGGCGCATCTTCACTGTGATCTGGACGTCCTGGGTTCGAGTGCTTGTTCGGTCATGTTTGTTCTTCATCTGCTCTATCTGCGAGGAGTGTTAATGTGTCCTCCTATAAAAAGTTGTGCAAGCGAATGTGATCTGTGAGTAACTAAGACGTACTCTTGGCGCTACTAAAACAAGTGTCGCTCCCCTGGCTTAAAATCGCTGACTTCGTAAGCGAGCTTGTCCATGGCAATTTCCATTATAAACAGCAACAACAATAAGAATATTTGCACTTATGTGATGAGTCCAGCATTTATGATTTAACGATAGACTTTTCGAATTTGTCATTATAAATGTACAGAGCGTATTTTGCCAAAGCCAATCCATCCCTTAGTTCAGACGCAATGACACTCAGAATTAATGGAAGGTATAGGTCATTATTCAATATAATGGTGTACCAAACGGAACAACTACCAGTCAAAAAGATGATATGCAAGTAGTGTCGAGAATGGATTTTTACTGTTTCAAAAGTGATAGATTTACAGATCAGTGCTTCTATTTCGATTAAAGTAACATTCATGTGTTCGAACTGCATTTCTCTGAAAAAACAGATTTGATAATACATTGGATGGGATCTAATTGCAAATTTCTAGACGTTGATCATGTAGTTGTCAAAGAAACTGTCTTATTCTGTTCATAGACTCCACAAATACTGTATGGATACAAGTATTAAGTCGACATGTATTGTCGATTTTAGAATGATGAGTTATGGACTGATTATCCGTACAACAGCAAGGGCGTATTTGAAAAATACGAATATCAATTTAGCATCACTTTTACAATGACTCACCTTCCTTTTTATTCTCCTTCAAGATAAAAATGCAGCCGTTTGAAATCACTAAACCGCTTTATAGGATGAAATCTAAAATAGATGCCGGAAATTCGAAAACGGCATTTGTACTCTCCTGCATTTTAGCCAGCATTAGGAATCCACGCATTATAAATCGTCAGCATACCAAACATTATTTGTTACTGAAATGTGTCATTCTATTAAAAAGCACATAACTTCTAGCAGAGTTTTTTTTTAGTCAACATCCCATATTTATTTCATATACCTTAAATATCTAGTTTCTCTACTCTTTATATATAGTAGAGATTGGAGGCAATTGGAGATATGTGTGGTGAACACATTTTTTTATGTCTTAACTTAATGATGTACTACTTGGCAAATGGAAATTATTCCTTCTTATTCCTTCATACGGAAATTATTTCTTATTGATTAAATTCGCATTTCTGAAATAAATGATTTCATCTAAATTTGTGATTAGTATCTCTAAATTTAAAACGCTTAAATAACGTCTGTACAGTGTACAAATAGAAATGCGACACTTTGTGTGTAAATGGATATAAATAAAACATTTTTTTAATTGACAATTTTACACTGTGATGGTAAATAATCTTTTTAAAACTCTATTGTCATCCTTCACAGAAAGAAAATAGCTTTCATAAAAGTGATAATCTTATTTAAGAAAACTTAGTATTTGGAAGTCTAAATCTACGAACCATATTTAGCGAAATTGTCTATATTGTTTCGCTAAATATTTGTCTAAGTACAATATTTAGCGAAAAAATATATTTTCTCACTTTTTTGAACAGCCCGTAAATGATCAATAAACTTGGACTTCTATTTAAGCAAACACAATTAAATTGGAATAATGAATGCTTTTTAAATGCCACATTTATGTTCAATACTTTTAAGTTAAACATAAATCATGGAAGCAGATTCAGAAATTCCTTGTGTTCATGCTTTCATTCTATAATACAATTTCTACTCGAAGTATCTTAAATATCTGCTTATTCCAAGGGGAGAAAACTAATATAATACAAAACTAATATATTAAATTGAGGGGCAATATAAAAATGCAAAAGATAAAAATCTAAATTTTAGGATCTGCATGTTCTTAACTTATGATTAAGTACCTTGAAATAAATAACTATTAAATCTGCATAGTTATTCAAATTTCCAGGAATACTCTTTTTTTTTTCTCCCGGTGTCTCAGAATTAATCCTAATGACATTCAGAATCATAATTATCGTTTCAACCAAGGAGATAAAGCCGATTATAATATTTTTGCACTCTCTTTAAAATGATTATTAATGACCCAAAGTTGAAAAATTTATACTTATCAAGTACATGTTATGCAGCAACACAAACTAAAAATTTTTGAAGAAAGTATTCATTTATTTAGTTAAACTAATTTAGTTTATTTTGTATGTTCCATATTTATAAGAATGGCATATTCTAAATTATCTTTTCACTCACTTTTCCAAATGTATATTTGTAATATAAAATTATGTGAAAATGTTTGTTTCTAATGACAGTAAAATTTTTTAGTAATTTTGGACATTTAATGGGACTCAGTGCCAAAAAGACCTTTTGTCTACAATTTCCAAAGACTCTGATTTGTTTTATTGTTGTCAAATGTAAACTGTATACATATTTAAGAATTCAAAATGTTTTTTCTACTCAGAAAATTGAGAAAAATGTTTTTAAATTTCAGTATAGTAATATTACAACTACAGCAACTGGCATTCAATATGTTATTTTCTTAAACTACAGCTAATGATTTTTTAAACAAGAAATTAAAGATTTTATAATATTTTATTGTGTTCATAGCCAATTATTACTGTAAATTAATTTAGCTATAATCTTCAAAAATTGAAAAAATAATAATTTGTATATTTGAATGCTTTATAGACATTATATTTAAGGAATTATTCTTAATTTCTTTTCCTCAAATATTTATCAATACTTAATAATAATTGTGAACGGTTTAAATAAAATATAATTTGGAAAAGAACCTGTTTGAAACAAACAATGTTTCTGATAAAAACGAAATTAATTAAAATGGGTTAAGAAACAGCTGTATAAACTTTTATAATTGCTATTTTTGACATAAAACAAAACTATATTGTAAAAAAAAGTTCTAATTTTCGCTTTGTTAAAAATAAAATGTTTCAGTAATACAAATACAGTCATTAATTTTCGGTTCACCAATGAATTTGATAACTAAAAGACAAAAACGTTATCCTAAATTGTTTTATTAGAGAAATCTGATTTATCAACTTTACACCTCTTATAATTCTTTATTAAACAATGTGCCTTTCTGTTAATTCGTGGCATTTTCAAATCTATCAAAATTACAGAAAGAGTAAAATTATATTTCAATTTTGAAAAATCTGATCTTTTTTTCAAAAACGATCCAGAATTGATGGGTAGATTATTAACACAGAAGGAGTAGTGAATTCATCAAATATATAAATAAACATTGACAAAAATATAACGTTTTTAGAAAAGTTACTTACTTTGCTTCATTGTAAAAAGATTTGGTGATTTTCCAGTAAAATATAAAATAAAATATTAGAAGAGGGTATCGTTCTTGATATCCTGCCCTTATAATGGCTGTTTAATACTTTGTGAGAAAGCTGTAAGTATAAAATTCAAAAAGCGGAATTTTTATCGACTTGAGAGTACCAAATATATATATATATATATATATATAAAATAATTAAAAAAGCAGGGTTGTTTTAACATCGTTTCTTAAATATTGAAGCAAAAATAAAGAATTTGCATATTGTTAAGAAATGTGATGCAATGAAAAGTCAGAAATTATTAGATGGTCTGTCTCTAAGTGTTAAATTAAATAATAAATATATTTAAAATTTCAATTTACTTGTAATTTTCCAATCAAATATCAATCTTGTGCATATTTGTATCTATATTTGCAAAGAATAATTAAACCAAATTAAGAATTTAAGAACACTTTTCTTAAAATTAGAATATCATTAATGTGAAGTATGATATTTCCATTTCGAATTAATCATGCCATGAATTTGAATATTTATTTTTAGAAATCTAGATTATTAATGGATAAATTAATAATAAAAATTACAAGTCTGTGAACGGCATTGCAATGTCAGCGTCTTGGAATGAATGTTCCGGATAATGCTTAATATTTTATAGGTATTCATAAAATCGCAATATCTGAAAAAATAATAAAAATTAAAATAATAATTATAAGAATGGTTAGAATAATAAGAATTTTTTACGGCGGATAAAAGAGTTTTAGATTAAAAAATATCTTAATGTCAAAACAACAATCGTAGAATCTTCCGGAACCACTGAATGTATTAAAGAAAGACAATGAAATCACAGTGTATATATAATGAGAGACAAAAAAAATCCAAGAATTTAATATAGAAAAAAAACTAAGACACATTACAAAAATTATTTATGTTTTAATTTACTTTGAGATTTCCTAGCTACTATTCGCATTTTTTTTTTGTGTGTGTGTGTGTGTGTATTAATGTGTGTGTGTGTGTGTGTGTGTATTAATGTGTGTGTGTGTGTGTGTGTGTATTAATGTGTGTGTGTATTAATGTGTGTGTGTGTGTGTATTAATGTGTGTGTGTGTGTGTGTATTAATGTGTGTGTGTGTGTGTGTATTAATGTGTGTGTGTGTGTGTGTGTATTAATGTGTGTGTGTGTGTGTATTAATGTGTGTGTCTTGGTGTATTATAGGAAAGATCGTTTGATCTATAGATAGGAAACTTGATACATATATGCTTTGGAAAGTGGTAATTCCCAACTTGATGTTTGGGAGAAAGATCTACAAACCCTTTTAAATGTAACTGAAATTAGAATATCAATTCCTTAAAAATTAAGTGAAATTTTGACTTTTTATTGAGGTATAATTTGAAAATATTATCGAGCAAAAATAGATTTTTTAATCATCTTAAAATTTGAAAAAATATATTTGTTTTCAATCATACCAATTTTTAACATACAAATTCTGATTTATAATAAATTATTAAAAAAGTATTTTAAACATTTTTCTAACATTTTTTTTTCATACAAAAAAAAAAAAAATCAAACGAGCTCACTGAATTCCCACGAGAAAAATTAGTTTCTATCAACGAGTTGCCACCACGTTGGAAAACATTCAGATGGAATGAATAAGATAAATATTACTCCAAACGTAACCTAGAAACTGTAATTTTCAGGATGTATTAGTAAGAAATAATATAAACATGAAAAATAATATTTTTTTTTTCATAAAGTAACAGCAAGAAAAAGATTTCCATGTACTTTTAAAATATTTATATTATTCATTCAATAATTCTGCAGTATTTAAGGCACACAATTTTTTATATGCATACCGGATGTGCATCCTCATGGTGTTCCAAACCCTAATTTCTATGCCCTGATTATTAGGCAAATAGATTTATAAGTCAAAAAAGGTGTAAATTAAGCAAAAATATTTTGCATTGTATGCAGTTTTCATCTTCTTTCTGAAATATAATTTCTTTTTAATATTTCTCAGTTTATATTCAACGTCTGACATATAATAATATTCTGAATCAATTATAATCCTTGAATGTTATTTAATGTTAATAATTAATGTTATAGTATTAATATTATTTAATGTTAATAATTAATGTTATAGTATTAATATTATTTAATGTTAATAATTAATGTTATAGTATTAATATTATTTAATGTTAATAATATTAATAATTGTTGTTGTTGTTGCTAATCTCCATGGCCAGACTTAGTCAGACCAAATCCAAAAATCCGCTGACAAGAAGAAAGTCAAAAACGAGGAAGGGAGAAGAATAAATTTCTCCCCAATGAAATCCTAAACAGTCCAGAATATGTTCAGCAGAGGCCTGATGCTGGCAGCATTTCGGGCAAAGAGGGTAAAATTTTTCACCCTGAGAAAAGAAAAGACATTTAAGGTGGCCACTGGCAAGGCGCCACAGGCAAGTGATATTAATAATTAATATTATTTAATGTTAATATTAATATATGTTATTTAATGTCAATGTAAATAATTATTTTCCTCGAATGTTATGAAATGTTTTATCTTTGTTGGTAATTTGTAACAAAATTCGTATCATGAAAACTTTATAGTTTCGACACATTTCATAATTGGTTATGTAGGAAAATATAATAAAAATGTAATAAAATAATATGTAAAATATTTACACAAACTTAATTTACATTAAACACTAAGTAAACACCTGATTATCTTATGGCCTATTTCTTTAAAAAAAATGTGCAATTTACTTGTATTTGTGTTCACAAGACTTATGTTTAAATTTTTGAGTGACTTTAATTATTAATATATTTTGTGTATTTTCTGTGCAGGGAATCTATATGTGGCATAAATTATAATTATTTGTTGGGTACGTTTTTAACAACTATCGCGTGGTGTTAAATTGAGTCTCTTCGGCAATCAAAATTTAAAAATATATATATATATATATATTCCTTTTTCGAAACTTTAAGTAAAATAAATGAAAGAAACGGTAAAAGAAGCATATTTCTCGAAATAGGATTAACTTACAAACGTGATATCCAAAAACAACTTCCAAATTTACACAGGCATTTTCTGGAATTTTTGGTGCGCAATTTTCAAGAGCCAAAAATGTAATATTTGTGATGAATGGTTGAACGTTCTGCTCTCTCTTCTCAAGACAGCTATTCAGTTCAGCTTTTGGGGGTTCATCCATCACCTTTCGCATTCTTCGCTCTTTTATCCTTCCCAAAAATTAGGATCATAGATCTATAGCAGAAATCGAAAACCATCCAATACTTTTGCGTGCTACACTAAGATTGAACCAAGTGCAAAGTATCCAAGTATCCAAGAGTTGGATATTGATAAATTTGTTTACAAAGTATTTAAGCAATCTCTTTATAGATGTATTATATATCTAACAGAGAAACGATTGTATTATGTAAAGTTTATTAGTTCAGGTTGTTCAATTAGATAATTTCATACATAAACATATTAAATGCAATTAATTGTTTACTTGGTTGATATATCCATATTATTCATGTATGTGGCATTTTACATTTATTTTTTCATGCCACAGGTTTTGCCAAGGAAAACTGTTGGCTGATTCTTTTGCGAATCTAATACTTTATTTTATGTATAAGTATTATTAGTTATTATATCCTTGCAAAAATAAATACACAAATACTGCTCTTCTATATAGGTTAAATATGGAAATTTATATGAGTGTTTTCGTTTTTTTTTCTTCTCATTTATAAAGATAATGATCAATCATCTGCTTCAATTTTGATCTCGTTTATTTTGCCTCCTTTTTAAATCTAATTTTATTTTGAATTATTTTATATTCAATATTTTGCATTTGCTTTGTATTGAAAAAGTATATACTATGTGTCTAATATACATAAAATAAAAGGAAAAATCAGAATAAAAATAAATTGGAAAATTAAACAAAGTGAAAAAGCCTGAAGTAAGCCGAAATGAAGAAGAAAAATGCCAAAGGATAAGCACATACGAGAAAATGTTATAAATTATATATATATATATATATATATATATATATATATATATATATATACAAATTCCGAAAAATGCTGCGTCAGGGAATACTTCATACTTATTTTTTTAATTCTAAAAAAATAATTAATTTCACATTATATTTCACAAACTGTGATAGTCCACTTTGCTAATATATTCAATTAGTATTAAGTTTTAATAATAATAATAATAATAAAAAACCTACTTATCTCAAATTTTATTAATGCCATACATTGCTTCATGAATGCCTAAAATGGTAGGTTGTCTCTCGGGCGAATAGTCTAGTTGCTGATATCAGAATACATGTTTTGCTGATATATAAACTTATACGGGAACTGTCATGCCTTTAATACTATATGTATGCAAGGAAATAGGTATTCTGATAAGAATAATAGTAATTATTTGGATATAGCGAATACACGAAAAGTACAACTTCTAGAAATACTTAAAAATGAATCTAAATTCAAATGTGAAATTAGCAAAATATTATTCTTACTAACTTTAGTCGCTTCATTCAGAAACTGTGCAAGCAAAAGATAGAGAGCAAATAAAGCGTTTTTTTAAGTACAATAGGATTTACAGGAGTATTAAAATTAATCTATTTTAAAAATGCTTATTTCGTAATATTACCAACTTTCAAAATAAATTCTTGCTTAAATAAGTAAAATCTCCAGATTGCGGATTGGTTCCAACTAGATCCATAATTTACGAATCAAAATACCGGATTCATACCCAAAAAGCAATCCAATTTCGTCAGAGAATACATTATCTCATTTCTGATTCATCATAAATAAAAATAACTGAAATAGGTACCCAAGACAATAGAAAATAGTTGTTTCAAAGCACCGAACAAGGAAAAAAAAGGAAGCGAAAACAGATGTCTACTCAGATAAATGCCGCATTACTCCTGGATTCATCGTATACATAATGCAACACCCTTACATCTTCTTCTCGTGATAGACATGTCTACAGATTACAGCCATAATCAAGATTCCAACAGTCTCTAAACAATTAGTTCTGTAGCCATTTCCTTCACTGCAGAGCTGCTAGAAATGGAGAAATAAGCTCCTGCTATTACGGAAGAGGCCGAAAAGAGAATTGCTAGGAATAATTTCATGGATGGACAGAGATAAGTAACATCTTGAGCAGAATATGTGGCAGATGTGATATGTAATTTATCTTGATAATAAAATGAACTGCCGGGAATCTAGCGAGCAAATGAAATACTGCATTAAGTAGAAAATATTGAAATGTCAAGAAATGCAAGACATTTTATGTATTAATTGGAATAAAAAGTAGAATAGAAAAACCATCATTTTTTCAGAAATGCGTTTGGATATTTTCTTCAAACAATAATATACTATAGTAATGAGCTGGTTCACAGAGATTGATGGTCACTAAAAGTTTTGATTAAATATTTTATTTGACTCGGTCTTAAGCTTCTTTAGCAAATATTTTTTAATCTTCAGATTCTGATTTTCATATAAGTCATATTAATATAGGGAACTGTACGATATTTTGTTCACTGTACTATATGTCTTTCTAGATTTTGCATAAACTCCATAAAATTTTAATTTTAATTTGAACGGAACTAATCAAACACAAACTTTATTGGCCGAAACCCAAGGGATTTTTAAACATTTGAATACAGAATACAGAAACATACAACTTTTCAGTATTAAGTGCCGTACAGAATATTATTTCTCTTATGTATGCAATAATTCAAAGAACTATTCAATAATAATTTCTCTAATTCATATTAGAACTTCTTTTTTACTTTTACTTTCAAAAGTATTTGAATTAATGAAATAAAAATAAATTCAGCCAATAAATGTATGAATGAAAAAATTATGAATTCTAAGTTTTATACAGTCCTTGGATTCTCGGATCTTCAGTGACAGATTAAAATTTTTTAGGATGAATGAAAGTTAAGGCTTTTACAGTTGTCTCATGAATGCATCATCTATTCTGAAAGAAATACTGATAATAATTTAATGCCTAAATAGGCAGCATATTATTTATATAATTACGCGCAATAAAATGCATGATAATACAAATTTGAGTGGATATATGAATGCTAACGAAATTTTCAATTATAAAATTTGTAAAGGTATTAATTTGATAAAATAATAAAAAACGGATAGCTATTAAAATGTATTTTAAAGAATTTATTAATATGTTAAAAATATTCTTAGATCAAAATGCATTTTATAAATGTAGAACAATATCAAAACCTTACTGTCGTCAAAATATGTAAGGCAGTTTAAGATGTAGAGAGTGGCTGAAACCATACAATAGCTTTATAGAAAAATAAAATATAAAAAGAAATCAACAAAACTACTGTGGTGATTTTAAAAAATTATTTGCAAATAACAATATGGGTTACATCTTTTGATGTATGAAATTAATATATCAAAATCTGTATTGCAGAATCAAGAGCAAATATGCATAGAACAAACAACATTCGTTTATTAACACATGGGATTTTTAGAATTGGTTTTTTAAATTTATTTTGATTGATTTGCAGAAAAAATAGTTGCCCTGAATTAGATTGCGAATATAATATACATGCCACATACCGCATTTCACTCATCCATGTGATCTTTACACTTGGGAAATCATCTTCAAAAACAGACTAACTTGTCTAATTAAAACGATAAATTTTTACGGGGAAAGGAATTAAAGTCTGGTCATTTTAAAGGGAGTGTATGGCGGATTTAAACTAGTAAATAAATGAAAGCATTCGAAATAGTTTAATAAATTTACAGGACATAAATTTGTAAAAATCTGTTAACGAACGATAAATATTTTTAAGAATTTGATTTTTTTTTCTTTTTTAAGGAAATATGAAATAAAGAATTGATCGATAAAAATGTGTCTGCTCTCTGATTCCTTCATGTTTCGTATAAAAGAAAAAAAAATATTATGACAATGCCACAAGAAGGCAAATGCATGTAGGACAACTACCTTTAGCCTTACGAGAAGGTAACATCTTATTTATCTGCTCATAACTTAAGTTATTGGCAAATAACATTAATATTTATTTATTTATTGTTATTTCTAGTAACAGGAAAAAACATGTAACAATGATTTCATAAAAAAAAGCTTAAATAGTTTTAATTAAAGATATTCTTTCTAAAGAACCCTTCAGTGCATCTGAAAACAAATATTGTTTATCGCTACATCCAGCGCTTCCAACTATTTTTATGTCCTTTTTACTCAGCGGGCGGCAGGAATTGACGAGTTCATTATTGGAGACTGCTAAAAACAAATTGCATCATTTCTACTTTCTGTCGTATGCCGATATCACGCAGAAGCAACATCAAGGACGCCTAAAGGGTGCTATAAGTCATCATAGTTTCTTCTGTGATGTCACTCGCAACATACATCACACATAACAACCCAGTGGAATTCAGACATCGTTATGTCTCTGCTCTTTTGTTTGGTCTGCATCGCATTTTCTGTATATTGATAAATAAATAATTACGTATAAATATTAAAAGTGTTTAATATGTCTCCAGTTCTGCTTAAAACTAGATTCTTTATTTTAAATTTTTTTTAAAGCATTCGAGTTAAAAATCTTTTTTATTTATTTATTTATTTAGAGTTGTATCGAAATTGTCATATTCTGACATATTCTGTCATATTTTGTTAAACACTTTATGAGGATGAATATATATTTATAAATTAACACACACATTTAGAAGAAATTCAAGAAAATTTCTCCATTGCATTAATATTTTCTTGTTTGCTTTTCTTTTTCAGCATGGAGAATGATGACTTTCAATTACCAAGCTAAAGAGACATCGACAAATTATTATTACGTTTCATTGTACATTTATACAAAATTGTCGTCTAAAGAAATTGTACTCCTCACAGATATACTAGTCTATGAAATCTTTAAGGGATTATCTGCATAGATAAACATGTACTAAATCTAACAATAATAGCTACTGGTGCCAAATTTTAAATGAATGTTTTGTGGCACAAATTCAAACAAAAATAATTTTTTATAACTTTCAAAATTTAAAAAAAAAAAATCAGATTTCATCATGTATTTCATATCATTTTCTAAATTTCATCAAAAATGTCAAGTTTCTAAAATACAGTTGCAAACCTTTATTCTCATGAAGAAGAATAAAATATTTCTTCTCCTAATGTTTTTAGTGTTGATAGGTCTTTAAAGATTTCCTCTTGCATTTCATCTATCTTTATAGTTTGAAATAGATTTTTGTATAGTTAATAAAAATGTATGCCTGCATCTTAAGTAAAATAGTTGATAAATTTTAACATAATCGAATGGGCAGGTATTTCTATGACTAACACCCATGAATTAATCAAATGAAACGTAGCATTCATTCAAGTACATGAAAATGTAAAAAAGTGGTAAAAAGGTTAAACAAAAGCAAAAATCATATTTTTCTAGAAATTTTGTACAGTAATTTTTCAATTATTATTATTAAACAAGTCTTTATATTTTTCCACATAATAATTTTTAAGATTACCTCAGTTATTTGCAATGCATTGTATTGCAATACAGATGGATCTATACAGATACAGATACAAGGAAAAGATCTCTGGAGGGGCACATCATTTCTCCTTTCATTTAATTCAATGTAATACAATAAATTTCAGCATCTTTGATTTTAAATAGAGCTGCTTATATTTAGCAATCATCGACGTCGAAGCTAATAGATATTAAAGAAAGAAAGTAGAATATCGTTTATCTTTAACAAAATGTTCCGAGAAAATATTTTATATGAAATTTCACGGTGGTTGCAGCTGAATGTTTTTAAAATAAAGAGACTTTCAGGCGGAAGAAAGAATTTGTTGCAATTTATTCAACTAAAATACTGTACGCATGTGAATTAAAATTTGCAGTTATTTGTTTAAATTATTTTGTTGGATTTTAAGTAAAAGTTTTTATTTTAAAATGAGACCACTGTATAGATAGAAAAATCTAATTATAGTAGTGAATTCAGTGTATTAAACATTCGAAAGAATATCTTTAGATAATAGATCTGACATAAATAATACTTTTATATATCACTATGTGTCTTAATACTGTGTGAATCGTACAGAATATGCCTTAAACATAATATCTAATAATGTGTGCTATTTTTCGATAGCTACCATAACTATATGACTACTAATCCCTATAGTTTTTTTAATGTGTAGCCAAATTGTAATTTTTAGCCAATTTACAATATTATAAAATTAGTAGCCAAATTGTATTAAATTTTCACGAGGACATTAATGTAAGTCATGTGTTATAGCAAAGTGAATAGTGAAGTATTCTTGAACATTTCTAGAACAATGCACTTACAAAGATGCTCTTAGTAAATAAATGCATTGCTATGGTCCTGGTAAAAGCAGACACTCCATGAACGGAAAGACATAGTCATCATACAATTGGAAAATTAAAGTTTGCAGCTTTTATATGAGATTTGATTTGAATGAATAAATCGCCTTCAACTAGAGAAATAGGTTCGTAATACATCAAATGTCGTCCTCTAAGTATCACTGATGTTTGGATTAAATTTGGATAATACACCTTTCTTGGTTTCACGCACTCTCGGTAACGTAAGAAATGTACAACAGCAATACTGATAGAGATATAATTTAGTCTATCATATTGCACATCACTAACATCTATCTACATTGCAGTGTAAATATGGTTTAGCTCATTGAGATTTGTACTGGTTTTGAGTTTCCAAAACGCTATCAGTTATAAGGCTGAAAAACCCTATATGTTATTTGGAATTCGATCTACAAGGTAAAATATTGAACCAGTAATATCAATCTGTCTTTGCATTTTAAATAATTTGATATTTTTAGTTATCTAATATTTTGTCTATTCTTTTCAGATGGAAGATAGGTTCTTCAAATATATCAACATGCATCAATCACAATACATGTGGTTGCAATAGATGTAGTAAGATCCAGATACCTCAATTAATTAAGACTTCTGGTAATATCTTCGACAAAACATTCAGAAATCTTTCCTTAATCATTGATCCTAGTGTATGGCCCATTTCGAAATACAAAAATAGGTTATGTGTATTTATCTGAAGGGTTTGCGCTCCTTACAGCATTCTTCGATGGGTTTCACCAATTTTATATTAATGTGGCATGTTCATTGCAAACAAATTTTCATAGATTATAATGTAGATATCAGTTTTTGCAACTTTGACTAGCAATGTTTTGACCGCTTCGCTTGCTTATTGTTTTAAGTTGTGGCGCTGCGTTGCGTGTAGCTTCAATTTCATTCGTATTTATTAAATATCTTTTTTATTTAATTGTGTTTCTTTTTAAATGTTTCAAGACAATTTTATATTTGTGCTTATTCTTTTATTTAGATGTGCTTTTCTAGAATTCCTCCATAATGAAATGGCGCGTGGGCCTCGCACAATCTAGGAATAGATTAGTGCATAAGACTCTATTTAATAAACATCATAGTTTTAAAGCATAGAATAATTATTTGACATTTTCGCTACTTATTTTTGACAATATTTGGTTAAGATTGCATCTAAGGAATTATTGTTCAGCATTGTATATAGAAATTTAAAATAATTTATCTAAACATGTATACGGTCATTTACTTCCAGAACTGAACAGTTCACAGCAGTCAAAAGGCTAAGAATCATGTACAGATTACATTTATTTTGAGATAGAATATCTAAAATAAAAATATTTTACCTATTAAAAATAATTTGAGATTTCGGGTAAATCAAACGTCTAAATTTTATTATAGTTGTTTTTTTAGAAAACACTCTTCTTAATATTTCTGTTCTAATCGCAATTTTAAAAGTACCAATTGATCATCAAAATGAAGTTTAACATAAGCTATGTTTAACATAAGCTTTATTTTTTATGAATTCTCTATTTCTATTATTTTTGGAAAAAAATATAAAGAAGTCATTTTTTTCCATAATTTTAGGTATTAACTTATTTTATTTTCTAATGGATACTATAATATGCAGATTAAATAAAAATTATAGAAGAATTGCAATATATTATTATAAATACAATAGCATAAGAATTAACTAGTATTATAAACATAATTTCTCAGAAATAATAAGTTTAAGAGAATACTTAAGCGAACTCTCCCTCTTATAATACACAAATTATGAAACAAAAAATTAAAACTAAGTAACCAGACTTTATGATTTAAATATGGGATTCCTGTTTTCAAAAGCAGGTGTTCAAGACAGCCATTTCTCTAAAGCAATTAGAGGTTCTATGAACTACAATATTCATTCTCAGATACCTGTATGGTAACGTTAAAAGATGTAAATTTTCGAAATCATCATTACATATCTTACAGCGATTTAATATAATCCGAAAGGCGAGGATTTCTAAAGTACGTGTATTGTTAATTATTCTAGATTTTTGCAACGTTTTATTTCAGTTTACTTACTTTTTTAAGTATTGCTTGAAATTCTTGCATTTGATATTTTATAAACTTGAATTTATTTATTTTGATGATAAGTAAAATTTAAACTGACAGCTGACATAAGAAATAAGGAAATTATTTGTCCAATATATATCATAAATGTCAGAATTAAAGTATAGCTTGATGTTTAAGCGACGAAATGGTATAAATTGCATTAAATATATCGACATCAAAAAATGAAATTTTTTCGTTAGGGTCAAATGTTTCTTCAATGAGATAAAAAAAAATAAAGTAAAAGGCATAGTTTCGTCTTTAAAACATGCTATTGTAAATGTACAGTTATAGTTACACTACATCCTGTTATAAATGTACAGTTATAGTTACACTACATCTTGTTGCAAATGCACAGTTATAGGATAGTTTTCCGTTTAGGGGCTACTCTGGTTTTGGTAGTTTGCTGAATTTTACTTGTCTTTTTTATTTATGCAATATTTTGAATATAAACGTAAACAATATTTTGAAACTAAATGCAATTACAAATCTTTTCTTGTGTATAAATCTATATAATACACTAATTTGTTTCTCAAATTTTGATATATTTCTTTGATTATATATGATTAGTTAAAATATTTTTGACCTTTATTATGCATAGAGTGAATAACAATCGTATTTTATATAAAAATGTTCTGTCAGACTTACTATTTAATCGTTCCTGAGACCATATAATTCTGTGATTATTTAGATATCAATGATTATAAAATTAAATTAAAATAATACCCCTCTCTCAGGATTTTAAGAAAAACTAAATGTCTAATTTGGTGTCATACTAATAGAGAATTTAGCAAAAAACTACATTTTGAATCATAATTTTTTGCGATGATTATATAGTGTGTGTGTATATATATATATATATATATGGTGATAGTAGGCATCAAGAGGATAAAGAATCACCATGCAACATGGGGTCCCAAACGACGTTTAGGGGGTGAAAATCTCAAAAATATAGGGAGTCGGAAAATTGTTAGAAACAGTAAAAAATTAATAAAAAAAATAACAAATGGTGTTTCAAATATGAATTTTTTTAAAGAGAAAACACATTTTTAAAGGCTATTTTTTATGAAAGTAACATGCCGATTTGATAAACCAGGGGGTCGTAAATTTTTGAAAACGAAAAAGTAGTTTACAACCCTTATCTTCAAAAATATCAAAACTTTAAGAAAAAAGAGCTTGAAAATATAAGGAATTTTATATTCTTTAATTTGATATAAGTCTGTAGTGTGAAAACTGAGGAGGTTTTAAAATATTCAAGAAAAACTAAAATGTTGGCCGGTAAACATCGCTGCAACATCGGCACCAATGTTTACAGAATGTATTGCAAAATTCTACCGAAAAATTCTGAGGACTGATAGTATGCAAAATGGCGATAAGAATTTCCAAAGAAATAAATATAAAGCCGCAAACGATGGTGAAAATTTATTTGGTGGAATACAGGTACAGCATACATTTACAGACATTTTAATATAAGAAAGGAGACGATGGGAAACTTTTTTAAAAAATTACCTAATGGTATGGCCGCGAAGTTCATTACACAACCGACACTGATGTGTAAATGACCGCCAGATACACTGAAACATACCAAGTGTGCATGCGGTTTCTGTAGCAGTGACGACGATCCGTGTTACGAGATATTCCTCTTTATTCAAAGGTGTCTGATAAACAAGAGATTTCATGTGATCGAGAAGAAGAAATCCAAGGGATTGAGGTCAAGAAAATGTGGAGGCCAATCGACAGGTCTGAGATAAAATCTGAGAATAAAAGTCTTGCAGGAAAGAATGCATCTTCCTGTATGGCACCAAGCATTCAGAATGCCGAATACCCAATTCAGCTGTAACTGATCGTGTGCTTGTCGATGGTGTATCGGCAAAGCGCTGCAAAACTCTGTTTTCTGTTTCAGGTGTGCGCACACTGCGTTCTTACCCTGCATTTGGCCTCGTTATTTTGAAGGATCCTGTCTCCAGCAACCGTCGATCAATATTTGCCAAGGTGCTGTGGTATTTACAACGCCTACTTGGATATTGCTCTTCGTATATTCTTTGTGCTAGGCGTCCATTACCATTCGCTCGACCGTAAATTAAATGCATATCCGCATATTTGTCATTCGTGAAATCTGACATGTTGTTTACAAAAGAAACATATCGACTATGAATTCTGCACTGCTCTTTAATGAATTCAAGTTGCTTTTATACTCGCGAACCATCAATTCTGCAATGCTCGCTGCTTTTATATTCCTCGATCGCATGGAAAATTTAGATACGAGAAAGATTCTTCTTCTCGACTACCTTGTTCCAAATCCTTGCATCGTCCCTTCGATGTCTGTTTTTGCGATTTTCACAGAATAAACGTCTCCTGCGGCCCTATGTTTTATGATAATTTTTCATCTCCTTAATGCCTACTATCACTTCTCTAAATTCACCTTTCGAATTTGTCAACACTCTCTGTAAATGTCGGTGCTGATGTTGCAGCGATGTTTCCCAGCAACCATTTTAGTTTTTCTTGAATATATTAAAACCTCCTCAGTTTTCACACTACAGACTTGTATCAAATTAAAGAGTATAAAATTCTTTATATTTTCAAGCTTTTATTTTTCTTAAATATCTGTTTCTTTTAATATTTTTGAAGTTAAGGGTTCTAAACTACTTTTTCGTTTTCAATAATTTACAACCCCCTGGTTCCTCAAATCGGCATGTTACTTACATGAAAAAGAGCCTTTAAGAATGTGCTTTCATTTAAAAAAAATCATATTTGAAACAACATTTGTTAATTTTTTACAGTTTCCAACAGTTCTCCGACTACGTATATTTTTGGGATTTTCACCCCCTAAACGTCATTTGGGACCACATGTTGTATGGTGATTCTTTATCTTCTTGATGCCTACTATCAGCCCTCTGAGTTTGTCGGTCGAATTCGGCAACACCCTGTATATATATATATATATATATATATATATATATATATATATATATATATATATATATATATATATATATATATATATATATATATATATATATATATATATATATATATATATTTCTCCCAATTCTGTCGCAAACTCAAGGTTTTCATATTTCATTTCATTTTTAATAACAATTTTCATTAACAATACGGGTTTTTTTCACACAGTTTAAATTGTTGAGCTATTAATTTATAAAATACATTTGCAAGTTTTTTTTAAAGAAATAATATATTTTTTCGCTGTAATTATAACAATATTTCTATAGATATCACTGAAATTCCAAATCTCTCTATCTCCCTCTCTTACTTGCTCGATAAATATGAATATGATTTGAAAACATTGTGAAATTTTCTTAACTTCAAAAAATGAAGTGATAAATAATTATAAGATTATCAATATCTAAAAACTATTAAGTCCAAATTCGAATACTTTGCAGTTTTACAGTTAGTGATAAAAACAATTATCTGTCTAAATATACATGTATATAACGCTTATATGCAAGAAAAAATAGACCGAATTTGTTAATCGTCATTTACCAACATCCCCGCACATTCCATTGTTTGCATGCTCTTTTCGGCGGAAACATAATTTTTTAAATTTTATTGCCAGGAGTTGGAAAATACGAAAAAAAGAATTTAACCCGTAACTGGTGATATCAATTTCCATGACTCCATAGTTATTTTTCTGCTTTGTCTTTTGCAAACAGCATTTGAATTTATTTTGGAAACACAGTACTTTCTGGAAATTATGTAGTTACCAAAAATAGTAATATTAAAAATGTTAAATATTGTAATATTAAACGATGGAAGATGTTATATAAGAAACCTGAACATTCTTTTAATAAGTATTTACTTTCGGCTAAATATTACGAAATCACACTAATGTTGATAAATGTTAGAATTTAACAAAAAAAAAACAAAAAAAAAGAAGAATACAATATTTTAAATTATTTCTTAAGATTCTTTTAATTATTTTCTGCATTTTCAAATTAAAAGCAGTTTCAGAGACATGGAGTCAATAACTCCATAAACGACAACAAAAACTTCGAAAATATGAGACTCCGAAACTTTGAAACTCGGTTATACGCAGATGCTCATACATAAACATTTGCGAACATACTGCTGATAGAAAAACTTGTAGGTACTGAGAAGATGATTGTATTCAAGGATAAAATGAAAATAATTTATTTACAATGAAATAAAAAAAATAAAAAACTGTCAGTTGCATTTCCTGCCGCAGTTAAAATTATGATAATACTTGCTTATATTGATATTAAGTCAAAAGCAGAACTGTGGTTTAAATGTGTTATATATAATCGATGCAGATTGACGGATATGTTTGCATAAACATAGCTGATTAAGAATTGCTGTAATTTTTTTCCTTTATTTTTAGAAAATAATAATAATAAATAAATAAATAAAATTGTATTTTAAATTTTGGAGTGATTTATTAATTCTGAATACATCTGACTGAAGTTATCGATGCTTATTTATTGTCTGTCCTTCTGCTTGACATTCGTGGATAGGATATCGAATTTTAAGTGATGACGGTTTTTTTTTTTCATAGCATAGTTCTAACCTTAAAATTTGCTAATTTAATCTTAATTAGCAATTAATTTTCTAATTGCTTAATTAATTTGCTAATTTAATTGCTAAATGAGGTAATCATCATAACGTTAAGTTCTAATTTCAGATTTTTAAACTCTTTTTTAGTTAGAAAGCATTTATAATTGAAACAATTTTTTTTGTCAATCAGTGCAAAAAGATATAGTCAAGTCATTTTCATTTTTTCATAAATATTGAAAATTAATAATAATCGTCTAATAATTTTATAATTTTAATTTTTAAAATCAGTTTTTTTCAATAAAGATTTAAAAACAAATTTTATTAAGATTTGTAGACTTAACATTTCACCATAGCTGCCGCTAATATTTAACTATATAGCTAGGAAATAATATCATATTTTTTATAGTTTCTCGGTTTCTAAACACTGCTGTCTTTTCTAGCATATAATGTGAACCACAAAAAGCTGTACTATTGTTTATTCTGTTACATCCCATTTCTTTCAGAATGTAATAATATGTTATTTCTTATATATAAATGAAATCTATAATAAATGTGATAGCTAAATTAAGAAATATATCAAATGCACATCACTCTAATAAATATACTTCCTCTCATATTACACACTGGGGCATTTTTTTTTCTTTAAAGTTTGCATTTTACGAGATCATAGATAAACAATCAGAAGATGCATGCGCGCAAGTCATGTGAAATAATATAAGTTTGAATTCAAACAGCAAAATCTAAAATTTATGTTATTTTCTTTAAAAATGAAAAGAGTAAGGAAAGAAAGAGAGAAGAGTTATTGGAATTACATACAATTAACATACTTTAATAGGTTCTGGAATACAGAAAACCTTTTCCAGATCACTTAGTATTAATATAGCCGAAGTTCTGTTTTGAATACATTACAAATTAGAGCACCCATCAGGACAATACTGAGTGTCAGTACTCAAACTGGTAATTTACCATGTAAAAGTCAAATGCAAATCCGTCCTTAATATAAATTTTAAATGCCATTACCATTCAAAGAGTTCGAATTTCACAAGTAAATTCGTCTATTTCAAACTGGTTGATACTATGAAAGGAGTTCTAAACCTACTTATACAGCTGCTTAAAAAATATTAATTATATTAGCTTGAAAGTTATATAGAATGATACAGTAGAAGTTGTTTAGTTCTGTTTAAAGCTGTTTAATAGTTTTTATTGATAATATTTAATATTAGTGTCGATCAGAGTTAATCTGTCTTCATCACTCAAATGTACTCCTATGATTTTACAAGACTGATGTTTCTAATTCATTGCCTGTTAAAGCCTTTGTATGACTTATCTGAGGTTGCTTTTAAAAATCGCTGATATGCTACAGAAAATAGAATGCCTTTCTTGGTCACTATAAGGCTATCTTTTAAATCACAAATTTGACAGTTATACAGTTCACTTGACTCCAAAAATAAAATGCCTGCTTATAATGCTATTTTTTAAACATCAGATTTCACAGCTAGACCGCTGACTTGCCCCGGAAAATTAAACACCTCTTACCTTAGTCAATATAATGCTATTTTTTTATGAAGATATTTGACTGCTAGATCTTTCGTTTGCCTCTCAAAATAAAATACCAGCCTTGAACACTATACTGCTTTTTTTTACTATCAGATTTGACAGCTAGACCGTTCATTTGCCCCAGGAAATAAAATGTCTGCCTTGTTTACTGTGATGTTTTTTTTTCCCCTATCAGATTTGACAGTTATAACATTCACTTGTTTAAATTGTCTTTCACATATATAAAATTCGTGCATTTTTAATTGTTTTTATTAATTTCCTAGTTTAAAGATTTGCATTTCGTTGTTGAACCTGCCATAGAAGTGATGTAATTGCGCAATTCATTTATAAATAAATTTACCCAAACAAAAGCAATAGAGAATAAGTATCTAATCCACAATTTAAATAAAGCAATTATGTAAAATTCTGTAGAATTTCTTTATTAACAAAGGTAGAATTCGTAATAATTGGCAAAGGAATTATTCCTATATCTCTCTACGTTAATAATAATGAATGGAATCATTGGAAACACTATTATCTCTGAAATGATGTTGTATAAATATAATAATCTTTGCTTTTAGCTTTTCATAAAAAAGCAGGAATCCAACTCTGATGTAACATTTAGTAAACAACTGTTTCGGAATACATCCATGAACAATTTCAAGATACATTTTTTTTTACCCTTTTAAATTGCAGATTTTAAGATTTCGTTTCTGAATGATTTATTTGAAATTAAAATTTAATTAGAAAATCTTTAAATTTCATATCGTTACAGTCAAGCATGCAATCAAACATTATGATAAATATTTCTAATATTTGCAAATTAGAAGCAGGATTTTAAAGTTGGGTTGTTTATTAATTTAATCTATGACACCTTCGTCAAAAGCAGTAATGATCACGCCTGAAGAAGTTATGTGAACAGAATTACTTCACTCGGTGGATTTTAAATGCTTCCGGAGGCCATCGTTACCCGAAATTCCCCCCTTCCCACCTACATCAGCTTCTCAACCGAGTTCATGTAAAAGGGTCCACTTAAGCGTATAAGATTACGATAAAAGATCGGGCATCCCACCAGAAGGCGATCGGTTAGTAAGCATTGTAAACCGGATTAAGACTTAATATCCATCTTTAATGAATAATTAAATTTTGGGAAGAAACAAATAAAAGAATTCTGAATTAAATCTCTGTTGAAATTAGATGAATGGAATAGTCTCAGTGAATAAAATTAGATAGTTTGAAGCGAGTGAATGAATATAAAATAAAAAATAATAATTAAAAAATTCTGAAATTTATAAAATAAAATATTTTAAAATCAGATTCGCTTTGTTTTATATTTATTAGGTTGTGTTAATGGAATAGAAATAAAATGAAATTAACAATACCACAACAAACAAATAAATGTTGTAAAATGCGAAAACTTTTAGAGGACAGGGGTTATCTCCACACACACGAAGCACGGAGGTGGAAATTCAGATTGAGTCCTAAGGGAATTACTGGCCATGGCACAACTAGTTGGGATTGAATCAAAACAGTACTTCCAATTTATCGATAGCATCTACTGGATGCAAAGTTTTCGAATCTTTATCTAATTCGATGCAGTCGCCCAAGAGCTAATATCTAGTATGATATGCTAAAAAGATGACTCTAATTATTATATCTTTGAAGAAGATGTAGTTTTTTTCTTTATCCCAGCATATATATATGTATATATGTGTGTGTGTGTAAAACCAAAAAAGAAACAGGAAAAACTTTATAGTATTTAGAGAGCGCAAATATGCAGCTACTACTAAAACACAGATGAATTGATACAAAAGTATTAGAATCAAGTTAATAGGAAAAACAAAAAATCAAATAAAAATTAAACCAAAAAAATTATAAAAAAATATAAAAAAAGAATCCGGCCTGAAGACTTTTTCAAGGGTCACCCTCAGGCAGGGATTCAAAGAAAGGGATTTTTTCTGTGAGGACATACAGACATTGTCTAATAATGATTCCTCGTGACCCGAAAATCCCCTGAAATTATGCTCAAGAGATATAACATTTTAACAGAAAGGAAATACAAAACAACAAATTAGAAGAAAATAACCACAACAAAGTAAAAATACAATAACAAAAATAACAATAAAAACAAAAAACAGCACTGAAATTAAAATTAAAAACGATAAGGCCAGCACATACCATCAACAGTCAAGGAAACATTAAACTATCGATTGTGATTCCCTGTTTTTAAAAAACTAAAGGTAAATTATGTAAACAGATGTAGGCTCCCAGCGCCATCTATTGAGTGATCCAATATGCAAGGAAAGTTCTATTTTTATTTAAGCCAAAGGATTAATCCCAAACCATACCTGGTTTAATTAAAAAATTGACATTACAGTAATTTCTAGGAAATTCATTTTTAATTAAATTTTTAAGGAGGTGGTTTGATGCTTCAATATAAGAATTTTTATTATTGCAAACCATTTCGATCCTTTTAACTTGTGAGAAAATTATATTTTTGAAAATTTTAGAGTTTAGATTGGAATGGTAGTTACATAGTTTTGTTATTTTAAAGTTGAAATCATCTCTTTTATCGTATATACCAACTATTGTTTTATCATTAGCAATTTCGATTTTTAAATCCAGAAAGGTAGCCTCAAGTTGATTTTTATTTGTATCTTTTAGAATTAAATCTTTTGGATAGCAATTAGTAATAATATTAGTATTGTCGAAGTTAATCAAAAGTAGGTCATCAATATATCTCCACCCGTTTATTAAATTATATTTAATTATTTTTTCTCATAGTAATGCAGGAAAATATTAGCTAAAGCACTTGAGAAAGCTGTTCCCATTGGAATGCCCTTGACTTGTTAATAAAAATTAATACCATTAAACACTAATTTTCAGTAATATTAAAATTACGTAACTCAAGCCAGTTATTTTTAGGAATGATATTTTCATTTAAATATTCGTCATATATAAAAGTGCAGACTTTTATTAATTTTTCATGAGGTAGATTAGTGTATAAATTTTCGAAATCAAAAGTATTAAGTTTATTAATGTTGTTATCTTTAAGAAAATCCAATACTTCTTTGTTACTAGAAATAATAAAGTTGTTTTCATTTTTTATTTTGTCCAGGATAATTTTTAAGTATTTAAAGAAATGTTTACCCGTATAGTAATTATAACTGCCAGTGCTACAGGTTACGAGTCTGAATTTTAATGGATTTTTATGAAATTTAACTGTTGGGAATAAATAAGGATAGTTAAGAGAGCAAGTCTTAGTTTTGGTTTTTTTGCGAAAGCTAGCATTCTTTTATCTAATTTTTTTTTCCCGGTGTTCTTTAACATATAAGTTGCATTAGAGTTATATTCATTAATTAAATGTTCTTTATAATAATATTTACACATTAAACAGAAATTATTTGCTGATTTATCTGTTATTGTAATAACGAATTTTTTTAAAAAAAATTTTTATTTCGTTTTTTAATGTTTCACTAAAATAAATCCCACGTTCTTTAGATCTGTCAAAATCAGTATTCATTTTTATTTTTATTTCCTTTAAAATTCTCACTTTCCATTCCCCGAAACCTTCCGCAGGCCAATAGTATTTTCCAGATAATTTGGTAATAAAAACATCCAAATCATTACCAAAAGAAATCAAAATTTTGTTATGGTTTATTTTTTCTCTTAATCTAAATTTTGTTCCTCTTCCCATCAAATCTCTCTTCAGGCCGGATTCTTTTTTCATATTTTTTTATATTTTTTTATAATTTTTTTGGTTTAATTTTTATTTGATTTTTTGTTTTTCCTATTAACTTGATTCTAATACTTTTGTATATATATATATATATATATATATATATATATATATATATATATATATATATTTGAAGGTGGTTGTTGCAATTGTACAAGCTGATGTGCATTTTTGATAAGTATATGTTTCTTTTTCTTCTGGTTACGAGATGCTAACCCCTTTTTAATAGATATTCTTGTTATCTTTTAATCGTCATTTTGTGGATCTCTTTCATGATAGATAGATAGATTGAATTTATTAATTTAGGCAAATTTTATCTCAAGACAATTCTTTCGTTGTTGGAGTGTAGAAACACATCGTATAAATTTAATCACAAAGGAAATGGCAACTTGTTTATTTAGCTGGTAACATCTTAACTAAGTACAAGTATTGCTTCTCGGAGACGTTCTCCAGTGATCACAAAATGCCACCGAATATTATTATTATATCTTTACTACATCGTATGATATTCAAAATTTGGTAATTGAGGGAAGTGAGTTTTAAGAATAGTATGTGTTTTTATATGCCGCTTTCAGTAGTGTTAAATGGATGAATTTTATTTGTCATTTAATTTTATTAATGTATAAAATAAATTAAAAATTTGATTGACCAAAAATTTCTCGGGATAAACATATTTTTATTTCACTTATTAATAAAAAAAAGCGTTCATTAATTGTTAAGAAAACATCAGTAAAATCTTTCTTATGCGTCAGTATTTGAGAGCAAAACTTCGGACATTTGCAGCATAAAAATAGTTATAACATAAAAAAAATGTTGTTATCACATATGAAATTGACTATAAATCATTATAGGAGATATATGCTTGAAAGCAAAACTGTATTTCATATTTTATTCAATAAAACATCACTGCATATTTGAATAACTTTTTTTAAAATTATTCGTAATATTTAAATTTGAAATATATTTTCATATAAAATATTAAGAAACGCAAAACTCCCTTTGAATTCTATTTTAATTTTAAGTATTAGATTTTTTCAGCGTGGTTCGGCATTAAAATATTTTCGCATTTAATATGACTAATATGCTAAGTCATTTTTCTGAAAAATACGATACATAAAACCTTTTACAAAGCATATATGATGAAATAAAAGATAAATAAAGAAAAATGGTTTTAGAGTATTTCGAGGACTTAATTTTTCCCAGAAAAGAAACACCTATAAATCTTCTGATTTCAAAAAGATATGCGATACATTTTGTTAAAAATAAAAACGTCATAACTAAACATTGTATAGAAATGAAATTCAAACTACAAAAATGTAAACTTTTTAGATTTAAGATGATGCAATTTTTTTGGAATGATATCCTCTGGGTTTTATTTATTTATTTATTTATTGTAGAAGAAAGGGCAATAAGCTGGTTAGTTTCTCAAAACCTGAAGCCTCAACTGTTCTCGAATATTTGTTTCATTTGCTGCAGAGGGCAGTGGTATTGCTCCCGTTTGAATGATTGACAAATGTTTTGTTTTAAACATTCATTTTAATAAAAAAACAACTGATAAATGGATATATATTAAATTCTAAAAGACATTGAAAAAGAAATGGTAGAATAATTCAAAGTTAAAATTAATCTTGATATATTTAATTTTTAAAGGATTATAATAATAACAATGGTAAAAGACATAGAGCAGAAATGAAAGTGATATCACTGAAATCATTTTCATTAATGAATTAAAAAGGAATTCTTCTGGTATAAATATGTCTGACACTCTTGTGGAAGAAAATGCAAAATTTTATCTAACTTTCAATTAATTGAATATTTAATGAATTGTTGAGCTTCTAAAAGTTTACATAATTTTTCTCTTAAATAATAAGTATTCGAAATTTCTATGAATTCTGAATGTTTAGATGGAGTGGAATATACATACATACCTAGCCACAGAGACTTATATTTATAATAAGAATTTAAGGAGAAAATCAACCACATCAAAATATTCAATCCAACAGGCTTTTAAATTAAATAAGAAAAAAAAATGTGTGAAAGAATTTCTAAACTGCATCCTATGGCAATAACGAAAATGTGTAATTTATAAGTATGTATTGTAAATTATTGTGTAAACCATTTATTCTGAATTTGAGTAGTTAAATACTGATGACATATCTAGGATTTGAAACAAGAATTAGCATAATATGTACAGTGCTGTGACCGGGGAACTCTGTCTTTATATAAGGTGCTTGTTGATGCTTGATTCCTTTGGAAAATGGAGTGTTCATTGGTCAGAAATATCCGATCATTGATGACATATTTAAGGAGCACGTGTTTTTATACGAAGTAAAAATTGACGCAGCATGTACAATAATTGGATTAGAGGGCTTCTGTTTTTTTATGTGTTTTTTTTTCATGCAGAATATTCTATGAGGACTAAATTTTTCCATTTCTTTCTATAATGGAGGACAATGGAGGAACATATGAATATTGATGGTATATCTAAAGGACAAAAACTTTTGTAGTAGGCTAGAATTGGGGAATCAAACGTGTGCTTGGAGTTGTGTTGAATCCTTAATTTTCACTATTACTAATGTGTAGATTTAGATTTGTGTGACTTATAAATCAAAATAATAAGGTTTGCCTCAGAATTTCATATTGTTAACAATGACTTTTTCTCACTTTTCCATTCTACGACAAAATATACAAATATTAAAATAATTTCAATCCATTCTCTTTAGTTTTAATCATGCATTTAAAGTGATATTATTCTTTTATTGCAGCATACTAAATACTTTTCCAAAGATTTTTTCTGGAATTTCATGAAGTCAAATAAGTAGTTCAGAAGGTAACGCTTAATTCCTTATAATATAAAGTGCGTCTCAAAAGTATATGGGCATGCGATTTTTTGAAGTAACGGTTGAAAAAATAAAGCAATGATCACGAAAAAAATAATTATCATATGGAATCATAAAATACGTATATTACAATACAGAAATATTATACTTGTATCACAGATTGTGTGTAAAAAATAAAATTCAAAATATGATGTCCCAAAAATATATGGACAATGAAAAAAAAATCTTTTATTTCTTCTGTACCAAAATATTTGCATACTCGGAGGTCTATACATCTGACGTAACAACTTCGTAGTATAAAATCGCAGCTCGTTCTTCAATTCTCGAGTAGTTGAAAAATGCCTCGCAACGTTCAATTCTCTACTGCTGATATAGTTAAAATTTGGCGTTTAAAAGCTCAAAATGTTAAAATTTCTGTTATAGCTAAACAAATGAAGCTTAGCAAATCTGCAATTTAAAAAAAATTGTCTAGAGAGAAACTTAGCAAATCTGCAATTTAAAAAAAATTGTCTAGAGATGCAAATTTTACTGTAAAAAAGCGTCCAGGAAGACCAAGAAAAACATCCTAGCAACAACATAGATAGATTTTGCACGCAGTTTCAACCCAGAAGTCTATTCGTGAAATTACGAGGACTTTAGCGTTTCCAATTTCAAGATCTACTGTTCATCGTCGCATACAGTCAAGCAAATTTCATAGATACCGCAGAATACATCGGACACCTATGCTGAAATTGCACCACAGAAAAGCACGCGTCCTTTGGGCTAAAAAGTACATGCATTTGGAAGGATGAATGGTTAAATGTTTTCTTCAGTGTTGAAACAAAATTTAATTTAGATGGCCCTGATGGCTGGGCCTACTACTGGCATGATTTACGACGAGAGCCTCGTAAGTTCTTAGTCGATAACAAGGAGGGGGTTCCTAGGAGGGAAAAACTGGAAATTCAAATAGGAAAATGCATCGATTCACACCTCGTACTCAACAACAGCTTGGTTTACTCAGAATCAAGTGACTGTTACAGACTGGCCAGCTATTAGCACATACCTGAATCCCACGGAAAACCTTTGGGGAGTACTTGCATGGGATGTGTATACTCATGGTCGTCAGTTCTCGACTATTCCTGAAATTAAAGCAACAAGTAGAGCATTGTTGGTTTTCTTTAGAGCCACACTTTCTTCAAAATTTAGTTCGAAGTATGCCTGATAGGATTTTCAATATATTTAAAAGAAATGGCTCCAGAATTTGAATTTAAATACAAAATATTTGACAAGTCCATATACTTTTGGGACAGCCAATTTTTATTATTAATTTTTTACATATATTCTATAAAAACTATACTGTATTTCTTTGTTGTTATAAACTTATATTATGATTACAGATGCTTATTATTTTTTTCATGATAATTGCTTCATTTTTTGAACTGTTACTTCAAAAAAGCGCCTGTCCATATACTTTTGAGACGCACTTTAGCAGTTGATATGTAAATTTCTAAAATACAAATAGATTATTGAATTCTTCTAATGTGAAGTTTTAATAAAGAATCATAATACATAAGCTTATTCCATATGTTTAATCAAATATTAAACACAATGAATTATTTAATATTCATCGATAAAATGATACAGCGTAACATGCTGAAGACTATTAGCTTTTACTTGAAACTTCTCCAAACAGGATTCTGAAAGTAATAAAGCATACAGTTTTATGAAAAATGAAATATGTAAATCGTTTTAATAGGCAATAGTTAAAATTAAAACCACTGTTCTTATGTAGAAATCTTGAACATAACATTTTCTAGGTATACATCTTTTTAAACATTAATTTTCTGAAGCTCAGTAACCTGTAAATTATAAAAATTTCGTAGCTTCCCCTTAAAATCTCCTAATTGTGCATAATTATTAATAATCAATAACAAAATTAGCCATCATTCTATTACAAATAGTATTATATCAAAGGAATTTTTCTCCATCCATAGTATCTCCATTAAGCGTTTTAAATGCTTGAAAAATTTATTTTCTTTCATTTTTTCCATAATATATATATATATATATATATATATATATATACATATATATTCCTTATTACACCTACACACGCAAATGATAGGAACGAAGTTCCGTTGCTGCTTAGATTTGCTGACACAATGCATCAAATTCGGCATGTTTCAAATTAACAAATAATTTAAAACAGAAATTCATATATAAATTTATTTCCATTATTGGAAATAGTCGTCAAGCATAAACAAATGTTTGCAATTATGAAACCAAATAAGTCTTTTTTAAAATTCTAGATTATTAAATTTAATATTTGATCAATTTTGATAATAACATATCTATCGAATTTCGAAAAATGTACAAAGTGCCTGAAAAATATTAAATTTACCATTGACGTTTTCTTTTTTACATTATATTATCAAATAAATCTAAATATTTATTAAAATTGAAGCTTTTTTTTTAACAAAAACTTAAAACTGGTTTTGGCATTTGTTTTTCGTGACCAAAGATATATTTAGTATCATTCTCCACGAAAAAAAAAAAAAGTTAAGTTTGACGTGGGCGTTTTTATAGCCTTGTTATATAACAATTTAATCAATATTACTTAAGATCATATTAATTTGCACCCATAAAATTAAAATAAGATTTTATTAAATAATTCAGTATCCATAGTAAGCATTTTATGAAAACAAATCAAGAAAAATCAAATTTTATAATCTTGAAATAAAGTTATTTAAAGCACATTGAGTAACGTATATAATAAAGAGAAAATAAATTATATGTTTTAAAATGCTTTAATTTGACTTGTCAAAGTAGGGTATAATTGAAACCAATTGCTGATACTTATTACAATCAAATTTCTCCCAATTTGATGTGATTTTATCGACGAAATTTCAGCACCTTTATCCACATATTAGATAATAGAATATCTTTTGAGTATGGAAATACATTAGAAACACTGATAATATTTCTTTCCGCGCTCGTACAAGTTCATTAAGGTCGCTCTCCTAAAATGGTGAAACTAATTCAAAATGTCACAAAACGGAACGTCCATCTTATTAGTTCCCAATATTCTCAATATATTCATTATTAATAATTCAACATTTGTTTAACTGGCGAAACTGCATTTATGGAATCTGGCAGATTTTTTTTTCGATGAAAATTAGATCTATTTGCGCTATAACTTTGAGATGCCTAACTAGATTTTGGCAATAGAAAAGACGATAAAATTATATTTATCGTGTCAACTTAATCATGGGGTTCGTTTAATTTATGTTATATTGTTCATAGATAAACACCTAAAATAGCTGTAATTGCTTAGATTGTAAAGATAATTATACAGGCTGATTATTATGAATAACTTATTAGAGAAATCATGTTATTTGTGTAGCTTATTTTGAGAAGCAAGCGCTATTGATTTCCATGAACAAGTAAGTAAGAAATTGTATTTTCTGGTACGTGAATGGATTTGGATTTATCTTTTGCTTTTTGATGGTAATTACTCAATATTTTATTATAATTTCCAACAAAAGTGGGTGTAGATTTATTCTATTTTATCAATTGCTAGCATAATGAAATCTCTGAAATGCTTAATGATTTGCGTACTGAATTTGTAATTATAGACAAGTATCACATTATAAAATTCTCATGACTGCAACAGTTATCTGTAATTCTAATTGTTGGAAATATTTAAACAAAATTACAATCAGATTTAAAAACTGTTATTTTTTTTTAACGTTTTTCATGTTTTTTTTTATTTTATATTGCTTAAAGTTGAAACTTACTCTCGTATTTATCTTTACTCGGCATTTTATTAACTTTTTTATCTCATTATTCTTGTGTATAAGGGGGGCTTCATAAAATATCAAGCCCAATTCATTTCAAATCTTGAATTTAGGCAAAGAGCTAACTGAAAGTCAACTGATTAAAAAAACAATAATTTTAAGCATCCATCGTAATTAAGAGAGCCTAAATTTTATTTATCCAGGAATAAGTTTCTATAATGTGAATAGAAACATAATCGCATTCATCGTCCTATTCAGCCTATAAATGAACTCTGAAATTTTATAATGAAAAAGGATTGATTCTGCCGAATATATAAGTACTAAGGAACTACTATTAGAAACTTACAATTAAAAATTTGCCAGTTTATAGGACCGTGTGAAATGAATCTAAATAATTTTTTAAGAAATTATTCTTTAATTTGAAATGTTTCTGATTTTGAAGGTTAATTATAGCAATAGGATTTTAGAAAAATAAGAACACATTTCGTATGTATATGAGGAGACTCTACTCTAATCTCTGACCAATAACTAATTTCTAAATTGTTAGAGACATGTATATCAGCTTTAAAGTAACTGTGCTTTGAGTGAATCACTGAATGTAATACTGCTCAGAATTATGATATATATATTTATACATTTTCTGGTACAAATTAATCATATAAATTAAAATATTGTTGAAACATCAATGGTTTAAACAATAACACTTTGACTATTCTGTATCAATATTGACAGAATTATAAAAGATAGAGTAAATAATCTAAATTTCGTGAATTATTAATGTTAAATTTATTGACTGCATAAAAATATAATATAAATATAACATTTTATGTTAACTTAAAATTTTTTCGGTTAGAACTAAATGTTTTACTTCACAATTTAGAGAATTATAATAATAAATGCACTGTACGTACACAAAATTTCCTGGAAATTTCAGAATTCAAGTGCATTTCAAAATGCTTTATTAAAAAAAAAATTCAAATGACATAATGAGTTGCAAAGAATAGTGTTCCCATTTTCACAATCATCTAAAATCTACGTAATTTAAATAATATGTATAAAACCATCGCTTTCAGAAGAATTCCAGTTAAGCAAATGCTTACGTCATCTGGTCCGAGATTCAGTGTAAATAAAAATTATATCAATAAGTACGCAAGACAATAGTAAGAGTAATCTGAATCGTTATACAAGAAATATGAGTGCATGATATGTATATATAAATAAATGCTGTAATAATGCTGGATTAATGATATACATAATACAATACCAGGCATTTCCTTCGCATGATAGAACGCCTAAAGATTAAGGCCATAATCAAGGTCCCAGGAATCTCTAAACAATTAGGTCCGTGTCCATTTCCTTTGTCGTGGAACAGTCAGTAATAGAGAAATAATCCCTTTCTGTTACAACGGAAAAAAGAATTAAAAGGAATAATTTTATGAATGGATAAAGACAAGTATCAATGGCATGGCGTTACTAATGCTTTATATTTACATATTGTTTATTTAAAGAGTAGAGGGGGTCAGCTCCTATCAAGGTTCACTCGATAATTTCTAAACCGTTCTTTTTATTTATATCGATATATACATATAGTTACAAATCTAAATATTTTTTTATATATTGGGAAGAATTCTATTTTATGCTGCTTCAATCACTAAATGTATTTCTGAAAATGTTATGAATTTTAACAGTATATTGTTTGTAAAATATTTATTGGGAAACCCTAAGAGTGGGCACCCTATATATTCTGTATAGGAACCATTAAATGCAATTTCAATTTTTTTATAGAGAAATGTTGGTCATATACAAAAATAACTGGACAACTTATGGATGTAATCCATATAAACATATTTCGAATAGCGTTCTTCAACATCTCGTAGATAATTAATTAAATATTTTTCAAATATGTTTGGAAGATAAATTTGAAAAGTGGTTGAAATATTTTTGTTTAGCAAATAATGTACCCTTTCGAGTTCTGAGTTTAATTGTTTTTTGACATAAAACAGCTGAAATACCCAGCTACCAGTTTTAGTGTCTTTATTTGAAACAACGTAATCAAAAGAGTAGTGTGAAGGGAATTTGAAAAACTAACTCACTCGATTAATAAAAATCAACTAGGCATGTTCAATACATTTTTTTAACTGTACGAGATACAAATATTTGTGTCTTCAAGTATTTCTAAAAAAGACTTTTCTTGACATTTGCTATTAAGGTTGACTGCCAATTGAGGCTAATTAAGGAATGGAGAAAGAAAACATATCACTTCTTATTTTGGCCATTGAAAATTTTGTTGCTTATTTCAATATGAGAGGGGTTTTCGAAAATGAGAATTCTAAATTAAAAATTCAAATTAGAACTCTAATAGCCATAATTTCTTCTCCAGGTAGGCTGAAATTAACATTTGAATCTTTTTGACTTACTCAACATAGAAGATTTTAAAAAAAACTCTGGCATCCCAATTTTGTAATCCCAAACAGTGACAGAATAACGTGTCGTCATTTTTCCATTTTGTCGAAAATGATACTTAAAAATATTTTGGGAACTATGAAATTTTAGTAGCTGTCTGTTTAACACAGAAAGGATGTATTCAAACTTACTTAACGTGATATTTTACCAACTTTTCATAAATGAGTTTTTCCAAAATTTCCCCGACTCTATAAAAGAGTTTTCTTTGATTCGAAATCTGAAGGAAAACGTATCTTCTTAACTTTAAATACAGCAATAACAAACAACAAACTCTGTGCTTGAAATATTCTTAAAAATAATTATGGTGTAATATGCAGCTACTTGTTACAATTTATCATGTTTTTAAATATAATTATTTCTATTCAAATAGATAAATTTTTTTTCTGCCCTTTGGATGGAGCAAATAGAATTTAACTGAAATTTTGGTTTGACACTGAATAAACTTAACGCCATTGTATCTTGAAGAATATCGTATTCCAAATATTGCCATTTTGTGAAAAAACTGCTTTTGGATTTATTTTACGGTTATGTACATTTATAATCTTGTAAACTTATTGAAAAATTAGAAAATAGCAAATGTGTCTAGTATGTATTTCCAAGTGTATTTTAAGTGTAAATATAATTTTTCATTCAATTTCGATCTTAAAAATAATGTCAGTGTTGTACAAATAATCTGAGGAAGTTCAATGAAAAATAAATGCTTTGGAAAGTTGTAATGAAAGTGTATTTTACAGAAATTTGAATATTCATCAGAGTTCCATAATAGATTAAGGTGTAAAATTTTAAGTGTTCAAGCTCTATATTTTATGATTGAAAATTTTAATCCATTGATGGGCATTTTATAATCATTAATGTCCTATCTCCATTGTTACTCACACATCATTTGCTAAGATCAATATATTTTAATAGTATTAGATGAAAGATCAATTTTTCATAACATAAGGATTTGCCTGAACGCATCTATTATCGCTCATATCATAATTGTTTTGTTCTCCAAGGACAGCAAATGTTTATCTTATAGTTAAGATAAACATTTGCTGTCCTTGAGAATAAAGAATGTAAAGAATGATATTTTATCATTCTTTATTGTCTTTCCACGTTATTAAGTCTTTCTTTCAACTAAGACAACTTAATTTAAACATTATTTACATTTTCTTAAAATTCTATTTTGTTTTGTTACGTGGTGTTTAACAAAGCTTTAAATTTGAAATTTTCATAGAGTGCAGACTTGCTAATCGCGTTGCGACAAAACGATGAAATCATGGTTTATTGAAGAAATTTGTTAATTTTGTTCTGGAAGATTATATGGTATCATATTTATATCTATGGATTAAAGTGTAAGATGGTCACAGCTATTAAAGTGATTACTAGTTAACTCGTCTAAGATTATAAACTTAGTCGACAGATCGTTATCTCATAAACCTTTCTAACATATTTTCTGAAGATTTGAAAGAAAGAGATTAAAATGTGTATAGAAGAAATTATGGAGACGTATTTTTCCCCCTTCACACAATATACAAATTTATATTGAGGTCCTCTAAAATTTAAACTCATGATTTTGATAAATATTTATAATTCAGATCTCTTTGCTAAAGAAATCTATTTTTGTAACTTTTAATATTCTATTTTCTACATATTCTATTTTTTTGTATATTCTATTCTATAATATCCTAGAAATCTATTTTTATTGCTTTGGGACTACTTTAAATACACCGATAAAATTTCTGATATGGCTCTTACATTGAGGCAACAGCAAATGTGAGTTCAATTTTTAAGTCAGATGGTAAATGTCCATATTTTCATCTATGTGTATGAATTGCAAGAATTCTTAAACATAACAAGGTCAATGAAATTTTGCATAAAATATGTGATACAAATATGAAATTTTGCATAAAGTTTAATGGCATGATACTTAAAATCAAATACCATACATCTCAGATGATTTACACTACTTTAAGTGATAACGTATTTTAGACCCTTTTGTAGTACGAGTAAGTAATCCAATTTGATCAAAATAAAAAATAAATAAATCAGTAATAATTAAAACATTATTGACAATTTTTCTAAAAAGAAATGAGAATGTACATTCCATATCTTTAGTGCTATGTTCCTTTTTTTTCTTTAAATATGTGTTTTTAACAAGTGTAAAATGTTGCTTCATCTTACAGTATATTAATGATGTTGACAGCTTTGTATGAAAGAAAAAAAAAACAGATTTTACATAACTTTTAACCATTCAAACTCTTAGCGACTTCATTTATTCAATTGGAATTATTAACTGTGATGAAAGAGGCGAAGCTTATATTTAGAGGCAAGAGTGTTGTAATTAATATAATACTGTTGCATCTAAATAGACGAGGGATTTTTTATTTATTTTTAAAAATATTTTGCACTTTAAGTATTGGTGCATAATGTTAATTTTATGCAAGGATCATAAGCAAATTTATACCCTAGAACTATCTTCTATAATGTTATTTATAGATAATTTTAAGTTTGTTTCAATTGCCTTCTTAATCCTTCGTTTTCTGAGTAATGACATTTCGAATTACTTTTGGAATCAATCAACTTATTTGTGTTTTTAGCACCTACCGATTAAAATGAAGGAGGTTGGTGACCGTTTTTATCCGAAATAGACGCCAACAAGAAATTGGCGAACATTTGCAATGTGTTGAATACTGCCTAAATTAAAGAATGACTTTAGGATTTGGCGCAATTTTGTTCTCTTTGTGAGTTTCGATTTACATTTCCTGCAAATTGCAAATAACATATTTTTTTAATAATTTAGAATTCGTTTGATTTAACGAACTGAAGAATTCAAAAACAATAAACAAAGTATCATTTTAAGCCTATTTACCCTTATTAACTTATAAATATTTTAAGCAGATTTATCCTTATTGGTAAATAAAATTGTTTTGATTTGATTCATCTAATGTTCAAGGTTCGTATAAAGAAAATATTTCAGAACAGTTTCAAATAAATAATAAATTATATTAATCGACTTTAATAAAAACATAAACAACATATTGATCAAAATATTTACTATTTACATGAAGAAAATTTAATTGAATTGCTAGCTTTTGCATCTGCATCTCCTCCAGCATCTATCTGTTTTAGTTACAAACTAAAATATACATATATGTTTCACAAAACTACTGAATAATTTTCAATATCTTAAGAAATTATCAAAGTTTACAGATGTACTGAATTATATGTTATTAATTAGTTTTCGGCAAAAATATTTGCCTAAAGCTATGCATTAACATAAATAAAATTTTTAATCTCATCTTTTAGTATACATGTCTAAAGATTTCTTGGAGTTCCCCACCCCCCATGAGCTTTGCAATATATAATTGTTCGCGAGAAAATATGCAGTTTCTAAGTTCATAAATGAAACATTAAGATATTAATGATTTAAAGAGAAGGCACATTAAAAGATTGTATTATCTTATTAATAGATGCTCTCTTAATGCATATATTTTAGAGTTCTTCTTTCCCTTCGATTAGAATTAAATTTGACACAGATTTACGGTTGTAGTCACAAAATATCTTATCAATTTTTATTTATTTAAGTCATTTTGTTTTTGAGCTACACCATTTACAAGCATGTGAAAATGCTGACTGAAAAAAATTTAACTCTTCAATAGATCTTATTCAAAATTTGATTAAGGTCTACGCTATATATATATTATAATTATGTGACAATTTTCATTTATTGTTGATTTGTCTCATTTATGTGCATGCAAAAGAACTGGCCAATAGACGGTCAATCCCTGTATGGATTAAAATTTGATACACCTCATAATTTAGATTATAAACCTATGCATTTCCTCGTATCTTTCTAGATATTTTACGTTTCCTATTTATCGTGTTCACAAGTATTGGGACAACTGAACGGATATATTTTCATTCCGTGGATATCACTAAAAATTATTTTATATAAATATACAGATTCCACGTATAAGTTGTATAACAATTATCATCCTTTAAATTCAAAATGGGTTTTCGCTATCCTGCACATAGACGGACTAGCGTAACTCTTAAATTGTTTCTATAACTCAGGAAGGTCTGAATCGGGGAAATTTCTCAAAATATCGATAATGAATATTTCAATCATTGCAATATTTTCTCTTTCAATAATTTGTATATGGAAAAAAATACATAAAGGTCATAATATTAACTATTGTTATAAACATAATTTCAAACCTTCGATAGTACGGTTATCAATAACATTAACAGATACATTTTTGAACTGCATGCGACTGAATGTCAACGCCCATAGTAATAAATGTATTTTTTGACAAAACCTTTATTAAAAAAACTGTTTTATTTTCAGAACATTTAATATTTCATTTGAGCATTGATGTTCAAAGCTTATTTTACATCAAATAATAAAATCTAGTGTTTGGGTTTTGAATCTAAATGATATGATAAACAAGGGCAAAATATCCGAATTCTTAGTACTGTGATATAAAAAGAGACCACAAATTTATAAATATAAAAGGCAAAAGAGAAAGAAAATGTTTGATGATATAAACATTTTGCCATTGTAACCGGTTGGAAAAAAATGTATGACAATGCTTAAAAATAGACATTTTTCTTTAAAAAAATAATTTTTAACGAATTCACGCTAAATAAATACCAGCATAAAAAATCTATTTTATATCTGCTACGTTAAAAATATAATACGCTATCATTTGATACAAAATTAAGTCAAGTAATAAAAGAAATTGCAACAATATTAAGGTATTTTTACGACAAAATAGGAGAGTGCGTGAAAATCTCCATAGAAAGGAATGTCTACTTTGTTAAAATATGTGAATGAGGGATGTGATTTGATAAATCATTTAATTGTTTAAGCTGCAATTCAATTAATTTTTAAAAGTTGATGAAAAATAAGGAAATTAGGTACATGGATTAATAATCACAGAAAAACAATTTTTAACTTTAATATGGTATAAAAATAACTTTGGTTCGATTATCTGTTTCTAACTTTACGAAATTATACAAAAAGTCTTTACAAATATCATAAAAAGTGTGAAGCGAATTCAAGACTGCATTTATCTATCCATATATACAACATTATGTATGTATACGATATTCTAATCTCTTAGATACAAAAGAACATACTGGCTATTTCGTAAATACAAATTCGAACTTGAAGGAGTGACAGAACATTCTTAAAAATTATAATTGTCATAGTCAGAAATTCCACCCACACAATGATACATAAAGACACAAATTGGACAAATAAACGTTCTACATAATATGGTATTCTAAAAAGGAGTACAATAATGAATATAAAATGCATAGGTGTTCAATGTTAAGAATTGATGCATGCACGATATCCTTCCCAGATGGCTGAGCATTCTATTCTAAAAAGGAGTACAATAATGAATATAAAATGCATAGGTGTTCAATGTTAAGAATTGATGCATGCACGATATCCTTCCCAGATGGCTGAGCATTCTATTCTAAAAAGGAGTACAATAATGAATATAAAATGCATAGGTGTTCAATGTTAAGAATTGATGCATGCACGATATCCTTCCCAGATGGCTGAGCATTCTATTCTAAAAAGGAGTACAATAATGAATATAAAATGCATAGGTGTTCAATGTTAAGAATTGATGCATGCACGATATCCTTCCCAGATGGCTGAGCATTCTATTCTAAAAAGGAGTACAATAATGAATATAAAATGCATAGGTGTTCAATGTTAAGAATTGATGCATGCACGATATCCTTCCCAGATGGCTGAGCATTCTGAAAGTCACCTGGGTTTTCACGAACCGCAGCCGCAGCAATATCTGTTTGCGCTAGTGTATAATGTCAGATTTCCTGGATATTTATAACAATAATTTTTGAAATCCTAGAAAAGTCAACCGTTGAAAAATCAGATGGTATAGGAACATAGAATTCTTCTACGCCCAAATATTTGGTTCAAAAATTCAAGGGAATTTTTACTGATTAAGAAAATATATATTTGGTATCAAACGTATATGGGAATACCGTTTAGCAAAGAATGATGAGGTGCTGCTGATGGTATTATTTAGTAATAAGATGTACGGGCAGGAAAAACAATGACGATATTCGGCCACATCTTAATAGAGAGGGATATTGTGTGGTATCTATGTGTTGCATATAGGCATGCGCTATGAGTGTTCATTCAATTTCTCTGCAAAAAATTTATGTTACTTAATAAAACATAACTTAGAAACTGGGCCTTCCCTTCAGAAGAAAGTATTGTGCAATCGCGATATATCATAATCCATTGGATAATCCTATCGTGGTATTTACTGGGATCTTTGATGACAAAATTATGTAATGCTTCATTCTGATGATCACATTTTTTAGTTATGTAAGAACGTCATAGTCTCACAATGCATGAGTTCGTTATAAAATTGACTAGATTCCGTATTTTTCATACTCACTTAACACACAAATAACTTTTATTCGGCAATCGAGCTCCTATATGCTTGAGATACCAAGAAGTTGTAACAGTTCTTAATATTGTAATAGAATGTCCTGATTTGAATCTTCATCGTTTACATTTTTTAAATTCTTTATTATTGGACACAGGAATGTTGGAGAAAATCCTCACAAAGAACGTTTGATATTTTTAAAAGCAATTGGATTTTACCATCTTTCTTAAACTCCATATTATTTAAATTGTATAACGTATCATCTTTTCATTTTATAGTTTTATTGAAGAATTTTGATACTTTTGTTTTTAAGGTCTTAAAGTTGAAGGCTCTTTCAATTTTTTAAAATAATTATTTATATCAAATCATATGCTTGTCTCTATATAGTCTTTTTTGGATCTTGTGCCATTCAAATCGACAAACCAAACCAAACCAAACCAAGCAATATTGTCATGTTTATCAACAAGTGCAGGAACTGTGGCGATAAGAATTCAATTTTCAGCACCCGATGTAAAGTTTGGTATGATATTATAGATAGTTTATGATGCACAAAAGGAAACATTTGAAGATTTGGTAAATGTTGTTTTGGACATTTTTTTCTGGCACCATCGTACAGCAGCATGTCCATTTAGGCCATGATAAAGTAAGTTATTATATAAATATGTTAACTGCTCTCTCAGTAAATCTCTACAATTTCTATCTCTTATCAATTCACTATAAAAATTATCATAGAGTGCCGTATACCATTTTATATATCCTTGTCAAATTTCAGCTGGAGACACTTAATATTTTTAAAACTCAGCAATATTATACATACATTATTTGAGATTTTTAGTAATTAAAAATTTTATCTGATTAATTTCTGCGAATAAAGTTGAAAAATTCAGGTGATCAAAGTTTTCTTAATGTACTATATTTAGAAATAAAATATAGATTTTTTAATTCCTTTCAATCTACTTTCATTAAATTTCCTTTATGTCGATTTAATGCACCAGTTATTTTTCATTATGGAGAATATTCGATACTTAAAATGAATGAAGAATTGCAGCAGCATCATGCCTCTATCATTCTCTTATTGAAACAAAATAGCGTAAACTAGGTACGTGAAGAAAAAAATCTGAATTGAATGCCAGAGAATGTAATCTTCGAGACATAATATATTCAGAAAAGGTTTTTTTTTTTTTTTTTTTTTTTTCCTGAAATTATATGCAAGTGTAGAATTGAAACTACATTCGGTAATCGAATTTGATGTTATTGCCAACAGCTGAACAGTAGGAGTATAGTTGTATGAAATTGCATCTTCAACATGCCATGTACGGAAAAGAAACTTTAAAAAACACATCATTTTTTTTAATTCAGTGAAAGAAAGAACATCCTCCACCGAATGTAGAAGAATGGGTTCCAATGATTTTCTGAGACAAAAAATTACTTTAATATCTCTTATAAAAGGCATATTTCAGACCCAGCTATGAAAGGATTTCAATACTGATTACGCATCGATTACTTACAAATTTTGGAGTTCTCGAATACTCGGAAATAATGTTTCTGACAAAGGATATGGCTAGGGATTGCAATACCGGTATACCGGGATACCGAATACCGGTATTTTGAGCCATTTGTACAATTTTGTAATACCGGTATTCACAAGTTTAAATATCGGTTTTTTGGTATTTACTAAATATTTTTAAAACTGTCTCCACTATAAGTTCAGGGATCGCCAACATAGCAAAATAGTATAAGTTTTTGTTTTTGTCTCCCTAACGGGCGAAATTAATTAGCTAATTAATTGCTTAAATCTAAATTAGAGAAACATGGATTATCTCCGAAAAGAGATATTGTATCCATAACGATGGAGCAACAGTCATGAAAAAAGTTGGAAAGCTGATTGGTGCAAATCAGCAGTTGTGCTATGCACATGGAATTCAATTAGGAGTAATAGGTGTATGATATGGCGTATTGCAACTTCTGTTCTTAACTTTGAATAACAAAATATTTATCCATATTCTAAAGACTAAGCTTCCTCAAACTAAACTGAATTTGGCACACTATCCGTCTGAATTCCTTCGCTCTTTCGTATTGTATTTCTTTTAAATTCAAAACGGCCAAACTTAAGGACAATAGAAGATAAATATTTCTCTTCCCCTTCTTTTAATTGAAGTGTTCATTTACGTCGAGGAGATTCTTGTATCGCCATGTTTCTAACTTACAAAATATTACTAACTAATAAGGAGTTGTGCAAAAATTGTAATAACATTTTAGAATTTCTAGAAAATTCATTTTTTAGTACTCTATATAATTATAACTTGTTAATGAATAAAAGACATATTTGATGTGGTAACACAACTTTAAAATGATACTTTCAAATGATACTTTACTAATTATACTTAATTTTTAAAAAATCATTGTTGCCTCATAAAATTTATTCTATCATTTTTTTTTCAATTTAAGTCTTATTAATCTAAATAACTCTCTTTAAACACTTAAAAACATCTAAGATATTTTTTAAAAATTTAAACAAATAAATTTATTTCCGAAAAAAATGTTTGGGTTATTTATTAGTATTTAAAGAGAAGAAAGCTCTTAAGTTAAAAATTCATTGAGATGTATGCAGTGCATAAAAATAATTTTAATTTTAAAATAAATTACCAAAATTTATTAAATATTTCAGAATAAAAAAATGCAGAACAGCAGAAGATGAAGCTTAGGATAGAGAATAATTACTTGAAAAAAATATTCTCTTGTTAGCTAACATTTACAAATATTGTATTGATATTTACCAATGTAACCAACTCAAAAGTTCTTTTTCCCTTTCAAATGCCTTCGGATCCCCAGAATTGTTGTTTAACACAAAATGTGAACATCACAAAACAAAATCTAATTTTATTATATTCGGGCATTAAAACAAGAGATTTTTAATAGTTAGTAAAAAAGGCTAAATGTAAATTAATGGTGGATTTACACTCACCTAGTTACAAGATTTCAGTAAGATCAAGCATGCTTTGAGAGAGAGGATAATAACATGCTCTTACCTCGGCGGGACAGGTAATTGCTTCTGTAGTTTCTGCGCATACATGGGTTTTACTGGGTGGATTGTAGCTGACTGAATATAAACCCTTCTTAAGCATCTGAACTCAAACACTTTCTGGAGATATTAATCAACCGTGGCAAGGGGAGAGGGAGTAATCATTGTCAGAAAGATAAAGTCGTTCCGCACCGTTTTTTGCCCCTGATTTAAAAAGGGGAAGGAAGTAACAAGGATGGATTGTAGCTGACTGAATGTAAACCCACCCTACTTAAGCATCTACCCTCAAACACCAATCAACAGTGGCAGTGGGAGCGGGAGTAAGGGAGTAATCATTGTCAAAACTATAAGGTCGTTCCGCACCGTTTCATGCTCCTGTTTTAAAAAGGGGAAGGAAGTAGCAAGGATGGATTGTAGCTGACTGAATGTAAACTCTCCTTAAACATCTGCCCTCAAACTCCTATCAACAATTGCAGTGGGAGAGGGAGTTCTCCTATCTGATACGGAACTCCTATCAACAGTTGCATTGTCAAAAAGATAAGGTCGTTCTGCACCATTTTGTACTCCGGTTTTAAAAAGTGGAAGGAAGTAGCATATAGCATTTCGACAACTCTGCCGTTTTGTAGATGTCTTAAAGTTTAGTTTTCTCGGTCGAATTGGGAGTCAGAAAACTATAGAATGAATCTTGCATCCTTCTCGAAGAATTATATTTCTCAATTTTTTCCTTAATTGCGAATAATGGATTTTAGTCGATTTATTTGAAATTATATATGCAACTATATGTTTAGATTGAGATGCATTCACTTAAGGAATATAACGTGCCTCTTATGGATATGAAATAATTATGAATTGAACTCTATTCAATTATAAATTTTCTTAATGAAAAAAGTAATTATCAGGAAGCCAGCATCAACGAAATAGATTAACAATGTACAGTAATCCGTGTGCTAATTCTGGGATACTGAGATGTCAAATTGTAATTAAGGAAATGGCAATGCTACGAAAGCGCAAGTTAAAGTTGCACTCTTTGGCAATAATAAATTTATCAGCACGAGATATCAAACTGTAGTTTCACGAAACTGAGAATAATATCATAAAAATAACACAAGCATAATACACCCCATTTTTTAATTTCAGAGGTACATCATGATGTTTCCTTCTTCTATATAGAAATACAGATAAGAGACTATCTTCATACGCAACAAAATGTACTAAATTCATCTATCAGATGTATTAGACGGTATAAGAAATAAATATATTCTAATACATCCGATAGATAATTTATTTTTATAAGATCTCAGATCAGAGTGTTGTTTTTCGAAATTAAAATCCTTAAAAACATATAATAACCATGTAAATATATCTGATGAAAGTCAAACACAATGAGGAAGATAATATCTTCCACAGGTGAGGTATGAAAGTATGGAAAATGGTGATGGTTCAGTTGTGTTCCTTGTCATCTGACTACGACTTAATTTTAAGATGTTCATATGATTCACACATTATTTCTAAACGATACAAATATTTGAATAAACCAGACTGAATGAAAGTAGCTGGGTAATACTATAATAAAATTATCATTCTCAATGCAAAATATGGAATCAATGGTATATTTGCATTTGAAAATAATATTTTTAAATCAGGAAAAAAAAATAATGAAAGAAAATTATTAAAATCTAAATAAATTAGAGACAAACTATTGTGTCCCTTATTATAAATAACATGTACAACATATCCTTTTATTTGAATACCCTTGGAGATCATTGTTTAAACCTGATACTCTTGTCGAAAATTTACACCGATATACAACGAGGATATAGAATCGGAAATCAAATTATTTCTGCCAAATGTGAGAAATAAGCAAGCAACACTGGAATGGATTCAGACGGATATGTTTATGAGAGAGCTATAGAATACTTTAAGAAATTGATTTCAGAGATTATTTTTGTTATTTCACTAAGGGTAATATAATAAATTTGATTTAAGATAGTCATAAAATCATTGTATATTGATATGTGAATTCTTAAACATACACAATTTTTACTTTCTTATTTGTGAAATATAAAGACAATTTTGTAATCGCTAAAAAATTCGAAATCCAAATTTCAAAGAGTATCCATGTCTCATAACTCCCAAGTTGAAGAAACGCATTTTTGCCTGTCCATGAATGTGATAATTCAAAACCATTTAAGGCTAGACAGATGAAATTTGACAAATTGGAATCTAACAAGCGGTTGACTATCTGTATGTAAACGAATGCATACAAACGCAAATATTCATAAATGAAGTGATTTAAATCGATGATATTTGGAATGCATCTTGGGAATTAGTCAAAATTTTAATGTCTGTTGAATGGCAAAAAAGGCGTTCAAAATGCGTATTCTCACGACAGATTTGATAAAAATTCTAGATCTATGACAATGATCTATATTTTGAAATAATCTTTCCCCAATATCATGCAAAATATATGCGGTTTTATAAATGTTCCAAATTTTTATGAAAGGGAGAGAAATGAAAGATTTATTTGATTAAGTAAGTAAAGTAGTAAGTTTGTGGAAGGCCACTTTCACTGTCTATATATTGATGCACATCATCAAATATCGTAAGAAGTGAGAAATCATCCACAAAGAAAATTTAAAGAAAACGATATCGTATATTTTAAGCTGTTTGAATGTGTTTGTTGCTATTTAAAATTTACAATTCCTAATTTATAGCTAATTATTGATAATTCCTTGAATCAGAATATGCAATCTGCATATTGTTTTACATAAAAACTATAAATATATTATTTTTCTTGATAAAATATTACCTTTGTATCAGAGAAAAAGGTGTATATATATATATATATATATATATATATATATATATATATATATATATATATATATATATATATATATATATTATATGTCCGCAGAACATTGATATAGGAAAATTTGGCATTACAGAAACTAGAATTTGATGCAACAAAAACGAATTACTTCTTTTTTAGACTCTTTTTTTCTCTTTTCTCTTTTTTTTTTCTTTTAATAAATTTCTGAAGGTATGGGGATATTTCGTGAAGTCAAAGTAGATCAACGATATGGAGGACATATAGGGAAGAAAGCCGTAGATTTATAATGCGCATTGTTTGGAAAATGATAAAAAAATCTGAATTAAGAGCTATAAATATTAGAATCAAAAGAGACTCATTTCCAGAGGTAATTTTGCTAAATTTATTACTATTCGCTTATCTTCTCCTATCTTCTTAACTTCCATATTATTCATATTCTTTTCTTTACTTATCCTTGTATTATCTTTAACATCTGAAAGCTTTTGGACTTTGTTTTTCATCATGAGAATATTATATTTCATTTTTCAGAAAGTCTTTACATTTCAACTTATTTCAAGTGAACTCTACTGTTGTCTGAGCCCCTCAGATTTAGTTTCCAGATGTTTAATTATCCATGGGAGTCACTTTAAATTAAAAAAATAATAATAAATTCCATTTTTTTCATAACTTTCTTTTTATTTATTTTTTTCATTATTTTTTTTCTTTTAATGTTATAATTTTTATTTATTTTTTTTCTTTTTATCTTTCTTTTTTTCTTTTCCCCCTTTCTATTATTTTTCTTATTATTTATTTATTTATTTTTTCTTCTTTTCTTTCTTTTTTTTTATAATTTTACTTTTTTTCTCTCTGTCTTTTTCTGTCCTCTTTCTGCACCTAATATATATTTCTTAATGTCTTTTTTTATGTTGCAAGGCGTATTTTTTGTCTTCCAAATTTTAATTTTTATTTAAAGTAAATAATAAAGATCTATTTGCCTATGCACCGCTGTCTTTGGCATATACTCCATATCCATCAATCTTTGTAATCTAACATAAATTATAAAAAACATTCATGGAAAACATGATATATCGAATCATTGACAGATTTATTTTTGGAAATTGCTTGGATTCAAACATTTATTATTGGCATAAATAAGATAGTGGATAGTAAAAAGATAAATATATTCAATAGCAATCTATAAATTCTCTTACTCATTCTCTTTATTGGTAATAAAATGATTTCTCAACTCTGTTTTTGTGCATAAAACAGACCATTTATTTGTTTTATTGGTACTAAAGATAATCTTCTAGAACCTCTTATCAATCCTCTGTTTGAATAAAATGATGAATTCAAATAATAACTTTTAATGCAGGCATATCATGGAAAACTCACAAAAATATTTTACGACGGCATTGCATTTATACATTGTTTCTGAGTAAAATGGTAAGTATATTTCAAATATAATTCGAAACAGTAATTGGATATTTTTTAACTCCCCAAAGCAAATTGCATGAAAGAATTAAGTTCGATTATCTTAAGCGTTTAACAAAGATTGCATTTGCTTTTAGCTGATTATTTATTATTTAATGCTAGATCTATTTCTGCCTTCCACTTGCACTTATTTTTTTGTAATTTTTAGCATCTAATTTAGAGAAAAACTTACTGTCACTCACTTGATTTTGTTAATTGTTTTTTGACCATAGCAACTTCTAGATGCTTGTATAAAAATATTATAAAAAACCTGATGAAGAAAAAAAAATGTGAACTGTTTTTATCAACATAAATCAATTTTTTCTCAATCAATCAATTATTTTTTCAAAATTTAAATAATATGGTTTTTTATATGGTTCATTGTTTTATTTCAATTCAGTTATAAAACTCATAATTCAATTATTTCCATTTACTGTACTTCTGTTATAAACATTTAATCATTTAATATGGGTTTATATTTGATCAGATATATCACTATTCGTTTTTCTACATGTGATTCATGGCATTAAAATAAATTCAAACACAGTAAAAAGGAAGTGAAATAACTTCAATCAAATATTTCATAGAATATATCTCACATGTTTCTCAGACATACGAAGAGATTATACGCAGCGAATTTATCAGTTTAAATTTATTTATTAGTTTCCGTCAATTCCCATTTATTTAATTCAGATCCATAGTACGTCTTATGGTTAAACACGATTTTATCTATTTCAACTAAATATGATTTATTTGACAAGATATCAAAAGTAATAATCGCAAAAAGGTTTCATGAATCAAAGCTTTCCTTTGTGATACAGATGGAAAAATATAATTCGCCTTTAATTTCAACTGTGAGATATATAAATGTATAAACCCTTTATTCGGAACATTTGCGATAAAGCATATCATTTTATTTATTCCCTCAGGACTGAGAATTTAAATGTGATAGGAAATCAATACAAATCCATTCAAAAGGGGATTCAAAGAATTCTTGAAATACTTGATCTGTTCGCTCCATATTCTCCTTTGATGTAATCTTTAAATAGCTCAGATATCTTCCCCATTTCTGTGACAGAGTAGCGTGAAATATTGGTTCCGCTTACTGGCTTTAATACTCCTTTATAAGACCTCACTAAAATCACTTCTAATCGATACGAACATTAATCATATCGAACTAAATCGAACCATAATATCCTGCTCAAACTTCGTTATATCATATAAATTCTGACGTACCTTTACTAACAGTACTCGTCCTATGAGCCATTACCAGGATTCGGATATCTATCTATAGTGTGGAAAAAGTTTTGCTAAAAGTTCTGATGTGCAAGGGCATTTAATAAAAATCGATGGGTTTGCTCTTCAACTGTAAAGTGGCATAAGTACATATTAAAGATAATTTACCTTGGTACCATATTTTAGCTTTAATTCGGGGCAGTGGAAGCGAAAATAATTTGAATTAAAGTTATTAGATAAGGGTACATTTTTTGTTCAGCCCATGAGCTGTATTTTCTCCAGTCTTCTCAGAATTTATTAAAATGTTCAAACATTCTGTTGAGTCAGAAGTGAGATTAATTATATGGAATTTGGAAAAAAAAAATATTTTAAGAAATTTCCAAAAATTAATATTTTGAAAGTCTGATTAGAGCAATTACTTTTTTAAACGATTTAATTTGACAATATTGTTTATGCATATAATTGAGAAGCAATTTCTTCCATTTTTTTTTTAGATTCCTCAAAAAAAAATCTAAATTTTTTTTGTGGTTTTCTTTTTGTTCCGAATATTAATTTAAAATTAATTATTTACTAAACTTTACATTTATTTATTTTTTTAATATTGTGCTTGAGTTGTGAGATAAAACAAATATTATGTTACACTGCAGCTCAAATTTCCTTTAAACTTTAGTTACAGGATTGTGATATAAGTGTTGTTAATGTTAATAAATTATGTTAAAAAATGTTAATAAATTATATGTAAAATAAAATTTTAATTGGCTTATCATAACAGCGTTTATAATCGGACCAATTCTTTACCAATAGTCACTTATTTCATCTGATAAGCATGGTGAAAAATGGCGGAAAACACTGTCCGGAAAACCGTTATACTTAGAAATACCTAATTCTAATTCATTCTATGTAGAAGATGGTCACTAAGAAAAAAAGTATCGGAACATTTTAATTAAATTTATATTTAATTAAAAAATAATAAAACTTAATTTTTTTTTATATTCTCATTATTTTTCAATTATATTTTTAAACCTATAAAAGGAAGGCTAAAAGAGAAACCCTCTAAAATTTATTATTTTCTATAATTCAAATTTTATTTCCACACTATTATTTAATGCTTCAAAATTTAACTGAAAAATCTAAACAATACTTTTTTTTTTATTTTCGATACTGGATTTATGTCCAAGTACAATGCAAAAACATTAAATATCTTTCTGTATCTAGTTATCGATATTTAATGAATAAAAACCACTTCAGAAACCAATAAAGAATTACTAATAAATTATAAACTTAATCATTCTACGATATAAAAGTTCTGTAGAAAAAAAATATACATATGTTGCTTCTAGCTTCATATCATCGAGTTATAGAGATGATTATGTCTTTATTCACCAAAATTTATTCAAAGACTCTCCTCTCTGTAACTTTTAACCTTAGAACTAAAAGTGATGCACCTACTTAATTCTTCGTGGAAATCTTAATTTCTTAATTTAAATAACAAAGGAGATGTTAATGAGTTTCATGAACTTTTTCATCAGAGAAATTATAAAACAACAGTTAAAAATGCAAAAGTAATTAATGATTTTAAGCATTGAAGAAAACTTTAAGATAATCAAAAAGCCTGTTTAGATAAAGTTCAAATTATATGCACTTGCTACTTCAAACATATAAGTTGAATTATTTTCACACTTCTCAGAGTAAAAATAAAACGTGAGATAATACAACTGATATCTTCACTTGGCCTCTTGGATTAAGTAAAATTCTGTTTTTATTTTTATTTAAGATAAACATATTAGTTTGCAATTACCTTTTTAATGAAGTGCCTACTGTTAACCAATTCACTTTCTGAAATTTCACTAAACAATTGCTTTAAATATAATTTCCTAGGTAAATATAATTTCAATAAAAATTATATATACTGAATTTATATATTTATATATACTGAAAGATTTAGGCATTTTATAAAATTCTAGGAAATGATCATGTAATCATTTGATTGTCTATAATAATCAAGATCCATACAAGAATGTAGCTTTTTAAAAATTAAAAATTATGAAATTCCTGACCAAGCTGATTATTTTAAACTTTATTAGAAGTCTTCTTCAATATTATTTTAAGATAGTTGACAACTATGAAGTGCTATGAACAAAGATTTTCTAGTATTTTTTTTTCTTATATAATACTACATCATCATTTGCTAAAATATTTACTGTTCACAGAAATATATACAAATCTCAAGCTGCTTTTATATGAATTTTATGAGCACGGAATATTAAATTTTCTAAAATGATAAATTATTTCCTCTATCATTTTAGAAAAGTTAAACGCTTATTCAAACATCCAACTAAAACATAATGATCAAATTCCCTTCTTCTCAAAAGTGAAATGAAAATAGATGTTGCTGTAAAATCTGATATTCCTATTAAAACCAGAAAAAAATATAGTAAACTTATTCATGCTATTATTTACAAAACGCAGAATAAAGTAAAGAAATAATCTCAGCGTTTTGAATAACATATTTAAGATAATTCCTAATGCAATAGGGCGCTTCTACTATTTTTTCCACACAGTTCAGTCAAAAGAATTTAGGATTTTTGCTGGACGTAAAAACTCTTTTTTAAACGTTAAAAAAATTCAGTTTCCATGACAACTCATCGCCAGCTAGATTCATTTTTATGTAAGGAAATTTTTATGAAACAGTAGTATTTCTACCAAGCGAACAGAATTTCTTGTAAGGAAAATAATGTTACAGATAGATCTGATTAATACTGAATGGTTGCCGAGTCAAAGACTATCTTGGCGATGAAATTAGCGACCATTTGGCGGGGCAAATTAACCGATTTTGCAACAAAATGAAGAATCCCAAATGTTTGATAATCTTGGTGATAACTTTATTAGGACTCGTTCCAGCGTTTATTCAGAAGTTTCTTTGCATATCGCTGTGTCTATAAATAGAAGGAGCTGAAGTCAGTCAGTGTCGAGTCAGTTGACAGTAGCAGACGAATCTGAAGGTATGAATGAATAATTGATCGAAATCTCTCTCCTGCGAGTTCAATCTAAGTGCTGTGTGCTGTTCCTACTGCTTGTTACTGCTTTTATGCTTGTGTGTTGTTTACTCTAAGTGTGGCTTTGTGTATACCCCCATCTGTTTCTTATTCGCCATTGAGTTCATGTTTTTATGTAGAACTGAGCGTCGCTATTTGCTGTTGAGTTTGTTGAACTTTTTACCGTAGTACCAACGTTTCGATTCTTAGGAACTGTAATTCTGTAACAACATTTTACTTTAATGTTATGAATAATTGTATTAATAAATTACATGATGGTATCCTACAACATCTAGCAAAGCAAATCATATATTAATGCGAAATGTAGACATACATACCGATTTAAAAACATTAAAATAAAAAAATACATTTAATTATGTCTGTATAGATTTATTTGTAAAAAAAATCATTGTTTTTTTTTATTTACAATTACTCATCATATAAAATTTTTAGAACGAAAAAAAATCGTATCTGCTTTATAAATATTGATTATAAAACCTTAATAGCAGTTACTAAGTAGTTATTATTTGTATAAGTGCAATAGGTAATTTTATATCTTATTCAGTACTGTCAAAATGACTAAATATTTATGAGAAATTTTTTCGAAGGCCTCCTTTTTTGGTGATTATCTAATATATACATTCTTCTTTATATTCATACTACAATTATTAAAAGTTTTTCTCTGTCAAAGTTCCGTCAGCAGATGATTACTTATTTTTATTATCATACTTAATAATAATTTTTTTTTCAAATTCCTCTTTATGCCCAACTTTGAATGACTTCAAATTGAAAACTGTTTTTCAATCTTTTATTTTAGGTTATATATTATTCTGAAATATACAAATATTTAGTATAATCAATTTGTGTATTATTTTATCAGCTATATTTATAGATTTTAGATATTTTTATGCTTTATACATTTATCAAATGGTTGAAAAATGTAAATATCAACGTCCTGTGGAAGTTTAAAAACTATCAACTGAGCCGTATTTCTTTCAGATGAATAGCCCTGATTATTTGCCAAAACGTAATTAACGTAATGCTCAAAGAATTTGACATTATTAAAATTTTAAAATTATTTGAATTTATATAGAATTATGTGAAAAATAATTCATTTATTCACTAGTTTAATTTTTGATTTAAGTAGGTGAATTTTCACCTGAAACATATCTTTTAAAGAATTATAGTTCTAAAATGGAAATTATTGAAATGATGATAAATAAAGTTTGGCAAATATATTTTCATATTTTTAATGTTTTTAATACATGGATTGCTTTCTTTATACTGAAAGCCATATTTATATACTGATAATATATATAATATATACTGATAAATACAATATGAGACCCTACTATGATACTGATACACATACACGGTTGCATAGAATACCAGATATATTGATATATGCTAATGGATGGAATGCACAGACATAATTTCACCACATTATATGTAAGACTGATATAACTTAGATAAAGAAGCCTAGATAATTAGTAATTAAGGATATCATTACTTCTTTTACTTATATTACAGCTTCTCAATAACATACTGTATGTAAAGCGATTCGATTCACTTCAAGATACATTATCGTTTTCTGTATGGAAATATTTTAATATATATATATTAATAAAGGAAATTTATGATTCTAAATAATTCCATTCATATTTGTTATTTTATGATCCTTAGTTATAGCCATCTTTTACCAAGAATTTCTTTTAATAGAACTCCCACCACTGTCTCTTAAAATAAGAAAATGAGCCGTTTAATAGTTTTCAGACGCGCCCCGCTTCATACCATTAGTCCCCGGTGTTCGAGAAGCGAGTCCAGCTCATAGCCACAGATGACGTCGGCTATAAAAGACAAGTTTTCCGACGCACTTTTATCAAGTGTGATGTACGGCCATCAATCATTCGCAGTAGACTGCCTCAAACAAGGTGACGTTGGCATGCACAGAATAACATGACAGCGAAAGTGGTGCATCCCGATTGCACTGGAAAAGTTTGTATCGCTGGAAAAAAAAGCGGATTCCGATCTCGTTTAGAGGTAAAGAAATTCGTTCAAATAGAAACTGAATTAAATGGATGGGAATTTTTTCCTCTCCGAACTTTATTCTTTTTCTGTATTCTCAGCTTGTATCACATTTTAATCTAAAAATATCGAGTTCTCAATCGAATTTCTCAACACGAAGTCTGGTATTTTTATTTTCGCGTAACTTATTGTTTAAAACGATTGTAGTTTTTTTTGACATCTTAATAAATAAATTTTTCTTCCATTCTATTTTTTTTCCGATAAAATTGTATGTCTTGCAATTTTTTGATGTATTTGAAATAGAGGAGGATTTTAATATAATCTGTATTTTTGAATATATATATGTGTGTGTGTAGCTAAAAATTTTGAATTTATATTCTAAAGTATATAAAGTACTTTCTTGTCACAAAAGTGAACTATAGGAAATCTGGGCTCTGAGAAATATTCCATTTATACGTTTGAAATTGAATTGTTGATTTAATTTTTTACTGTCCCATGTTAAGCAAGTATTAATTATATTAAATTTACTTAAATAAAATTTTTATTATTAAATTTATATGAAATAATATATTTTTTTCTATTTATGCAAAACTAAAACTATATATATATATATATATATATATATATATATATATATATATATATATATATATATATATATATATATATATATATATATATATATATATATATATATATATATATATATATATATATATATATATATATATATATATATATATATATATATATATATATATATATATATATATATATATATATATATATATATATATATATATATATATATATATATATATATATATATATATATATATATATATATATATAAATTAAGTTTTAAAATTCGTAAGAAGGTGATGGAAAATAAATTTCAATTAAAAGTAGACTCATCGGAACATCAGGCAGATGGAGGCAGTACTACCAAATCATACGGAATTGGAAAGTGCAATTCATCGGATATGGTTTCAAATTCTTCTTATCAGTTACTAACATTTAAAAGAATCTATGCCAGGAAGAATTCATGCAGTATTAAGGGCAAAAGCTAGACCAAAATTATATTTAGAGTAGGTAATAATAATTTGACGGACCAGTATATATTCTATTCAGATTTATATGACAGAGATTTCATCAACTTCCACCAAATTTGTTAATAATTTTAGAATGGATTTGGATTGTTAATTTAATATAGGGTGAAAGAGAATATTGCTATATTGACCCAATATTTTGGACAACAGCATTCTAGAGAGATACCGGATTAGTGTATAAGGATCCCAGATTAGTACACAAGCCAGATCATTTAGGATTAGTTGTTAATAATTCCAGTTGGTTCTAGCTTTTCTAGAATACCTCAATGAATACAAATCCACCAAAATATCACTAAATAAAATCGGGTTCTTTGAAAGGTAACTTTGGTAAAATTTAACCAATCAATAATGTAGCAGTCGGATTCAGATCAATTTTACACTAGTGACATTTCAAAAAGATCTTCTCGCCCTTCTGGAATGTAAGAATATTGATGCGCCCAGAAGTAAATCATGAGAAATTCATCCAATATTTTCTGATAAGTTTATATCTGAATTGAAGAAATTCTTCAGAACTTCTACCAAAAAATGATGTAAGGTTGATTGAAATTTTCAAAAACTTATTTATTTCTTTTTTACTTTCCCATATATATAGTATAGAGAAAGTATAGTAATCGTCAAGAAATTTTAACTCAAAAGTTTGACGGATCTCTACTTTTTAGATCTCTCTCTTTTAGATGCTTGTCCCTGGCAACACATTTTTAGAAAATATCAGCCTGCCTGTGACAAAGATAACTCATAAATTCTCAGAGCTACGCGGTTGATATTTGGTATACTGTCTTTACATCAAAGTTAAGTTAGCACTATAATTTAAAAATAGATAAATATATAAACGGATAGATATATAAAATTTGGAACATAGATTTAACATGTATTGTGGACACCTGTCAAATTATGAGCTAAATCCAATTACAGTTTGTCGTTCTGTACTTTTAGAAATGTAAAAGTTATAATTTAAATAGCAATGGCTTAAATATTCACATTTGATATCGGATTTTGCCACTACAAGTGCATTTTTATTTCAATTGGTTGTGGTAATCGTGTTTGAAACGCAAGTTAAAAATCCAGCTACTATTAATGCATGCCAGGGGTTAATAGCCAAATAACTTGCCATGGAGACAATATAAATTCAGTAAAAATCCTAAATTCACGCCAAAAAGTAATATTTCGTAATTATTATATGCTTGCGCGCTGTAAGGCGTGTCCCTGGCATTGCAAGTTTATTAAAGAGTATTTGAGAAATTTTCTGGGAGAAAGCTCCCGCTGGTTTTAATTAAAATGATTTCAAAGTTAATGAGTATTTTAGATCCATGCATGAATTCGGCTGAATTACTATTGGTAAAGCATTAGCTAACTCATTGTCATACAGCTCGATGAGAATGGGAACCCCTAAAAGGTGGATGGAGTGTCGCAATGATTGCTACAAGACCTCATATATACAAGCTTGCAAGTTCGCATTCATATAAGCAGAATAATAATATATAGATACATTAAAATCTCTTAAAATCCATATATCTTAAAAATCAGGCGCAACAAATGTGTCAACACAGTGCAAATCCTTATAAATTGCAGTTAGCTCAGATCTGAATATACAGCATTCATTTAGGATCCGCTTTCTAGATTTACACTTGTGAATTTTTATGACTTTGAGATATGAAAGTTAACGAGAATGGAAATGTTGAGGGTTATTGAGAACTTAAAGTAATCACATTTTGAAATGAAAATCTTTTAAATCCCTTTTACACGATTGCAGCAATCGAGGGACGTTGAAATAAAAAGTTGTTTTTTTATAAGCAGTAGTTTCTCCATATTCTACATCCTTCGTTGGTACTCCTTTTTACATGAACTATTCCTTCTGTCTTCAAAAATAAGGGAGCCATGAATAAATAAAAATTTAACTTCCTTCCTGTTTCAATGTGAAAATATATTTATGAATCAGACCAATATGTTCTCCCATCATGGAAGATACTACCAGTTAGTTTAATTTTTTGCTATAGTCAAACGAATAAAAATATCTCTAGTTATCTTCACAAGAAATCATGAGACAGACTGTTGAAATCGCCCTGTAACTATTTAATGTAAAGTTCCGTAAATATATTGTACTTGTCTAGTTCTATTTTTTTTCTTTGCATATTTTAACAAACAATCACGAGTCTTGAGGCCTCTGTATATATTTGATGAATTATATTTTTTTTTATAATATGAAATAAGTTTAAAAATATTGAAATGTTGTAGTTCTCTAATAAACGATTTTAGGAATTATCGATTCAGTTGCACTTGCAGAGCATTAAAAACCGAGCTATAATATTCAATAAAAATTGACTTCTGCTTTATTTACAAATTTAATTCATTTTGATTTGCTATGAGACTCGAAATTATCAAGTAAGAATGTAAATTTAAGAATGTGAGAATTAATAATGTGAAAGCGAGAAAAAAAAGAAAAAAATCCTTCAGAATTATAAATCTTTTATAATTTCTTGAATATTAGGAATAATTAAAAATTAATTTCTTCCATGAAATATATTCAATTGATTTAGAAATGAACTCAAAATTTAATCAGATTTTTGAGCATGTCTTCTGAAACTAAATACGATTAATTCGTCTCTACTTAATTCACAATTTTCTCTTTGAATTTGTTTCATTAAAATATTTCAATGAGGGAATTACATTGAAAGTATACCTTATTAAGAGAATAATGCGAAATTAAAGATCGGTTTGAACAGAGATTTCAGAAGGCTTACTCAGTTTTTACCTTTTTTTGAAATTCCAGCAAGCTCTCAAGTGCATCTTTTTCTTCTTTTGTTCATTATTCTTTGGAATAATGCTACTTTAAAAATATATTCAAAGGTTGTTTATGGCAGATCTTCTAATTTCATATTGTCTTTCATATAATCCTACAAAATCAGAATATTTTTACTAGAAAAAAAAATTAAAAATAAATACAGAAAGTATGCATCAAGTAAAGAAGAAAAAGCCTAAAAATAAAAATTTACTCTTGAAACTTTAACAACAAACTGAATTTAAGGCAATTTTTCAATTAACAAAACTAGCAATTTTTTCTACACGTATTAAAGGCCGATTGAAGAAACTGTTTCTTAAATAATTACCGTTAGCATAAATAAAACACTTCAAATAAACTTAACAACTTTGTAAAGGTTTTAAAGGTTTTAATTCTAAAAAAAAATAATTTTCTCGGTGAAATTCAATGCAGAATTCATTTTTGAATAAATGGCGAATTTAAACGCAACTTAAAGTTTCGGAAAATTTGTTTTTATTCTCATCTCCCTAATTTCTTTAATAACTACAGAAAGCCTTCTGAATTCTTCCCAACAGATATTACATTATTTTCTAAGACTCAGTAGAATAAAAGAAAGCTGGCATCATGTTGCTTCGAAACAGTTGGCTGTTTATACAAAATAAAAGGTAGCAATTTAAATGTAAAACATGAAAAAAGAGTATTTTGTGCTCTGCTTTCTTTATTCTTGCATTGCTAGATTCTGTAAAAAAGTAAGAAGATGTAAAAGAATAAATTCCGTATCTTGTATTTTCTCAAGAAATGCGAAAGAAATAACGTGTACGACTGAAGATGCGATGTGCTTTCTAAAGTTTTCCAGAAGTTAATCAAAATTCCTTTATCTTAAATTTAAGGAGAATTCTAAAATTCTTTTTGCTTATTTCTTCAAAACATTTCTAGTTTCTTGCTGAGCACATTATTTTCGGAAACGTTTCACTACATTCATTCGAAATCAAGTTCTGTTTTATTTATTTGATTCTTTTGCTCGAAGTAATTCCGGATGAACCGTGGTAATGTATTCATTTTGTATGGACTTTAAAAAAGGTATGAATTTCGTTTTATTAAAAAGAAGGAAAAACTCAGATTAAATATTGTGTTATTAAAAAACACAGGTATCTTCCTTGTAGCGTGATTATTAGTTTGTAAAAATACCATAGTGTATAAATATGCCCCATAATATAAAGGCATAATAACAAGGCATTAATATTAAGTTAGATCTGGGTATAAAAAATGTCGATAAGCAGTAAATCTAAACAAATGCAAAATTAAATGTACAGTTTTTAATTAAACTAGTTACTTTTTTATTCATTTGTATAACATAACATTATATTATTAAGTAAATTAAATGGAAGTTCATTGAACTGGAAGTCTCTACTCAGTGACAAAGTGGTACGGCAGTTAAAGTAATTTCTGCTGTTTAGTTTGAGTATTAACACTTAACTGGGGAGGTGAAAATTTAGGACTAAACTGGGGAGGTATGGTCTACGAGACCGCATTTCATTTACATTCAAATTAAATTTTCTAATGAATATATTAGTATGAAAAACTGCCAATATATTTTGTAAATATTTTTCTTGATATATAGATATGTTTTAGAAATGTTCAATATATATTATTATTAAAAAAAAGTAAATGCATTGAAACATACATTTTCTTCTCAAATTACATGTTACACTAAATAATATTCTTGAAAACACATATTATTTTTTATTTTTTAATCATATTTATTTTTACAGTATATGAAGGTATATAGAAGACAATATAATATAAAATGCAACAATTATATGAAAAATTAAAAAAAAAAAGTGTCAGTGGGTAAAATTGGCCCTTTTTTTTATCGGCTTGTGTGACTTTCATAGCACGGTTTTCTAGGACATTTTAAACATACAGGATAAGAACTAGTATAAAAATCAACCAATAAATTCTGTATATATATCTCTTAGTTTATGAATATATTTTATAAATTTTTCAAAATACATTATCACTAGAAAAATTAATTATGTTTGAATATACATATCAGAATCAGTTGAATGCGAACTTTCATCGAAAAACTCTTCTGTGCAATTATCCTTATCACTAAAATTACTTTCTGCTTCATTTAAAAGTGTCTGGAGCACTGCTTCATAGCAGGATTAGTAAATTGGATGACATTTCGGGGCCTAAGTTTTAGCGCTATCTGCTAAGCTTTGTTTATCACTGGGACACTAACAGGGAGGTCTTAGCGACCGCGCTCAAAGAAATAACTGGATTATTTTTAAAAGCATCCGATGAAATACGTTGAAAAAGTGCACGTGTATTGAAGGTCACAAAACAAGAAGCTACAGGGTCCATCCATTCAATTGAGCTAAAAATAGAATAGGGCCAAAAATCCATCGCTAGCGGTCTCACACGTCCCCAGCACCGCACGTCCCCAGTTATTATTAAACATGTTGTGAGAGAATCTGAATCAGACATAAGCGAAACAATTATGCAAAGAACAATTAAATGTCTGTAGCTCTTGCAGATGATGTGGATACCATTGTGCGAACTAAATATAACTCATAGACGTTTGTCCCGCCAAAGAAAGAAAGAGAAAATTATCCTAATCATTAATGAAGATAAAGCTAAATTTATGATTACAACAAATAAAATTATGGAAAAATCTCCAGTGAATAATTGTAATTTCCAGAATGTAAAACAATTAAAATATCTAGCTTGATTGTTTTGGGTTGTAATAAAAAAAAACCTTGTAGGTTGTAATAATCAAAATCAAAATGAAACATACGTTATCCATGACTAATACATGCTACTATGGGCTTAGATAAGAATTTTAAATCAATATGATTCAGCAAAGGAAAAATAATTATGTATATAAGACATTGGTGCCATTTTGCTGCTTTCTGTAAAAAAAAAAAAAAAAAAAAAAAAATCAATATTAAAGAAGGTAAAACAAAGCTAAATAATATGCAAATAATTGTATGTAATTATGAATTTTAAAAAGATATGGCTAACTTGCCTTTGGAAAAATAGAAAAAAAATGACTCATATTAGATTGCCAGGTCATATTTCGAGATACGTTTTTGCATTCCCAACTAAACGGATGCCCTTTTGAAGAAACACAGCCCGTATATATATATATATATATATATATATATATACAAAAGTATTAGAATCAAGTTAATAGGAAAAACAAAAATCAAATAAAAATTAAACCAAAAAAATTATTAAAAAAATATTAAAAAAGAATCCGGCCTGAAGACTTTTTCAAGGGTCACCCTCAGGCAGGGATTCAAATAAAGGGATTTTTTCTGTGAGGACATACAGACATAAGTCTAATAATGATTCCTCGTGACCCGAAAATCCCCTGAAATTATGCTCAAGAGACATACCATTTTAACAGAAAGGAAATACAAAATAACAAATTAGAAAAAAACCACAAAGTAAAAATACAATAAAAACAATAACAATAAAAACAAAAACAGCATTAAAATTAAAATTAAAGTTAAAAACGAAAAGGCCAGAACATACCATCCAACAGTGAAGGAAACTTTAAACAATCGATTGTGATTTCCTGTTTTTAAAAGTTAACGGATTCTTTTTTAATATTTTTTTAATAATTTTTTTGGTTTAATTTTTATTTGATTTTTGTTTTTCCTATTAACTTGATTCTAATACTTTTGTATCAATTCATCTGTGTTTTAGAAGTAGCTGCAATTGCGCTCTCTAAATACTATGAAGTTCCTTTTTGGTTTTAGTTTAAATAGGCAATAAATTTTAGTTGCGATTTCGAAACTGTTTTGTTTCGTTTTCATTTTAGTTTCGTTTTCAAACTTTTTCTTACTTTAGATTGGTTACTATATATATATATATATTCAGGGTTTTGCCGAATTCGACTGACAAATTCAGAGGGGTGATAGTAGACATCTAGAGGATAAAGAATCACCATACAACATGGGGTCCCAAACGACTTTTAATTGGTGAAAATCGCAAAAATATAAAGAGCCAGAGAACTGTTGGAAATTGTCAAAAATTAATAAAAAAATAAATGCTCTTTCAACAATGATTCTTTTTTAAGTGAAAGCACATTCTCAAAAGTTTTTTTCGTTCAGGTAACATGTGGATTTGTTGATCTAGGAGGGTCGTAAATGACTGAAAACGAGAAAAGGATTTAGAGCCCATATGTGCAAAAATATTAAAACTTGAAGAAAAATAAAAGCTTAAAAATGTGAGGAGTTTTATAGTCTATAGTTTGATAAAAGCGTGTAGTGAGAGAACTGGGGAGTTTTAAATATATCCAAAAAAACTAAAATGGGAAGAATTAAACATCGCTGCAACATCAGTACCGGTGTTCTCAGAGAGCGTTGTCAAATTCGAAAGACAAATTAAAAGCAAGGATAGTAGGCATTAAATAGATGAAAAATTACCAGAAAACATAAAGGGTCGCAGGGAAAGTTTTTCAATGAAAATCACAAATTGGGTGGAGTTCGCATGCTAGATGCTTAATCCACACAGAAAGATGCACACTTTTCTGCTAGAGTTTTTTTCTCAGATGAAGCCTGCTTTACGAGAAAAGGTGTCTTCAACAGGCAAAATGCGAATATTTGATCTTTCGAAAATCCCCACACCACTATCTCGTCGAACGTACAACACAAGTTTGATATTAACCTCTGGTCAGAATCATCTTATGGACCGTATCTTCTGCCCGAAGCCTTAGCGGCAAAATATACCTTGTTTTCTTCTAGCACGTTCCTCCTGATTTACTGCAGGGAACACTGGCAATTTGGTTAATGCATGATGGAGCACCAGTACATTTAAGTTACATTCGTGAAACATGACTTGTTGTTTGCGAATGAAGTATAACGATCATCAGTTCTGCAATGCTCATTAATGAATACTTGTTCGCTGCTTTTATTTTTCTCGAACTCATGAAAAATTTACATACGAGAAGGCTTCTTCTCAATTTTCTTGTTAATAATCCTAGCATTCATAGGTCCAATCTCTTCCTCAGATTCATTGTCTTTTCAACATCTGTTTTTGCGATTTTCACGGAATAAACGTTGCCTGCGATCGCATGTTTTCTGGTAATTTTTCATCTATTTAATTCTTATTATCCTTGCTCTGAATTTGTCTTTCGAATTTAACAACGCTCTCTGCAAATATCAGTACTAATGTTGCAGCGATGTTTTCTGGCTCCCATTTTAGTTTCTCTTGGATATCTTTAAAACTTCCCAGTTCTCATACTACACGCTTATATCAAGCTTTTATTTTTCTTCAAGTTTTAATATTTTTGCAAATATGGGCTCTAAACCCTTTTTTCGTGTTCAGTTACTTACGACCCCCTAGATTATCAAATCCTCATGCTACCAGCTTGAAAGAAAACTTTTAAGAATGTGCTTTCACTTAAAAAATATACGTAGTTAAAAATCATTTTTTTTAAATTTTTTACATTTTCCAACAGTTCTCCGACTCTCTATATTTTTGCGATTTTCACCAATTAATCATCGTTTGGGACCCCATGTTGCTTGGTGATTCTTTGTCTTCTTGCTGTCTACTATCACCCCTCTGCTTGTCGGTTGAATTCGGCAACACCCTGTATATATAACCAAATTAGTAAAAATATAAGTTACTATAAGCAAAAAGAATTTAAAAAAAAGGAAAAGAAATGATTAATCAGGCCTGAAGACTTTCTCAAGGGTCTCTCTCAGTCAGGGATTCAAACAAGGGATTTTTTTCTGTGATGCTTAGGCCCTCCAATTATTATTTAGAATGACGAAGCACTTTACGTAGAGTGATATTGCAGGCGCACCTATGGACGCGGGAAACTTCAATGTAGCTTGGCGTGGTGCCTTTTTTCTAGAGTAGTCTGAGCTTTACCTGCTACTGGTATTCTTTCCTTTTTGTGTTATTGATATTTTTGGTTTGTGAGAGGACTTTTGTAGTTTATGTTGTGTAATTGTAATTTCGCTTGGATTTTCGGGTCACGTAGGGTCAATATTTTTAGATGAGAGTCAGACCCCTCAGAGAAAAAATCCCTAGGCTGAATCCCTGCTTGAATGCGCCGCTTGAGAAAGCCTTCAGGCCGGAATCACCATTTCTTTTCTTTTTTGATTATTGTTGCTTACATTAACTTAATATTTTTACTAACTTAGTTAAGGTCATCTGTGTTTTAGTTTATCTGTTAGCAGCATTAGCACTCTTTAAGTACATTTACATCTTTAAAAAAAAAAAAAAAAAAAAAAAAAAGATGTTTTCAAAAAAAGAAGAAAGAAAAAATTATTTCTGAATCAGAAATAATTTTTTTAATTAAAATTTCATAATGTTTGTATTTTTGATTAATTTCTTAAATATATATATACATACATATATATAAAGATTAAAAATATAAAAAAAAGCTCTTAACTTTATTCATATTATTTCGATGAACAGAGAATGCTAAGTCTTCGCTTTATGAAAGTTTTTGAGATTTGGACATGTCTAGATATGTTAAAATCAAATTATTACATATTAATGAGCGTACGTGGGACATATTAATAAGTACAGCATCATGCTGTACTTATTAATATGTCATAATTTGACAACTAAGCACAATTATTCCCAGATTATTTATATTTACTTTATAAGTTTTTTGACAGTACAATTTATTTTTCACGCTTTATGAAAAATAAGCTAAAGAATACGAAGTTAATTAGTTTATAAGTTTTAGTATTAAATTTAGCTATTTTATTAAATGCCATGAATTTTACAGTAAATGCTTCTTTTTTATTGCTTGCCTACTTTCAAGCAAAATTTGATGTACACTATCACTGATTATTGGCTGGTTATCTATCATTGATAAAAATAAAATTCTTCAATTACAAATAAAAAAAAGAGATGGTTTAACACAAAAAGAGAAATGGTGATTTAAAAAAAAATTAAAATAAAATATATATATATTAAGAAATTATAAATATATATGTAGATATATTTGAAAAGTTAGCATTCATTTATGTTCTTTTTCGAATACTTTTGAGTATATCCGTGGAAATATGGTTATCCACAATTGTTCTTATTTCTCATTCAGAGAATAAAAGGGAATTTATGTTACTTAGTATAGCGAGTACTTGTAGAAGGATAAATATTATTTTTATAATATATCATTATAAAAATAATATTTATATACGGCAAAAGATGAGAAAGTAAATATGAATTGAATTTAAAACTGGATGAAATGTGAATGTGCATATTAACACAAACTAGCACGCTTTGCAGATACTTGTACAACATAACATAGGAAGATGTGAAGACGTGCAATATTTAAGGTGTACGTACACACTTGACAATTTTTTTTTTTAATTTCAACTTTAAAAATCCAGTTTTTTCACAGTAGGTCATTAATGCATGTTTAAACTCATTTCAGTGAGAAAAAACCATATTACACTGATTATTAATTAATTAATTAATGTTTAATGAGCTAATTAGCTTGTTTTTTGAAACATGATATCTTAAATTCTAATTTGTACAGACACATAATTCTAGTTGGAAATTATGCCTAATATTGATCATCATGTTGTCTGCTTCAATCAAGTTATAAAAATATATAGTTTTTTTAAACAATTTTTTCATCAACAATGAATAGAAAAAGCGAGATTTTTTCTGTAATTTTAACTTTTAAATAGCTATAAAAATTTATTTCTATAAATATAACTTTGATTGAGGCACAAAACATCCGCTATATCATACAGATTATTTTGATATATAAATAACTGTATTTGGTTCATTTCTTGTTGAGTTATGATTGTTTGAATGAAGCAACATAGTGGAAAAATATCATTCTTCATAAAATGAGTTTTAAAAACACCGTAAGTAGAGTTTTTAATGGAAGCATCTCAAGAAAAATAACTATAACTAGAGAAATATTTCGAATATTGACAACATCTTGATATCGTTTGAAAGCTAAAAGATCAGACAACATTATTAAGCAATAAAAAAATATTCGATATTTTGAACGATTTTCGAAGTTTCAAGTGTGTACATACACCTTAAAGAATATATAAACTGTTTTGTATAAAAATATAAATGACTAAGACAAGTTAAACTGTAAATGCAGTAATATATTTTTTATACACCTAGACTAGATGCGATGATTCAAACACTTTGAGCACATTCTGCAGGTGCTGAAAATTCTCTTATTTCTGCTGTATCGAGGTAATGTCTCTTTTGCATGAAAGTTGTTAATCGCTAGCTAATGATATGGTATATTTGGTTAAAGAAAGATATATCCGATAGTCACAAAAATATATTAAATTTAATGCACTGTGAATTAAAAGTTAAAGCCCTAAGCATTCTGAATTTTTGATTATTTGTAAATTATAAAATGTCAGATTTATAAATGGAGATAAAATTAGATAAGCTTTATTATAAATAATTAAATTAATTATTTATAATAAAATCAAAATCTAAATTATCTATTTTAAGGAAAAATAAAATTTATACTAGTGTAATGTATTGCTTTTGATAAAAAAACTTGTATAAGATGCGTTTTATATAAAGTAACTTTTAGGAGATTAACTATTCAAATGAAATAAATGAAAGCAACTGTTGTTGCAATAAGGAAATTTAATACTTTTAGTAAATACTAAAGATAAAAACTTTTTTTTTTAGAAAATATTGAAGGTCAAAATATACAGATAAAAATTCTCTCTTTATTATTTTTTTAAGGGTTATACAATTCTAGGAAGCATTACAAAAAGAGAAATAATTGTTTCTCAGAAAGCTTAGATGTGGAAAAAATTGCTCCTTTAAAATTTTTGATTTTCCATTCTTCTAAGAGTCATGAAAATTGCCTATGAATTATGAAAAGATACATTTTTTCGTCTATTAAGAATATAAAATATGTTAAGAGCTTGAACTAAAATTCTTTTCTGAAATGCTAGAACTACTTTTAAATTACCATCATCCACTTTTTACCTCATTCGCTTAGCAAAATTTATAGCATCTATTTGTCACTGCCTGGCTGGAACTATCCTCTGCTTGTTGACAACATTTACACACTCGTGTTCTTAACAGCATAGCGAGAGCTAAGAAACGATGAAAGGGAAGACATTTGTCGAGGTGGAGCTCCAACATAAATTGCTGCAGCAGTAACATATGTTAGGAAGAACAGATTTGAGGATATTACGCTGGATAAATTTTCTTGCTATTTTTCCTTTTCCATTGAAAATTACATGGTGATATAAAACCATTTCACGACATTTCTATCACAGGAAAATATTTATAAAATGCTTAAGTATGTCAAAGTATACTTCTTTTAGTTTTGAAATATAACTGGATATGTTTTTATTTTATCATTTGTTTTTTTAAAGATTTGCCTCTCTGCTTCTTTTGTTAAAATTTGTTGTTTTCCCCTTGTTTATTAAAAATGAACTATAAAATAATATTTTACATAAAATGAAAATAAGAAATTGGATTACTTAATAAAATATTTTATTTTGACTAAATATGGTATGTAGGGTAATTAGTTTTTTCAATAAATTATTTGGATATTTTTGTATGAATGTAAAATTTAATAAAAATTTTGTATTATTAAAATAAGAAAATCATTTTTTCCGCAAATAATATTACTCTTAATGATGTAAGCTACATGTTCAGTATGGTATTGATTATTTTATTTTCACTTCGTAGAAAAGTTTAAATCAAATAGAGAATGGTTTAAAAAATTTATTCTTCCTTTAAAACTTAAATATTATGATATATACTTTTTACTATGGCTAAATTAAAGGAAATTATAATACTCTTTGACAGATGTTTTTCTTTTTTATATATATACTAGCCGCCTTTCGCGACCAGCCGGTTCGCCAATCTTAATGTTCGTTAAAATTTTCATAATTAAATATTTTATGCAATTCCTACTTTAACAGCTTCTTCATCAAAATATTTTAAAACTTCAAATTTTGATAGGCATATAATTCACTCATAATATTATAAACGTCATCAGTCATAACGTAATATGTATCTCTCTCATTTTCTGTTGGCACAGATAGAATTTATACTTTAAATTAAAGTGGAAAGGATTAATCTGCAATTAATATAATAATATTTTTTACTGAAACAAAGTATTTTTTTTGTAATATGATTATTGAAAACAGTCACTGAGTGTTTAAACTTTATGGGCACTAAAGAATATCTTTCTTAATTTATGTAATATTTCAGAAATTTGTCAACAAAATTTTCTCAGATTCATCATGACCAGATTGATTCATTAACAATGTTTAATTTTAATTGCATCAAACACTAAAAAAAAAAAAAAAAAAAAAAAAAAAAAACGAATTGTTTAAAATAATCGGTTGAAAACAGGTTAAAAAAACTACTTAAAAGACGATGGACTTAAAACTATAAGCATACACAAAAAATATATAACTAACATAAATACACTTTAATTACAAAAGCATGCAACTAATCTAAAAATAATTTAAATCGTCCGTTGATATTGGTTGTCATGTCAACAATGAGAACACAATGCCCATGCGTGAATTTACAACGCTAGTTACGGTAACGCAAATGCGTGAGTTTTTCTAAGCCAGTTGGGGTAACGCTATGCAGATTAGAAATTTTTATTTCCTTTATTCTGTTTTATTTTAATTCAAAAGTACTTCAGAATTAATCTGAAAGATCGATTAATTAACAATGTTTAATTTTAAATGCATCAAACATTACGAAAATAAACAGAATCCTTTGAAATAATCAGCCGAAAAATCTTAAGCCTAGCCTCATTACTGTCGGGAAAAAAAGACTGAACTCTTACTCATTTGGTGGTAGGGAAAATGAATAATTTTTTATCGGGAAAGTTAGCTTTTAATTAATAATTAAAATTCTAATTAAAAATTCAAAAAAAGGGACCCCAGGTGCACATTCCCGACCTCTAAGGTATACATGTACCAAATTTGGTAGCTGTAGGTCAAATGGTCTTTTCTGTGGAGCGCCAACACACACACACACACACACATTGAACTTTATATATAAGTATAGATGTTTTTTTTTTAAGCAAGCGAAGAGGGGAAAAAAACTATTCTAAAAAATTAGGTAAAGCAGGTGTTCTTATTAAATAAGTAATTTTTTTTAAAAAAAATGAAACGAAAAAGGGGAAAATTTATTCTATAAAATTGTGTAAAGCAGATGTTCTGTCTTAGAAACTTCTTTTCCCTTTCCAGCTGTGTTGCCATAGAAACCGGCGCACAGCTGTTTACACGTTTATGTTTGTCTATTCAGATTTTATAACATCTAATCAGAGTAACGGTGAATATCAGTGTGTCCGTGTTCGTCAATAAATGTTAAATTTTAAAATAACATGATTAACGAAAACAGAGTCACTGAGCATTTAAACCTTATGGGAACTAAAAAATATCTTTCTTAATTATGTAATATCTCAAGAATTTGTCCACCAGCCGGTTCGCCAATCTTAATGTTTATTTAAAATTTTTATATTTAAATATTTTATGCAATTCCTACTTTAATAGCTTCTTCATCAAAATATTTTGAAACTTCAAATTTTGATAGTCATATAATTCACTTATAATATTATAAAGGCCTTCAGTCATAACGTAATATGTATCTCTCTAATTTTCTGTTAGCACCCGTAGAATTTATGCTTTAAATTAAAGTGGAAAGAATTAATCTGCAATTAATATAATAATATTTTTTACTGAAACAAAGAATTTTTTTATAATCTGATGAATGAAAATAGAGTCACTCAGCGTTTAAACTTTATGGGCACTAAAGAATATCTTTTTCAATTTATGTATTATCTCAAGAATTTGTCAACAAAATTTTCTTAGATTCATCAGGAGCAGATCGATTCATTAACAATGTTTACTTTTAAATGCATCAAACACTAAGAAAATGAAACGAATCGTTTAAAATAGACGGTTTAAAACAGGTTTTAAAAAAAAACTACTTAAAAAACGATGCACTTAAAACTATAAGCATATACAAAAAATATATAACTAACATAAATACATTTTAATTGCAAAAGCATGCAACGAACCTAAAAAAAATTTTAATCCAGTCCGCATCCGTTGATAATAATTCGTCAACACAATGCGGAATTCAGAACACAAAGCGCATGCGTGAATTTTCAACGCCAGTTACGTAACGCAAATACGTGATTTTTTTTCTACGCCAGTTGGGGTAACGCTTTGCGGATTAGAAATTTTTAATTTCCTTTATTCTGTTTTATTTTAATTCAAAAGTACTTCAGAATGAATCTGAAACATGGATTAATTAACAATGTTTAATTTTAAATGCATCAAACATTAAGAAAATAAACAGAATCGTTTGAAATAATCCGCCGAAAAATACTAATCCTAGCCTCATTACTGTTGGGAGAAAAAACAAACGGAAGCCTTACTCATTTGGCGGTGGGGAAAATTGAAGATTTTTTTGGCGGTAAAGTTAGTTTTTAATTAATAATTAAAATTCTAATTAAAATTTCAAAAAAAGGGGCCCCAGGTGCACATTCCCGACCTCTAAGGTATACATGTACCAAATTTGATAGATGTATGTCAAATGATCTGGCCTGTAGAGCGCCAACACACACACACACACACACACATTGAGCTTTATTATAAGTATAGATTATCTCAAGTTTTGTAAATAATCAATTTTCGCCATTTTCGACGCATTTCTGATAGTTCGATGTTTTCCCCTCTGGAAGATACTGTTCTTTTAAGATACATGTGATTGTCTGAAAAATTGAGTCCATTTATTATTTAACAGCAGTGCAAATTCAAGTGAAATAATATTATTTAATAAAAGAACACTTATTAATGCTCAAATTAATAACTAAGTATCTTACAGTAAAATGCCCCTTTTCAGTGCCTTAAGAATCTCCTTTGTAGAACTGTCGTTATATAATTCGTCGTTATTTTACTATTATATATTTTTTGTAATAATTTATTAAATTAAGATTTTTTTTAACTGCTCCATAGATGGCTGGTTAAGAATTTTGAAATTTATTTTTTAATTGTATGACTAGATTTCAGTGAAATGTTCAATAACTTTTGACAAATATTTGTTTTATATATATTTAAAATATCAGCTTTAAAAACATTCAGTAAGATAATAATAATTATACGCCAGAATGCATTTTTCTACTGCAAAAATATATATTCATGTCCCATTATATATAATGAATCTTAAAATGTTAAATTGCATTTAAATATATAATACTGAAACATATTGAAGGAGATTTGAGCTTCTAGAACGATAATTCTTTATTTGATATAATTCATTCCTATTTTGCCTTTTCTATTTTTAAAATGCACACTTAATTATATATCAACGATAACTGATAGATAATTATCACATCAACAAATAAATATAAGATTCTTTTAAAAAATACGTAACATTTAGTAAAACTGTAGAAAAATGCATCTGAAAAAAAAAATCACTTCTGAATAAAATTTTCTAAAATGGGTTTCAGGGCAATAACATGTTATAAATGTACTGAAATTTTGAAATATTTATCATAATGAGTACCTTTTAACCCTTATGTACTTTCAATGATCTGTCATGCAAAAAGTTCCTTCGTGCATGAGTTAATTCATTCATACTATGCCGCCAAATAACGATCACCAGGCTTAAATAATCGTAGCTATACATTTAATATGAATTGATAAATATCGAACCAAAAAGCGTGTGTCTGTTAATTTGAAAATTTTCATCGTCCAAAGGGCACAAAAATTATTACAACACAAACTCGCTTCCATATAAATAGAGCATTAAGGAGCATTATTTTAATTATAAAATCCATCTCCCTATTAGAGAGCAGTTTACTGTTTCAAAATAGTTGCAACTTGCTGAACAAACCTGTTCCAGACATTTCCAATTTAACATGACTATCTCTCATCCTATTTGATTAGTGCAAGAGTTAGTTTACCAAATTCGTGGAAGACTGATTCCAGTCAAATGAAATACGAGCGGCTCTATCTCGTTTTACGCTTGGAACTCTTTACCGCCAATTATGGTTCCTCGCCTTGCTAGATATGGGCAGTAAAGCAACAGGCCTCAATAAAACATAGGGATTTATGGATCTGTGTCCACCATTAGGGAGAAATGTTTTATTGCTACAGGCCGAAGTATTGGATAAAGTACGGAAGATGAGATCTCTCTCTCTCTCTCTCTTTTCCAGTATTTTGTGATTGCGTCTTTCGGTGTTGGAGTTTATTGCTTATTTCATGTTGTATGTGGAGTGAGACCGTACTTATGTATAAGAGACATTTAAAAGCTGTGCAGTTGTCGGTAATTAGTTAGGAGAAGTTAATAAGCGCGGCACTAAATATATTTGCCAGAAATGAATTGTGAAGCAATTATTTTTGATACCGCAAACTGATATTAAGTCTATCGTAGACGTTGTAATTGGATGGAAAAATTAAGGAAAACAAATATTTTGTAGAGTCCTAGTTGCATCAAACTCGAAAACAAATTATAAAATAAAATAAATAATCTGGTTAAGCAATGTGGATAGTTAAATTCCCAATTGTATAAGAATTTAATATACTGATTTCCATACTAGATAATTCACTTGGCAAGATTCATTTTTCGAATTATGATTAAACATCAGATTTATAGACATTATTATTCAAACAGATCAAAGATCCGTTGCGTTCCACGTTCTTCTTTAGACTTGATTTTATGCATTAATACCAATCATATTACTTACAACCATATTTTGCAGAATTAGGAGATTTAAAAGAATCAATACAATGGAGGATTCCATAAAAGGAAATCTGTATTTTGTTTGTTAAAACCATGTCATTGGTATTTTGATACGGTTGTCAAAAATCGCTGAATTGTAAGTTATAAAATACATTGACTTCTCTGTCGGCATTTAAGCTGATATTAATTAAATATTAAACTTAATAAATCGATGATATGCTAATGTTAGTATTAACTGTAGGTCATAAATATGTTTATGATAAGATAGGATAGGATAGTAGATCATAAATAAGATTTAAGTTAAGATAGGATAGGATAGAAAGCCATAAATGAGATTTAAGTTATACCTGAACATTTTATTGGAATTTGTTATTAATGAAATTTCAATATGTACTTGCATTTTTATTTAAAATCAGCAAACTGTTATATTATCAATTACTGTTATATTAAAATCAATAAGTATTCTTTACAATTAGTATGCCATAACGCAGTCTTTGAAATATTCGATATGGAAACACATACAGAATTTATAAATCTGAAAACACTGAAATACTAAAGACACAAACATTTATATACTAAAAGAACAATCATTTCTCTATTAAATATTTAATATTCATTGGAAAAATATTTCAAATTTCTGTGTTTAAAACCCTACTTCATACTGGAGGTGTAATAATGTTATGGAAAACCCTTTCTGGTGGCTATGCGACGTCCAACATGTTCATGAAGGAATGACGCTTTATTCTATACAAAGACATGAAAAACAATTGCAAAGATAGAGCAGACATTAAGTAGTCCTTGCCGAAATCCACAACAGACAAGCAGTAAATTGTTAGTAGGCAATTAGAACAATACGAAGCGCGTAGAAAGAATTCGCTGTAGATCAAATTTTAAAGAGATAATTAATGCGACTACTAACTACTGATATGGCGTTTTTGCTTTTATAGCTCTCATGAAATGGCAGATAAGCTTCTAGAAGGATATATTATCTTCTCTCCTCATCGAGTCATCTAAAAAAAATCGAGTAGTTTCGGGAATCTTCGCTTTTATCTCCCAAGTCGCCACCTTCCCCAAACCTTCAAGTTTTTCGCCACTGTTGGGGGGAAGCAATGGGGTAGGGGGAATTCCCCTGGTATCCATTCAGCAACCGTCAGTGCTATCGGTAAAGCTCTCTTTCTTGCTATATCAGGTGAGAAGGGAAGCAATATTGTAATTTCATAGTATTTATATTAACGATAACCAATATCAGGAAAAAAAATCAACATTATTGTGCGAAAACAAAGATTTAAAGAATGATATTTTTTTAAATTGTTTTTTTTTTTTCATTTTCCGCTAAGGAGTAATTTAAGATAGGATATACTCCCATTTTATTATGTCATATGCGCATACGAATACTGTTTTAGAAATATCCTACAGGGATATTTACTACGATTGATACAAAGTACGGCTTACTTAGGAATTAGTAAATACTCGGTATATGATTCTGATAATATGCTCTTGTTGATTATATATAGAATCTCTATAAGGAAAGTTATAGGAGACCTATCTGCATTATGTACTTTGAGAGCACTTTGGTATAGAAATATTGAGAATAGCATAATTGATATTATTCTGCAGGGTGTATACAGTTCTCACGTATAGAGAACTGTCTTATCTGAAAAACATTAATACATATTTCAAGAGTATATCTGGGATATAAAAGTAAGACATTTTAAAAGATGAAGGTTCATGAAAATAGAATGCGTTCTTTAGGGACATTTTTACACACAATGAAACAGACATTTTCCACAGCACAACAATTATTAACATTAGCATTATAAGTCTTGCTTTAATTTTCGTCATTTGGGTAAGCTAGGGGAAAATAAAAAATTAAGTAGAATGGCAGATAGAAGATTGCAATAGGATGTAGTTTCAACAATACACTTGCGGATTATTTTATTACGTGCTCAAATGATACACTTCATCTATTGCTATTCTACCACACTTTTGTGTTGTGAATTTATATTTAATGGAGCTTGTGCCATACATTTTATCTTTTGCATTATTTTCATTGAAATAATTTATTGATCAAAACAGCTTTTGAAACAGCCCATTTAGCAATTTTTTCATTGTTTTATTTTAAAATATGACCGTTTTCAAAAGACTGATTTATCCCAAAAGTTGTTCAACTATTGTTTATGATGCACTGTATTTATACACTAGTATCCATAAATTAAATAATTTGTATAAAATTTTAGCTTTTGGCCGAAAGTGAATTTTAAGTTATTGAAATATACTGTTATAATTGCCAAACGTTTATTGTAACTGATTAATGGAAACTGATAAATGGATAATGTAACTGATAAATGGAATTGCAGATATTTTAAATGAAGATCACAGAAGATAAACTAGAGAATGATATGTGAAGCCTGCAATGGTGTTAATAATACTGTGTTGTTAATAATAATAAAAATGTGTTGGTGTTAGTGTTTGTTTTCTTTTGTTACTTATAATAACTTTATGAATCAAATAGCACGTGTTGACGATTTAATATTGAACGATTTGTAAATAAATTTGAAAAGAGTTTTCATAATTGGAAATGTTACTAATGAATCACCAATAGCAATATTGGACAAAAATGTAAAAATAATTTATAAAGCCAAACAATATAATAAATATTGTAACCCAAAGTCAATCAGCCTGAAATACCAATATATCAAATGGATATGGTATAGTTTTGAAATGTTATTTAAAATGATCAGGTGATTGCTTATTAAAGTAAGGAATAAATATTTCTAATCAAGAGAGGTATAAATTAGTAACATCAATGGTAGTAATTAAAACAGAAGAATTTTCGACGGTTCACCACATTAAAAAAACACATATATTCTGCAATACTGTCATTCTATCAGTTTATATTCTATCTTAAATAACCGTATACAATTCTATTTTAATTAACGATAAAAACTTCAATAAAATATTATCAGAAGAAAATTTTTAAAAATATCATTATATTCTGTTGAAAACTTTCTATATGCTTTTATTCTGTTCAATGCTTAAGTTTAAAAATGTATTTTTGTGAGTATAATTAAAATTATTAAATAACAAATTATATTTTATTTAGAAAATTTGCTTAGTTTCAGAGATGAAATCCGATAAGTTATTTGATTTATCAGACTTTTCTAAATGAATAAATAGTTGCAAGATAAACCAACTGATCATTTCGCATGATCGGATGTGAAGAACTGGATTAACCAACACAAATCCGAAACGTCTGGTGTTATCTAAATAAAATAAGCCGCTCTCTCCCTTTTACATGTTTACTCGATCGAATCGGGCTTACAGAAATAAGATGGATTAGTGAGTACCACCTTGTATCTGATATGAATTACACAAGGAAAAATAGATCGCTATTAGTTCAGGCATAGAACTGATACTACTGTATTTTCTTCAGCTGAAGAACAGAAATTTTTGTTCAAGCATCACAGTATATAACATATGTGGTCTTTTCGCTTTAAGATTGATATTTTGAACCTACACTTTATAATCCTAAATGTATTGAAATGTAATACTAATGTAATTGTGGTATTATTATATTATTAATATACAACATTTAGAAACTACATTGTTGACCATGGTTATTAATTGCGTTATAATTCCATTTAATTTTTTGTATGACTTGGTTTTAATAGATTGTGCAGCGAAATATTTTTAAACTTCGAATTTTGCTGGACATCATTCATATTATTTTTCAAGCTAATTGATTTATCTATATTCTGTTTATTGTGCTAATCATCTGTCTGATTTTCTGCCTACATCTTTATACATGCAATTATATAAAAGAAAATGTAGCAGTGCTTTAAAATGCAGACATTTAAATAAGAAAAGCCACTATTGTTTGATTGCTTAGGTAAATTTTAACTGTAAGAAAATTAAAGATAAAAAAGGTCTTTTTCTTAAAAGTATGTTTTTTTACATCCTCGTGTACTTAGTATGAAATAAGTATCGGAGTCGTTAAAAAAATTCGAATTCGAGATTTTGATGAATTTTCAGGTTTTATTCTTCCTTCAGTTTGAAAAAACCCTTTTTTTGTATTGTGTCTGTCTGTCTGTGAATATATAATTCAAAACCTATTTGAGCTAGAATGATAAAATTTGGTATATTTACTAGTCACTAAATTTATGAAATTCTGTCAGATTTGTAACTAAACTTCTTTCGTGGAATGTTTGTTTGATGCTCGATTAAAAGTGAACTTGACAACTGCTAAACGCAAAGACCAGTTAGATGTTATTTGGTACACATGTTTAGTTTTTAAAATATAGATTCTTTTAAATTTGGATCACAATTAATCAAAGCGTTGACTGTTTGTCTTAAACATACTTTAAAATTGATTAACCTAAGCTCAATTACTTGGTATGTTATGCTGTGCCTTCAACAATTATTTCGTATCAAATTTTGGTTTCATTAAGTCGGCAAAAACGAATTAAAAAAATCACTCTACAGATTTAGTAATGATATTAGATTCACGCCAAAAATCTGTATTTAGAAACTAATGTATGTTAATACATTGTAAAACATTGGGACCTTACACAAAGTCATTAACTTTATGTGATAGAGGGAGGATATAATACCTTAATTAAAAAGTATATGAGAAATTTTCGAAAGACGACTCGAAAAGGTTATAAAACATACTCAAATCAAAGGCAAACCGGAACCTTATTTCTTGATGTTGAATAATTTAAAAAATGAAATATTACCACGAATAATGAAAATTATTATATTTTCACTTTAATAACAAAATATAATTTTGTGAAATATGGTTAAAATATTTTTACTTTAAAATGAAAATAAAAAAACGCACATAAATTATGTAAATACGAAGTTTGAATTAAAAAAAATATTTTTGGAGTTTAATATGCTTTAAGAATTTAAAAATCATATAGAATAATCGTAATTAATTTCTAAAAAACATTCTTTTAAAAATATGCAAATTTTTGCTAATAAAGTATATTTATAAAAAAGGGGAAACAAAATATTTTTAGAGTTGTTTGTTAAATGATCTAAATATGTTGAATGTATCAAAATTATTTACAAAAAGTAAGACAGTTATTGAAATGCATATATATATGATTTGCGTAATATATATAATAAAATAAATAAAAAAAATATTATAAAAAGAAAGATTCACTTAGAAATTTTATCCATTTTTCTAGTTGTATAAATTTGATAAATTATCGTTTTGAATTTTGAGCTGTAGATATTTTGAAATATATTTGAGCATTCACCTGCTTCTATTTGCAAACTAAAATATACAGTATAAAGGGTATAGTAGACCTAAGGGTGATGAGAACAGACGTTTTCGATTGTGATTACACCGGAAAATGGTTCATTTTTCGGAAACTAAAAGTCTACCACCACACCATTCCGGCGTATATTAGTTTTGAATTTAATCCTGAAACGTAGTTCTTCAGAGATAATGGAATGTTAGAGATGTGATGTTCGATTTAATAAGTGCATTTTAATACCGCATTACAAATAATTTCAATTAATTTGATAAAATAATTTTCGGATGGTTTTATCTTGTGTAGATAAATTCTTGTAAGAAGTCACGTTGTGGTTTAGTACTGATGTTTTTAATATGCAAACAATTGAATTAAGAAAAATAACTATTTTGAACCATTTTTCTATTGATTATCAGTATTGAATTTAGGATGACTTTGTGAATTAAAAAAATAAAACATTGCCATTTTTCCATTATCATTTTCTTCATTTAATTTTACGAGTCTATTTTACATCTTATAGTCAATTTATTCTTTTTACCTTTATCCTTTTGGCCATTTAACTCTATGATCTTCTATTTTACATTTTATGGTCAATTTATAAAGCGATATTAGACATCTGATACAAAACTTCTCCTCTTACAAGGAGCCTAATTTCACATTTTGATAAAAACTTTAGCACTAAAAGAAAAATAGGTACACCATATTCTTTTCTACATTAGAAAAAACAATGGATTTCCTTTCGAAGTACAACATTGCTTTGTGAATATGGTAAAACTCATGTTCGTGATGAAGGTCATAAAAGAAAAAAAACAACAACATTATAGCCCTCATGCGAAGTATCAAATCAATATTGCCCCCAAACAAATATATATGTCAGCTGTTCTGTTTTTTATTCTTTCTGTGGTAACTGAGCTTCTTCCATTTGAAACCATAACGCGCCCTGTGAGCTCATTTCAGAGTAGATTCCAATTCTTTATTTGCAGCCTAATCTTACTGGAAGGAAGTCATTTACTCCAAGAATAAATTGCCGCTTCTGTTGTATTGCACTTTTTTATCTTCTCTCCAGAAGAAATGTATATTTTCCTGCTCTGAAGCTACCAGTAGCTGGGAGTATATATTCTTTTAATTTATTTGGCGGAGTTGCTTGTAGTTTGTATTGATTGCCATGAATGAAAGAAATAAAGACACTTATTTGAATTTTTTCATCTAAAGAGATTCACTCTAAGTATAAAGCCAATATAGTTAAAGAAATAAACTTTTTTTAGAGAAGGAAAGTGAAATTTCGCTTCCAGGGATATTGCAACCTTTCTTTTCTTTTGCAACAGTGTCTTTTTAGAACTATCATATAAGAGACTTAAAAAATAATGTTATAATATATCTAAAGACTAAACAAATAAGTTCCTCAAAAGTATTATTTCACTTGTGTTGATTTTTCTTTTATATTTACTTAAATAATTGAAGCTTAATAATATGAATAAATTTATTCATTCCCTTTTGAACTTTAAAGATATTTCAACAAAAAAACAAGATGCATTTTTTTAAATAATGATTTGATTTATCATTAGAACTAGAATCCGAAGGGAAATAAAAATCTAAGAAATTACATTAAAACATAATGTTACATTTTACATTTAATAAGTGATTGCTTAGAATTATTATTAAATTTACCATTTGTGGTTTAAAGTGCCTCACATTACGTTTTTTATCCATGCATTAAGCTATTTTGAAAGATGTTGTCAAGTGTCTTCTTAACCATTTGACCACGGCTCAAAAATATGAATTTTACCCAAAAATAACCCTATTATAACTTTATAAAGAGTTATTAACATTACAAACTAAACTAAACTTAACTTAAAGCTCTTGTCTGAAAAAATATATGCATATTGCATTACAGACAAAAGAAATCACTCAATATACAGTAAAAGAAATATCAAAAACAAATCAAACTTTCAAAATAAAATCACTAAATACGTTGAAGTAAATACATGCAAAATGGTCCTATAATGATAATAAGATAATTCGATAGTGATGATAAGAAAATGTTGTTCCCAAATAAATCCTTTAATCTTTTACCCATATGCAAAAATTGTGTATTTTTTTAGCAAATAGATTTTCTAAAAAATGTCTTCAAAATATATTGGAATTAATCGATATAATGTAATAACAGTAGAAAAAGGTTTTATAGATATATTCTTTTGAAAGTATTTTTAATATTTATGATCAGCCATACATGGTGATTATAGCCGATCACAGAAAACCATATTTTCGTTGAATTAATTACAGACAAATCTATACGTCAAAATTAAAAGCTATATTTAGTTTATGATATTTTACATTGCAATTAAAGAAGCCCAAAACTATAAGTTTAAAAACGATTTTATGTTGTTATTCTATCTTTGAAATTTGAATGCATTCTTTAGAGAATTATTTACTTTTTTTCATGGAACCTTATGTTCAAGCAGACGAAAAATTAACACATAAGATTACCTTTATGCGAAAAAAAATCTTTTCTTTCATGGGCAGTTTCACAGAGCTTAAAACTCAAGATAATAATACAGCATACAGTAATTGCCTCTGGAGCTCTAATAAAAGGTTTAAATTTGGGTCAGCCATTTTTTTCATTGCCTGGAATGGTAACTGTTTTCCGTTTAGGAAAACTTACCAGGTCATTAGTAGCCCCAATCTATTTCGAGCGTGTATCTATTAAGTACCCGCTTCTCTTTTTCGTTAACAGAATGAATCAATTCATTCCCTTTCCAATTTCAGTCGTATGCGTTTTATTGCTCAGATTACCCCAAAAGGTTTGAATTGCTAGGATTACTAGTGTTCCAATTTCTGGAAATAGCTCCCATTTCCACTTTTGTGTTTCAGAATTTTACAAATCTGCGTCCCTCCCCTCTTGCTGAGTTTATCCATTTGAAGAGTACCGGATCTCCTTTGTCTCTTAAAAAGGATTTTGATATTCCTAGCCTGTTTGTTCAACAGAGGAAAGAAGCAAACAGAAAAACGTTTCTTTTTCCATAATTTTATTTCAAACGAATATTCGGTATTGAAATGAATGAAAAGTAATTATTTTGAAGTATTTGCAAAGCTCAATCCTGAATTTTCGCTGTTTTTATGCCTTTTTAAAAGGTTATAATAAAAGCTTTTAGTTGAAACTAGCCTCGTTTCTCAACTTCAACCTTCTTATAATTTTGCTAAATTTGCAACTTGCTATAATTTTGCTATAGGTTGTTTGGATTTGATAATTTCACGTAAAATACAATGTTTTTAAAAATGATATCTCTTTTAAAAATATATAATTAATTAGGTACCGAATAAGAAAAAAAAACATTCATTCGTTTAAATAAAAATTGAATTACGTAATTCCGTCAAAATAACCAACTTTATTTACTCTTTTTTTCTTTTAAACCGTATATTCATATTGTTGAAGGAATAGTCGAATTGGCATTTAGGTATTTGCTCTTGAGTAACTTCGTTAGAAATATCATATAGCAATCAATAAATCCACTGAAAATGTCTCTTAAAAATTTTTTTACAATTGTGAAATAAAAATGTAACGATTCGTTCGATATGGAGATATCGCACATATGAGATAGATCTGTATTACAGAGGAATTGAAAAGCTACTCTACATTGCTGCATATACAACAGCTGTAACTCATATTGCATCGTACTTCCCTCTTCAATAGGAAATATTTAAATACCATACAAATTAAACAACGGTTGTTTTTTATAAATATATTTCAAAAGTTTGTATTCTTTAAAAGTCTTAAGCTCTTCTAAAAGCCTTTCACTTTTTGTATAAAGTTAGATATCTTAAAGTAAAGAGGAATTAATGAAATTAATGTTAAGTAAATATAAATTGTTGAAAAATTATTTATTATTTAATCTAAGAATAATTAAAGAACATTCTTATGTTGCATTGTATTAGAAGCAAAAAAAAAACGATAGTTATTTTAGCTGAGAATGCATAACATTACTTCATCTTACTTCACCTAATTATTTTGGAAAATTCGGTCTCCTCAGGTGTTTACTTTGGGTACAAGTATTCCTGCTCCGATGTTCCCAGAAATCTTTACTCCCTTTTCTCCACACATTAAACTTTATGCTTCATCTTTCCTTTAATAGCAAGCAAGGTAATTCTCCTTGAAAATCTATCACCTTTCAGTTTGCTTCTTGTTTCTCATGAGCAGTCAAAGCGCATGTGTTAGCTATACGTGGTAACCCATCAGACGTGTAATGCACTGTCTAAGTCTTCGGTGTATCAATCGGCTAACCTCTTGAATGTTTATTTTTATAAATATCAAGCGAAAATATCAGGCTCTCCTGCTTGAAGTCAAGAGTGACCACTGTCCCCGGAGGTGACCTCAGATCTCCGAGCATATACGGTGGTGGCCAAAATTGTAGGCACTTTTGAAAATCAGATTGTTTTCAAACTTTGTATGCTTATAGAAAATGTTACATTTCACAAAATGCAAACTCTTACATATCATTTTAAAGAGAATTTTATGATGATTTCAATACAAAAAGCAAAATTTAAATATTTGCAATACAAAAAAAGTTATTTCTTACTTTAATATGAATAACAAAGACAGTGATGAAGTGGATTGCAATTTCTAACTTCCCTAACAAATCACTGCTCTTATTCTGGGAACTAATCAAATGTTAATAACTGCTAACAGAAGCTGGAATCATATTTGAAGTTGGAAAAAGGCATTATTTGCTTTTTTTCTGTAGAAGGAAGGCTGTTTTTTATGTAATCAAATTTGAAATTGCAACACAGGTGGATGTTTCAGTGACTGCATCTGAAGTCCGAAAGTTTTGCTTACGATATTAAAAGACAAATTCAATAATAAAAAAAGCAGGAACAGGCTAAAAAAGGTGTACCACATCTGATGATGACAAAAGAATAAAAGTACTATGTATCTAAGGTAGAAGAATACCATCAGGGGCCATCAGAAGTCAATTGTGTGAAACTGGCATTTATGTCAGTTCAACAACAATCAGAAGAATATTATTATTTGTTCGACTAAGAGGTAGAATTCAATAAAAAAAATCCTTATCTCATTTTACAGCAGCATATAAAATGATAAAAGTGAACAAAGGAACACATTAAATAGATATATGATCGGTGGTCACAAGTTATCCAGAGTGAGGAAACAAAAATATTGTTATTCAGCAGTTATGGCAAAAATAGGTAAGACATAGAATAGGTGAAGAGCTACATCCTGACTGCATTCAGGCAACTATGAAGAACTCAATTAGTGTTATGATTTGGTCATGCATGCCAGAAGACGGTATTGATCTCCTTTTTATTATCGATGGGACATTAAATGCAAGAAAATATATTGACACTATTCTGGAGCCAAAACTTTCTCTTCCATCAGCGATCAGTTTCCTAACAACGCATCCTTTATTTTTTCAGCAGGGTTCAGCTCTTTGCTACACAGCAAAAATATCGAAAGTGTGTTTCAATAAAAAGAGCGTTTGACTGTTATCATGGCCAGAAAACAGCCCTAACCTCAAATCTATTTAAAGCTTATGGCACCGTTTGAAAACTCTTGAAAATATGAAGAGTTAATCAAATAAAAAAGAATTAAATGAGGCTCTAACTGTTTCATGACATCATGCAATAACAATGGAAGAGCTTAAAACTCTTGTCAGCTCTAAGAAACATCAGTGTGAAACAGTTATAAGAAATAAAGTCTGTCCTACTAAGTATTGATATGTCACTGCAGACATCAGCATGAATTTTGCTTTTTGTATTGAAATCAACATTAAATTTTCTTTAAAATGATATACAAGTTTGCATTTTGTGAAGTGATACATTTTATATAAGCATACAAATTTGGAACTCATAACGATTCTCAAAAGTGTCTACAATTTTGGCCACCACTGTATTTAGGCTAGCATTATTAAAGGACAAAGGCTGAAAATGCGCAAAGTCAGTGACTCATTTCTCTTGTTAGTCATCATGGTGGGCAGTGTTTTTGAACCTGAAGTTTGAACTACGAAGTATGAGACCTTCGAAAAAACTTCCCCTTCATAGAACAAACAAATTATCCAAATAAATGCGATATGTTTTCTATTGAAAATTACATCAAACAGAACATGTTTTAATATTCCATTATTTCTAGGCGAAAATGTCATTTCAAGAAGAATCAAGAACATAAATTCTACCAGAAACCTCGCTATGAGGATTTTCTGATTCAGGCCTCATCTCGTAAGCAAGCAAATTAAATTTCAAAATTAAAAGAATTAAAAGATCTGTTTACAAATTCCTTTCTATCAGGTATAATATATTTTATAACATGTATAAAGGAGTCATCAACAGTGGCGTTCTGTTTAATAATGAAACGAATGAGATTCTAAACGGAATGTGCATTCAAGATGTCAATTAAGTTTGATGCATTTCTGTAACAAAGGCTTTCAAGGCAAGTATTTCAGTGTCAGTGCCTTCGACATACCAAGACACCTTCAGTGAGACATTTACTTTCGCTCGATATGATAAATTGAACTTGATTTTCAAAGTAAAGAATAAATGTATCAAGTGTAAGGGTGAGTATAGCTCTTTTTCCCGTTTATGTACTAAATGCCAACTTGAGAAAGAATTCACTTCTTTGAAAATAAGAAGGGGAACTCATTTAAGTATATTTGTCACCATCCAATGTTTTTTTCTGCATTTGCATCTGAGACATTCAAAGCATTAACTAATATAGCTAATTTATTACCAATTGCTCACTCAAGAAGTGAACTTGCACAATCTTTTCATTTGATCAGTGAAGAGCCTAATGTAAATTCCACAACTTCAGAGATTATGATTTCAAAGAAAAAATTAAACAAAAGATGGAGCTCATTAATAAATAATATTACAAAAGCAACAAATTCAGAATTTTATTTAAAAAAAATCCCATTCAAAATTTCGTATACCGATGCTTCTAAGAACCCATTTCTCTTCTAAAACGATCCCTAAATTGAAGAATTCAAGACCGAATGAATTTATAACAGTTAAAAGAAAGGAAAGATCAAAAAGTAAATCTGTCTCTCTCACAGTAAATAAGAAAAAAAAAATACAGTTCAAGATTCTAAATTTAGAGGAATTCCCCTCTACAGGCTTCATGCAATGATTCAAAGCAGGTTGATGATCATTCAATTTCTGTACAATCAATCGATGCCACAATATTTTTGACAACTCTACAATACCACCTTCTATAGGTTCAAATCCTTAAATTCTGCAACTAGATCATATATCAACGCTAATTCTACTGACAATGAAACGGAATAATCCGAAATCGAAGATGAGATGCATTATGGCCCATACAGACAATAGAAGTGACTCCCCTTCTCCTCCTCTCCCACCAGGACTATCACAAGCAATTCTATTATAGTTCTACTTGCATTTACAGAGCAATTCTCAACGATAGAAAAAAAATAGAAATTCTCAACGATAGAATTTTTTTTATACATTTTAAAACATTTTATTTCTTTACTTTAAAGTGATACTTGTATATGATATGCTTTTAAGGAAACTGTATGTTAAAAGGTTAAAATACTTATTATTTCAAGAATTACTTTAATCATTAAAAGATAAATTAAATTCCTATTTTTATCTTTTAATAAATAAAGCAATTCTTTAAAAAATATATATGTTTCTGGTTTTAAACATTACACAATTTTCAAAACTTTGTATTTTATATTATTATGAATGATTGATCTTCAGTTTATATGTTTTTAAATGATTTCCTGTTTAAATTATTTTTTTATCATTAGATTGGAGTAATCAAGCCAAACGTAGCTGTTACGTCAATAAACGAATCAACGGATGAACTTTCGCAAGTTCATTTAACCGAGTTATAACTTTAGCAACATATTTTTTTCTAAATTTCTTTTTAATAAGTTTTCCAAAAATAAACAAACAAAATATAAATATATTAAATTTACTAAATAATAGCAAAAATTATTTTTAGTATCCTTGGATATCTTATTTTTTACAGATGTATGCTTCGAAATACGATTAAGAAAAATTACAAATTCTATAGACAAAAATCTTCGAACAATATCTCTGAAAGATAAATCCAAGTATTTACATCATGTATATATATGTATTTGCATATTGAAATAAAGATTAACCGTGTGTCAACTAAAGTCAAAGATAAGACTCGTTAATCTTAACTCGATACTTTATTCAAGGAACTAAGCCTCACATCTGTTTTTATCCGCAAAACGAAATGACTCGAATCTTCCAGATTTAGAAATTATAAGAACATTCTAGAGCAAACGAGAAATAACAGAATGTAAATCAATAACAAAACTAGTTTTAGCCAATTTGCCTGAAGTTAAATACGAGCTCACGAACTGTCGCTTTCACTTCATAGCATTCTACCACTGAGCCATTCAGACCGTGCTAAACCAGAACGAGTTTCGTTACAATATCAATATTTGAACAACTTCTTGAGAAATCCTTGTTACGGTAAACAGTTTCCTCCAAAAATACTTTTCCTCAGAAAAGACGTTTAAAGTTTTGAATCAAAATAAGATAATTTTAATAATTTTTGGAAGTAATTAAAAATTTCGAAGTTTGTAAGTGGTATCATCCTCAACCTAAAATTTCAAAAATTTGATATTACTAGTGTTTTTTTTTTCTGGACAATTTTACAAACCGTTAAAATTGTCTCGTTGTGATGACAATTCTCATATCATCGACGTTTCATTCTTTTGATTAGATTCAAACATATTTTTCAGAAAAAAACAGATTAAATGTTTTTAAAGTGACTTTTCTGCTGCACAAGCTTAAAGCCAAAGAAATAATTGTGGAATTCAGCTTTTAAGATAATATTTAAAAATATATATCCTGAGAAATATGCAGAAAAATAACTGAAAATGCTTGAATTATTTTAATAGCTTCAAAAAATATTATTTTATAAATATTCTTAAATCCTTGTAGAAGTAGTTTTTCTAGGACAATCATTTGAGTTATACTCTAAAATATTTCTGGCATTTCAAAATAGGTTTGATATATAGCTAAACAACATTAACTCATAATTTATCATATAAACGTTCTTTATTTGCTCATAAACATTTTAAAATGATACTTAATTTTAATATTGATTTCATTTCTAAGAAGAAAACTTTAAACATACACCAGAAAATTCTATATTAATATTTTAATGAATTTTTGAAAAATTATGGTTAACAGTCGACAGTTTTTAGAATATAATTTCACAGTAAATAAATTTAAAATTTTAATGCAACACAAAATAATATTTAAAGTTTTTCGGAGACATTAAAATTTTCCATGCATATAGAAAATGCCTTCCTTGTACCATCAAATGAAACACCACAATTGACAATTTTATTTGAAAAGATTACTTTAAACTTCTAACTTCTTCTTCAGCACTGTTCTTACTTTCTTAAGCACAGTTTTTCCCAATTCTAAAAGAGCTTTTTTCTTTGTGTTGAGAGGAGCAAACTCCTGATTAGCACAATACAAGCACCATGTACATCAAATTTGTTTAAAATGATTCTCTTCTTCACTTTTGGGTTTGAAAGACAACCTTTTACGAAAGGACAATTTTTGCAATGGAAAGAGAAGTTTGAGCACAAATAAAACCTGGAATGAGATTCAATCCTGATGAACAGCAAAAAGGATTACAGATAATTCAAAATACAGACATCAGAGGCTGCAAATGAAAAATAAGGTTTCCCGTCAATTCATCGGATTTGGATAAAACTGTTGCTCTTGTTCACTTTAAGGCTTGAATAAAAACCTTTTACAAATGGACGATATTTGCAATGCAAAGATAAGTTTAAGATCAAATAAAACCTGAAATCTTCAATAAGATTTAATCCAGATGAACAGCAAGACGGAAAATAGCGAACTGAAATGCAGATATCTGAGTCAACAAATCAAATATACGTTTTCCCATCATTTCCTCGGATTTGGAATCCCCCATTTCTCCACAAAGCATACTGCTGTCTTTTAATTTCAAAGCACTAGCACTGGAACTAAAACACTTTTGAACATTATTCTGAATGTAGCGACTGCCAAGAAATCCAACTTTTTTCGATCGTCTAGATCTAGATTTTGGCTTTCTTAACAAGAAGCAAATAACTGATTTAAAAAACCTTCAAACAGCAAAAGACTGATGATTCAAAAGACGGTATGAAAGAGTTAGAGTTTTGCTTGTGATTCGTTTATAAAACAGCTGTAACTGCTTTTGTAATTCACATAGAGTAAAACAGTAGGACAGGTTTTTGAAATCTTAGAAATCAGATTACAAAATTAAATCATAAAAGTTGTCGAGGATTTCATCACAAACTATAATTTTAAAGCAATTAGATACCTTAAGGAATCTATTAATTTATTACCTTAAAAGTATTATTTATTTACTTAAATTATTAAAAGGAAACAAATAATATTATAAATCAAAACACGTAGCCTGCATTATTTTATTGTAGATGTGAAATTTGATGATTTTCATGGACTTTTATCGAGACATTTGAGGGAATTGAATATTTACTGTTAAGAGTGAATTATCATGTAAATACACATATATCAGATCAAATTTATTTTTTTATTAATAATTAAAATTGTAATTAAAAATTCAAAAAAAAGGACCCCAGGTGCACATTCCCGAACTCCAAGGTATCCATGTGCCAAATTTGCTAGCTGTAGGTAGAACGGTCTGACCTGTAGTGCGCCAGCACACGAACACACGCACACACACAAACACACATTGAGCTTTATATAAGTATAGATAGATGAATACCCGATATTTTTCGTCTCATCTTAGTACACACACACACATATGTATATATGTGTCTATATATATTTGTGTGTGATACGTAGAAAAGACATTAAAAGTTCTATATTGCCAAAACTGAATGCTGATAAGGAATTTTTCTGTTTATTTGTATTGTTTCATTTATTTGAATAACTCTGTATTTCTTTCTCTATCTGAATATAAATTACCCCTTCCAAACGCACAATATTTTTTGGAAATGTATACAGAACTTGTTTCAGAATACTTTTCGTTAAATTGTTCGCATCTCTTACTCAGTCTAATAGATTATGCATTACATTCTCTCAAAAAATTCTGTTTTGCGGATTGTTTCGTAACAATTCGAGAAAAATATGAACGAGCTTTGAAACATTAGGTTTGATACAAGCAATGCTAAAAAACTTCTCAAAAAAGGAATGCATTGTATATATGGATTATTCGTTATTTTTTTTCAGACATATTACATTTCAGTCTTGCGATTATTATGTATGCAGTGACGAATATATGGAAATAAAAAATATATAATAATAATAGTAAAAATAACAAAACAAAAAAAAACCACAGAAAACATTCCAAATGATAAAAAAATTCTCTTAACTTTAAAAAAAACATTTCTTACATTCTCGATATCTATTGTATGTAATATGAGCAGAATTAAATTGCTCATTATATTCTAGTTAGAATTACAATTTTTGGTTATTAAATTATGTTTTACTTGAGATCCATCACCAAAAGATAAAATAATTTGATCACCGACAGTTAAATAAATATGAGTTTCAACTTAGCGGTACTTTGAAGTTAAGTAAATTTGTCATGCCTGATTTATTTGACTGTATAAAAGTACTTTCAAGAAGACATATATGCATTCTTCAATTGCATATTCTATAATTTTCTAATTTAAATTAATGTTATACAATTATAGAATTATTACGTGTTATTAGAATTTAATGCAAGGCGCAAAGCAAAAGTGTTATTAAAACTACGAAATCATAAATAAATAAATAAATCTTTACTGTAGGTGATTTACTGATGTCCTCAGGGACTGCTTTATTTGCAATACCAAATGATTTCGTTCTTACTATATGAAACTAAATTATGCTCCGTTATAATTTTTTGTTTCATCTACCGATTTGAGTTTCAGATTTTGTATTGATGAGTATTATTAATGATAAAACTTATGAATACATATTTAAATTTTTGACTTATCCTATTTTTTTTAAATCTAGAGTCACTTATACATTAATTTCATTAAAATGCACCAAGTAATTCTTGAAGTAATCCGTTACAAATATAAATTTTGATGATTTTGAGCACCATTGTATCCTTAGTGGAGTGAGATCCACATAAAAATATTTTAAACGTCTGAGTTGATTTTATCTGTCTTAGTTGATTTGGAATATAATAGGCAGTTTGAAAATATAGGAATGTAATGGATCATCTCAAATAATTTCCAAACGATTTGATTTTCTTAGATCGCAGTGGATTTCATAAGCTGCTGAGAAGTGAAATGAAATGCTTATATGCGATACAATAATGTCTCATGATCTCATTCGTTTTTTCTTATACGTATTCAGGTATAGTATTTTTAATTTAGAATTAATTTAGATTTTGATATATAAAAGAAAAATGACAAAATTGTTTGTCCTTTTGTTATTTTAAGCTTAAAACAATAAGGTTTGATCGATTTCAGCAGCCTCTTATGTGTAGTCAAATAGAATAAATATGATCGAGTCAAATTTCGTAATCGCATAACTTAGAAATTAGAATCATGGTTGTAAATTCAAAAGGATTCTGATTTGTTTAGTTAATTTTAGATCATTTTTAAATTTCTATATTACCATTCTTCAAAGAAAGAAAAGTAATAAAACTTCTATTATGCATAAATGTGCTGCTGAAATTATAGCACTGCATAATAAGAATATTATTAATCGAAATTTTATTAAAGCGCATAGTTTAAATTTTTTGAGTAAAACAATTTTTAAGAACTTGACTTTATTTTTTTATCTATTATAATTATTAAAATTATGTTTTTAATATTTAGAATAAATTTTTTGCACAATTTTTCTTCTTTTTTTCGTCTTCAAAGCAAATTGAATAGTTGTTTATCTAATCATTCCTCGTTAAAAAATTTCATTATGTAGATACTTTTTTCTTGTTAAAAACTCACATAAGGAGATAATGATCTTTGTCCTTTAAAATCCATTAATTTTCTTTTTCTCTTTCCGGAAGTACAAAAGTGTAACTTTAACAAGAATCTTAAGAAACTTTCAGTTTAAATTTTTCTATGTCATACCTGAAAAAAAAACGCCCTACAAAAGACTACATAAACAACGTTGCACGATACTTAACTCAAAAATAGATCGGAAATACAATTTTTTTCTAAACTTCTTTCTTAATCTATAAACGAATTTTCATTCGCCAAAAAATAAATAACAATAAACAAATAAAATTCTTACCGCATTACTTTCAATCATCTGCGCAGCGTGGGAAACTCAATATTGAATTCCAGGTGAATTTAACAGTGGTATTTTTCAAGCCCTGAACCAAGCTTCGCTCAAAGAGCTTTTCTTTTAAAAATTCGTAACCAAAAATAATCTTCCGAAAGGAAGTTTGTTAAGAAATTTTGGAGGGAGGCAAGGGAGGGGAAGCGAGGTACGCCGTAATGACATTCTGGGCCCACGAAGTCTGCAGAAACTTTATGTATTTATTTTTTGAAAGATAGGGTTCTGAGATTTAAACCAGCATGTGCATTTGACGTTAATGTCAAACGAGATGACAGGCATGGAATTCTAAGATTTTAAAAGTCAATGCGAAGGAGAGAGTTCAGCGTTTATGACTTTTCAAATTGAAAATCTGATGTGCATTTCTTTTCATTTTCCCAGTAGCGGATAAGTTTTAGAATTTCTTATTTTTTTTAAACAGACTGTTTTGTAAAAAAAATTCAGCAGATTTTTTTTTCTTAAAAATAACGAATTTCACAAATAGACATTTACTTAAATAAGGACAATGTTACCTATTTTTCTTAAATGCAAAATTTATTTTTGTGAATCATGCTCTTAAATATCTTTACATACATAATGTAAACTCTCTATCCCATTCATCAAGCTCTACGATTAATAAGAGTTTTCTATGAAGAAATAAAATTTTATTTTAAGTAATTTTATATTAAATCCAAATAATAGTGTATCGCTAAAATTAGTTTTTTCGTTTCAATTATATCTTTCTTTCAATTATCGGATCATTTTGACAATGAAATCTCAGTAAAAATAATATTAAAATTAACTTAAGTTTTGAATTTTGAAGTATTTTTTGGATATATACAGATACATACAAAAGCTTTTAGAATGGGGTCATCATACAGTTAAAGTTCTTTTTAATAAATTGTATGAATATTTAATATTCTCAGTCTTACCGGACGAGTTGCATCTATATAAAAAGACGATCTTGCTCATTTCACTGTAAAACTATCAAAATGTAAAATGTACATGTCAGTTGATCAATATCCAATCAAATTATTGAAAAGTCATTCTTTTTTTTAATGAAATAAAGTAATGATAAAAAATTTATTCGTCTTATGAAATTTTTAGTAACCTATCTTATATAAAATTCTTTCTCCGATATTTTTTCTGAATTCAAACCGGAATAAAACATTTTTTTGTCCTTTCTGTTTTCCTCTTTCTCTGGTGAAAATGGGAAATGCTCGAATAAAATAATTTAATATATTCATATTATTACTGTTTTTATCTTCGATTAAAATCGATTTATTTCAGCCTAAATTTCATTGTTAGCTTCCATATCAAAAGATTAACTTTTTAATAAAGAAATCTTTAGCCAATGAACGAATATCTTATTTAAGACTTAGTCGTAATCGACATGAATATTAGTTCATTCTTTAAAATAATTTTTGCATAAAATGCTTCATATAATTTTTATTTGAAATATATTTTTCAATAAAATTACTTTTACATATAATATTAAAATGAACAATATTATCTCATCTTCTGCATTTATTTTTAAAGCTAAAAACAATGAAGAAAAATAATTTACATTTCTCAAATATTAATATGTAAATACATTAATATTTTATGAGAGCAAGAAAAGATTTAGATTTCTAAGTGCATCCTTATGAACAAAATGTTTGCATAGACTTTAAAAACTCTATCTGTCTTTATATGCATGTATTGCTTACCAGCTCGAGTAATTAATAGCATCTCTATTTGGGGCACCATTCAATTACGATTTGGCATTTAAGTTTTGTTCATTATGATTGCGAAAGAAATATTAAAAGGAATTGAAAATTCTCAAAGAAAAGATGTCTGAAATTACCATAGGAATTTATAATGTTTCTTGTCTTTGATTGATTTATCCAATTAATAATTTAGTCCAAATGTCCTGTTATTAAGTTGTCATTTGGCGCGACATTTCATTTATATAGTTTAGGAGGTTCTTATTATTTGAGCAGGATTACAAAATCAAATGTATTTCATTACGAATGATCAATCCAAACGAAGAATGTAAAAAAAATAAGCTTAATTCTTTTAGAAATAAATTTCGAGAAAACACATTTTCCTAAATATATATTTTTATGATAGATGATTTTTTTTTTTATTTTACAATCAAATAAGTATTAAGATAGATTAACACATTTTGTTCTATGGCTTAACACATTTTGTTCTATGGCTTAAAAATATTGCTTACGTAACATTTGAAATTTCTTTAAAAAATGAAAATAAATATTTTAAAAATGGAGTTAATTTCATGATTTAAGGCCAAACTGCCATACGTAAAATGTTATTATATAGAAATATATTCAAACGCTTTCTACTTCTTAAAACTTTTGACCTCAAACTTATTGAAATTTAAAAAGTAATGTAATGTACAAGTATGTTAAAATATGCTACATAATTCAAAACAGTATTCATAATCATAAAAAAATATTATTTAAAGTTTATACTTCGAAATAATTTACATTTAAAAGAAAAAAAGTATATTTTCAGTTGAAATTGAATACCATAATCCATTTTGAAAAAATGCAAGAGCAATATAAAGCGCACATTATTCTATTTATATCTTCTGTTCAATAGATTGAATATATATATATATATATATATATATATATATATATATATATATATATATATATATAGCTGGGAAATGTCTCAGTGAAGAATATTTATTGCTATCTATATAATGTGAAAAATCATCATGTACAGTGTGGGGATATTGAAATTGCAAGTGTTTGAAGGACTCTAAAAGAAACCCTACTTGGAGCATGTCGAAGAAATTTCGTATATGTTATATTTACAACTTGAATATTACAAAATGAATATACGATATATACATACTTTATATTACAAAATGAATCACACGATAAAAATAATTTTAATTCTTTTTTTTTTTTTTTTGCAATAGGTGACGCTGTAGATTATCAAAACGTTGTTTTCGCTCTGTACTATGCCAAAATGAATACCACTTAAATTTTAGAATAATTATATGATAAAAGTTATGTATCTAAACAATAGCCATGAATTTGTCAAAAGTGGAACACCCTCTTTTAGTGAAATTGTATTTCCAAAAGAATAGCGATTATGGTGCTGCTTTGAAAGAATGTTGCCGTCTTAAAGATTTGAGAAAAGAACCGATGTTTATGAATGGCTTACAGAAAATAAATAATAAATTTGAAGCTATAGGAGAACTCGAAGCGCTCCCTGGAACTAAAGGAAACAGATCTGTGAATCAGGAAGTTGTGGAAGAGATTAGGGAAGCAATTGATTCAGGGTTAGGGGATCAGCTACCTGTAAGTGCTATAAGTGTAGCAAGGACTTTATCTTAAACCATGGGTGACCGTACGTAAAGTCTTGTGCTACATTTTAAGACGCTATCCGTATAAAATTAAAATTGTGCAGAAGTTTCAACCAGGCGATCCACAACAAAGAATTGATTTTGCCAACTTCATACTTGCCAAAACTGATGAAGACGAATCATAGATTCGAAAGGTTTTGTGGACTGACGAAGCGCATTTTACTTTACACTGACTAGTCAACACCCATAATTGTAGGATATGAGACTCATCCAAACAGCAAATTCTTTTTGGGAAACCCTTGCATTCACCATTTGTTACAGTTTGATGTGGTATGACTGCTAACTTTATTATTGGTCCATTTTTTTCAGAAATCTTACACCAACAGGGCTAACCGTAACAAGCACTAGTTACACTCAGATTTTAGAAAGTAATGCATGCCTGTTTTGCAAGACAGAAACTGCATTGAATCAACAAATTCATGCAAGATGGAGCACCACCTCACATTGCTCATTGTGTTGCACAACTGCTTCACCAAACTTTTAGTGAGGATCGTATAATTTTAGATGTTTCCAAAATGCGTGACCACCTCGTTCACCTGATTTGAATCCTTACGATTTCTGGCTCTGGGGATATTTGAAATACCACGTCTACAAAGACAAACCTAACTCTATTGTTGCTTTAAAAAGCAGCATTACTAGACATATCCTAGAAATTCAGCAGGGAACATTAGGTGCTATTGTGGATCCCCTGTCTTGCGTCTACATCATTTGATTGGGCTTGAAGGATCCCATATTGAACAAATATTGTAATACATATATTATAAAATTGTAAATTGTAACACATATTGTAATAAACATGCATTTCATATTTTAATAACTTTAATAAATAATTTTAAATAATTTGCAATTTTAACCAAGAAAAATATCATAATTACAATGTATAAAATATTGTCATTAAAAAGCGCCACTTATGACAAAAAGATAATTTTTTTGTAATTCATTTTCCCATGCTGTAAATATAACATATACCAAATTTCTTCAACATGCTCCATGTAGTGTTTCTTTTACAGTTCTTCAAACACTTGCAATTTAATTATAACCACCCTGAATTTCCACTAGACATGTAGTCCGTAGAGAAATTTAATTCTTTCTGAATACATATTACATATAAAATATAGAAGACAATAAGATTAATTTATTTAGTGCAGAATGAAATCGAAAGCGGTTAGGATTAAAAGTTTTATTACAAAGGAAGAAATGCATTGGAAGAATTAGATGCATGGATTGCATAAGAATCCCAAACGGCTTTATTTAATTAAAATAAAAAACTATATTTCCTGTTTCTATGATATTTCCAAATACGTCTTCTTTTCTTTTTATTGTAATAAATTAAATCCCTGTAATTACATATCAGACTTATTTTATAAATCTTTTTCAAGTTATGGTTTGTTCTGTCTATGTATGTGTCTGATTATTTATATAGCAAAATATTTATTTCTGTTGCAATCCCATATAATTTTTACACATTTTTGAAGCAATATAGAATAGCCATATTAGACAATAAAAAGAAAAAGCTCATTAATTTAAATGCTTAAATAATAAATTACATATATCTGATTTAAAACTGGGTTTTTCTTCTTCTTTCAGACTATTCATTAAGAAGACACAATGAAAAGATTTTAAGATGATATTTTTCCTAATGCATTATAATTTTAAAAAAAGGAAAGCATATAAAATGATATAATTTCCTAAAATGGAAACTCTGATCCAGTTTTTTGTGTGTTAATTAAATATTGAATTCTATTCCTTCTCGATATTTACTTCATAATTGAAAATCAAAAACAATTAGCTTTAAGCATCGGTTTCAATAAACAGTTTTAACATGGACTCATGTGCCTTATCATATATAGTGGTTGACTTGGTGACAAATGCTTCCAGTATTTAAGTATGCTGGAACTAGTAAGGATTTCAAGGGTCTCAGAACCCTTAAACTTCAATTTCTTTAATTTTTTTTTGAAAAAAAAAATTGGTTAATATTAAAAAAAAAATTAGTCCCGATTTGTGTGAACATTCTGATACCACTATGTAAACAATATATCAAAGCGTCCTGAGTTATTAAGAAAGAACTAAAACAACACCTATTAAATGTAAACAGAAACTTCCTCTACCAAAATGTCAAAAGATATAAAACTGCAACATTTTTTGATCCGCATTAAAAAAAAAGTGGAACAATTTATGCTAATTAAATGCAGCGCGCCTATGTTTTAATTATCTGAAATTTTTTAATTTTGTTCAAATTGCTATTTTTTTAACTATTTTTTTATTTTAAGGTCATTTTTATCAAAACAATTAATGAAACTTCCTTGCAGGATATCTCAAAAACTAATTATTCTATTAATCTGAAATTTCATGCACATACTCAGAGTAAGTTTCTCTGAAACTTATACATCAATTTTCTGATAACTTATTCATAGAAAACATTTTATTTGAATTTTAATTATATATTTTTTAATTTGAAATTTTTTTGTTAATTAAATTTTGAAAATAAGTTTTTACTAAAAGTTTTACAAAACAGAAGTAGCAATTTAAGCTGACTAAAGGGAGTTCTTTTGTTTCAGGAGATTTTAATTTACATTATTTTATTCAATTCATTATTTTTTTCTTTATTTTACTGTTTTTTAACTTTAATGTTTTTTAACTTTATTAATTTTTAACTTTAATGCTAATCATTCTATTAATGTGAAATGTCTTGCAAATGTTCAAAATACGTTCTTCTATGACTTATACATCAACTTTTAGATAAATTATTCACAGAAAAAAATGTATATGAATTGAAATTTCATTTTATCATAAAATTTCATTTTTTAAACAAAGGTATTAAAATTTTTTACAAAAAGTTTTATAAAAAAAATATGTATAGCTTCAAAACTGAACATTTTTCAGCAAGTTAATATTAATTTTGTAAATTTTTACCAACTTTTAAATGCAGAAACCGGTTCGCAGTAAAGTACTCATTTTTAAGATTTTGAAAAAAATATCCAATTTATATTTCCTTATAACTTTTTTTTCTTGAAATTATTTGAAAAAATGTAGAAATAATGTAATTGTATATGATTATTCTATGGTTAGATTTTAAAATTTCACAATTGTTTCATTTGTAAATTAAATGGTTTGAAAATGGGATGGCTTTTTGCTTCTACGGGAGTCTTGAAACTCCTTAAGAAACACAAAAACAACATTAGACAGAATTTTGTATGAAGGTTCATCAGAGCGGAATCACATTTATCAAAATTTCTTGATCTTTGTAAATCAAATCCCATATCTTGTCATGGACGCTGTGTTAGACATTTGTTTTTATCGTAGATATATTATGCCTGTACGGTGTATTGGTGAATCTTATCTACTTCATTATACCTGCACTCCGAGCTGCTTCCCAAAAAGACGGAAGTTTTACGGAAGTTACGAAAGTCAAAAGTCAAGAAAGCAATAAGTAAATATTCAAACTTTGGTGGGCTTGCAAGGATTCATATATTTACAAAGCATATTCATATTCATTTCGTATTTGTACATAAATTTCTAATAGCGTATAATAGGTATTAGTATGCATAATTAATAAAAAATGATTTAAGCTTCAAAAATAGAAAATTTGGGATAAACCTGCATTTGATAAATAAAAATTGAAAATCAGTCAATTTCATAAAATTTAAAATTAAAAAAAATGAAGTATTATTTAAATTTTTAGTTCTATAATTCTTTTAAAAAAGTAGTAAAGTATATTTAGTATTTTTTTCGAAATACACAATGCTAACACATCTTCTTAACACACGATTTGTATACTTCAAAGCTTAGCTAGTTTCATTAGGTTCTAACAATTAAGTATTTTTTTACTCCTTGCATCACTGATCAAATTTTTAAAAAAAATAATTTGTGTTCTTCTGGTACACACTCACTTTTCTTTTTATAAAATATCGTTGCAATATATATAAAAGAAAAGTGACCAAATAGAAATATCAACTTTCTTCAACAGATTTTTTTTTTCTTATACTTTCTTCTGTAATGTTTGGTTTCATATAATTTTCAATATTTCTGTTTGTAGTACAAACTGATGTTATGGGAAAAGGAAAACTATAAGAGTAATATCTTTAAAAAAATTCTAAGAGTAATATCTTTAAAAAAATTCTAAAGAATTCAAACTGAGTTTGAAGTTACAAAATCGTTTACAAAATAAATGTACAAAATTCAATTATTTGATTAAACAATATGCTGTTTCGTATTTCAGATAATGACATTCAGAAATAATCCATTCACTCAGAAGACCAGAAATGAAACATGAAAAACGAATTAAAATTAAATTTAAAAACATACACATTTAATAATGTCGATGATCATATTAACAGATCAGTCAAATAACGAGAAAATGTTATGTAGAGATGTCTCGAAATCTGTGAACGTTTATAAAGTAATGTCTGTTCCTGGATACTGAATTTGCTGTATTGATCAATTTATATAAATTTGTTGCACTTTTTATGATGTCATAAATGAAGGTTTTTCACAATCTTAATTCTTATCTTAGAAGCCAAGATATATTAAAAAATCGAAGAGAAAAAAAGAAAAATTGAATTAGGAGAGGATATTCTGTTTTTGTTGTCAACAATCCAAGGACATTATATTTGAAAGCAATGCCATACCTCCGTCTAAAGCAGGAATATAAATAAGTTTGAAGCATGTATGCAAATCAGGTTTTTTTATTATTATTATTATTTTTATTGCAGCTATTGATGGCAAAATTTGAACTAGATATTTTCGATTTTGGCATTGTTTTACATGTCTTTTAAAATCAAAGATATTGCTATAGAATATGTATATGATATTCTTCACATTCATTAAATAATAATACTCGACTAATAATCATTCCTTTAAATCTACGAAAAATTCGTAATATCTTTATTTGACTATTTGATTACTTATGTAAGCTGCAAAAGGTTAAATATAGAACATTCAGACATTTACAGGCCTCAAACCCGTTTAAAAAACTTTTACATGACATCAGTTCCTTACTTTGAATTCCTTATTATATTTTTAAGCACCTTTTTTATATTTTTTTCTTTGCAAGGCAATGCAATGATAATGGAATAAATACTGCTTACAATTATTCTGTTTACATCAGAGAAATTGTACTGTTTGCATCAGAGTACAGTCACAGCCACTTCGTGAAACAACTTGTAACCTTCTTCCTTGATAATGATCTGCTATTTAAATTATTGAATCATTCTTGACTCACAGTAAAATAATTCTTAATTAAAATAATATAAATAAATTTAATTTAAATTTAAATTATAAAAAATTAATAATTAATTTTTTCACATTAATTCATTTGGTTTAATAATTGAATGTGCAATGATTAGGGACCTGGGTCATAGTTGAAGGGGAAAAAAATAACCTGCTAAAAAATGAAAGACATTAGTATTTTATAATTAAATATGTGCGTGCTTGATTTTAAATATTATAATAAGAAAAATAAATGCTATGTAAGTTTTGGATGTTATATAAGTTATACCAGCTTTACTTCCTTCAGTTGTTTTTTGGTTAATTAATATATTATATTAAATTTATATTAATAATATATTATATATATTATATATATATATATATATATATATATATATATATATATATATATATATATATATATATATATATATATATATATATATATATATATATAATCGATATTATCTCACTCTGATATTAAATCGATATTATTATTTATACTATCTTTTTTATTATTTAAACGAAAATTTTGTAAAAGAAATGATTATTTTCCTCTCAAAAATAGAGAAGAGTTTCAGATTAAACTTTGCTTACACTTAATTTCTAGTTTTACATTTTTGCAATCAAGTTTCCAAAACAAATGAAAAAAAATCCACTTCTAGCACGCAAACTTAACTTTTATCTAATTACAAGAGTTATGAATTATGATAGAAGGCTCTTTTTATATAATAAAAAATTACCAAAGATTAATTTCAAACCATGAAAAGAGTTTAAGGGAAACAACCTGCAAATCTAAACAGATTAAGAAGCCCACTCCTTGCTTTCAGAGTAGCATCTTGTTAATTAATCTAGTATGCATAAAACTAAATTTTCTGTAAAAAAAGCTTATACAGTCTGGAAAAATAAATTATAAAGGACTTACGTACTTTCGCTTCTTTCCAAAAACTGTTTTCCTTTGAAAACCAATTATAATTTAAAGTTTTGGATTTAAAATATTACTGAAAAATAAAAATAAAAAGTATCAAGCAGACATTAATAGATTTAGCGTTAGAAACATTATAAAATAGTTTAGTTGATATTACTTATAATTAGTTTTCTGTAATACCTATTATTTAAAAAAAATCATCACTTTAAGATATGTTAGTTTTGAAAATTAAGTAATGATTAAAAATATAAATGCCGAAAACGAGAAAGTAATTTGTATGTAAATTATTATCATTTATTATAAGCCTGATCTTTTAGAAGCAAAAAAACAAAACAAAAAAAAACTGTTTTTCTTATTTGTTACTTTAAGGAAGTTATTTACAGTTTAAGTATGCATCTGTAATCATTTCATGTGATCATAAATTAATTATTTAAATAATGATTGTACTTAAAGTATCTATTGCAACTGCATAGCGAATAATTATTACAATTTCTTATTCTGTTTATCTTTTATTAGTATTATGGAGGTATGCATTGTCCTGTTGAATATCCTCGAATTGAAATGTAATGCCCTTTGGTGCTTTTTCTCTTTAAAATTCTTCAAATGTTCAAAACAATACACTGCATTAGTTCTTCATTGTGTATCTGTGCTTCATATTTCAGTTTCACTTCATTTTTATTTTTCTATACTGACTATTCCTCTTGAACTCCACGAAGACCACGAACTCCATTCAACAGATCTACGGCATGTGGCCAATATGCCTTGATATGCCTGAAAATACCTTCTCCTTGTATGATAGATTAAGTACCAGGAGCTGATGCTTTGATAATTAGAGACGCTTGTCCGGTTGGATTTGAGAAACAGCATAGTTTTCTGAGAATACTCAAAAGATGTCTGAACATACACTTTCTTTATTACTGCCAACAAAGCGAGTTGTTATTTTGAATATATACGCCTCAAAAATGGCATGTGGCTAAGATTTTTTTTAATGGTAAAGGACATTTTTCTTTTTTTAGAGCGAAATGTGTACATTCCAGTATTTTGAGACACTTGAATGATCTTCGTTACAAGAAAGTTAAAAATAGTTAATGGTTAATAGCGCCTTGTTTCCAGTGGCAATCTAATATAAAAATGATTTTTTGTTTGTTCGTATTTTATGCTCTGCCGTATCATTCATCCGATTGCGATAAAACTTTGCCAACTTATTGCTTTCACTTACACGGATGTTATAGGCATAGTACATTTATTAGCTTCTATACTGAACTCATTAAAATTTCCAAACAAATCGTTTCATACGTTTGTATTATTCAGCATTATTTTAAAATTAACAGTTGACAAAAGGCAAAGAGTAAATGGCAAACGGCACATGTTATTCGGAGTTAAACGCACATATATAAAAAAAATAAAATTATTGCCATTGATGTCAATCAATGTGAGTGAAATGAAATCGAAAATATTTAGTGCAAACAGTATTTTTTTTTTCTTTTCGTTAATGAATAGTCATATACACAATATCATTTCATCTTCTACACTTTGTAATTCACCATTTTGGCTGCGGCGAACCGCACTTATTATCCGGAGTGTATCTCACACATACATAATATAATTATTATTATCGACGTGGATTATGGTAAGTGTATATATAATGGAAACGTTCCAGTGTAAATATTATATCTTCTACTTATTCAGTGAATCTGAAAACGATATTTCGGTTATACAAGCGTATATCATGTTGATAGCTTCGTCAAAATATTTACCCTCAAAACATTCGACACTTAGTAAATGCGCCAGCGTAGTACGTAGAAATAAGCAAATCCGAGCACCTCAAACTAACGAGGAGTGGCAAGAGAGATATGAAGCAGATCATTTACGAATTGCAAATTTCCGTGCTTCAGAATCTCAAGATCAATATGCTGCAAAAGCAAGATGCGGAAAGACAACGTTTATGTGGTATCTGATCACGCGCATCAGAATCAGAAGACCAACATGCGGTAGAAACAGAGGCAACTGTGACATGTCTTTTCATTTCAAATGACTGCAGTTCCCCAATCGACTTATATTCACGACGACCATCAAAAACGCTCAGGTCAATCACTTCAAGTGTGCGGATTGAACCTAGAAAATTCTAGTTTTTCACATGACCAGTTGTGTGTTCGAAGCTCACGAGTAGGATAGCCAAAAAATTTGGTTTAATAAAAAAGGAAGAAATATTATTTTTATTTCTCCTTTCTATATCATTCAATTTCAATGAATGTATTCATTGTCAACAAGAAATTCAATATCATCTTTCTATTGTTCCTACTTAAACAAGATAACTATCTTAAATTTCAAACGATATTTCCAAAATTATTTCTTCAGCTGCAGCAACCTGCTGGGTACCAGCTAATATTAAGTAAATATAGTTAATGATTTTCATTTGCAAGCTCTTACTTTAAAATTATATTTGTTTAAGTAAAACTAATTATTTTATTTTGAAAAGCAATGAATACCTTCCCTTTCTGAAGACGCTTATATACATAATATTTACTAAAATGTATGTATAACTGAGAAATTGCATAATATATATTTATTATCATATTGTTTTGTTTATAAGGGAAAGAGGACTTTCTATTCCCTACATGATAGTGATTCTACTCAGGATACAATGGAATTTCTTCTTCATGTCCATATAAAAAATATGCCACAAAATTTGCATCATAAATTTAAAAAATGTTTACTTCATATTCATGTTGGTTTCATTTTTCTGAAAATAAAATACGATTATTATTATTTATATAAAATTCATCGTTTTTTTTACTGACGCATCTTATAAAGACTCTTTGATTTTAAATAAAATATGTCTGTGCTTTCTCAAAGGATTGCTTATTTCCACAAATAATTTATTTGCAAATATTTTTCGAAAAATGTCTCGTTTTCTGAAAATTATTGTACTAATAATTTAGTGATTACCATTTAGAAACTTGGAAAATATTATTGTTTCAGTAAAACGCTGAGTTGAAAGAAGTTATCCAATGTAATAAAAATATTAAAATACAATGATTTTGTTTCTGAAGCTCAATAGTTTGAGTTTCCAAAAATAATGTTAAACATTTAGATGATATGCATAACGTTGAAAATCAGAAGAATATTACCAACATGTCTTAAAATATTTTATAATAAAAACTCATTTAAATCACTAAATAGGAATAATAGGCATAAATCAAATAATAGGCTTAGGAACTAAAATGGGAATAACTTTTTCTATGAGGGTAAGTCTTTGGAAACGCAGTCTAAGCAATAAAAAAAATATCAAAGAAAGTCAGTTTCAGAGACCTTCAACTGTCATTTCCATTAGTGAAAAATATCTCAGCTACTGAAATATTTCTTGAGCAACTCCATAATAGTTGAGATTATTTATCATAATTTTATCATTTATTCTTTATTTTTCAAATATGATTTAGGCAATGCAAATTATATTATTACTGCACATGTATCAAATTTAGTTTTGATATGTTTCAATTCAATAAAATGCTTTTTCCTTTCTGGCATATATATTCTTTTTTATATAAAATTATAAATTAATATTTTTCAATATTTTAGATACATCTATATATTTACCTCTTTTTTTTAAAATGCCTATTAATAAGTATTATTAGGCATATTTAAAAGTAATTTAAAAGTTAGGCATATAAAAAAATAAGTATTATTTTTTAGTTTGTAATATTACCATAAAGCTTCACTGTATTGCTGGTTTTAGGGAATTTGATTTGTCGAATAAGCAATATATTTTGCCATAATTTTTCAAATAATTTCTTTTGAAAATATTCTTTTTTTCATGTGATATAATAGCTTCCAGTTGTCTCCTGTCCGTTTATTTAAAAAATAGATGAATTATATCGATGAAACTATATATCAATTCTCACCGTCATTAAATGTACCCGGGTTTCTTAGGAAGTAAATCCTAAGAAATAAAGCGAAATCTAGAATCTCTTAACAAAGGCAGTTTTAGTAAGTTTGTTAGAATCTAATATCTATTCGTGAAATATTCCATTCAGTCTAACCAGTGGATTCAGGATTTAAACAGTAGATCCACAGTAAATTTTATTCTCTGTGCGGTAAATTAATAGAATTTCAAAGATGGTTGAACACTCAAGATCTCTCTTTCGCATTCAGTCGCAGATAAATGTTGGAAGCCCTTTGTCACAACATCTCTGAAATCTGAGCAAGAGAAAATTAGAAGGAATAAATTAGAAGGATACTATATTCTACAAACTAATCTTCCCGTTTGTTGGAATTTTACGAAAGAGAAGATTAGTTTATATCTTCTAATTTCAATCATATATTCTTTCTACACAAAAAAGACAGATTTGACGCAGACAATGAATTGTTGACAATCTTACTTTCTGTAACATTAAATTCTGCTTCTTAAATATATATAGAAAAGATTCAGTACTGAATGGATAAATGTACATAATGGATGTGATCTATAGAAGGGAGGGATAATATTCTTTATGTTGTGATTGATTATAACATAATCATGGTATCAATGATAAAGTTCATGAAGAACTGTATAATTGAAACAATCAAATGAATGGTTTAAAATTTCCAATACGAATTCCAACTGTACCTATTTCAATTTCCAAACAAACAATAAGATATTAATATTTATAATTTTCTATCAAAATCTAAAATTTTTACATCAATTTTCGATGAATTTCTGCTGCAGCTAATTATAAGAAAAAGATTTTTTTTTAAAAAATTAATAAAGCGAAAACACTAGAGTGCGAAATAATCACTAAAGTGCATCTTAGTATTTCTATCATAACACTGCTTTAAATAAAAAAAAGTAACTTATATATCCTTCTTATTTTTCATGGATCTAATTAGTAAATAATTTACTGTCTTTCCTTATTAAATATTGAATCAAGTGAAGGATATAACAAATAATAACGAACTGCGAATTGCTCCTGTTTGAAATATAGACATATATAATATGTAAGTTCTTTAATTTATACTCTTCTAACATATACTCTTTAAGGAATAATTAAAACTTCATTTAAAATGTTAAATTAAATATTCATCAGGTATTCAGGAATACTTCCAATTTTCACACCAACCTGTCTGTCTAAAAATAATAATTTTCCCTTAATTTTTTCAAACGAAACATTTCTGTACGTTGGAAACATATTGTGGGTCCCCTTATTTGCAGGTTGAATATAATTATTTGGTATTTTAAAACGATCATAAAGCTCTTAAGAGCAATGCTGTCCTTGAAGATTGAATATAAATGCGTTTTATCCACTTACGTAAGAAAAATAATTTTTCAAAACAATTTTTTGTTCTATTATTTATTATATACGTGTGAAGCTACATATAGTAGGAGAAACAATGGACTTATCTTTATTTTTACAAGATTACTCAAGAATTTCAATACATCATTGACAATCTATTACAATGACTGGCAGTGCATTTTGCTCATTAAGACTACGACTTCTATATTTTAAACAAGTCACTGTTGGAAATTTCAGTATGGTTTGGAATAAATCTAACATTTTAAACTAAGAATCTAAATATTTTGCAATTCATTTCAAATGCAATCGTGTGGCATTCAAATTAATTTTTCTAACGATTCTCAAAGTGTTTGCTTATGGTTGAACTATTAAACTTGAAAAAATAATTCACTTATATTTTTATTTCATATTAATTATATTTTTAACAAAAGGGTCTTTAAATATTGTTATGCTATTGAGAATTTTCGAGTTTATCGTATAAAATTTTATATTCTTTAAAAGAAAAATTACGAATAATATTTTATAATAAATAGACCGAATAATATGAATATGAAACTTTAACTTAACTTTAAAATATGAAACTTTAACTGTATTTTAGTCGAAAAATTTCATACAATTTTAGATGCAATAGAAACATATTTCAAACTTTCATTAAGAAAGGCAAAATTTAAGGGATTAAATCGCTTTATTACTTAACCTTTATGACTCACAAAAAATTCAGTACGAATTGTACAGCCACTTTCTGGAATTAAGTACCTGGCTGTCAATCAATTTAAAAATGGAGCAACTCCGAGGTATTTTTTTAAAAGATTTTAAGATTATTCAAATCATACTTTTTTTTAATTTTTTGTTTTAATTAAAAATAAACTTGAAATGAATACTGGCTATTACTCATGAATTCACAATCATCGTATCATTTCTTTGCTTTAATATGATGTTATGAATTTATGCAAAAGAAAAAAAGAAATGTGAATAAATAATCCTTATATGATAAATAGATGGTAAAACATAAAAATTGGTAAGTAAAGAAAATAAATTAATCATAAAGATTTGCAAATTGATATAATGGATACAATGGATATTACTATCTTGAAACCTCAATGAACCTTTCCGATATATCAATTTCGAATAAGAACAACCACTTTGTGTACAGCAATTTAATTAAAGGCATTTTCAGAGTTATTAGGGAAGTAACCAGGTCCCTCATCGCACCTAAATGCAGGGTTTGATTGTTGTATTTCGGAAAATTGCTCAGAACGAGACGTGTGAAGGCGATTGTTCCTGAAGGTTAACTAACGCACTTCCTTTAGATTGAAGTGAACTATCATCCATGTTCAGAAATTATTCATAATGAAACATCAATTTTTGCATTTACTTAACGAAGAATGGTTATACTTGTGATGATAACTTGTTGCTAGATGAATAACTCGTTTCAAAATATTTCCATCTTATATTCTTTTACCAGAAGGGAAAACGTAGAAATACAAAACATAATCAAAGGTGAAGGGAGATATGTATATTATAACTGAATGCATTGTGTAGGCTGTAATGAGGAAAATAGTATTATATTACCAAGACAAAAATCTATAACAAATGTTTCTTTGCAGTCGTTATATGATTGTGAGGTTCACATATTGGTTAATTATCGCATCCCATTGTGTGTCGGCTTCGTTGCACTTCCCCTAACAACGATGTCTCTTTCTTGTAGGTGGTTTGCTCTAATTGTAAAATAAGCTCACATTTGCGTTTGCAGCTCAACTTTAACTTTCTCATAATTATGTATTATAGTGTGAACAAAAATATTGGTGTATTCTACCTGTATTACACATATAACTGGCAAATTTCTCATGCTGTAACTTATTTTTTTTCTCAATGGCATTTCCATTTCTGTCCACATATATTCAACGGGTTTAAAGCGAACATACGTGGCTTTGAATAAATTAATATTTACTTCAAAATTTGTAAATAATCTATCAATTAAATGCTTAATCTGCATACAAAATTAACGCGACTAGATTTTTCTAGTTTAGTAGTTGTCGAGTTCAATTTTAATCAAAAATCAAACAAACAGCCTCCCTGTGAATAAATTTCTCTGAAAGACAGCCATTAACAAAGTTAGTTGTTGGTCAAAATACCAAATTTCATCCATCCAGTTAAAACGCTATTTAAAGTATATGTCAGATAGATAGAACTCAATACCAGAAATATTTTTCGGACGCAGGGAGGTTTGAAGCCTCGATATTCGCCAAAATCTCGAGTTCGAATTATTTTGAAGATTGCAATACTTCTTCTATATTTAGCATAAGAAAAATAGAAGCGCAAAACAAATAGCTAAATAGAAATGTATAAATTGCGAGAATATTGATAGCAAGATTTTTATCTATTTATTGAAACTTCAATACATTTTATCATCAATGTCCATTTATTTTACTCGTTACATTCTATTATTTATTATTAATATAATGTGTAACTTTATCCTTCTTGAAGGCAGTGCCTTTGAAATGATGCCAATTACATTTCTTTCTCAGAAAATTGGAACTCGAAGGGGTATGAGAATCGGATTATCATCGGAAAAGGCGGATGTCGTTAGTGAAGAGGGTGGACGGAATTATTTAAAATCAGTCGTCTGAGATAATCCTTTTCACATAAATTCTTGAAGCATGATCATTACGGCTTTTCACTGATGTGTCAGAGATTAGATTAGCTTTTACGCTGCAAGCGAAGCTTATGCGATTTGTTTGAAACTAAATAGAACATTTTTGCAAAATGTGACTAAAAGTTTTAATTTTAGCTTTATCGATCGTTGAAATTCAATATTTTTGAAATTTTAATGCTGAAAAACGTAAGACATTAAAAATGGATCAAATGTTGGAACTCTATTAAAACTCCTTAGATCATTTTTTTATTTTTTTTTTTATTTTCAAAATCCTGAAGCTTGATTTTATATATCTTTCAAAAGTGTGATTCGAAAAAAAGATATATTCAAATTCGATTTTAAACTATTCATGCAGAATCATTATTTGTACAAATTTGTATAGAAACTTTATTCTAATTTTTAAACATTTTAAACTTTGCTTTAATAATTATTATCTGTTTATAGTGTAATATTAAAAATTTAAAGTATTTGAGCATATATTTATAATAATATTATAAGTGGTTTTATTTTATTTGAAATATTTAAACATATCGTCTTCATTTGAAATTCCATTAAATGTTTAATTATGTCTTTGTTAAGAATAAGGCATCAGAGAATTTTTCAAATATTTCCCTGATCTACTAAAATCACGATAGCACACAATAAGTGGATAATACAATAATTGATCCACTTAGTGATCCTTGTATCAATCGGTTTTGTTAATAAAAGTAGAGAGGAAAAAAACGTTCTACTTTGTGAAATATATATTCTTAATTAAAAGTAGTAAACATTCCACATAATTGGGAGAAGAGCATTTGATATTTACGATTTTGTTATTCAGAAGAACAACCAAAATTGAATCTTCAATTGGATCGAGTTTCGAGCCTATAGCCCTCTAATCACGAAATCGAGATTTTACCACATGGCCTTAAGATATTTTAACATGCTTTGAGTTTTATATATCAATGTTTCCAAAGATTTTGAATTTTACATGTTCAGTTCATCATCTGAATTTCCAAATAATTAAGAATTTAAAAAATATATATAGCTGCGGAAATGTTTCAATATAAATATAAATATATAATTATATTTGAAACGAAAACTACGTTGCTAATCAGCTTAATAGAAATATGAATAAGAAATTAAATTATTTTGAGCAATTTTAATATTTTTAAGGAAAAAAAAACACAAATCACATATTTTTTTAATATTTTATATTTAAAAATTAATTTACTTCCCAAGCTGAAATTAGATATTTTGTACAATGGAACGCATCAGATCCTCATATAAATATACATCAGATTTAAAGGGAACGAACTATACTAAAATACATTGCAATGTGAACTAATAATATTTTTTCCTTCCATATTCATAACATGAAATAAGAAAAACAGTCTGAATTTAAAAATATTCCTCTACATTCTATTTAAGATTTAAGAGCACATTTAATTGACTAAAACCATGGCAAGAAAATAAAATAAATATTATCAAGCATTCAGTAAATTCGAAAATGCTTAATATAGTGTTTAATACTCTCACTAACTAGTGATATGTTCGCTTCGACTTCTCGAAATTCAGCATCGTTCATTCTTGATCTAATAAATTAATGAATATAGCAACTACTGCTGCACGTAATCTCATTTGGTTAATTAAATTTTAGAAAATGTTTCGTAAATGTAGCCAATATAGGAACTCAACCGTGAATATGTACTATTATAAACATTTGCTACTTAATCTACACTATAAAAGTATCATATACAGAAATGAGGATTGGATTAAAATATATCGATTTTTTTTCAACTTATACCGTGCTAATAATTTACTTATTCGAAAAAAATGTTAGAAGTGTAACTGAAATTTCTTACAAAAATTTTTGCATAATATCTCAGAGTGTTTGTATTGCTTTGTACTTATTAGAATAACAAAAAAGATTAAAACTACAGTTTATGAAATACATGAAAGAAATAACGAAAGTAATTATTATGTAATTTCTTATAAAGCTTTTACTCTCAACCATAACAAATAAAACCTTACTAATCCAGTTTTTTTTCTTTATATTTAATCATGATTTTATCAAAATATACTATAAAATTGTTGGAAGATAAAATATGATGTATAATATAATCAAATCAAATAATTTATGGAACTTTTATAGAATAATTTATTAATTATATGCTCACACTCTTCAATAACATGCTGCCTCTAAATATATTTAATATTGTTATGATTTTATTCATTCGCTTTCAATCTTTTTTACCGTAAAGTCTCTGAAGTATACATTATACAGATGATGCAAAAGTACTTTGATAAATCTAAAGAATGGATCATATAAAGAATGGAATATATTTTAAACTTTAAAAGAAACATGTTGACCTTAATATTTGTTTTGAAATAAATTCAGTAACATGTGATAACAATACCTTCACTATCTACAATTGCTTTAATATTGAATATGTATCAATGAATTTGCCAAAAAAAAAAATTCAAAATGTTACTTATATGCAAATGAATTTAAATTTGTCTTCTCACTTACAAAGATGACCTTATTTTAAATCTCATTGGAAAATCTAAAAAAAAAAATCAAGTTAAAATTTTTTATTATACGACACTGAAAACATTTTATATAATCATTGAGTAACTAGACTTACGGCAATGTATTGCGCATAATTTGGGAATAAAAGTTTATGTATTTTATTTAAACTAAAAAAATTGATCGAAATTAAAATATGTCACTAAATAATGTGGATGTTTTAAATCATTCCTATAAATTCTCTCTTAATCATCCATAGTTTTTAATTCATAAGCTTTTACTTAATTGCATAGTTTGCATCAAAAAAGCATTCCATTAATATTTTTTGAATTATTAGTTAATAATAATTAACTATGCATTAAATTAAAATGCAGATGTCTTCCTGGTTATGATGATTGAGAGACAATAACTTAGGAAATACATTAAACATGTATTTCTTCTTAGGAAATAAATTTAATTGTGGATTCAAATATATATTATTTCTTAGGAAATACATGTAATTATAGATTTAAATATAGATTATTTCTTTCGTTGCGACTGTCGAATTTTTTCTAAAAGAAGTATTATTATAAATAATGTTAATAATTTACATTAAGAATAATCAATGGGAAGTGAGAAAGATAGGCTAATTCGGTTGAAAATTTTATAAAGATTTTAGATGGTCTATACTAAATGCTATTAGTATTTGATTTAAAAATACTTGTGTATTAGAAAATATTTTGTCTTCCTCTATTCGAATAATAGATTATTTATGTTTTTTAAAGTTAAACAAACCATACTCTATTTAGAAATCAATATTGCGAAGCACTTAAATCCATCCGTCCACTCTACGAGTGTTTACTCAGTTATAAAGCGGTTACCCAGCCAGAGTAACATTTGATCTGTCCACGCCTCAGTTACGAGTTGACATACGATGTGATTTTCACATTCCGGCAGCCGAAGTGAATCCACACGTCACTCGGAAAGCATCGTCAAGCAGGAATTTCACATAACAATATTGCCTTCGAGCGAACAACGCCGCTGTGGCGTGAAGGTAAGCAGGCTGACAGAATATGGTCCAACATGCGTAAAGTGATTGAACTCGACTGCAGTGTTATTCTAAAATTCGGGAAGATAAATGGGCAGTTCTGATGCCATAGTAATCAAATAAAAAACGATTGAAGGGGAATCAAAATCTTGCAATACTTCAATACAATTATTTTAAACAAAGTACTATTATAATCTTAAAATAAAAAATAGGTACAAAATTCATAATTTAATATCATCAACTGATTTTCTATTTATGGAATCAAACTCACGTGTAGTTAGTTATCCGATTTAAAATCCGCAAAATTAGGATTTGGGATTTTCGTCATTCAACCAACACGGAAGTTAACCAACCAAGACTCTCTAGAGTGGTTGCAAGCTTAAAAACACCATGTTACATCTTTACAAATGAAGCAAGATTTAATTGAAACATTCTTTTAGTTTACATATTCTTTTCGCTTTATTTTCATTCATTATTAATTTTTATGTTGGGTAGAATCTTTTAGCTGCTCTGATTGGATTATATTTAAAAGTGAATTGGAAAATAATTTTCCCACTTTCAACAATATTTTATAATTTTGATTTAGAATTTAGAATTTTTTTTAATTAATGCATAATTATTTAATTTCTTTCGTAAATGTATAAGCAAATAAAAAGATATTTAAAAAAATACTCCTCACGAAGATAAATATTTATTTTTCTGGCATAATATGCAATTCATAAATTTGTCTCAAAATCCTTAAAATTGCATGTAGTTAATCTGAAGGAGGCAAATATTGGTTACTTGTACTAAAAATTGAAAATTCATATATTTCAGAATAAAAAATTTGAACAAATCTTTCAAATGATTAAATTCCATAAATATTAGTGAAAATTAAAAATATTTATAAAAATATTTTTTTAATCCGTACACATTATTTTAAATGATTGCCTAAAAATTATTTTTTAAGCATATTTATTATACAGTATATTATATATTTATATTACAGTATTTATTTGGATGATTATCCAAATAAATCATCTCATTATAAAAAAAATTTTAAAAAAATCAAAGAAATAATACTACAGTTTTATGCTTTTTGGATAATTAAGAAATAAGGAAATAGCAAAATTTCTCGAAACATACAAATGTAATGGCTAGTTAATGGAATGAATTTAAGTTTATTAAGATCACGTAATTCCTCTCTAAGATGTAAACATTCGACATTTAAATTTAAATCAAATATTAACGAATGACTTAAACATATTTTAGAATGATTTCTCGATATGATATTTTTTCTATTATATATATATATATATATATATATATATATATATATATATATATATATATATATATATATATATATATATATATATATATATATATATATATATATATATATAATTACAATGAAAAAGATATTTTTCTATATTAGAATACGTCTTATAAAATAGTTTAAATAAATATTCTCAATTTTGGCGTTATATTCTTATTCCTAACATATTTTCAACATTAAAAACGTAACAAATACTATAGTTATACCGATAAATGTTTTTTTGGTGCACTTTGGTTTAGCGTATATATTTTTATGTATATGCAGAACAATATATTTTAAGCTAACAAAATTTAAACCTTGCATATTCAAAATGATGAATGCGTTCTAGAATTAAATCGATTAGCTATTAATAACGTTACTGATATGAGTGCTCGTTATAATTAATTGCATTCCAACGTTTAAGAATACAGTTTATGTATATATAAAAAATATTGTATTTGTAAGATTCGAAATTGTATAAGTTTAACCAACATATGTTTGCCAGAGATTTACAGCTGTTAGAATAGTAATAATTTGTAATTATAATTTTGAATTATTCTTTTTAATGTTTTTAACATTTAAATACATCTGGTCATCTCTTTTCCAACAAATTTGCATTACAGCTAGAGATGATTTTATTATGGCCATTAAATCTCACGAATATCTGAAAGATATTTCACTTTTGCAATTAATTATTTATTTCACAGTGCGAAAAGAAACAAAAATTGTTGATATTATTAAATAACAAATACACCATGTTATTTTTTGCATTCAATTAGTGAGCTGAACTTCAAAGGTATTTTTTAAATAGTATTTTTTTCAGATAAAGACTATAATAGATCAATTATTTATTGTTTACTATACATTATATAAAAAATTCCTTTTCTTTAACAGGAAATAGTTTTCTTCTTCTCTTTCGAGAGTTTCCAAAGATATAGCATATTAAGGAGCAATATTTTCAAGAAAGTGCTTTTTTTATACTTTCTCAAAGCATGAAATTTTATTTAAAATTAAATTGCATGTAACTATTATGTAAAAATTGTGTTATATAAACTGAAAAAATTAAATAAAAGTGATCTTATTATAAATTCAACATTTAAATAAAACTTGTAATTGCTATTAAAAATAATCTAAATGATAAATTTAATTGAAAAATATTCAATTTTTTATTGCAGACTAATGAATATTTTCCCAATATTACTAGAGTTTATAGTTTGTTGCAGAAGAGCTAGCTCCATAAATAAAAAGAAAAGCCACATAATAAATATCAAAAACATCTCTAACAAGAGATTCTTAAGTTCTGATTTGAAATTTTAATATTATTTTTTTTCATAGTCCTGAGCTATAAAAATTAATGAGTTTTCAGTCTGAAAAGGATTTTATATTAAAAAGTATTGCTATGTAAGTGATGCGCCTAGTTTACGAAACATTCCTTTGGATAAATAATGTTTACTTTGAGGATATAACTTATATTTCCATATAATCGATACGTCCGCCAAAAGCAAGTATATAAGATTTATAAATATTCTGAATATTTGTTTGCTTATTATTGGACAAAAGGTGCTTTTAAATTCGTTTTGGAAAATTCCACGAATGCTTCATTGACTTTCATAATTTTGCATTTTTTACACGGTAACTTTTGGGAATTAAATTCTTCGTACCATCAAGAGATAAAGAAAACATTTAAATTCATCTGTAAAGAATTTCTTTAGAATTCTTTGCAGGTGAATTTATATTGCATTCATTTATAAATCAGTGCATTTTGTTTATCCAAGAAGTACTAAATAAGAGAAAAAAAGTTACTCAATTTTAAACACATAAACTGTGTTATTCTGTTTTAAGAATAAAAATTTTTAATCTTAACAATTTAAGGGAAATTTTATTTTAGAGAAGTTCCAAGAAATTTTAAAACAAATAATAAATACAGAATTTTTAAGGAACTTTGAAGCACCTATTGCAACAGGAAAAGTTCTCAGATATAATTCGTATCAGAATTCATTTAAAAAGATTTTGAAGGACATTTTTCTTCATATTATGTAATCATATACTGTGGAATGGATAATATTATTTTTATATACTAATAGTTTTTCGATGGAAAACGTATTATTATTTCCACAAAATTGAGTCTTTTTTTTTCAAAGATAAGTTGAATCATTTACTAAAATATTTTCAATCTTGAGTTGTTATAAATCAATATTGGAATTACTCAAAAAATGGAATCCCACTAACAAAAGCTTGGTTATTATATATATAATTTTAGATTATATAGCTGTAAGTCGAGCACAGTGGCTTTGTTTTTATATTTTTTACAGTTCCTATATTTTTTGCGACACTTTCCATGACTTTTGTAAATGCATGCTAACAATAATTGAGATCTAATGATTTTATTCGGGTTATAAAATTTCTAAATCTAGCAATTCAGAAGAAAACATATTATGGAGAAAATAATCTATCATATTTTTGAATAAATGGTAATAATTTTTGTTTAACTAAAAATGTTGGAGATATTTAAGTCGAGGAAACTTTATTTCCATACATAATTTTAAATCAAAAGTGACCATTACAAATAATATATTCCATTTGTTTAGGTATTTATTCTTTACTTGGTCAATTAACTATATAATGTCGTTGTTTCTATCATATTTTATCTTATGTAATGAATACTAAAAATATATCAATTATATAAAAATATATAGCTCAGTGTTTATTTGAATTCAAACTGTTTTTCTCATACTTCGTCAAATATATTTACAAATTGTGAAAGGCAATTTTTCCATTGTATAAAGACATGTATGCATTAAAACCTTCTATATATTTTTTAATATAATCTTTATAACATATCGAATTTAGTTTTTAATCGTGAGTGGGGTATTAAAATAGGATTAAAGAAATAAATGTTAGACTATTACTCAACTTCATATTAAGCAAGTAATGATATTTTAACTACAATTTGTCTTTACTAGAAAGTTTGACTCTTAGACAAAAGGCAAAGGATACATGTTTGATTGCAAGAAAAGTGAAGTAAGAACATTTTTATGAGATACGTGTGTTACAAAATATATTACTACTTACATTTTTACATTGGATAAATGTTTTATTTCGAATTCAAAAATATTTCAGAAAATATTAATTTATATCGTAATTATAAAAGAAGCCCACGTAAAATATGGTAATTTTTTAGCATACTTCTTCAATGCATATAGAACGCCCTTCTTAGAGTTATAAAATAAGAAAAAAAAGTGATACACATAACAATTTGATGATAAAACTTAAATTTACTTTCTTTTTTTATTTATTCCACTCTTCATTTCTCTCACTCATACAAGGGAAATGATTTTTGGAAATAGAGACTAATTTTTGGCGGATTTGAACGAAATTTCAGCAGGATCTATCATTTGGTAATAAAACTACACTAAATTTCATCTAGCTAGAATATTAAACTATCGCATACTCATACTCAAGCTGCGATTGGTAAAGCAGTACATTCCATTGAACAATATCATCAGAAAAATATATAGCTGGGTTATTGGTTAACCTGTAACTGGAGACATGAATTTTCTCAAGCGGCCAGAGATATGGAGTCAAAAAGACTCCATTGCTATTTTTTCTTTTTTGGACATTTGAAAGCGAAGTTGGGATTTATTTTAGAAACGCAATGCATCATGGAAATCATATAGTTTTCAAATATATTAAATATTTTAATATTAAAAATGTTCAATGTTATAATATTGAATGTTGGAAAGATGTTATAAGAAAAACATAAACAATATTTTAATAAGTGTCTGCTTCATTTAAATATTACGGTATTGCAGCAATGTAAATAATTGTTAGAATAAAGAATACCATATTTGTAAATATATTTTAAGAATATTTCTTTATTCTTTTTGCATTATTCAAATTAAAATCAGTTTTAGAGACATGAAGTCAATGACTCCATAAATAACAACAAAAACTCGGAAAGAATAACTCGGTATTACGCACGTGTTCATATTTACACTTTTGCCAATATACTGCTGAAAGGACAACCTGAAGCTACTCAGGAGATAATTACATTCAAGCATAAAATGCCACGCTATAATCAGAGCTAATGATCAACGCGGAGTCATTTTGATTCCCCTTCTCTAGTTAAGGGTTAAATATAAAAAAATAAATAAAAAATCATTAATATACTTTATTGCTTTTTTATGCTATTATAATAATAGATTAACTGAGAAAGTAATGAATTTGCGGAAAATTGCCTTCAAAACAGCATAAAAAATCAAGAAAATCGTAGCGTATTTTTATGATTACAGCACTTCTTCGCATATTTCTTATAAACGTAGTAAAATGTTAGATATTCCCATGCACTTGCATTGTCCAACAAAAAAAGGGTTCGTAACTTTAGTCTGCAGAAAATTTCTTCATTAAGTATCATTGAATACTTTAATACGGCAAGTCATACGTCTCGACGTAGAAAAAAAAATAAATAAGTATTTAATAAAATTTAAAAAAAATATTTAGCATATTACAGTGCATATATCATGTTTGATTCAACTGATGTAAAATCTTTTAAATATGTTTAAAGAGATTATTTTCAATGTGAATTTTTCAAAATCAATCAGTGAATCATCAATTGTGTTTTAAAATTATAAATTAAATTGAATTAAAAATTCATACAAAGCCTGGAAAATATTAAATTCTAGCCAATATATTTGGAATTCAGATGATTAGGTATTGTAATTTCTTTCTATTCAATAAAAATTAAAATGCTTTGTCTTATTTGTTCATCTTAGAGTTAAAACTCTCCATCCAGAGCAAATTTTTATAAGTAATTTTCATTATTTCAAATTAGTTTTCATTAAATTTGTATAATCCCATTTTCTCTGTAATATATAAATAGACTAATTAGTAATAAAAACCATGTTAAAAGGGAAATAATAAAAACAAAAATAAACCAAATAAAAAAAGAATTCGGCCTGAAAACTTTCTCAAGGGTCAACCTCAGGCAGGGATTCAAAATAAGGGATTTTTTTCTGTAAGGAATCTGACTTTAGTTCAACAGTATTAACCCATCGGGGCCCGAAAAATCCCCTGAAATTAAGGCCTAAGAGCTACACCATTTTTATAGAAACAAAAAATTATAAAAGAATATGAACACTAATTAAGCAAAAATAGAATAACATAAAATAAACTATAAAAGAATTCTCATAACTAATTATTTAGAAAAAAAAAAGGAAAGGAAAGGCCCATACAAGCAGCAGGCCAAAACTTTTTACAAAAAGTATCCAATATTGTTTATTTGGATTCCCGCTTTTTATGCTGTTTCTGCTTACTCCATTTAAGGTAATAAATAATTGGAGGGTCTTAGCGCCATCTATTAAGTTAGTTAATATGCAACAGAAAGTCTATTTTTATTTTAATCAAAGGATTAATACAAAATCAACTCTTTTTTATTAAAATATCAATATTGCAGCAGTTTCTGGAAAACTCATTATTAGTTAAACTTTTAATGAGATTTTTTGTTGCTTCAATATAGGAAATTTTCTTATTACAAACTCGTTTTATCCGGTTGAATTGTAAGAAAACTTTTTGAAAATTTTAGAATTTAGATAGAATGGTTAATTGGATTATTGATTATTTGGTTTATTTTGGACTCTATTTTTTTCCTCTTAAACTTTTCCTTTGTTTCTTTTATTTCTAATTAGTCTAGATTCATCTGTGTTTCTGTAGTAGCTGCATTTGCGCTCTCTAAATACAATGGTGCTTTTTCTACTATTTTTTACTTTTTAATATATATATATATATATATATATATATATATATATATATATATATATATTGAACGCATCAATGTTGATCCAAGAACATATTTCGTACTATAAATCGTAATATAATATAATATTATTTCTCAAAATAAATCATAATATAATTGAATAATATTTCTTAATACAATAGGCCTGCAATCTAAACCTTTTGTCAATATATTATAGTAAAATATTTATATTTTTCTAATTTTGAAAAACGCACTACTTATTCATTTTAAAAATTTCTCTAGTAGTTTTTAAATTTAAAATATTTTGATATTTTAAAAGAAATTTCCAACTTTCCTGGATTGATTTAATATTTAGACTCTTTTTATTTTTACTTATCTGTTGATATTCCATTATTATTATTCCTATTTTCACGCTGATAATAAATATTGATTTTTTTTTACAAATTCTGTAATTGATTTATTTTTATCAAACTTTAGTGTAGGCTGTAAGCTTATCCTAATTTAAAAATATATTCTTTCTTCTTTTTGTCTAAATTTATTTATATATTTTTTTAGTTTTGCATATCAATATTGTTAGCATACAATATATAATACAATATACAATACAATATATAATATATACAATATATAATATATTGTTATAAATTATATATTGTTAATTTTGCAGAATGACTTAGAATTATCAGTATTTAATGAGGAAGTTATTAAAATAACTTTTAATAATATATTGCAGTTATGTTTCTCAGAACATTTTTATCGAAACTCCAAAGTTTTTTTTTTTTTTTTTTTTTTTTGTGTGTGTGTGTGTGTGTGTATGTGTGTGTGTAGTTTTTATTTTTACTTTTTCGATTGATCAGAAATTTAATCCAATAAAAAAAATTAGTGAGTTTTTTTAAAATTTATTCTTTCATTTTTTAGTTATTAGTTTGTATATAATTTCATGACATATAAGATTATAAAAACACATATGGTTGTTATTCTTCACTGTGTCAGTATGTATGTTACTGTCAACTATCTGAATGGGATTATATCGAATTGTAGTTGTCTAATATGGACAGAAGATTAACCTCTTTATATTCATCCAAAAGACTTATGGCATGGTGAGCATTGAAGGGCAATGAAGCATCTCATCTTCAATGATGGGGCGGTCAGGTTCAGGCCGGTGGTTAGTATGTAATGTTTTTTCGAAATGTTGAAAATGCATGCTATTTCTAGTGGTCATTACTTGGAATCATTAATTTTAGTGGTTATTAACCGGTGGTCATTAATTGTAATGACCATTAACTTGAGTATTTCAATAACTTCAATGATGATCTTGGCATTCAAACAAAATATTCATGATGAGAATGGCATGAAACTTCAGTTTTTAATGATGGAAGCATATATGGATACAGGATTTTAAAATAATCTTGTGAAAAATCTGTACGACATTTTGAAACAGCGGATAATAAAAACGTCGAAATCAGCATCCCCACAATTGCGTGAATTTATGTGATCTATTTTTCACAACGTGCCACCAAACCCATGTGGACTTACTTCGTAAACGAAACCAGATAGGTTTCACATTTATAGTCGGAGTTATTAGGCATTAATGCAATTTGTCCAGTGGCAACCAATTTTCTGTTCCTTGAGCTTTTCAGATTCGTCTTATCATATTTGACTTGAATATTCATACTGTCAGTTCTTATGCTTGACATTACTTATTGATTTTTATTTACATCTAAGTCATTTTTAATTTGTGCATAAATATCCTCAATTCGAAGAAATGATTATTTTCAATGTCAGCAGTAACGGATTTTAAATGTAAACTGATGAATTTAAAGTTTAGATTTGAAATTTCCCGACAAACCATCAAAACATGCAAACTTGAATTTTAGATCAATAAGATTTAGAAAAGAAAATCACATTTTGAAAACAATGATTTCATCTATTTATTCATTAAAAATATAATATTGAAAAACTCGGATAGAAATGATTTCAGTCTAAATTAGACTCTTCTGATACTTATTGTTAAACTAATGCTTTTTCAAAAAGTTTATTTATAAGATTTAAATGATATTATTATGTCTTTATGCAAAAGTTACTTAGAAATAATCAGAGAAATAATGAATTTTCTTTATTTGCTGTATGTTGAACATGAAAATGCATGTTCAAGCCTTACATACAAAGATATTTTTTATGTTTTGTTTCTTGTTTTCTAGTTGAAAAGTACAGAAAAATAATAGACGTTTAAAAGAAAATTCTATGCCATTTCTGTTTTTGAATTCATAAGTTTGAAGAAAATTTCAATAAAATTTGACTAAAATGGTTAATCCTCTACTCAAAATTCTTATTGGAATTTTCTTTAGACACTAGGGAAATAACACAATTTTCCTCAAAATCAACTAAAATTTAAGATATAGAATAAAATACAAAAACATTATAATAGTATATAAGTTATAATATAGATGCTGTTCTAAATTTTCCATTTATTTTCTGGAAAAAAATGGTATAAATAAAATAGTAGACAATGTACATCAAAAATTTTATTTCAATTTATTAGAAATAATATAAAAACGTTCTCTAAGGATTTCATTAAAAAATTATAATTAGTGTTAGAGATCTTATAGTAATGCTTGTTTGTTTATTTTAAAAATATATTTTGAGAAAATCGTTTTTTTTTTAAATTATTTTTATTGTTTTTTTTATTTGCATTTACTGTAAAGAAATATTTCCTGTTTAGAAAATAGTCTAAAATTCTTCTTTCTTATGAATTAACCCTTCTTTTTCTTCATGCACTGAACATTTTTTTTCTTTTTGCGTTGGTTTAGTTTTTATTTTATTTCTGTGGACTTTTTTAGATTTCATCCAATATCTTTTTTAAATGTTGATATGATCATAATCAATACACTTTAGACATTCTTGAGTATAACTCTTAATATTCATTAGCAAATTATTTAGTATATTCAATATACCAACACCCCACCTTATTAAACTGAAAAACAACTCAACGAAATGTTTTTTTTGGAATTATATTTCAGAACACATACAAATATACATAAAAAATATTACAGCTTTCAGCGACTTCTAGTGCGCTGAGAGGGGCTGATGGTAAAAGTTTGCACTCCAGGACAAGTTACAAATACCAGACCAGATTTCACTGAATAACTGTCCTATTTTGGTTCTAATGGCTGCTAAATACGTTGGGGCCAATCCCTCTACCGATTCTGTGGTGCGGCAATTTGGAATACTGTGTTCAGTTCAGGTATCGTACTTGTTATCAGACCAAAGTTCAAAATTGTGCGATTCATCCCATTAGTCTTACTGTTGCTATAAAAGTGGACACTAGTATGATTAAATACTTAGTATCTTGCTTTATTCTACTTAGGAAGTTCTTTCACAACAAGTTCTGATCACAGTTCTTCAGCAAGTTCTGATCACAGATTTTGATGCATTTTTGCTTTATAATAGTTTGAATAGTCCAATGCATTTAAAATAAACGTTTTTTGCAATTTTCATCATTTATTGGAAAAATTGTCATTTATAAAATGTTTCGTGCTTTAACAGCAGTGACAAAAAGATGTAATACATCCAGATTGCATTCTTTTTATGTCACCAGGATTGCTACGAATTGGAATCTCATCAGAGTTTTGTAATTTTTCCATCACATTATCTTTCACTCGTTTTTCCCTTCCAAATCATTTGCTGATTAAAAAATAAAATTCCAAAAGTATTTCACAGAAATCGAAATAAAAACTGTAATGTAAAAAAATGAGCCAAATAGTAATGATTAATATCCAGAAATTCAGAAAATAGGTTCGAAAAGCTAAAGCTGTTATAGCCGAATTTTCATAAATATTATACAAGTACTTATGAATTAAAATTAAGAGAAATGGTAACTCATATGCTAAAAACTGTGTTATAACTGAAATTTCAGAATGTATATTGAGACATATGGTCAAATTAACAGTAATCAGCAATTTATTTTAATTCGATATACCTCGGCTTCTAGAGGCACGAAACGAAAAGAAAAACAATTTTTTAAAGACAAATGTTTGAATCAAAACATTTTTATAAAGTAATTGAGCTATTAAATCTTCAAATGACATTTCAAATGTAAGCGGTCACCTTACTTAATTATGGTGTAACAGATTCATTAACTTAAACATTTAGTGTTAATAATCTTAATTGGAATTTTTCACATTCATAACTTCCGTACTCTTTGTAATTTTTTTGTGTAGATTTTAATTTTTGATTATATTTCTTTTTTTTTCACATCGTTCTGGCTTAAGAAAATTTAAAAGAAAAATAATTTAATTTTTTCTTAAAATTTTTTTTTTAATTTAAAAGAAAAATAAGCCTAATTCTATTCTTATTATATAAAAACTATTGTTAAGTAAAGGCAATAAAATCTAATATAAAAGTTAATTAGTTAATCTTTAATTTTTCTGAGACTGCCAGGTAGCTGAAAACATTCTACAAAAGTAAATGTATATATCAAACAGATAAAAACTTTATTTCAAATCTTAAGACAAATATTTTCTTTTACTATCTTATTTCTTCTTACATTTTTATTTTATTCTTTCTTTTTTTCGTTATATGTTTAAAGTTGAATTAAAATCTTGATGTATTTTTTTTTTAACAAACTATTTGAAACTAAGTGTTTTAATTTGACTTGTACTATTTCTGGAAAGTAATTATAAATTAAATGATAAAAAAGGGCGTTTCTAGAAAAAAAAAGTTAAGAGCGCTAGAATTAAAACTCATCGTAATCTCAGACAAAAATTCAATTATAGATTTGTTTGAGAGCAATGTTAACAAAGAATATTTTCTTGGCTGATCATTTTTTATGCTAAATGCGGTTTTTTTTTTCTTCTTCATTCTTATTTAGAAGTCTTACGAAACTCATGAATTATTTATTCGGTTCATTGAACAAATTAGTTTCTCTCTTCCAAAACTGGTGATTCGAAAATAATACTCTCGTTTTAAGTTAGACAACTACAAAAAAGAATGAGAAAATATCTCAATTAATACAGTATTGTTCTATTTTCGTCTATTGATTCTTTATTCTTTTAAAACAAGCATCCTCATGAGACTATATTTGAAAAAGCCTATATTAGTAATATCTTTTTTTTAGTAAGAATTGAGGTTGAAATTTAATGTGTCTGTGTTAATTTTGATTTGAAAATTAGCCTGACTTTTGATCAAAAGATTCGATGTTTTCTACTCAAAGGACGTAAGCACTTTATAATATTAAATATTTAATGCCTTTTTTCATAATGTAGGAAGCTAGCTGATCTGTGAGAGTAGGGACTGTATTATTTTCGGCAAGAAAAATTCTTTCAGTGAATAACAGGCTCCACTTTTATCAAGATATGATGTCCCCAGCACTAAATATAAAATGTCTTTGCTTAATCTCTCCTCGTGTGATTTTTTTTCTCTTTCATAGTCACATTAAGTGCTAAAGGGAACATTCAAGGGAAGAATAACAGTGCTTGAAGAAATAATTTGAACTAATATTTCATAAAATAGAAAATTCATGCCTGGTAATCGGAAAGAACGTTCAAAAAATGTTATAATAACATTAAATCATTAAAAAAATATGAATGTGTTAAGTACACAATTGCATTTAGTTTCGAGAAAAATCTTTAAATCCTGATTATATTTTATAGATGGACCATATATTACAGGAAAAAATTAAAATTCCTTGAGTTTTACTTTATAATTGATTTCCTTTCTTGGACGACTTATAAAAATTATATTGCTGAATATATGTTAATCCAAGATAATTTATAAATATGTTTGATGAAATATTTTATTTTTATTTTTATTATTTATTATATCCCTTCCTTATTCAATATAAAGAAACACATCTTCTATTGTCAGAATTCAAAAGAATAATACCATTGTAGTTTATGGAAATGATTGTTTTCATCCGATTATCACAATCAACTTTGTTAGGTTATCGAGAACTATGGTTGTGTCCTAAATTCATCCCTGGCCATGTTGCAACCCTTCCCGTAGGAGGTATATTCCGTCATAAATAGCGGCTAGTCTATCTCACACCATTTTGATATTTACCTGGACGAAATCGCATCCCCATTTTTTGCGTTCTCAGGGGAAGGGGCACTCATTTGATTAAGTGTTTAGACACAAAATCCATTATCATAAAATTCACGAATTCAAAGTTCATTAACTAGGTTTAATTGGTTAGTTGTAGGCACAATATTATTATTTAAACTTTCCATACATTTTTCCTAATGATAGAGAATATGAATCAAACGCAACTTGTTCGAGGGGGGGGGACACTCTCAAAATGTGTTTTATATACGCAATTTTCTATAGACTTATAGTTTACTACAATTTCGAGTTCATAAATGAATAAATCTCAATATAAAGCGAATACTTCTTTTTTCTTTCAGCTAATGGATTAAACGGAACAACATAGATTAGCTAGATTTGATTGTCAAGTTAATTTATTTTTTCTCATTTCGAAAATATAGATTGGATAACGATTTGTTTGCTTAAAAACATCATGAAAACGGGAAATCTCCAATAAATATACATCAGTATTAGCAAAATATTTTTTTAACAATTTCGTCCGCTGTTTCAAGCCACACAATTTTTCCTTAATTTCTTCGTACAGTGAGTAAATGATTTAAACTTTTGATGAAGTATGTTTCAAAAATAAATTAAACAAAAAAGATATAAAGTGTATATAGCGTTTATATGCAATATTTGTCAATTTAAAGAAGCATTTTGAGCACGCACATTTATATTTTGATTATATATCATTACTGAATTTGCACTCATTTTATATTGAATTATACCCAGTTGTTCCATATCATTAATGGTATGCAATTTTTGGATCAGGAATAGTTTTTATTTGAAGAAAGTTTTAGTAGGTAGTTTTTAAATATATGTAACGAGCATTTTTCATTTAAATAATCAATTATGCATGCAATGAATTTAAAATACTTATATTTCTAAAACTTATAGCCATAGAACGTTATTCAAACTTAATATTACGAATGATTGTTTTGGTTTCACTTTTTAATGATGATAGAAGTAATTTTTTAAATGCAGCCACTGTTTGAAATTTCAAAAGATAATGTAACAATGTTTTTCGTATTCTCAGTCACATAAGCTGTTTTTACTTACTTTAGAATTTCTAAATAAAATTTAAATCATGTTTCACAAATTTAATGAGTAACGCTTTTATAGTGCATGATAGCAATAAAAATTCGATTTGTTGTAAATATCTTTAATCTTATTCAGTATACTTGTAAATAAAAAATCAACACCAATTCCATAGAGTACAAAGTAAATGAAAAAAAAAAATGTTTCGAAGTAAGAGGCATAACATATGTTCATAAGATGGAAAAAAAACAGTTGGCAAACACCACTTGATCTAAACCTAAACTTTTCTTACTTAATTAATAATAAATGTCCGAAGTGATATCCACATTTTTTATTATTTTCTTTAGAGTTATAGAACATATTTCACCTTCGAGGACATATTTTCTACAGATGTGTAGGGTTCCATGACACTAGATATCCTAGAGATCTAGTTTCCTTCCAGGTTTATCTCCTCTATAGATTTTCCTTTTGGATTTCTTTGTTCTGTCTGTCGACAGCAAACGAAATTTTCTCCATGAAAAAATCTTGTCACTTTGTTTGCTTATTTCTTCTCATGTATATTAAAAAAGTCTTCTTGTTGACTGTACTTTACGACCAATTAGATAATGAATGTATCATGATGCACGATATATCAATATATATTGGATGATAGGTAGCAAACTTAAGGTAGCCTACGTTCGAAGCAATATTTTTGAAAAATTGGATTTTTTAAAAGCTATTTATGGTTTTTAGATGTATTGTCAATTATAAACACTATATATACAAAAAAATTATTTGGAAATATAATATATTTTGAGAAATAGGAAAATTTTTAGTAAATCTTAATGAAATTTAACCTAAACGGTTAACACTCTACACAAAATTGTAATGCAGCAATTCTATTTTTCTTTGTACACAAGTTATAGAATATAATGATGAATGAAATGAACCCAAATCTAAGAAACATTTTGAGATGCAAAGAAATTATGGGTAAAAATGTACGTATATATACATTTTTTCCATAAATTTATAACTTAATTTTTCTAAAAACACCTATAAACGAAAAAGTATTTCACCAACAGTAAAACTTTTGGTTCATTTCATTGCCCACAGTATTTAAAACACAAGCTGAAATTTTTATGTAAATACCTCTATTAGTTTTTGAGATATCATGTTAACGGTGGATAATTTTTATAAAAATTAAAGTTTAAGAAAATTGAAGTTAAAGAAATATTTTAGCTAAAAAATTGTTAAAAATCATCCTGGATGATAGATCAGACCTTCCTTTTCCTACTACTATTTGGAAAGTACTATTTTGGAAAGAGGAGTACTATTTTGGAAAGAGGAAAGCCTGAACTACAAGAAATAATAATAAAAGAAGAATTCGCCAATGTGGTCGAAAACCAGTGTTTTTAACGTAGTCGGATACCTTAATGATTAGTTTACTTGAGATCTAACGAAGAAGTCAACTTCTTCAGTTTGGTATTGAAAGTGGTAATTGTCCAAGAAGGCGATCCTAAAATATAACATCCAGTTATCAAAATAACACTGCAGCTAGTAACGAAGAGACTTGATGACACTTGCCTTCACTTATTCAGCTCCGTACTGTGTAGTGTTGATAGGCCTAAATCTCTCACAAAATTGCATGGGTTATCTAATGCTTAATCCTTCTGCTTTTATTGATAAATATTGGTTATGTCATTCTTTCTTTCACAAACTTAACTCTTTCACGACATTTCTCTTGTTTATTCTCCAACAGAGAAAGATAAAAATTTAAATAGAGTATCTCAATTTGTAATCGAAAGATTTACTTAGTATCGAATGTGATCCGAGATATACACTTAAAAAATTGATGAAAAGTTATTTGTTTATTAAAATATATGTTACAATTTAGTGAAAGATATTAATTCTACCAAACTTTATTCCTGATATACCTATCACAACTAATCCACATAAAGCACTGAAACGTTTCTCGTAGAGGAAACAGAATCGTTGGATACCTTAGAAGAAAAGATCCTTGAAGGATTATTTACTATTGTATAGCATATGCAAAAAGAAAATGTATATTCACATTTCATCCTTCAATAGGTGCTTTTTGACAAAAGATATAAAATCTGGATATCTGAATTGTTCTATTCCTCAGTATATTCCCAAAAGAAACCCCGCCGTTATAAATGTCTGTGGTATTGCAATTTTAAAATCGATTGTCATAAGAAATAAAATGTCTGAGATGCTCATTATTTAAGGTCTTGGTTACTGAATGGGATGCAGAATCTGAATTGGTAAATCATATATATTGCCATTTGTCTAGTTAGAATTCATTTCTAAGACAGCAAATAAAAGTAATAAGTAATTCAGGTAAATAATTTTTTTAAAAAAATTACAATATTTTGATAAGAGAAAACTATATCTGCCAAGAAGTCTTCTTTGTGCACTATCAAATCCTATGTGAAAATTTACCTATCTAATTTCATTAAATGTTAGCAATCAGATGTAAGTATAAGACAAATTATTCTTCATCTATTAGTTAAAATGAATACGTATCTCAATTTTCTTCATAGGAAATGAACTATACCATCCACTTCTGCTACAAATACAATCAAATACAACCTTTTTACTTTACTCAATGTCATATTTTAAATCTGCAGGAATTGGTGCAAGAGCTCCTGAATCGATATTCAGTCAAGATTTTGCTGGTACATAGGAAGCAAATATGAAACTTCGAAAAAAATACAGAATTGTTTTTATATCAATAAAACTGACAAATAACAACTGACATGCAGCTAAACGCTAAATTTGAAAATGATTCGCTTTTAAAAAAGCGAAACATCCAAATCATATCCACAGTGACAATAGATAACTAAAATGTACCAAAACTCCCAATACCTTTCTTGATGCATAAATATTTTTGGAGAATGTGCGCATTAATAGCAAATGCAAGAAAATATTTACATATTTCATATCTGAATCAAACACTGAATTTATGACATCAGATAGATCTGCAAGCAGCAGAGGCAATTTTAAACATGTTATTATAATAGGTTTTGAAAGAAACAATTGATGACTTAAAAGCCGTGTTTCTGCTAACAATATTCTCCATAGAAATTTATAGATAATTTTGGACAGCAAGTGCAAAAGCTATATATAAATATTTACATTAATTTCCTATTTTATTCAAAAAGTAGTTCGTAAAATTAGTAATAGTTTGTAATAATCCACCGTATTATTATAATTTATTTGCTGCTAATAAAGGTATTACTGTTTAATTTTTATTCTTATTGAGGATAGAATATCTGCGGCTTAATGACAATAGTAATACGTTTTGGAATTAAAAAAAAATAACAATACATCACTTTGTGCATGTTTAGTTGCGGGATTTTTTTTTAATATACATTAAATATTTTGTTTTACCCTTTTCTAAAAAACATGAGAGAAAGTAAGGACAGTCTTATGAGTGATTGCTCTAAGTTGCTAAGCACACAAAATGTTAACAAGCAAATATTTGCAAGCAGAAAACAGGATGCCAAGCCATAATTGTGGTTTTCTTCCATTATAACTTATTTTTGCCAAATAAGCAGTGTCTGTTACATTTATTTTTCTATGATAAATTGCAAAGTGAGCATTGATAATATACTACCTGTTTATAGTAGAGTACCCAAATGATCCTTCAATAAAAATATGTTTCAATAAGGTGATTTTTAATCGTTCAATCAGGTAGACACTTCCACATTTTGATGGTATTGCTATAAATGTTTCAATCAGCGGTTGTCCCAATTTAGACATAGGGACATTTAGATTTATCTTTAGCCGAAAATGGGTTCTGAATGGTAATGTTACAGTGAAAACCCGAAATCAGCCAACACGGGATTTAAGGGTACAATGGACATTGAAACCAAAATTTCTCAATTTTTGAGATATTGTTTTGAAATTTATATGGTAATTGCATTATATCAATCTAATGCTGAAAAAAAATTCATTGATAACTTAATAATTTTTTTGGTAAAAAATAGAAAAAAAAATTAAATATTCTAAAATTTCAAATTGTTCCATGCGCATAAAAATATAACAAAAATTATTTATTTCTATTTTTTCAGATACATTTTTTGTTTCTACAAAATATTTTGCATACTTTAATTTATTGAAAATATGATTTTCAATTCAAAACTTGAAATATTTGACATTTTCTGAAAATTCAGTACAGTAATATTACTTGAGGCCTTCAATAAAAAATTTTAATTCTCATAATTCACCTATAAATGCAAAATTGTATTATTTTATGTTTATACAGCATAACAGAAAAGTTTCAGAGTTGTAACTAAAAATATGATGCGCAGGGAGTATTTAAAAATTTGAAGGGCATCATAAAATTTCATTTTGAGAAAAAGCTAAAAATACATTTGAATGATCCCTACAGAACAGAAACAAAGTTAAAACAACTCAAATTTATTCAATATACAAGTTTATTAAAAGAATTATTTATTTTATGAAATATATACAAATATATATACATAATATTTATGTAAGAATGAACAAAGTATATACAGAAAATACTACTGGTGAATCAAAACTAACTCCTGTTTTCATTAAAAAAAACAACCCTCAAATAAAAAGATTTTTTAATATCATTTCATGAACCATAAATATTAATTTTTATTTATCTAACATTTTTAAATTATATATGCAGCCATAAACAAATTCAATACAAAATATGAAGCAAATCAAAATGCACCTGCTGCATAAGTTACATTCATGTTTTGCTTCTAATCTTACATTTGCTTTTTTTTTTTTTTTTTTTTTTTTCATTTCTTTGTTTTTATATGATGTCAAGAATTTTCTTTTATTTTGTGCTGCTCTTTTCTGGTTCTTTTTCTGAAATATGATAAAGCGAGAATCATCATTTGATATATTTTCTTCAACAAGCAAAGATTTTTTAAATATCCCAGATTAAACTCTCTCACAGCTTTACTTATACCCAACTCTAATCTTTACTTTGAAACGAATACTTCTTTTAGGCACTTTTGTAATTTAATTTGTAATGTAATTTAAAATAGAGAGAATATCAATTTTAGCCCTGAAAAGAACTGTTTATGTATTCAATTTCAAAGAAAGAAAAGAGTAATTTGAATATGAAATGTATGACGAACGAATCAACAAACCAAAACAAACAAGAGAAAAGAAGTAAAAGTTTTTAACATCTGTCATTGTAAAAACAACACATTAAATAAAAATTGCGCATAAGGCTCACTAGCAGCGCTTGGAAGAAAACGAAATTGTGTCATACTGCAGCTGTACAAATGTAAACAAGTGGGCGTGGCATCCTAATATCAAAAAAAATGCTAATATTGCGCGAACTAATTAAGATATCAAAAGAATTCTTTTTGCAAACGATAGCTTACACTCTAAATATACATAAAAGATCAAAATAAAAAAATCGCAGATTTCATCGATTTTTCTACATTTTCATCGTCTATTGTACCCTTAACTAGGGAAAACACGTTCTAACTGACATTGTCAGGGAGAACCCGAATTAACTAAGGAAAACGCGTTCTCACTGGCAGCGCCAGGGAAAACCCGAATTAACAAGCTAAAATGCGTTTTCTCACTAACAACGCTAGGTATAACCACTTTATTCATATTTTGACTGATTTGTTAGACAAAATTATTTGCATCGATCCAAAATTATCATATTAAATTATACTTAGTAAAACAGTATTTGAGGAAAAATCCTATCATTGAAGAAAAAAAAATACTCTCTTTGGATATTGTTGAAAGTAGTAAGGTTATTACAGATTATTTATTTCGACAAGACAAATTATTGTGACACTAGAATTGCAAAGAGAATCATTTTTCATACGTAAACATCTCTTTGAAGAACAATGTTTTTTTACAAGAACAGTGGACGAACCCTTGCCCAATTCCTATAGCTATTTTTCTTGCTGTTTTTCTCAGAGATATTTCTTGATTTGGTAATTGTTCTTTAATCAAAAAAATTTGCTGCGATACATTGAATTCAGATCTAAAAATCAGGGAATCTTTTGTATCAAACTTGCACACTGAATAGATATAATCTACATTATACATATTTATAAAATAATTTAAAGTTAAAATAAATTGAATAAATTGTATTTATTGAATAAATATTAAACTAATTAAGTTTAAATATCATTTCTTACCTCGAACACAGTTTGTTCATAACTCCATCTTTCGTACGAATTTTGTACAGGCCATCTTTATTTTTTCAAGCACTACACAGATGAGATTTCAAAAATTAGCTTTAGCTCTAACAACATCTGTAATTGGAATAACAACATTACCCCCAATATCAACCTCATGATGTGCTGTATCGGATATCTTTTTTATTCGTTTGGTTTGCTTTATTAAATTTTCTTTGGCTTCTTCTCTAATTAGAAAAATGTTGGTCAACTTCTTAGCAAGCATGTGCTCCCCTGATTATGCTTGCTCAGTTTCTTGTTCTTCTGCATTCATATCCTCGAAAATTGTTTGAAGCTCATCCTCGTCTTAGATAGTTTTTATAATATCTGATGGCAAAGTTGAGGTTGTCATTCCGACCCTTGGTTCAATCCCAAACATAGCTTTGTATGGCGATTGTTTAATTCCTGAATGTAGAGCTCTGCTTTTCATTAATTAGACAAAACGAAGACCATAAGACCACTTTGTAGTTTTATTATCCTTCATCCATGAAGCCAACATATTTTCTATTTCTTGGTTGGCATTCTCAATCGAACACTGCGACTGGCTGTGACGAGGTTTCCCATGAACAATATTCAATTCTGGTCAATACGTACGTAACTGCTCTATAACTGAATATACAAATTCTCTTTCATTATCAGATTGCAGTATGCAAAGAGCCCCAAATATCAAAAATATATCAAGTACTTCACAGAAACCTCTTCCACTCTTTTGCTCTGAAGTGTTGGTAGTAACACAAATTTTATTAAATGGTCCTGGTAAATCATAATAAATTTAAATTCATTATCTGCCTGAGATTGCATGTCAATCAAATCCACTTGGCAGCAACTATTCATTTCTGCGTGAATGATAGGTTTGGAAACCAAACGTTTCCTTTTCATATTTTTTTCTGTTGACATGTTTCACACATAGATAAAAAAAAAATTGTATCATCTCAGTGGTTATGTCAGCATATTTTCTTGAAGTTTAGATTTTAAGTCTGCCTCTACCACCGTGTCTTATGGCCACATGTGCAAATTCGATGACATCAAAAATTTCTTCAACTGGTAAATAATATTTGATGGGCTCATTTGAAGAAATCAACTTTTTTATTCCACTGATTTCAAGAATGTCAAACCATTTTAATCTGCAGTACTGAACAGAAGTCTTGCTAATGGCAGATTTTGCTTCTTCAACCACAGATAAAAAAATGTTGTATTCATCACGTGTAATCACATTCAAATTATTCTGTTTTTTTTCTGTAAAAATTGCAGTTATTCAAGAAATTTGTTTTTTCAATTTTTACAGCAGGAAGCATTAACAATTTCTTTTCTCATCGTAAATAAATCAACAGCACAAACACGTTCCAACAAGAATAAAATTGGGGAACTTCACTTTGTTTCGAAAATTTCACGAACAAGAAATCTAGATTCGTACAGTTTTAACTCGACAAAATCGTAAATAACTAGAGATCGTAAAATCTCGTCAATGCCGTAATAACTCCATAGCGCTATAATTCGGGTTTTCCCTGACGCTGTCAGTTAAAACGCGTTTTTCCTAGTTAATTCGCGTTTTGACTGATTTCGGGTTTTCATTGTAACAATAATACAAACTACCAATGAAATAAATCCGTATTACAAAATGTTTATTTGTTTATGAATTAATAAAAAATATACATGCTTTTAAGAAAAATGTAGGACATTTTATGCTTGTTGAAAAATTGAACTGAAAGTTTAACAATTAAGAAGAGTATATGAAATATGTTTTTACATATTTCATACTTCCTACTTACATAATTCTTACTTACATAGTATCCTATTATAATTCTAATTTATAAACTATTATTTTCATAGTAAACGATATATGTAGATATTTCTTAATCACTTGAAGAAAAAAAAATGAAACATGTTATTTTAAGATTCAACAATACCTTTTGCATTTAAAGTGAACTGATGCACTTTCACTCTTAAATCAAAGAAACGATAAAAGAAATTAGAAAATTATTCTTTCCAAATCCCAATCACATTTCTCATTACCATGACCATTCATTATTCGCTCTAACTATAAATTTGTTATCTTACCGGAGCAAGCTTTGGTCTGCCCACGCTTCAATTAGGGGTAAATGTAAGATGTGATTTTCACAGTCCAGCAGCTGAAGTGAACCTACACGTCAATCAGAAGGTGTCGTCGAACAGAAACTTAACATAACGGCACTGCCCTCGAGCGAAAAGCGTCACTGTAGCGTGAGGATAATTAAGCCGATCGGATATAGCCTAAAGTTCGTAAAGGGGCATAAACCCAGTTTTAGTCTTATTCTAAATTTCTAAAAGGCAATGTAGGCGTTATAATAACCCGCTTGCAATAAAGTACTGGGGCCTGGAAAGAACATAAAATAATATAATACGTCTTATTTTAAAATATATATATGTTACCGTTAAAGTATATAATGCAGTTATTTTATAGAATACCTAGTTATTCCATGGAATAACTGATCGTGTCCGTTAAAGTGTGTAATATGTTATTAATTTGACACTTTAAATAGTTATTCTATGAAATAACTAGGTATTCTATAAATTAACTAATGACAGACAATTTAAGTGTAAAATAAACAATTTATCTAAAATGAAATTAAACTGATGATAGACAATTAAAATGAAAAAGAAGCAATTTATCTAATTTATACAGCGTATAAATGGTATTTATGGAAACGTACCATAAAATCATTTGTTACAACAAGGATTACTAAAATGTCACTTGGAATTACAAAGAACATTATTTCTAAAACAAAAACATTTTTTTATTTCTAAAGCAAACAAACAAAAACATAAATGCAGTAGGAATGGAAGGTAAATGTATTTTTCGTGCGAGATATATGATATAGATTATTTTACACTTTAACTTGCTGCAGATCGTTATTCTATGAAATAACTAGTTAAACCATTAAATACAAGAGAGTTTTACATTTTAACGGACACGATCAGTTATTTCATGGAATAACTAGATATTCTATAAAATACCTTGTTTAAGCATTCCACATATAGCGATTGAATGACAAAAATACCAAAATTGATATTTTTTTGCTTTATTGTATGTGCTACATAATATAATTGAATTCTATTTAATTGCTTTCTTGCTCGATAATGAACATTCAGTTTAACTAAGGAATATTAATTTTTAATGGCCTTTAGAATGCAGACTTCAGGCCATAAATGAACGAATGTGATTGGAACCAGCATAACTGAATTATCTTCATTAGTAAAATATTTAAATTTATGATATAAACCTAAAACTTTAAATTTACTTCGAATATTTTAATTGAATTTTTGAAAGTTTATAAAAATATCAAATATTTGATCATAGAAATTATCCTTTCCAAAGCGTGTCATACAATATACTAGACACAACCAATTCATTTTCTTCGAGCAAGGATTGAACTCATAAAAATTAATGCATTTAATATAAATATTGATGAGAATTTGCACGCATTATAATTGCATAATGAAGACTTTCTTTGCGGTCTTTTATCAAATGCTACAATTATTCTAAATAGGAAAAAGTTGGGTTTTTTTCTACTCAAAAATATCTGCCATTAAAATTTTATGAATCAGTGCTTTTTAAATATATAATAAACTGATGAACTTGCTAATATTCTTTTTTTAATTCAAAAATTGATAAATATGAAGTCTATTCAAGACTATGATTAGACATTGCGTAAGAGTTCGTTTTTCAATTCTGAAATTCATCTAAGATTCAAATAGAGTGTTAAATGCTATTTTCTTTTAATACATTTACTGTATAAACACACATCAATATCAAATGCACAAAATGTGAATTTTTCTAAGCGGAACCTAAAGCGATATGTAATATTTTTATATGTGCTTTCTATTTTAAAGTGTAGAGTATATATTATTTCTATATATATTTGATAGTACAAATAATAAGAATGATAATACTCTCAAAAATGATTTTATTCACTTTTGAATGTTTTTATGTATGTTTATAACGTTTTTATTTTTTATAATTTTGAGAAAATTAACGTTTTGTTGAATTAAAACAAATTATCACTTTTTTTATTTAAAAAATGAAAAGTCAATTTAATTATCATTTATGTAAGTATTAAAGCCTTTAATCAAAAGAATATTCATTATTAATAATTTCATTTCGATTTCTAAGAGAAACGTTTTATAACAACATTCAATATTCTTTTTTAGAACGAATATTAGAGATTCGTTGAAAATTGTTTTAGAAAAGAAAAATTCTTATAAATATAAAATAGAATACATTTGCAATATTCCTTTATTTTATGGAATTTTTCCCAAATGTATTTAAGAAAATTCTAAAAAACAATTTAGATTGTCAGTGATTCCACTCGGTTCTTTTTTTAAACGATGTATTTCTTCCAGCTGTAAAATTTGGAACCTATCCAACATATGATGGTTATCAATTATATCAGAATCAACGCAGAATAGAAAGGCCTTTTATCTTATAAGAGCAACTGAAATTCAAATGATAATTTTTCACATTAAATTATTCATTTAAATTCCATGTGTGTGCAAGCAACAAAACAACATTAAAATCATTAGAGGTATAGATTATTTACAGTAACAAATGTAACACGTTGTTATATATTATAAGTTTCCATTTCATTATATGTAGTAATTTCATTTTAATGGAAATAACAAATATATAGCTCAATACATTTTGATGCTGTTACAGAAAATTGAATTCCTAAATTTAAAAAAAAAAAAAAAAAAAAAAAACTGTTGAAATTAAGTACTGCAGCTAAATTTTGTCATTATAAAAAATCCACAAAATGTTTCAGGATGTTTAATTTTTAAGTTATCTGCTATATATTGATGGATGGAATACTATGCAAGACCGTATAAGAAATTATTTTAGATGTAACAAATATTTATATATTATAGTTTTCTACATTTTATGAAAACATATCAGTTATTAATGGATACTAAGTGCAGGAAATTAACTTCCTTTGACGTATCGAGTAGTAAGCAATAATAAAAAAATAAACGCTTGCATCTTTGATGACTATTGTAATATAAATTTTAATTTGACAAAAGGTACTGTTAGGAAACTAACAATAGTTTCTTTTCATTCTCAATTACACATACTTTCACTCAATTACATCAAATTATCGTTTTGTTGTTACGCTATTTTTTAAATCGTAACTAAGGTATTAAATTTAAATTTTATTAATATAAGAATGTGTATTGTCTATGATATTATTGATGGTGATCGCAACTGTAAATGGCAAGAAAGTATGAAAAACGTGTATAAAATTTAGAGACACTTGAAAAAGTTTTAGAAAAAATAAAGAATTTATTGTTTATTCTTTTAATACAGTATCTTATTTTTTTTTTTTTTGTTAATTTATAAATTTCCAAACTTGTATTCATTTTATTTTCAAATATAAAACTTTTATACATTTTATCAGTTTCTTTTGTTTAAATTTTCATTTTAAAAAACAGTGAAAGAATTTTCAAATTATAAAATTCAGTAGTTCATCAAATAGAATAAAACGCAGAGATAAAGTTCATATGGAATTATGCTTTGGAATCACTTTTATTAATGTAAAATACTTCGAATTTGTATTGCATTTTAATGCATTCTGAAATTGTCATTAAGAAAATGGGCACTTCTTAAAAAGATTATAATAGATATTCGATAATTTTTTCTGCATCTCTGATAAATATTGAAAATTTCACGCTTCGAATATATGATTTTTTTTTTTTTTTGTATTCTGCTTCTTTCGTAACAGGCTCATAATATATGTACCGTCTTAAACCAAAGTATTATTTATTTAAAATGTACATCATTTGTCAAAAAAACTTTTCTTTAAAATTTTGAGAATATTTTAATCACTAGAATCTAAATAACATGCTTTAGTTTTATTCAAGAATATAATTTTTTGAAACAAGAATCAATGACTATTATATTAAGTTCGTGCATTTCTGTAGTTGTTTTCAATATCTACTAATATCCATTTAAATAAATTTTATTTGATTTTAAATTTTATGAATAAAAAAATAATCTTAACCCAAAAATTCCTTAATCTTGAATATAGTAATAATTCATAAATAAATTTCTTCAAGTTATTTTCAGAAACTACTCAAATTAATCTGATTATTATCAAATAATATACAATCAAGCTTTCCTTAGGTTTGCATTTTTTTTAATAATTTGTTATTTCTATTCCATATAATTTAAAATATAAAGTAACATGTAAATTTAAAAGGATATATTTAAAAGATGCATTTTATTACCTAAAATACAGTAAAAGGTATATGACCAATATATTACAAAATTTGAAACCCAATTCATTATTAATAAGGTTTTAATAATTAAGCAATATTTTCAAAAAAAATTATAAGTCATTTAATTGTATGAAATTTATAAACAGAAATCCTAATTATCTTCTGGAATTTAGAACTGAATTATATTCGACAAATCTTTTCGCTTATTTCTATCATAAATTCTAATCAATGATTTCTGTTCTTTTTTTTTAATTTTGTTTTAACCTTTTTCTTCTTCCTTTTTTACGAAAGCCTTTGTAAATCATTTTAAAGCTAAAAAATGCCATTCCATACAGTTTAAAAATCACAACTATGAATAAAATAACAATTGCAAACATTTTGTGCAAGTTCAGTGACGTGTTTTAACAATACAAATTCTAATTATATAAAAATCTCATTCTATGTATTTTAAGAAAAACAATTAATGCAGTCATATATGAGAGGAAAGCATCGTAGAGGGAAAATACCCTGGAAAAATCACTTTAATAATCGTTTCAAAAAATAATTTCTTTTAAAAAAAGGGAAAAGAAATCATGAAATAATTGAGATATTTTATTTAAATTAAAATTTCCGTTTTCAGTCAGCTTATTTAACATTTTGAATTGTATAATTTTTCATTTAATTATCAAATTCCTAATATAAGTATTTTTAATAAGCAATATAATGAAATACCTTTCATTATATTTATTTTTACCGGTATTAAAATTATTTCTTCTTAAATATTTATTATTATTATTATTTTAAATATTTATTTTTTCTCAATTTTCTACAATAAATTCAAAATAAATACAAAGAAAAGGATTTTTTTCTACTATATGAAGCCAAACTTTAACACAAAAGCCATTATAATGTTCATGCATTTGCGGCAAACGAAATTTTGAGAGGAATTTACATTCTTATTAAGTGTCGAGCTTTTAAAATGAATACTTCAAAGGACAAGAAAAATATAAATTGTACGGAAAAAGTGTATTGATGTTTTTAATTTTCTATCTGTCTTTGATGAAAATGAATTATTTAGTACTACTATTTTTTTCCTAATCATCGATGCGTGTATATTAATAATTGCGACTACATTTGAAGTAAAATATTTTATGGAATTCAAAACAAAAAACACCAATGAAAGAGAACTTAACGCCTTTGAAGCAATAAGTCACGAAATAATTTTTTAAGCAATATATATATATACACAAAAGTATTAAAATCAAGTTAATAGGAAAATCAAATAAACCAAACACTATGAAGTGTTTTCCTGTTCCTTTTTGGTTTTAATTTGAATAGCAAATAATTTTTAATTGCGATTTCGAAACTGTTTTGTTTCGTTTTCTTTTTAGTTTCTTACTTTAGATTGGTTACTATATATATATATATATATATATATATATATATATATATATATATATATATATATATATATATCAGGTCATCAGAACACATTTGCAAGAGAATTTCTCGAACATTTGACAGTTTATATTCTACTCTAGGGGGAGTTTTTTTTTTTTTTTTTTGGGGGGGGGGGGGTTTGTACTATGTATTTAGAAGCGAAGAAATATTACTATCCATTAATGATTGTAAACTGTCCCTTTGTGAACACTATTTTTATTACTCACTTTTAAATCTGACATTAAAGTTTTAAAGGTATCTACCAGTATTATTTAGATAATCTACCGTTATATTTTAAACAATAAAGGTAGCTAATTATAAAATCTCATATATTCTAGGAGAATACCTGTTGAACGCATGAATTTCTTTAGAAACCTATCTACTGAAGGTAAACTCTTGCCCCCTTGTTAATAGAACAACGATAAGCTTGACGTTCTTTTAAAAAGTTTATCCTAAAGTGAAAAATTGTTAACATATATGAAATTAATTCTGTCTATTAAATTAGTTTGAGTTAAATTTTCATTATTCATTGATTACTGAAATATACTGTTAATGATTTTCTGGAAGCTGCGCAATTCAGACTATTTTCTATCCTATTAAGGATCTAATTTTCAATATATTCAATAAATCAATTTATCCTAATAATTCGGAGTTTCACGTTTCACTCACCTAAGCTTTATTCGTATTTCTTCACCTTCTTTCACATTTTATTAACCTAAGTATTGAATTACTATACGCATACATATTATATTATGACTTATTATTTAAATAGGAAATAATATGGTGGGAATCGATTTTATACTCATATGTTGAAATCCTTTTTATTTATCCAATATTTATTAAATTCACATTAATACCTTTACATAACATAATTGTTTTGCTCTTCAATTTTTATTGGTAAACCCCTCTATTTCATATGGTGATCCTCTACAAAGCATTTCTATTAAGCTTTAATCTTTTTCCTGCTACTTGATTACGTTGAAATAAATAAAGCTTATTGCGCAGCATTTTTCTAAAACAAAGTCTGAGCAAAGCTTTCTAGTTTTATGAGCTGAAAAATATATTATTAGAAGCAAAGCTTGTTATGAGGTAAAAATACTTTAATGTTTTTATTGTTTTGCAAAATAATCATCACCGTATGCCCACATAGTTAAAAAAAATGTTTGTATCGTAAGTTGTATAAATTTATGAATTATTTTATTCCAGCCGTACTATGTTTTTTCTATATTTTTATACATTTTTTATTATTTTTTTCTCTTTTTTTTGTATTTATACTCGCATAGGTATCACAGAATTTTTTTACATGTTTAATGTTCGTAATATTTTTTTCATAACAGTTCAAGCTTCACTACTGTATAAATATTTGCTAGAAAAAATAACTAAATAACAATTCGAGTAAAATCAACAATTTATTAATAATATGTTTTAATTATTTTTTGTTTCAAATTTCCGAGAAAACGACTAGAACTTTTAATTCGCATAAAGTTTTCATTTATCCCTATTTTTCAATCATAACGTTTGTTTTTTTTGTTAAAAATGTTTATGTATTTTTTATTCCATATTGTTAATATAAATTATTCTCATTACAGATTGCACTTATTTTTGCACAATAATTTAAAGTTTAGTTAATTTTGAATTCAATATTTTTTTGAATCTTTGAAGTTTTTTAATTTACATTTTCAGGTCTGTTTTGTGAATTGTTTCAATAATTTTTTCGTTGCTCTGCTTCAAGATAAAAGAGGATAGTAATGAGGATTCATCTGTATTTAGTATTAACAGAAAGGCTGAATTTAATGGCTTATTTTCTTAAGTTTAATATCACTTCATTCCTTTTTTCAGGTATTGGTTTATTTTTCGTTATTAGTAATTATATTTACGATAATATTTTATTAATTTAATGGAAATGAATGATAGAGTCTAACAATTTTGTATTTGGAATGAGAATAAATTAAATCTTAGTATTATGACATTAAAAGAGTAAGATAATTGTATTCTAAATTATTTACTTTTTTAAATTTCTGCTCTTAAGATTCATATATATTCTTATATATATATATATTCTTTTACTGAAGAAACATCGGTAAAATAGACACATTTACAAAGTTTTGAATGTTTCAGAATGCATCAGTTTTACGAATACATAAATATGATTTATGTATAAAATTAAATGAGTTATTTGTTTTATACATTGTTAATGTTCGTTATAATTTGTTTCAAATCCTCTACACGCATCTCATAAATTATAAATTCTGAACTTTTTATTTTATTTAAATTTTTTATTTAGTGCATAAAATGTTGTATTACAAATTTTTTTTGAAATACGACTTTATAATTCATGAAAGAATGAATCGCATATCATTACTCGGAGTATATTCGTATTGTGCTACGATTCATTTATTCTACATTTTACGTAAAAAGTGCCATTTGATATTTTAAAGAAAGAAAAAGACTAATATGAGCACTGTAAAATGTTTTCATTGATGTAGAAAGTAAAGAGTGATTACATATATGTATTTAATGAGTTAACTACGTATCTAATTTTCTTATTCAGAGATTAGTAAGCAATGCAAAATGAGCAAATTAGAAATTGATCTATAAAACTTAAATTTTATAAGCGTGTTGTAAATTTTCTGATTTTGAGCTGTTTTAAAAAGTTTAAAAACTCTGTATACATTTTGTATTACTACAGCCATATGTTAAATATATCGAAAATCTAAGTTACAGTTATGCTTAAATCCTTGTCCGACACACAATTCTGAACAAGTATGTTTCGAAGAGGTGGAAATTTGGCGGCAAAAAAAATATTTACAAGATGAGAGAGTAGATGAGGTTGAATTTTGAAATTGAGGTTCAATTGAAAACTTAAATAAGTTCTAGTCAAAGAGATAAGCATCACATGCTCATGAAAAATTAAATCATTTTTGGAGCTACAAGGGATTTATATGATTTTTGAAGTACCTTTATCATTAATAAATTCAAAATTACATTTGATAATTTCTTTTACTTAATTACAGCTCAGAGAAGATAGAACATCATTTTCTATGAATGCAGAGAAACATTGATGCAATTTCACATATCACGATGAAGACCAAATCTTATATCAATAAATATAAAGTCAAGTTAGGTACAATATGCATTTATTAATAACTCACTAGCAATAACAGTATTAATGTTATCTTGGCATTTCAGTTTATCATTGACTTACATAGTTTCCCGATGGAATCGTAGTAATTTGCAACGTACCTATTAAGGTGTTTTTTAGTTATTTAAAAAATTAAGCTTTAAAGATTATATTTGAAATTATATAAACAATATTTAAAATAAATTTTTATTTTATTTACCAAGGTGCTTGTAAAAATGTTCAACTCACATAAAAGAAATTGAATAAGCAGTAGTTAAAAATTCCGATTTATCTAGATTACAAACTTCGACTTCTTAAATGCCAGTTTGAATGTATATGCGGTTTTTAAAAGTTATTTGTTAGTTATCATTTATTCTTCTAAATTTAAGAAAAATAAAAATATTTCTTGCCAGAAACATTAAAAATTCCATTTGAAACAAAAATAAATAGAATAAACATTTTGCAAAATTTTCGATAAAAAGCACTAATTTTTATTAGATTAATATAGGAGTTAAAATTTAATATATATATATATATATATATATATATATATATATATATATATATATATATATATATATATATATATATATATATATATAATTTTTGAAGCAGAATCGTGGCCGAAAACAGAACAGACATTTTGAATCTTTAACTTAGTTTATTTTCATCCCGGGAGACATAATTTATGTACAAATGACTAGCGATGCAAGAGCGAAAAAAGGGCAAGAAAGGAAAATATATACAATGAGATTTTAATTAGGGATTTCTCTACGCGAGTCGACCCAGGCAAGGGAATCATAGGGATCTTTTATAGGAATTTGTTTGGTCATCAATTCACTCGTAGCGTGGGAACTGCTTATGAAAGCATTTTTACAGAGTTTTCTATTGCATTAATTAAATTGAAAAAGTGGAATAAGATCAGGTAATAAGAGAATATTTTAAAACGAAGTTAATAAGTACTGAATTGAACTAAAAATTAGAAATATATATATATATATATATATATATATATATATATATATATATATATATATATATCATTAGTTTCTTTGCATATGATCATATGATGCGATCTACTCTATTCATTTTTCAGAAGAAAACATTATTTTATTTTATGTTTTATTATTTACAATGTTATCCTTAATTTCATTTGGAAATTAGAGATATTTTAAAGGATTTTGAAATTCAGTTGATCGATCACAAGAAAAATAAAAATGCATAAAAATATGTTAAATATTCTAGTACAAGTTGATTATGTGGATACTAGCTGTATAATACAGAATATAAACACAATAATAATTCTTCAGAGATTAAAACAATCGAACTTGCTGTACATTTAAAGAATTTATATTTATTAATAGCTGTTTCATGTTTAAAATAAACAATGTATATTACGATTTATCAAACTAGAAAATTTTAGATTACTTAATTAGATTTAGAGGTTAGATTACTTCAAATAAAATTATATTTGGAAAACATAATTTTACATAAATATAAAAATAATCTGGGTTATCAGTTTTATAAAAAATCAAATGATATAAAAAAAATTAAAACTTAATTTCTTGAATCAGTATATTGCGAAATGATAATCTACAATCATTTTACTTAAAATATTGACATATATTTCTTAATACATATTAAAGCTTATAAATGCACAAAATCTCTATTTTGTCTTTTTTTCATAAAACATATAGTGCATACTTTATTATGGAAAGTAATTTCTACCAACTCTGATACATTTTAAAGGACTGGGATTTTTTTTAAAAAATAGCAACTATCCAGAAGAATGCTACACTCCATTCCTAAGAGATACGTATCATAATTAAGAGAGAACACCGCATAACTTGAGTTCAACTTTTTGTGCTTATTAATACCAAAATATTATTCCAGCCGAGAAACAGCGTTTCTGAAGTAACGATGTGAAAACACCGTGAAGCTTTCACTGCTTTTCTTGAAAAGTCTTCTACTGAACAGCGCGGAAACATTTGACTCAAGAAAATAAATTTGTGACTTTAATTAAGCAGCCGAACATATTTTGAAAATGCTTATTTTCAGAGAAAAACATTTCAGTTAATCAATGGTGACAAGAATTTAATAAGAATTTTGATTCGAAGGAGATTTATTTGAATGCTTTCGCTCATCCTTTGTCAAGAAAGGCAATCAATTAGAATATTTTTTAAGATCTCATTGTTTGATAAAGACAATGGAAACTTGTATGAAGAATGTGCAATAAGCGAAATAATATATTTTCAGAATTCCATTTTAGGAGCATATATCTCTCATGATTCTATTGTTTCAAAAAATTCCAAGAAAGATAAATAAAAATACATTTTTTTATTATTATTGTCAATGGATTATGCTTTTTGTTCTTCGCTTGAATGATTTATATTCACAAACAAATTATTAAATGCTAATATATAGACTCTCAGAAAAAAAGTTATTTTTAATAATCTATTGTTATGGCGTTTTATATTTTCGGTACGTCATAATTTATTTTGATATAAAATCACAAGAACAAGAGCTAGCTTCTATGCTAATTATTCTCCTCTCCTATATATATATATATATATATATATATATATATATATATATATATATATATATATATATATATATATATATATATATATATATAGAGAGAGAGAGAGAGAGAGAGAGAGAGAGAGAGAGAGATACTTTAATGACAATGAAAATTTTCAAAATGCATATGTAGTCCTATTGCATATTTCTTTTTTTTTTCTAATGTAAATATCTAAAATCATTTAAGAAGTAATCGTTTAGTCACCAAAATGAGAAAATAATATACGACTTTCGAAGAATGAATGTGGATATCAGATGATCTCATGAAAATGAATACTTTTTGATGACTTTAATTTTGTGGTTTGGTTTCTACATTATTTTCAGCGATGATTTTAAAAATGAAATCTATTTATTTCTATCACTTAAAATTTATTTTTATAAAGATATTACATTTTTGGAGGAATACAATTAATATCGCAAAATTTTGACTTTCAGTTAACCTTTATTTTTTCCTTTCCTTTTAAACTTCATTCGTATCCATAAAAATTATATTTATATCCTAGTTAAAATAATTACTAAATATATGTAGAAAGTTAAAAATCTTATTATAACTTCTTATTCCTATGCCTCAAAAGTTCTAATGCTTTTCCTCTTATGAATTCTGGAGGAATTGTCCCTTTGTAGCATTGAGCATTAATCGAATAGCATAAGCAGCTGACATTTCGTTTTCCTTGATATCACCTCTCAATTTCCTTTACATCTGATGAAATTTTCCAGCTTGCTAATCACTAATTGCTCCTAAATTGTCATGAAAATAGCCTAGGTGTGGATCCAGAAAATAAACTAATGCTATATCCTCAAATCTTAATTTTTTTTTTAATCATCTGTTCTATAACAGAATTTTAGTTTGGTTTTTTTGTTGTTTCCAAAATATAATTAGTAATAAAGATTTCCAGAGTTTTCTTCCGTTGTTTCTATTTTAAGAAAAAAAATCATATTTTACCATCTTTCTGATATTTGGCTTACGAACAAAATTCGATTTTGAATCGGATAGACCAGGGACCTAGTCATAAGTATATTTGAAGTATTTGGCTTTTTTTGGTAAAACCTTGCTAAATTATTTCATAAGACCGGATTTTATGGGAATCGGTAAAAGTAAAACTGTTTTTGAATCAGCCAGATTTTCTCTTTGAATATTTTTGAATCCAGAATGTAATGTCCTCCTGGTAGGCCATTTTTTAAAAATGTAATATGATTTTCAGTTCCGATTACCCCATTTACAAAGAAAACAGGGAAATTTCTTAATTTCCTACCACTGACCAAGTAAAAATCACTTTCAGATCGCAAACTGCCCATTTATGGTATAAATATGATACTTTATTCAGGATGGAATCAAGATTTTCAAATGAGTATTTTTGAGTGAAATAATTTATTTATTCTTTATTAGTAATTTTATCTTTTAATTTACTATTTCCAGTTCATAAATATGTTGATTGAATTCATATAAATACTACTTTTTGGTGGTGATATATTCCAAATTCACACACAAAAAAAATATAGATTGCGATTTGGAATATAACTGTATATGATAGCATTTTTTACTTATTTTTCAAGTAAAAAGTTTTAAAAAAAAGTATAAAAATAAAACACCACTTGCTTTATCGAAATATTTTTCATCGCCGACCTGGTTTACTTATAATCAATTGTAAGTAGAACAGTGAAAGTTTGCTCTGAAAATTTCCTTTCATATTTCCAGCAGACAGAAAGTAGGGCATAACGCCAACTTGTTTGTATTCTAAATCGCATAATTATGAAGCCCAAATTAATTAATGCATCCTTGAAATCTTTCTTAAGTTGATTATTAACTTGGAACTCTCAGTACTGTTTCAACCTTGGTTTAAAAATAACTCTTCCCTCGTCCTTCACCTAATAGATTATTAAATGAAGCAACTGCTGTCTCACGTAATTTCAGTGCGAAAACAGAAATTGGAGAATGTTTCCTAACCATAGCGAAAACTGGAACTCACCCGTGAATATTCATCAGGGACACCTGTTACAACATAGTAGATGTACTCTGCTAACGCGTCGATTACCGATTTCGTCCTCACGATACGAGAATTACGATTTTTTTTCACCATCTTCTTTCTGTAATGTGTAAATAATTTAATCTTTTGCGAGACTGTGATAAAATGTGTTTTATAAGAATTGTATAGGTAATCAAGTGAATGCTTCTAAAAATGTTAATATTTTTTTCTTTCTTCTTCTTCTATTTTTATGAAACATGTTTTCGGAAAGTAAAATTGCAAAAAAAAAATAAAAAAAATACTGAAATGAAATGATGATGCTCCTGTTATGCCCTATTTCTTCACTATGAATTATTTCTTAGTGTTTAAGCATTTTTGTGAAATTTACATTTGGATTATAAGTAGTTTTGAAGAATATTTTTGTATTATAACAACAATAAACTAATACTTCTTCAGTAACAATTTTTATTTACGAATGTTGTTAATAAGATGTTTTAAGCAATAACCACAGCTAATATGGATAATATTAAGAATCTTTGAGATTGGATGGATTGGATTAGGAATGGTATCTTTTTATTATTTTTTACTAACAGTGAACCAGTAATTTTTAAGTAGAAATTTTTATTTACAAATGTTGTTGATATGATGATTTGAATAATAACGAAACCTAATGTTTCATAAGCTACAAAAAGCATGTAATATAATCCAAAAATTTCATGATTTTTATAGTTTTTAAACAAATGGAAGGAAATATAATTCATCGACCCTATTTTTTTAAAATTAAATCATTGTTTTTGGGCCCATTTACCTCATTTATTTTTGGATTATGAGGAATTGTTATGGTCTTTATTTATGAACTAGTAAATAAATTCCGAGATATGTTAAAAAATTAATAGCAGAAATTCAGCAATTAGATCATATCCCTAATTTAAAGAAGGGGTTTGAAGTACTTCAAATACATTTATATTCTTTTCCTAATCGCATGACTATCTTTTTTAATTAATTTCATTATATTAAGCATCGATGGTTTTGAACTTTGTAAATAATTGAATAGAGAAGTATTAATTCTTTCCGATACATAGGTATTTAACTGAAGTAAAAAAGACTAAAAGACATTTTTGTTCTCTACAATATTTTCCATTATCTTCATTCATCAATTTCTGCATGCAAATACATTAAAATCTAAAGCAACGATTCTCAAAATTTTCTAATTCCCAAAGGTCTTGCTGATTTTTTTTACTTATACTATAAGTGCTTTTTCTCAAAAAAAGACAATGTATTTTTCTGATATGTTACAAAAAAATCTAAGCAAAACTCAATATATGCTTGCTATATTAATTAATTTCAGAAAAATATAATACTCAGCGAAATGAATGAATGCCAGTCACGAAATATTCTTAGATGGAAATGTACAATGCAGAACTTAACTCATTTATTTTCTTCATTCTAATTTACAATCGATACTTCGATTTTCATGCCAAAAATGGCTTAATTTCAAAACATTTTAGAGGAAATAATTAATGAGAAATGGAATTAGAATTATTTAATGCTTAGGAATTAGATGTAATAACGGATTTCGGAAATGGACTAAATATGGTTTTAAGTCTAACCTAATTACGTAAATAAGCAGTTGGATTCGAACTGTTTTGTTCGAATTTTAGACCATATCGGGGATGTCTAGGAACGAGGCAAGCGTCTCCAGCATCAATGCAAAAAGCCACGGGCTGCAATGCCTATGAATGAATATTCAGCTCTTACTGAGAATAAATTATCCATCAAATCCAAATCGTTAAATTTTGTTTTAATGAATTAGCACAAGACAATTCCAGAAATCAAGATGGTACAGTCCTTTCAATGGATCCTGAATTTCAGTAAATAAATCGATTATGGTATTTTGAAAATATTTTTTTAAACAACTGTTAGATTATGATAAATCATTTTAAACAAACGTTACCCACTTGCGGCATATTTAATAGAGCTTGTAAAAAATTCATATTTTAATTCATAGCTTATTTACTTGATGTCGCAACTTTTAAAATTGAACTAAAATATAAATACAATTATGAATATTACCAAAATTCTCTACGTGTCCTGATGGGGAAACTGAGATTCTCTAGAACATCAATGTATACAGTTTGGGCATCATTTATATAAGAAATGATTTAGACAAGTCTAGAAGTCATTTATATTTGTTCTTCAATCGATTTATTTTCAGAAAGGTGATAATGGATAAATTAAAATTAGGTAATAATTTAGCTAATAATAAAAGCTCCTCGCAATCGAGAGGATGAAAAAAAGGCATCAGAATTTCAATACATAATTCTTAGTTACATTATCTTAGGAAACTGATTCATACTTCAAAAAACACAATCTAGAATGTATCTCAGTGGTTGCTAGTTCATTTCAAATGAAGATGATTACGTTACGTTTAATCAATATTTAAAAAAAAATTTTTAATGAAATACTTTTAAAACTGAACGAAATATCTAAGCAGAAAGGAAACTGTAATATGATAAATACTAAAAAACTATATCAAAGATAATAGTTAATAATTAATCTTGTTACTAATTGCTATCTAAAAGATTTAATTCTAACAGTAACAAATAAAAATCAACTTGAGGCTACCTTTCTGGATTTAAAAATCGAAATTGCTAGTGATAAAATAATAGTTGGTATCTACGATAAAAAGGATGAATTCAACTTTAAAATAACGAGACTTTTTAATTAGCATTCTAATCTAAACTCTAAAATTTTCAAAAATCTAATTTTCTCACAATTTAACAGGATAAAAAGGGTTTTTAATAAAAAAATTCCTATATTGAAGTATCAAATAACCGCATTAAGAAATTTAACTAATAATGAATTTCCCAGAAACTACTGCAATATCAATTTTTTAATCAAACAAGGAAGGATTTGGGATTAATCCTTTACCTAAAATAAAAATAGACCGTTGCATATTAGATAACTCAAAAGATGGCGCTGAGACCTTCCACTTATTTTTTTACCTTGAATGCGTTAGCTTAGAAGTTTAGAGCGCGGGTAAACACAAAGAGATAGCTTAAAGCTTTTTTTGTGTGCTGCTGGTATGTGCTTTCCTTTTTGTTTAATAACTGGTTTGAGTGTTATTATATGGTTATTTTATGTTATTTTTTGTTACTGTATTTGTGCTTATTAGTGGACGTATTCTTCTAATTTATTTTTTCATGTTTTCTTTTCTGTTAAAATGGTAAATCTCTTAGGCCTAATTTCAGGGGATATTCGGATCGCGAGGAATCGATAAATTTGGACTGTTTAATCTGCATTCCTTCACAGAAAAAATCTTTTTTTTTTTTTTTTTTTTTGAATTTCTGCCTGACGGTCACCCTTGAGAAAGTCTTCAGGCTGGATTATTTTTTATTTTGTTTAATTTTGATTTTTTTCTCTGTTAACTTGGTTTTTATTACTATTGTTATGTATATATACATATATCATAATTAACTGTAAATATTGTATTAAGAAGCGAAGATATGTTTTTGAAAGAAAATAAATTCCCTTTTGCAAGTATCTCACTTCTGCAACAAAAAATAATTAAATTTATAACAGTTGTCATTATTATACATGAATCGATCAAAAGAATTATAGAAATAATTTATTTTTATTATATTAAACAGTGCTACATTTTTACAGTGAGTTTAAATTTAATCCCTAATTTAACCGTAAAACTTCGTACTTTATAGTTTTACCTAAATTATGTAATTCGGAGTCAAATATCAGTTTCTTCAATCATTTTACGTCATGATTGTTTACGTCAGAGGAGTATCGATTTGTTCATAAAACGATCTGCGATTGAAAATTGGAATTGTTATTACGTTCAATGTGTGTCATGTGAAGAGTATGAAGTAATCTTACTTACAAAGAAGTCTACACAAAAAGTTGTTGGAAATCCTTTATATAAGGAAGCTGCTCTCCATGGAGCAATGCCAATGTATTATGAATGCAAGAAAGTGGTCCAAAGGGCGTTCTGAGGAATCAATTATCTTCTTTGTTTGTTTTTAATTTTGTGAAATATTACATAAAAATTTAATAAATTTTTAAGGACAAAAATATTAGGAATTCCCATTGAAAAAAAAATTTTAATCAAATCCTTTTCTTAATTTTTATTTCATATATTTTAATGTGCATTATGAATTGTGTATTTACGATATTTTGCAACCTCTTCCACTTATAATTCAATAAAGAAGAAATTTTAAATTGGACTGTTCCAATTAAAAAATGTTGTTGAATTCATTTTATCTTATGTCTGATGATATCAGATTAATTTTTTTCCTTTAATGTATAAGACATTGAAAAAAATATTGGTATCCATGTTATTTTGATTAGTATAAAATTTGCCTTGAAGTTAGATCCAAATATTTGAACCTCTTTAAAAAGATAAAAGGAGCATATCTAAGGTGCTCATATAATAATATCAATTTGCAATTAAACTTGAAAGTAGTATAAAGTTGGTATGGAAATTATGAAAAATGTGGAAACCACATATAAATTAAATTGAACATAAGTTTTCAGATATTTATTTTTATATATTGATTTTATCAGATAACGGTTTTTTACGCAGCGTTTATTTTGAAATCCTCCAGTGAAATTAATTTTAATTTTGAATATCTATTATTTCCGTAATGACTATGATTTCCATCATTCATGAAATGGTCTAAAAATACTTTGAAGTCGGCTTATTAAGTGCAAATCAAATACATTTATTAAGCACAATAAACATTAAAAATTATTACACATCCTTAAGATCGGTGGACTATTAACTCTTTTTCATACTTATAAAAGAACTTGATGATAAAGGCTGATCAACTGAATTACTATTAGAACCACAATAAAAAAAAAACTTTAGTGTAATCTCAAAATGGTAGTAATAAACCTTGAAGGTAGTTACGATTCTTAAATACTTTAAGCCATTTCGGCAAAAGATTTTTTTACACTTCGATTAGTTTATGTTAATGTTTTTACTCATTTGAATACAATGCATTTCTTTCAATTGAAAAAGCACTTCTCAGCTCCTTTCTATTCTAGCTGAAATTTGGAAAGCATCCAACATTTGATGTTTAACATTTATCGGATGATGTCGCAAAGCGGAAGAAAATAAAGCAATGAAGCCTATAAAAACAATGGATGTATAATGACTAAAGCTTCTTTCATTTTATTATAAAGAATTCGATGAGTCAGCACAAAAAATAGCATTTCATCCACAAAAATATATAATTCAGCTATTCTAACACTTAGTATGTATACCATTTATTAACGAGTTTTTACCATACAGAAATATTTTTCTTTTTCAGCAAATTTCTTTTTTTAAACATTATTACATATTTTTACATATATGAATTTGAAAAAGGAACACGTAGGAGTGGTCTTCTCAAAATTTTCTTGCAAACTCTCTTATAAATGTCACTCCAAAAATCGCCAACCATGGTGATGATGTACAATAGTTGTGAGATATTAACTTTTGGCGCGAATTTATCATTTTTGCGGAATCTATAATATGATCCTTGGAGAGTTATTTGGCGATTAATTCCTGCAATGCGGTTAATAATACCCCAAAATCTAATTTGAGTTTTAAACATGTTTTTCTCCACCGATTGAAACAAAAATTTGACATAAATCTTCCATTATGGTCACAAAATTTCATATCAGAATTGATATAATTAAGTAATTACGGCTTCGAATTATCACATTTATTTATTTCTCAAAGAATAGACTGATAGACAATAAACTCGTCGTTGGATTTGACTCAAAATTCGATAGATGTCTACACTGTAGATGTTAAAATTGTGTACCGAATTTTATCAATCTAGTTCTCCTCATTTTGTAATTATCGTGCTAATTTATATTCGAACAGCCATGTATACGGACTTCCTCTATACATAATTTACTTATAATTTGACAGAAATCTGCAGATTTGATTTAAAAACCGTCCACGAAGTTCTAGGCGTCTAGCTCAACGCATTTTTGAGTTGTCTTTGTCACAGGCAGACAAACGATCATTTTACAAAAATGTGTTTTACGAATACGAAAAGAGCCTGCAGGTTCGTAAAAATCTTGGGTTCAAATTCTTTGACTATAATTTCAATATGCTACGTGTAAGTAAAAGTAAAAAAATGACAACATTCATTTTTTTTTTTTTTTTGCCAAACTTAAATTATCATAAGGAAATCGTATACGATATCAATGTGCATAAAAATTTAATTTTATTTTATTTTTTTCTGTGAATTGTTAAAATATTATTATTGCAAAGAAAATCGATTTTAAAAATTCGATGAATTTTCACCTTTCAGTCATCATTGAGTCTGATCAGCTTTTGATTTATTTCTTTATGTCTAATTCTAAAACATGTTTTGTGTGCATGGGAAATGAATGACACAATAAAGAAACGAAAGATGTTGTTGAATGGTCTGTGATTTTTTTTTGGTTAAAATTTAAATGCGCAAATGTCAAATTCCTCTACACATGGCATCATAACAAACGTTACATTTCTAAACATGAAAATCTTTCAATATGTAGTCATATATATACTTTTTGCAATTTCCAATTTCTTACATATATTTTTTAAAGACAATAATAAACAATTTGACCAGAATAAAAATGTCCACATAATAAATAAATATTCATTTTTTTCAAAATTTAAATCATATCAATTAAAATGATATAAATGGAAAAATTCTTTTTAAAATTACGTTCATTTTATTACATTAAAGCATGTGAATGTTACATTTTTGATTATTAATTACAATTTTGGAAGTATTGCAGCTATACAGCTGGAACTCTTCAGTAATAAAAATTACCGATAATTATCAATAAGCAAATGCCTGCTCCAAAATCCTTTGAGAGCCCACATAAATACTTCTTACTCTCTATGTTCATAAGTACGAACTTCCGAAATGAACAAAGTATGCAGTATGGGTATTAGGTTTGGACCATCCATTATTGACAAACAAAATACATTAAAAGCAGAAAGATTAGGTTTTTAGAATTTGATAAAATATCATGTTCGAAACTTCAATGAAATCTTGCAACAAATGTTGCTATAATTCTTATATTGCTATTTCATTCGGTTTTTTTTTTACTTTTATTTATTTATTTTGCCGTATTTGGAATCCATTTATTTATTACTTAAACCTTAATTATTCCCCTTAAATTCTTTTTTCTTTTCTTTAATTTTGAAAATAAAGAACACTTGCACGATTTGCAATTTTGCTTACTTTTTTCTATAAATGGATGCGTGGGTTTCAAAGATAATCGTATAAAAGACCTTTTTTCACCTACTCTAATATATTTTGATCATCTAATTATAAAAAAAATTAAAATTGTATGCAAAGCATTTCGAAAAATTTTAATCTAAAAGAAACATGAGAAAGCTATTTAAAGAATTTTCCCAGCAGAAATTCTATAGAATGTTTTGTATGGTGAACTAAAGAAATCTTTATATTTTATGCTCTTATATTGATAATTTTTTTAGCCAGTTAATTTCCGAACAAACATTTTAATTAAAAAATATCGATCAAAAACTTATTTATTTATTTATTTTTAAGACTCAGAGTTTTTAAAACAATCGTCGACTGTATTTTAATGTTCTATTTATGGAATTGAATAAAAGTTAACTATGAATGGTTTCATTATATTAATATTAGGTTGCATGGAACTTTGAATTTCCTACATTTGCACAGTTAGTACTTTATCTCAGTCATTCTAGAAAAATTCTTTATATTTCATTGTAAAAAGTTTTTCTCGTCTCTTTGAGCACTTTAATTAATTGCTTCCTAAAGCATTAACCAGATTTCCAAGTATGTAGCTGAATTCTTATTGTTATAAATGCATTTCGGTCAATGAAGCAATCTGATTTGATACCTCACAATATAGTGTTATCGAATATTTAGTATGATAATATATGTTTTCGTCTTACTTGCAAGAATATTTTGCTGAAAGTATTTCAATTTTATAGTATTTTCCTTTTTTTTAAATTCTTGATTCTACAATGACTTCATTTCCATTAATAAGTTTCGTAATTTAATTATATATTTCAAATAACCACATTATTGCTATTTTGCAACCATTTAAATCTTTATACCATTATATAAAATTTTTAATTCGAATAACATATAAGAATGTTGTAAGAAAATATCTATTTTGAAAATTTTTAATTTCACATTTGTGAAAAGATCTCTTGCTTTCGATCCATAGTCAATTCCATAATTACCAGAAATATGGAATTACTGAGAAACGATGAAATCATATGAAATTGAGATACAGCCTAAACATGCACTTTATTATATAAACATAAGAAAGTTTCTGCCTGCTCGTCTAGAAAATTCATTTCTGCCTAAAGCAGAGCAGCTTTAAAAGTTTAAACTAATGTTTCTATAACCATCCCTGCTTAAAAAGGCCTACTATGAATTGTATGCAATATTAGTGTCTTAGAGCTGATAATGAAAATAATAATAATATAATTATATTAGGGTGTCCCATGAATTTCTTTCATATTTCTAATATGAAATGAATACATAATATTTACTGTTTAAGATATTATTTATTTTGTTATATAAGAGCCCTTTTGCTCTATTACCTTCTTTCATCTCTCAGGAAGCCTCATTATGCCTTCTTTCCTAAATGGTTGAGTTTTTGACGAGAAATAATCCTCGAGGTGCAGTTTTATTTCGCTGATGGATTTAAAGCGCTTGTCGCGAAGAGAATTTTTTAAGGACAGAAAGAAGTAATAATCAGATGGAGCGAGATCTGGAGAGTATGCAGAATGCGGTAAATCAGACGAATCAAACCGTAAGAGATTTACACTTACGACTAATGCAATATGTGGTCTAGCGTTGTCATGATGGAAAACAACGCCTGGTGGGTTCATTAATTCTGGCCCATTTTTTTCTATGCCAGCTTTTAATTGACCCAGTTGATAATAGTATTTAGTAGTGTTTACTGTTTCACCTTGAGGAAGGAGCGTTATGAAAATTACGCTTTTCAAATACCACCAAAAAGACAAAAGAACTTTTTTTGTTTTGCAGTCCCGGATTTGCGACAGATGAAGGCTTATTGTCCTTACAACAAGTCCATAAACGACTAATGACTTGCCTGCACGTTTGCGCAAGCAGAGCCAGAAAAGGCCACTCGTAGTACGACGAGGAAAAAAAAACTTTTGGGATACCCAAATATTTTAATACAATGCTATCGTCTGACACATGTGACTTAATCACTGCATGGAAGTTCATTTCATAGGAAGTTAGTACCAATTAGTCCAATTTGTAAGTTCTAAAGCTTTAAACAAAATATACATTACATTTGATACAGATACAACCACTGGTAAAACGGTAGAGTAGAAAATAAGATCATTCAGCCTTGAGTTTTTTGCAAAAACATAAAGTTACATTTATGTTAATCTTTAACTGGAGAGGTGAGATTTCTCTAACTGCTAAAGATGGATTTTGGTCACTCCTCTCATATTCTAAGCTCAATGGACTGACAATGTAGATTCTTATTCCATGATCTCTGCTACACGTGCGCTGTTTCAACCGTTTTCAGCGGTGATTTTTTTTTTATATATTTCATATATTTCCTTGCGCGATGTCTGTGAGACCGAATTTCCGTTTTAGTATTCCAATACTATACAAACCTTAGTAGATGCCTCTAAAACTTTGTCCTTGAAATGTCATCCAAACTAATGATCCTCTTAATGAAGCAGACCTCCAGAGACTTTTAAATGAAGCAGAAAGTTATCTTAGTGATGATGATAATTGTACAGAAGATTTTTTCGGTGAAAGTTAGTATTCGACTGATTCTGATATCTATGTTCTAATATAATTATTTTTTCCAGTGATATTGTATTTTGAAAAATTTATAAAATATATTAATATGCCAAGAGAAATATTTATAGAATTTAAAATCTGATTTTTATACTAACACTTAACGTGCATGTTTAAAATGGCCTCCAAAACCATGCTACTAATGTTCACAAATTTCTGCGTAGAAATGATGCCAATAAAAAAAAGGGTTAATTTTACCAATTGTCATTTTTTTTTATTTTCATATATTTGTTGAATTTTCCATTATAATGTTTTCTGTATACCTTTGGATAATGGAAAAATAAATATGATTTAAATAGTAAAAAGTGATATGTTTTTTCAACATTGTTATTTGCTGTAAAATGTAATCTGAGAAGAAAATGTATATTCAAACTCAATTACTTTTTTTCAATAATAATATATTTTGAAAAATTTCTAAAACATGTTTATATATCAAGAAATATATTTGAGAATTTATTGGCTGATTTTTATACTAATACTTTCATTAAAAAATTTAATTTGAGTAATGCGTCCCATAGACCATACCTTCCCAGTTAAGTCCTAAATATTCAACTCCCCAGTGAAGGGTTAATAATGTTATCTAATCTTATTTATAAGGCAATATTCATGAAAATGTAGTGGGTGTATTTTTCTGCGAAACAAAATAGTTCAAACATTTTATATATTATCAAATGAATTTCAATGCTTTTTCCCAGCAATTTAACTTCGTAAAATAAGTTTTAAAACAAATCAGAATTTATATTAATCTAAAAAAAGGTGTGTTTTTTTAAAGTATAATTATACTAAATCTATTAATGTATTCGGGGAAAGCGTTTCATAATTATAAGCATGAAACTTACATTAAAATTTCAACACCAGCTACTGTTTTTTTTTCCTTGAAAAAAGCGAAAAAGGGTTCTATTAATAAATCTAAATCTTGAATCTAAGCAAGTTCTCTTTTTTTCTGCGTGGCATGACTTTTAATAATGCAACCGAATTTGTCCTTGGAAGCTTAAAGTAAGAAAAATATGAATTTCGTCACTTTAATTAACGGAGAAAACTATTTCAACGTCTATATTCTCAGAAGAAAAGTCCCCTGTTAATCAATGTTGACAACAAATTCTTAAGAATCTTTAGAATGCAATTACAATAGTTTTCCTAGAAGAGATATTAGAATCTCTTATTGAAACATTCGAAAAATGGAAATAAAAACAGTCTGTTTTTAGAATACATTGTTACAAAAAAAAAAATGTTACAAAAAATTTTCTTTGGTCTTATTAAGTCATGGTATATATCCATAGTAATCATAAATATTCAATCTTTTGCTGTAATAAATGATGAGAATCAGACATGCCTGCAAACTGAATACCTGCTTGATTCAGAAAATATTATTTGTGGAATAATAGCTATATACAAGTCTATGAGCGGGATGACTCGTAATTGAATTTTGTTTCTCTGTTTAGTTATTTCCTTCGAAAGAAATATGAAAGTTTCAATTAATCTTCAAAGTAAGAACTTCCTGGGGACATTATTAACACATGTTGAACATTTCTTAATTTAATTCCGCCAATCAGCTATTCCTAGAGGATTATTTCTTTGAGGTTTCGAAAATTAATACTTTTTAATGGTAGACGCTGAAAAAAAACTGTTTAATATTCTCTTTTATAATACCAAACATATATTTTCGAAAAACTGTTTTTGATTTTGGATATATTTTTATCTGGAAATAGTGAATAAAGCATATACTTGAAATACGTTGAATCGAAGTCAATATTTTTGTGGAAATACTTTAAGATCCATTGTTACCATTCTACTATTGCTATGAATCTTAATTGTTTGCTTTAATTAGTTAATCTTTTGAAAATTGTTCGCATACTCTGAATCGCCTTATTTTTTTAAAAACATCTGTCATTTAATAGGTTTTTGAAAAAACAATTAACTGTAAGAATGTAGAATTTATCCACTATATTTAAAATTAATTCCCTTTCTTCCATTTAAAAAATATTTAAACTTTGCAAAAAAAAATTAATAATATATAATAACACAAATTTTTGGATTGCCAAATACTTTCGAAAAATTTCTCTAACAAATTGAGAATCATGTATGAAATGGTGAAAACGAAGGGGAAAGGAACAACTGCCAAATATTAATCTAAGAAAGACGTTATTAATGTAAAAAAAGTTATTAATGTAAGGAATGTTTATAAAATTAAAGAAGAGAATGCCGAGAAAAATTATATAAATAAAGTTAATTATTTCTGAAGAGATAAACTATTTTAAAATGTTCTGAAATAAAATACCATAAGTGATATTAATGGAGCAATTCTGCCTGTAATGGTATCTTTTAAAGTTCTAAGATGGATATATTTTATATGCCAGAACTTCAATAATAAAAGTTTGGATAAAATTTTAAACTGAAAACAGAATAATAATAAAGCATTCAATTAAGCATTCTCATAATGTTATTGTGATACTTTCTTGTTATTATTTTGTTAAAAATGTATAAAAGTCTTGAACACCTCTTATTCTGTTTCTTCTTCCAAACATCTCGAAACTTTTCAGTTCTATTAAAACGATAAAAAACAGCATTGCGTTGGGATAATTTCTAAAAGTTTTATTTATTTTTTTAAGTCTGAAAGAATAATTAAATTCTAAATTTTCGGAATTCATTACGTTGAGAGAGTTGTCACGAATAAATAAAGCCACCTACCTTATGAAAATCAGTTTTTTCTTCTCCTGGGAATGCAGAAATAGTTTGATAGTCAGATAATATCCAGTTTGATGTATATCTTTAAAAGCGATTGAGGCATGATCAGTGATGGTCACTAGGGTTCAACTCTCAATCCTTACGTTTTTGTTTCAAGGATTCAATTTGGCGACCTGGGATTCAGAAAATCGAGGATAGCTTTTTCCTAATTTGCATAGTATTCATTGATTACATTCATTAGCAATTTAAATCTTCAGATTCTTCTTCCTAAGTTGTTAATGTTGTCTAATAAACAGTAATTTCTAACAATGATTTCTTAACATTTATTTTTCGATACTCCCGTGTTGAAAAGGAACATTGATTTAAAGGAAGCTTTCTAATATAGGTATATTTGGATGTAATAGAGATTATGATGCTCTTTGTGTCAAATGAACGTTTATAACAAAAAAAAAAAAATGAAAAAAAAAAACAAAAAAACATATAAAACCATTATGAGTTAAGTTCTTAAGAATTGTAAGAATGAAAACAAACTTTGAAATTCCTAAATATTTAAATCTTTTTAATATCTATGAAAGAATAATTTTGAAATGAACATTATCATTTCTCATATCATTCAACTGACGATTTTTTGCGTTCTTATATTTTAGCCACTAGGCATGCTCTTTTAACCACAAAAAATATTTGAACCGCTGTAATAAAAGAACTGGGAAACTTTACTTTTACTTTACAAACAATCTGGATCAACTAAAAAAAATGATAGAATCTGAAAAAGTAAATATTTGAGATTTTGTAAAGATATATTGAAATTATGATAAAGAAAATAGCATTTTTTAATGCTTCCTGTATGCTAACTAAAAGGGTGACATATTTCAACAACAAGGAAAATTTAAATATGCTGATAATCATCATGCCGATCTAGTAGCAGAAGAATATAACAGCCATTTTCCGAATTCCGAGCATCCTTGTAGGAAACATTTTTACAGAATTGTTTAACGATTACAAACTACAAGATCTTTACCTGCCAAAGAGGAATGAGGATGTTGATGCGTTATACATGATGAAGAAATTGATATTTTGATTTATTTTTAGTTAATCTCATGTTAATTTACAAGTATAAGGTTAAACCAAATTCGTGCTGCCTAAAGGGTAAACAGAGTAGCAATGTAGAGAAAATTGCAACGCAATAAATGGTAAACTTATTGTGTATAACTAAACAATCGAGGTTTGAAACTGTGCATTTGGACCCTGCTTTAGGTAAAATCAAATCCTTCTTTTTTGAGAAATACTATTTGGAATAAGAATATTTATTTGAAATGAAAACCTCAATTTTGAAAATCAATCACTTTTAGAGACTTCAAATCCTATTCTCCTTTAAGGAGGTTCATCATGAATTGCAGTTTTCAATAAATATATAATGCATTTCTAACTCTTTTATTTTACCATTTAAAAATATAATAATTTTAAAAAAATTAAATGGTTTTTTAATATTTCATCAATGTACACACATGAAATTTCGCATGTCAATAAATGTATGTTAGAAAATACTTTGATAACTGGCACTTTCCGAACGGAAAGTGAATAAATACTTTTTCAGCTTTCATGGAACACCCGACGTTCTCTTTTGTTTACATGTAATATAATATACAAACAAAAGATGAAAAAAAATTAAAAATATAATAACAAAGATAGAACTATGCGACTACCGAAGGTAACTGGAGAAAAGAAGTCCTTAAAGTCATCAATAAAAAGTGTGAAAATTAAAGCATATGCATTAAGAATTCTTAAACAAACTGGAATTTAAGTATCCAATATAAGAAACCTGTACAATGAATTTTTTCAGCAAATAGTTAAACAAAAGCTTAAAAAAAGAATCACACCAACCACTTACAACTAATTTACAATTTAAATTGTTCTTCCTTTTATTGGAGATAGTTAACATTCTCACTAGTCTCAAAACTATGAAGGCAAGAAAGCCAAACATCTACTATGTTTTTAGATATCGTAAAAAAATGCGTTTCAAGGGGTTATATATTACCACTTCATTAATTTAACAGTTCAAGTATTTTTAAAAAAGCAAATTTTAATGGAAGAAGCAGCTTTAGTATATAAAGCCAGTTTTAAAAGGTACGTTTTTGTTGATAAAAAGGAACACAGATTACAAATAATACAAAACAAAATTTGAAAAAAATCCTAATCAGTATTTCTATAAATATGTAAACTGAAACAATTTTACATATCATTGCAAACGAAATAAGCAGGAAAAATCATAAATGAAAAAAAAGAAAAAAAAGAATTACGATCACTTAGAGGCGTATAAACAGAAATAAAAAACAAAAACTCTGGGAAATTTTTCAAGAAAAAATTGCACTAATAACGGTATGAAACAAAAAATCCCTTTTTTTAAAAAAAAGGAATAATTCATAGTTTAAAACGTAATAAGATTTAATAATGACCACTTATCAATGGAGAAAATATATTTACGTTAATATAGCTCGTTTTCAAGAAAACACTATTTTAAATTTAGAATTAATGAAAAAAAATATTGAGAAAACTTTAAGAAAGCCTCAAATTAGTTTTTGTGTACATCAACGAGTTATAATTGGATCAAGAATATTTTAAGAAATAATTCTGAATTAAAAAAAAATATATATATTTAATTACTCACCGAATTACGGAATTATTTATTATATTTTTAACATTTGTGTTAAGAAATGTCCATTTAGTGCATGAAGGAATAGAAATAAGTTTCCCAATTAGGCAAAAAAATGAATTTAAATGTTTATATTCAGATTCCGCATAATTAATGATTTATCTGAAAAATTTTAATCAAGAAAAGAAATAGTTTTTTTTTTTTTTTTTTTTTTTTTTTTTTTGCTTTTAAAAAAAACTTTATTTTTTTATTTGATGAATTTTTACAATCTGAATTAATTTCTGAACTGTTTAATTTTGAAATTGAAGTCAACATAAAGGCAAAACCTTTGTAGAATTTAAACAAACAGCAGCAAATTGCCTTATTTGGGTGACTTAGATCTTTGCAATTCGAATAAATTAATTATTCAAACTTAAGATAATATTATCAGGATGAGATACGTACGTCATTATATGGTGATTATAGGTACATGAAACACTACCATGTAATCATGAGATTTCAGTACACATTTATTCGGTGAAAGAAAAGCATATCTTAGGAACATAGAAAAAAAAGAATTAACAAAATTAATACAAGAAAGTATATGTGATGAAATTATGTAATGCAAAACATGTGGAATCACTTACAATATATAAAGAAAGTTGTTAAAAATGAAAGTTTGAAGCTATATATGAGTAAAAAAAAGTATGTTAATTTGAAAGGGCGTACTGAAATCCCATTGCATTTTTTCATTATATCTCAGATATTAAACTGAACCAATTTCAGCTCAAATACAAAAAAAAAAAATATTATTTTCATTCAAGCATTTTATAGTGAAATTTTTCATTGTCTTTGCATCAATATTGACTGTGGCATTTTATACCAAACATGTCAATTAGTTGTACTAGATGCCTTACGGTATTCTTTCTTTCTTTCGCTACAAAATATCCCGAACATGGAATCTCTAGGATTCCCTGTAGGTTGAAAGGATATACGTGGGAGTATATATTATGAAAAAAAAAAAAAATAGTTTACATATACAAGACACATAAAAAGTAATTATATACAATATTATAATGATGAAGGAGGTGTTCGGTGTGGAGTATGAGTAGATGAAATATATTGAAGTTGATATATTCTGGAGAAGAGCTTGATTGAGAAATGAAACGAAAATTTATACTGGGCTTGGGTCTGGAGAAATCATTTCCTCGTTCTCTCCGCACAAGATTTCTAATTTTGACCTTTTACTTCTTGTTCCTCATAACGTTGGTCCACCAGATATTTTCTAGCTCGTGGGTGGGTTTTTTGAGATGAAAAGATGTGGTGAGAGGGCAGCTAGGGGCATAATGAAGGGTATTGCCTACTTCGCCGCAGCCACATTGATCCGATCCTTTAATTTTGAATCTCTAGAAATATGAAGGGAAAGGGCCATGGACAGTTTTAAAGATAATGTCAAGCCTATTCCAAGATAATGGGTTAAAGGACACTTTCGGGATGATTTGATAGATGTTTCTGCCAGTTGAGCCATTGTACCATTCTTCTTGCCATCGCTGTAGGCTCAATTCATTTAGAATACTTTTCAGATGGCTTTTAGGAGCTGTGTATTGAACGGGCACACCTGCAGAAATGGCCTGTTTGGCTAGGGAATCTGCAACCTCGTTTCCGTTGTGGTCCACATGTGCTTTAACCCATCCTAACTTAATAGGAGGTTGGGGGAGCAGAATGGCTTTAATTTCCTGAACAATTGGGCTTGAGGTGGAAGGTGCGCTGATCGCTTTTAAGCTGTAATCGCTATAATTCCATATTTTAGCGTTATGATTGAATTTGCTAGCCCATTTACATGCTTCCTTAATGGCCAGCAGCTCCGCCTGAAAGACAGAATTCTTTTCTTTCAGTTTGCCAAACCACTGATGAGTGATTTTTTCGTTTTGGAATAGGCAGTAGGCAAAGCCGGGTTTTTTCTCGATTTTGGACCGATCTGTAAAAATATCCGTCTTGTTTGTAGGTTGGAATTCTTGCTTGAAGGAAATTCTGTCTTCAAGAAGAAAGTCTGAAGGGAAGATTTTTGTATGAGAGCATTTGATCTCGAAGTTCTCAGGATGGAATGTTATATTCTGAAAATGGCTAGATTTTTGAAGACGACTTACTCTTACAAAGGTTGCTTCTGCTTGCGCTTTGATGTGAAGTGGAAGAATTCCTTCGATAACTTGTAATGCTGTCGTAGATGTTGTTCGGAATGCTCCAGAAATACTCAGGAGAAATTTTCTCTGTATTGAGATTAGGATTCTTTGTTGTCGGGATGAGAGAGGATAGGCCCAAGCTGGTGCTCCATGTAGGATCATTCTCACAGCAACAGTGAAGTAGAGATGACGCCTGAATTCTTTTTTCAGACTCCATGTGGAGCTATCAATTCTGCTGAGATTTTGGTATAAGAGAGTCGCCTTCGTTTTGGTGTTGAGGAGGTGAGGAATCCAGTTAAGCTTATTGTTGATGGTAACACCGATATATTTTAAAGATTGTTGCCTTTTTATTGTTACGTTATTCCATTTAATTGTTGGCCCGTTGATGTTACATGATTTTTCTACGGAGATTTGAAGGTGATGCATGTCGGTCCATCACTTGAAGATTGAGAGAACATCCTGGGCGGCCTATTTCAATTTTGCTCTTGTTGATTCGGCTACAACAAAAACAAAGTCGTCTGCAAATGCCTGGAGGTGAAAGTTAGGTGGCCATTTTTCAGAGAGAATTTTGTTTGCTACAAGATTCCAAAAAACAGGTACAGAAGAAGATCCTTACTCGCAGCCTTTCAGCTGTGACCAGGCGGGAGTGTCTTGAGATGTTTCAAGAAGGACTTCTCTATTTTCTATGACATATTTAAGTGTTTCAGTAGTTTTTGAATTGAATTTACGTTTATCGAGGCTATTGAGGATGGAAGAGAATAGCATATTATCGAAAGCTCTTTGATGTCTAAAGAAATTACCGGGGTGTGTTCGTTTTGCTGTTTGAAATTATAAATTTTTTCAGTTAATTGCTGTATTGAGTGGTCTGTGGATTTTCCGTCCCTAAAACCAAATTGGTTTGGATGGAGAAAGTCATTTACTCTGAGGTGATGATTAAGTCTCTGCAAGAGGAATTTCTCAAGGATTTTGCCAATGGTGGGAAGAAGAGAGATGGGGAGATAAGAACTGATGTCTGTTTTGTTCTTACCCTTCTTGTGAAACAGTATTATCATTCCGTTTTTGAGCGGAGTTGGGAAGCATTGCAGTTGGAGGTACTTGAAGAGGGTGTGGAGAATATCCGGGAAGTTCTTGTTAATTTCTTTCAATATTATATTGTCTATGGATTCAAAACCTGGTGCGTTTTTTAGGTGAGGCTTTACGAAGGACTTGTTTTATTTCGTTTTTGAAAATGGTGGTTCCGGAATGAAAGGACTGTTTGGGATTTCGGTGCAGTATCTTGGGCTGGAGGGTAAAGAGCCTTGAGAATTACTTGGGGGAATGTGTTAGCTTCCACTACGTTGGAGTTCCCCAAGAGCTTGAACAGTTCTGAAGGTAGTTGGGCATTTTTGATGCATGCGTTATATGGTATACCGTATGGGTTTCTTTAATCTGTGCAGAGATTATGGAAGGAGGACCGTTTTGCTTTTTTGGTGGCCTTTTTGAGTTCTTTTCTTTTCTTTGACTATGTTTCTTTAAAAAAAGTTTTCAGAGACCCTTGTGAGTGCCGTGTTCTTCTTCTTAATGCCCTGAGTTCCTTTTTCTTAATTTCGAGTTCATGTGTCCACCAGTTGATGCTATGTTTAGTCTTGACATTTGTTACCTTGTAAGTTGCTTCGCATGCCTTGAAGATTTCAAGTTGTAAATTAAATGTGTCTGCCGAGAGATCTTCACGACTCTGAGAGGAGGCTATTGAGTTGAGAAGCTCTGTGATTTTTGTGCTCAGTTGCTTAATCATTTTACTGTGACCGCCATATGTTGTTTTAAAGCGGTAGTAGCTCGAACCTTTGCGTTGAGAGGAGATATGAATTTTGATGAATTTATGGTCACTTAGTGAGTAATCTTCGAGGACTTCCCAATTACAGATTGAGGCGAGGTATGCTGCTTTGACGATTAAAGGCCTGGCCAGCCTTTTCCATTGTTAGTTTCAAAAGTAGGGGGAGAATTTTTGTCGTTTAAGAGAAGCAAATGATTTGCTGCGATGAGATCTTCCACTAAAGATCCTCTGACATTTTCATCTCTGCATCCCCAGATTCTACTGTGAGCATTAAGGTCTGCCCCGATGAGAGCCATTTCCGTTCCGATGCTCTTGAGAAGAACATCAAGGTCTTGTGAAGTTACTGAAATGTTTGAATGAGCTAGATAGATTATTTCTTGTTTACAAGAGGCTAAGATTCTATAATTGCAATTCCACTCCCTATGTTCATATCCGTATTTTTTAGGTGAGAATTCACATGTTTTTCTACCATTAACTGAAAGATTTTATTGATGTACAGTGTACATATATATTACAGTCCAGAAAAATGTACCGATAACAAAATATAGGGTTTTATAATAGATTTGGCAAATCCCACATAAAGTCTTCGAATTTACTTTAACAACCTTAAATGATATAATGATATAAGTGTAATATTACTAGTTTTATATGAAAAACCTTTAATAATGTTTCTTAGTCATTTAATTCATTGATTAGAGATAATTATATTCTCAAATTAATTTTTCTTGTGTCTATAATGGGTCACAATAAGTAATTAGGTATTAAATAATACTGAAATACGTTCTCCAGAATGATTTTCTTGCATACTCACAACTGATAATTTTGACAGCAACGAAAATTCATACCATCACATTCACTTTTTTACTTCACAGATTCAGCCCCTACGGACTTTTCTTTATATTCTCGCAAATGAAATATAGAATAAAAAAAGAGAAAGAAAAAAAGATTGCAATTTAGTACAGTAGAAAACACAGCAACACTTCAAAAATTTTGGACTTGAGATCTTGAAGAATCTCCATATTTCAAATATTCACATTCCTATTATAAGCATGGACATGATAACTTAAAAATATTTTGAACTAGAATGATAAAATTTAGTATGTGGGCTTTCATGGAATCAATATATTTTTGCCAAATTTTGAATGATATCCATTCTGAGAAAATTGGTCAGTCTGACATAACGAATTCAAATAAGAACACGACAACTGCAAAATTCTAAAGATCGTATGTACTAGTGTTTATACAAAAACCAACTTTTTAAAAAACCTGTTTTCGAATTTAATATTTCCAAAAAACTGGTTTTATCCGGTTTTTAAATTTTTGTCAAAAAAACTAGAATAGAAAAAAAATATATTATTTAATTTATATAAAATAATAAAAAACAAAATCAATATCAAATTCACAATATTAAAAAAAAATTAAGGATTACATATATATATTACTTACATAAAATAACGAAAACTCAAACAAAAATTTCAAATAATATTTTTATTATTTTCACAAATTTTAATTTCTCCTAAGAAAATAGGATTTAAAAAAACATAAAATATCCATTGAGCTGTGGCTAAAACTTATTCTTATTTTGGATACAATATTGCCTGAAATTGAAAATACTCTTTCACTACTTACTGAGCTGGGTTTTATAGTTTTCAAGGCATCAAATAACAAATCTTAAGTTTTTTTTTTTAGTCCTTTTATTCGTTGCCTTAAATAGTGAAAATTCAGCTTTCAGTGTGTTTGGATTTGTAAGTTTCCCTTTAGGTTCTTATAGAGACTTATGAATTGATCTTTCCATGGCTTCTTTAAAAAAAAAACATTAATGAGTAATTTCTTTGATTTGTTCTTTATCAGAATTAGTTTCCACATAAGGATTCGGAAATACTCTAGACACTATTTTTCCAGATAACTTAAGAATTTCGGTTTTTGAAGCTAATAAAAGTATACTAGATTTCTTCGCTAGCTAGAAATATTTTGGGGATTTTGCAAATACAGTAAAAGAGTTGCTAATTCTACTTATCTTCTTTCTTGAATTCGTTCTTCTAAAGCATATAATAACTTCAAACTTATTTCAATATTTACATTTTTTAGTTCTTGTAATAGAAATTCAAATATACCTTCACATGTTAATAAATTGGCATCTCGTCGCCCTAAGCCTTCAGCTGCTGAACGATTCGGTCCAACCGATAATTTTTTTTGAAGAAGAAGAAGAAGAAGAAGAGGAGGAGGAGGAGGAATATCCAGGCGTTCCGGAAAAACCGGTTTTCTTAATTTAAAAGCCGATTTTCAAATGTTACAAATTTACTTTAAAAAACCGGTTTTTAAAACCGGGTTTGAAAAACCGTCAAACCCTAGTATGTACATGTACATAAAACTTATGCACATACTTAAAATTTGGTACATAGTTATAACGTCAAAAATACAGATCGATTACAGATTTTAAAGCAAATCCATTCAGGGTTTGAATTCCTGTTGGTCTATTCATTCATCTGCATACAAATGCGATAACATCCAAAGGCGAAATTTATAGATAAATAAAATTTGGTATATGATTATTTGAATATAATTGTAGTCCTATGCCAACTTTTGATTTCAGTCCGCCGGAAATATTATTCAAACTATTTAGTTCATGCTTTATTATTGCGTCTAATCCTATATAGCCTAGATTTGCTAGAGCATCTGAACTGGACAAGTTGATTTAGGGCATAGTTAAAGGAACAGTTTCAACTGGTACAAAGATTTGGCAACCGGAAGGTGAAGACTGATTTTGCCCCAAGTGCCTGTTTGCTTTAGGTTAGTAAAGAGAATTGGCCTGCATACATGGGTGACAATATCAGATATAAACTTCCAGCAGTAATATATTTATCCTCGTACCCCTCCCCCTCGAGGATTACCCTACCACTAGAAGATTGAGGCAATAGAACAAGACTTTGAAAGGGTACTCCATCTTTTTCAATAAATTACAGAAAGAAAAAATGCTCATGTACGATATCCTCAGAGATAAAAATCTAACTTTTCATGCTTGGGGAGTGGGTACTTTATTGGGGAATAAATGAAAGGCTTCGAGGAAACCATTTCCTTTGTTTAACGTTACACATAGTTTTGTGAATTTTTATTTCACACAATTTGCAAAATCCTACTCCAGCAGCAAAAAAACATTCAAGTTGACATTTACAGAGTAATAGAGTCAGGAGTTCTGGTATCTGCTAAAAACTATAAATCAAAAACCGTTTAGTTGCTTCTGCTTAAAATGTAATGGTTGTTTTTTTCCTTCCAATTCTTACGAAATAATGTAACAATATTTGATATATTTACAGGCTTTTTAATATTAATCCAGAATTATAACTGCCTTTCTGGACGCTTTTTATGCAGTTTCTTATTAAAAAGTAACTTATAATGTATGTTTGAATTAATGAAGTGTTATTTTTGATCACTTAATAAAAATGAATGTTTTATAGTTTTTCTGTGCTTTATATTATTTTTATAATAATTATACAATATAATGTATTTTTATAATGATTGTTATATACACATGCCAACACTCCATTATAAATAACATTTTTTTTAATTTTGAGCTTATTCATGTAAGCGAAGAAATCAGCAATTTGTGCACACAGTTATGAAAAAAAAAATCACTGGAATTTCTTGAAATTAGTTTGACAGAAACAAATGCAGTAGAATTATGTTTTCTTATTTTTAAGAAAATGATGAAATAGATCCATTTTTTGCATATTTTAAGTTGTAATACCTTTTTGAAAAATTATGTATAGTTAAATTTATAAATAACAACATGTAACAAAATAACTTTTCAGTATTTTTCTCTAATTAACATCAGTTTAATTTTTTTAATCGTAACTTTCAACAGTTTATGAATATAATCTTCTAATAATATATTGAAAACAAATTTCATATCTTAGATTCCTTCTGAAGTTGTTGAAATATTATATATATATACCGTTTTGGTACTTAAAATGCATTAAGTTATTTTTTTAAGTTTTCTTTTTTTTAATGGACGAATTTTACTATCAAAATTGTACAAATCTTCATGATATTTAATATTATATTTTACAGAAGGTGTAAATTCTTTATTCATTAACACATTTTCGCTACTATTCCATTTATTTTCGAAAAGAAAATATTATATAACAAAATATAAATAAAAATGCAATTATGCTTGTTTATCAATTTAATTTACCAATTTAGGCTTGAATATTTTTTAGAAATATGCACTTCAATATCTGCAAATGCATAAGTTTATGATTCATTGGTTCAAGAATGTTCAGCAGTTAATTAAATTCTGTTCCAGTTCAATTATATTACTGAATAGTACACATATTTTTGTTTGAGATTTCTAATTTCGACATTCTTCTGAATTAAATTCATTTATTCATTTATGATTCACGACCTTCTAAAACCATTGCTTTAAAAATTCGTTTTATCAGTGCGAATACCAATAAAAGATCCAATAAGATTAAAAAAGTAAAAAAGGAAAAGGAAACAACTTTTTCATGAAATTGCAAAATGATGATGGTTTCGTAATGCATTGAGTTAATGATACGGAACACATTCAAATAACAAACTTGCATGTTTCTAATGACGAGGACAGACATAGATAATTAAATCTGCTGTTTTACAAATTTTCAGTAGTTTACATTTTTAAATTAGAAATGCATGCTTCAATTATTTAAAAGAAAAGCGTTTTGCTTTTGTTGAAACTATAATTACTACTTTCCAAAGTTTGAGTATCAGCTTTTTCCTGAGTTCCATTTCAGTTTTTCAACATGGATACCAGAGGGCATAATTTTGGAAAAACGATGGAATAACAAAATTCCTATTCTTTGGATTTATTTTAGCGTATAAATCTAATTTGTATTTGCGCGAGAAATTCTATTCGCAAATATCGGAGTTTTTCTTTTACTTTGGATGCGCCAAAGCTTTAAATCTTGCTTCGGTACACTTCCATGAAATTGTTTCACTAAGTGCATCAGTTCATGTCGTTGCTGTTGCCTATTATAATCAGTTGCAGTTATTTGTGTTGAAAAAAAATATCTGTAAAAACTAACGTTTAATTCTGCTCAACTTGGTTTGGTGCAAATATTTTATTTCTGATACATTCCTTCTGAATCTTTTTTGGAGGACGTGTTATTGAAGCATGAAAATGTAAAAGATATTTTTTAGAAAGAAGAATAATCAGTTTTGAAAAAAACAGGAAGAATTTGCAAATAGTGGAAGTAAAAAAAATTATTAATCGCACTGTAAGTAGTCGATCAATGTAAAAAGCGAAAAGATTTTTATTGAAAGACATTTTTATGCGCAGTAAAATTTGCACATTTTACAATGAACAACTACTTACAGTGCAATTAAACTTTATTTAAAATTTATTTATTACCACAATTAGGTTTAGAGCAGTGTAGAAGTAATAGCAATAGTTTATTTTATTATTAATATGTAACCAATAAATACGTGTGTTATTTATTTATTCTCCGTCAAGAGCTCATAAATGATTTTTTACTAAAAAATGAGGTCGCGTTGCATGTGTTATAATGTAACAAATATCGTTCTTCAATTTTTTTGAAATTAATTGGCATTTAGCAGCAAAACGATATCTAATGAATCAAATGTGCGCAATAATAAACTGACTGAAAAAAATCCCAAAACTAAGAAAAAAATATTGTAAAGTTATGAAATTTGATAATGTATTTGTCTAGTTAACATGTTTGATTAATTAAATTTTCAAGATTACATGTTAATTTAAGCTCAAGAAAACGCATTTCAAATGTAAAATGACGTGAAATTAATAACCGGTGTATACTCCAGAATTTTGAGTACAAGCCTGCAACAAAAGTTCATGCATTGTGTCATACAGGTGCCGAATTTAACTTTGTGGTATGAAATTCTATGCTTGTTGTAATTTTTCTGTCAATACTGGGACGGTCAGTGTTGGCTGTGGATGATACTGGAGTTCTCGTCCTTAGGACCCATGTGTGCTAAATTGGAGAAAGATATGGTGATCTTGCAGGCCAAGATAGCATGTAGACACTCTGTAGAGAACGTTGCATTACAACAGCGATATGAGGGTGAGAATTATCCTGTTGGAAAACTCCCTCTTGAATGCTGTTCATGAATGGCCGCTCAACAGGTTGAATTACCAGACTGACGTACAAATTTACAGTCAGTGTGTTTGTAATAACCACGAGAGTGCTCTTGCTGTCATAGGAAATTGCTCCCCAGACCATGACTCCAAGTGTAGGTCCATTGTGTCTAGTCTGCAGACAATTTGATTGCAGCTGTTCCCCTGGCCTCCTCCTGACCAATACACGGTCATTACTGGTGCCAAGGCAGAACATTCTTTTATCAGAAAACACAACAAATCTCCACTCCTTCCTCCAATGAGCTCTGGCTTGTCACCATGGGCAAATGGCAATGGCTTGGAGTCAGTGGAATGCTCATTACAAGGCGCCTGTCTTGGAGCTGTTCTTGAAGCAATCGATTTCTAACAGTTCATTGAGTCATTGTGGTGCCAACTGCAGCTCGAACTTCTGCCGCAGACGCAGTACGATGCGCTACAGCCGTATGCCGAATATGGCGGTCTTCCCTCTCAGTATTGTCAAGTGGCTGCCCAGAACCCGGTCTTCTTGAGGCAATACCATCCCTTGACCACTGCTCTCAACAATCATTCACAAGGGATGCATTCCGGCCAAGTCTTTCTGCAATAGAGCGGGAAGAAAATAAAAAGATATAATTTTTTTAAATGATCTGGACTTAACTTGTTCAGAAAAAATCCTAAGGATTCTGAAAAATAATTAAAGTAACCAAAGCTTCACTAAGGGTAAAACAAACAAACAAAAAAAATAGCTTTGTAATTTTTATCAAAAAAATTAATTATTTTCTTTCTGGGTGCACACTTGATAAACAATCATTCCAGTTAATTTTTATTTATGCGCGAATTCTTTTATATCTTAAAAATTCTGCATTATTTATTCAGGTTATTGATCAGTTTACTATCCGCCTTTTTGACACTTTTTCGAAATATTCTCACTCTTGTCTTGGCAGTTTTATCTATCAAAATAAGAGAAAGCAGCAACTATTTAATTGTTGGTGATGTCTTTATGTCCCTTTAACAGAATTTTTATGAGTAGTTATTTTACAAATTTAAAACGGAATCCAATTTTCCATTGTTAATTATTATAAAATTAAAAATCATTATGATTAAAAAAAATAAGAATAACCTTTCATAAAATTTAAAACTTTATTATCTTTCTTTCATATGTTATGAATATTTCGATATTTTATTCATTTGTTAAATGTGCACATAGATTTCTATTCCAAAAAAAATAGAAGAAAAAGTCCGCCAGGTCTATATATTGAAAATACTGAACATGCCTATTAAAACATTTATCTGTGACATAATTAATGTATAAGAACAAATATGAAAAGTTAATGGTTGGGGAGTATGATACATAACCTTTAGATGAAACAGTGAGGTATCAGTAACTTACAAAAAAGAAGTACTTCGTATCGCTGGAGAATCCCGTCGCAAAGTCAAGGTGAATTTTGCGTTCCCAGGAATGAAAGTATCCATATTAAACGAAGATGAAAATTATTGACGTATACTAGTGATAATAATTCCTGAAAATGCAAATCCACTTAAAAGACAATACTATAAAAGGATTCTCCTGCATGTGAGACAGATGTAGAACACTAATTAGCACAAGATAGTCTGATATAAGGGATTAGGACTATTTCAAGCTCACCACGTGCCATTACCTGTAGTATACACATTAGTCTGCTTTATACTTTGCTGACGCTGTTAGACCTCAACAATTCTTATTTAAAACATAAGCCTTTAATGCACATATGTAATGAGTTAATGCACATATGTAATGCGTTAATGCACATATGTACTGGAATATGATTTTTTGTGAGCAATGTGGTCAAGCGAAACATTTATTAACCTATATCACTGTAAAACAATATTCCACATTATCGAAAGGTCCGAAGAAGCATATTACATGAACTTTTACTTCAAGCTGATTCGGGAACAGAAGACCAATATATTGGCTGTCATACATTGACGATAGTTTGTGCACCAAAACTGGAAGTGAATATTCAATGAAAAGCTATAAACTATATCCATAACATTCTGATAAAACGTTATATTTGGACTTTCTCACAAAATAATGGCCTTATTGTTGAAATTTTTCTAAAGAAGATAATTATTTCATTCTTTGAGACAGATGTGATAAAAAAAGTTCAAAAACCGTACAAGATTTGTCGTCTCACAATTGATAATAACTCATAAGTTGCCCATGGAAAATATTTTGATGACTTTTGATTGTCTGTGAAATGAAATGGTCTGCCTTTGCTGTGATGATGATAATAGAATACCATATTCAAGGCTATTTAGGCAAACTATCAAGAAAGTTATTGATGCAGTGATTACACATCTTATAAGTTCCAAGGTGTGATTTGAAATAAAATGGCGTATCGAGGAATTATTTCTATAAACACTAATTTATAGATTTTTATTCCGGTTATATTTTTCGTAATATGGCCCATATTGAAAGATTATCTGCCGGAATTACATTAAATAATAGCATGTAAATAATTAAAATTAATTAGAATAAAATGATATTATTTTTGAAAACAAAAAGAGAAAGTCATTTTTTTTAATGTTTCAGTGAAATTCAATTTTTTATTTAACTTTGTTAGAAACATCAAAAGAAAAGGTTTTTAGATTTTATTACAAATATGATGAATCCTATAAAATAATTGAATGTCCTGATAAAAACATACAAATAAAATAATTTTTTTATAAAACAGAATTTTTGATTTTTTTTAATATTTAATTCACTATTTTTTATTAAATCATTTTATTAATTGATTAATTCATTATTTTAAAAAAAAAATCTAATTTAATAATAAAATATTTATTATGAGAAATATTTCAGAAAAAATTAATATGTATTGCGTTTTCGAATAAATACCTCGATTCCTTGGAAACGTAAAATTGGGGAAAGCAATTTTAAATACTATTTTCTTATGCTGGCATCATTTTTAAGCCATTTAAAAATATTTATTTTGAAAAAAAAATATTCCCCCCCCCCAAATTTTTAAGACTACAAAATTAACTAAGAAATAAAATATCCATAAATATGTTCGGACGGTATTGGAGAATGTATCTTCTTTTAATGGGCACATTTATTTTGAAAAAAAAATGTAAAAACTAAAATATATTTAATCGAAGATGTTGGGAAATTTCTTCAGAATTTTTAACGGTTGCTTCCTTAAAAATAGAAAGGAGAACGTGTTATGATTTTCGGTTAATGTTTTGATCTGGTATATATTTCGTTAGCAAGAATTGTTGGTATAATTATTATTATTTACCCTAAACTATTATATTTGCATCTTTGAAATTCAATACTTTTTAGGAAAAAATAACCATAAGATATCAATTTAAAAAATTTAGTAATAGAAATTACTATAATTAATACTATAATTGAAAATTACTATACTTGGAAATATTTTTTCAATTATTAAGATTATTCATTATGATTTGTTTTCGATAAATTGATGATTTAAAGATTTAAAGATATATGTTTAACAATTTAATGCCTCATGAATGCGATAAAATGCCCTTATGGGCATTTAACACTCGAGATGAAACGTATTTACAAATGTATTTAAGAACTGTAAATGGTACTAGTGAAGAATAAATGTAAAGAAAATAAAAAACGCCATGACAAAATACTCTTTAAGTTGCAAAAATTTAATGATATGTAACATTCAGAACATAGAAGGAAAATTTGGATTATTATAATATTAATACATTTTATGAATGTATTAATATTCTTATACCCATATTAACCCATTAACCGCTGGTGTTGCGTTGACGCAACGGTCAATATAAATGAATATAAAAAAAATAACGATTAAACAATTTTTTGAATAAATTACAGTTTTATGTTAAAGAATAGCACTACTAACAAATCAGTGAAAAAATTGACTTAAATAAATTATTTTACACATAATAATACTTTAAGCAATTTTTTATTCAAATTTCCAAACTCATTTTTTCTTAGAAAAAATAAAAATTAAAAACAAATTGGGGTTTGGCTGTGAAATACATCATCAAGGTCACTCTTTGACAGTACAAAGCAGGTGTTTCTGTCGGGGAGGAGGGGAAAGTAAAAACAGGTGCTGCGTTCGCCCAACGTCAGCGGAAAGGGAGTAGACTGTTATCCTTTTTGAAAGATTTCATTCCAGTACTGTGCGCCTTATTGGTAGCAACTATTTTATTCTCTGTGGTTTAAAATGCGTAGAACAAGATATCTTACGTTAAAAGAAGCTCTGGAAAAAATTTTCGAACAAAATTCCGATTACGAAGATGCAGATGAGGCCAATATTGTTGTCGTATCTCCAGAAACAGCAGATGCTAGTGATGAAGAAGGCAATGAAAATATTTTAAATAACGATAATGAAGTTTTACCTAGAGATACTCAGTGTAAGTTGAAGTTCATGTAAAGAAGAAGTTAGATCCTCCCAAAAATTCTGCTAAAAAAAGACGGAAAAGGGAAGAATTACGATGGTCAAGAAAGGAACCAGTTGATAGGCCTCAACCAAAAAATGAAGAAAAATTTTCAATTGATCGTATCAAACAAATAACATCAAGCAAACCATAGAAGATAAAACTAGTGCAGATATTTTCAATCTTTTTTTTTTCAGTATGAAGAAAACAAAAAGATACTTGTTGTTCGGTAGAATGACAACTCTGTTGTGACAATAGGGTCAACGTTTGGAAAAATTGAAACACTAAAAAATGTTTCTTGATACTCAAAAAATCAGAAGAAAATATTAGTAGCCCAACCTCACTACATTGAGCAATATAATCATAAAACAGGTGGTGTAGATTTCTGTGATTTTTTTTTTTTTTTCAATTACAGAATTAGGGTCCGTGGCAAAAGATGGTGGTGGCCGATATTTTCCAATTTCATCGATGTTGCACTAACAAATGCTCGGAAAATATCAAGATTTTCTAAATAATGAAGTAAAAAGTTACTGTTGGATTTTAGACGAGAGGTTGTGCTTCATCTGTTACAGACGCCCTTGGATAGAGAGATAAATAAGAAAAGATCAGCCACAGGACGTCCGAGCAAATTCAGCCTTACAAAACCAATATTCAAAGGACATTTTATTGTTAAGTCTACAGACATTAGAAGAATACGTTACAAGTATAGCCACAGCCAAACTGTTTATTGCTGCAATGTTTGTGAAGTTGCTTTACACCACAATTGTAGTGAAGCATATCATACTTGAAATTAATATCACCTTATTCTTACATAATAAGCTTGTCAACTACATTTATTTGTTGGTTTTTAATAAATTAAAATTTTTAAAGAAGTGTTTTGACTATTTTACACCCTTTAATAAGCTCACAAAAATTTCTAGTTTTTAAAACGTGAAGAAAATGCGGTGTAGTGCTCGGTGAAAACGATCAACATTCGCACTTTTTTTTCCGTTGACGTTGCGCCAACGCAACACCCCATATTTTTAAAGCTAAGTGTAATTTCCTTATTTTTATATTAAATTACTATTATAAGTGGTCAAAATAATAACTTGTATTGTCTGCATCGAAAACAAATAATGATTTTGAGTTTTGGCGTTTAATGGGTTAAAATAATCAAAAATGCAAATTTTCATATTGGCAGAATTATAACAAAGTGAGTAAAATCAATAGTAATGAAAAAAAAAAATTAATCACAATCGAAATGAAGTTTAAATTTACAAACGTGCTAAATATTATTGTGATGTTATTATATCAGGATATCAATTTTTCAAAAACTTTTAAGAAAAATTTTGCGAACCTTGCAATAATTCCTGTTTGGTTCTCTTAGAAGGCATTGACATTTTTTTTAAAAAAAGTAATAACAAGATGACGAATAAGAACTGAAAAGCAGAAAGAATGTAGAAGTTTGATACAGAAGTAAGTATTTCTATAAAATTGTTTGTAATTTATAATTTTAGAGTTTTATTTCAAGTGCTTATTAAATTTCCTTTCCATTGCATTAAACAAAATTCATATTAAGTAATGAAATGAATATTTTTATATGTTATGAATATTTTTTTAGATTGTAGATCTTGTAAAGATAGAAGAAATTGCACATTATCGAATGATTAAGTATATGAATGACTCCATTTCTATCTGTAATAAAAAACAGCAATGAATTTTGCTTGAAGTAGGTACATAGAAACATAGAACTATCTGCAATAATTCAATTTGCACATTTATAGATATCAAATTCATAGAATATTTTGTCATTCATGGCAATATTTACAAATAAAAATTATTTATCAGGTGTTAATAATCTTAAGATATTTTTATTGCAGATTTTTGGAATATATTCTGTAGAACATATTAGATTTGTTGCTAAATAAATAAATTGAAACCATTGGTCTTGCCACTTTTCCAAAAACCTGCAATTCACTATTCGAAACTTACACTCTCGATTTATTCTCTATTTACTCGATTTATTTGACGAAACAAACTCAAGGTATTCTCAGGATCAATAATGAATATTTGTTGATAGGTTACTGTTTTAACTCCGTTGCAAGATCGATTTACAAACATTTATGAATTTGTAAGCAATAAATGACTTCGGGGTCAAAAGGCAGCATTAATAGGAGTATTGGAATCCTTTCCTTGACGTTCAAACTGAAAAGGAATTTGTCTTCAGTCTTAGGTAAATGATAAATTTCCACATTAAATCATTTTAAACGAGAAACATAGATACATTATAAACTCTCATAATGACGGATTCTCTTGACTTGACATGAAAGTAATTAAATGATAGATTTCAATGAATGTTCCAAAATTATTTTCTCGTTCCGAGAATGATCCATGAAAATATGAATGCAAAATATATAATATAAAAATAAAATTTAAGTCTTGAAATTAAATTCTATTCTAACAATCAGAAACCAGATTTTCCAGAAAATGTAATGCCTGAGTAAATTTTCTGTTAGTACAAGTTAAAGAATTTTTAAAAAGTTCTGGAAACTAGAGCAATTTAAATTTTCTGAAAATAGAATACATCACAGTTTTGAACACAAAGACGCGGTTGAATATCATTAATTTTATAACGGAAAATGTCAAAAATGAAATAAATGTAAATTTCTGAATAAAAGAGGAAAACGGATTTCGAATTTTATCCTTCATTTATTTTATAAAAGTCTTTGTAAAGAAATTGTATTTATATTATTTCATGATAAAATTGCTAGCTTCAAAACTTTATGCATTGAAGCTCAAAGTTAGCAATTATGGAAGCAGATTTTAATAATTTAAATTTCTTTAAATTTTCTATAGGCTATACTTCAAAGCGAAAAATGAAATTTCTGTAAGGCAAAGAAAAATAATTCATAAAAAAATGTGTTTTAAAAATTAATTTAGTAAATGCTGTTTCCTTTCCTTGCACAGAATTTCTTTCATGTCACGGTATATTAGTTTTTATTGTATCCTGCTTATTGTATTCATTTATTTTAAAACTAATATTGATGAAACCTCATTCTTGAGTAAGAAGTAGAATATTATTATCCTTTAGATAAAATAATATGAATGTGTAGTAATTCTTAGAAATTTTACTTTTCCAAAAATTTAAAATTTAATAATGAGAAAGATATGTCTTAAGAAATGTTTCATGGTTTTTATTTCCACTCGCATTCTTTAACCCTTAACTGGGGAGGTGAAATTTTAGGACTTAACTGGGCAGGTGCGGTCTACGAGACATCATTTCATTTAGACTCAAATTAAATGTTCTAATTAATGTATTAGTATGAAAAACTGCCAATATATTGCGCAGATATTTTTCTTGATATATAGATAGGTTTTAGAAATTTTTCAAAATATATTGTCATTGAAAAAAGTAAATGCGTTGGAGCATACATTTTCTTCTGAAATTACATGTTACAATAAATAATATTCTTGAAAAAACATATTACTTTTTACTTTTTAAATCATATTTTTTTTACAGTATATGAAGGTATATAGAAGACAATATAATGTAAAATTCAACAATTATATTAATAATAAAAAAAATGACAATGGGTAAAATTGGCCCTTTTTTCATCGGTTTGTGTGACTTTCATAGCACGGTTTTCTAGGGAATTTTAAACATATAAGTTAAGAATTAGTACAGAAATCAATCTATAAATTCTGTATATATATCTCTTGGTATATTAATACATTTTATAAAATTTTCAAAATACATTATCGTTAAAAAAATGGATTATGTTTGAACATATATAACAAAATCAGTTGAATGCGAACTTTCATCGAGAAACTCTTTGTACAATTATCCTTATCACTAAAATTACTTTCTGATTCAGTAAACTGGATGATATTTCGGGCCCCAGGTTTTAGCGCTATCTGCTAAGCCGTGTTTATCACTGGAACACTAACAGGGAGATGCGGTCTTAGAGACCGCGCTCGAAGAAATAACTCAATTATTTTAAAAAGCATCTGCTGAAATCGGTTGAAAAAGTGCACGTGTATTGAAGGTTACAAAACAGGAAGCTACAGGGTCAATCCATTCAATTGAGTTAAAAATAGAATATGGGTGATAGAAAATCCATCGCTAGCATTCTCACAGACCGCACGTCCCCAGTTAAGGGTTAAAATGATTTTCAGCATTTTCTCTCTCAAAAAAAGTTTTAATACTTCATTTCAATCAGCTTTCTTTAACCATATTAAAATCTATTTTAAGCAAAATATTTGCTCCAATGAAATCATCAGAAATTCACATTCAATGAATATCAATGAAAAAGCAAAGACAAAAAAGATGCATGAAATTAAAGCAGTTAATTAAAAATTTGCCAACAGAATTAATTTCGGAAATTCAAATATTTTTCTTTCAAAAGAATTCATTTCTAGCTTTCTCATGTACACTAAAATTAAATTTACATGTTTTTGTTTTCAATGCTTACATTTATAAAAATATTTTTCAAGAAATTAATATAATTATTAATCTTTGAAAAAATAAAATAATCTACAACTTCTCCAACAAAACAGAAAATGTCAGTTGATTGTTCAAGGAACCGAATTAATGACGTGGAAAAATAAATCTAACAACTCAGCAGAATTAAAGTTCAACAAAAAGAGTACGGTTATTTAAATTTATTTTTTCTAACTTCTTAGAAATACGTATATTGACAGAGATAATAAATTATTCAGTTTTTCGAAAAATGATTTTAATTTTAATTGAAACAATGACTGTTATTCTCTCAGGTGTGGGCACAGGTAAATGAAATGCAAAATATTTTGATGAGAAAAATTTCAATTTTACAATTATTGTATGATTCACCATAAGTTAATAAAACTTATGAGAGATTTACATCCCATATCTCTGATGCTTTTCTAGTATATAAATTTAATTAGTAAGCAAATGATAAAACTAAAGAGACTTATTTGTCAAAACTGAAACTTACATTGGCACATTACCTTGATACCCCTGAGTAAAACCTTATTTCCTGAGCAGTTACTTTTCATTATATATGCTTATTCATTTTACTACAATAAACAATTACTGGTGATTATCCATTACTGAGGAATAACGTTTTTATGCGTAAAGGTTTTGTGTTACTTCTTTCACTTTAGATGGCAAATTATTTTTGAGACAAGTTTTATCGATTGTGACAGAACGTTTATTTGAATGTTGAACGGAATTTTAAAAACTCAGATAATCGTAAATATTTTCTAAATAAGTGTAAGGGCGTGATTAAACGAGTTGTTTTATAGAAATAATAAAAATGCAGACATATTTGTCCTTTCATTAAAATATTCTCTATGATACGTTTGCAGTGATGCATTCATGAATTGAATTTATTTTATGAATCTGTAATATTGTTTCCTAGTTATATTAGTCTTAAGGTTGAAAAATGATATTCTTCGAAGTTAGGAATTTATGGCAAATTATTGCCCGGAGTTTTGGGCAATAATTTGATCCTAGAATATACTATTTAATAGACTATTTTTACTAGACTAAACTATTTAATACTAGACTATTTTTTGCATTTGCTTTTACTGCTGTTAAGAACCGAAATCTGAGGATTCTTTTAGTGAATTCCTTGTGATGTCAGAATTTATAGGAAACCTATAAATAGCGGATGAGTTCGAAAGAAACTGATTTTCCATCTTGAATTCTGTTCGAAATGAAAGTTAATACTTTGAGTGATTTTGCTAGCTCTGTTTTGTTATTTAATACTGAATTATTGATGTGTCTGATTGATTGTTTATATAAATGCTGTCAACGTGTTTTTATCATGTGCGCTTTATAATTTTTGTAAAATTTATGTATTAAAAAGCCTTTTTCTATTATCCAATTTGCTTCTTTTAATTCATGAATTCATGGATTCGTAGATTTTTCTTTAAATTCATTACTGCAACTAAAAATTCATGAATAGGGATTGCAATACCGGTAAACCGGGATACCGAATACCGATATTTTGAGCCATTTGTACAATTTCGTAATACCTGTATTCACAAGTTTAAATACCGATTTTTCGGTATTTACTAGACATTTTTTAAATTGTCTCCACTATATGTTCAAGGATCGCCAACATATCAAAATAGTATACGTTTTTGTCTTTATATCTCCCAAAAGGGTGAAATTAATTTGACTGTGAATACAAAGTTGCATCGTATAATCAAGAGAAGTGATAAAATATGTGAATCCTCCAAGGAGGCGGGTCAAAACTATCCTATTACAGCTCCGAGATACTGCACACGGGCTGAATGCTTAGTCTGATATTCGTATCTGTGAAAACAAGGTTGTAGTTGTGAAAAAAGTGCGTAATATTTCGATATTTTTTAAATTGGTGAGTTTGTTATTCACATTGTATTGGCATATCGTAATTTAGGGTTCCAAATATTTTTCAGATTTATTATATATATACTCATAAATAATAAGCCATAATAATGAATAAGAATAACTTTAAAGAACATAAAAAATCAGTTGATAATACTTCGTTTTGGTTTTATTATTTATATGTTGAAACTAATATGGTGGCACAATGTAAAAAATGTTCAAGTGTCATTAAAGTGAACGGTAGAAGTACAATCGGACTCCATACACATTTAAAAAGAAACATGATACAAATTTGTTAGAGGAAAGAATTTAATTGCGATGAAGATACAAATTTAAGCACAGTTTCTAAGCCCAAGCCATCAGAAAATTTCGATTATTTTGAAGAAAAAAAAAAGATAATTTAGATGAAATTATAAGTAAAATGACAGCATTAGATACTATGCCATTTCGAGTGCTTTGCACTTCTACTGAATTAAGAAAATCAATAGCCGCCAGAGGTTTTTAAAATCTATCAACATGGGATAACACTATAAGAAAAACTGTTATAAATTACAGTAACGGTGTTCGCAATTCTTTGAAACACGAGCTAATGCAATTAAAACTAAATGGTGAAAAATTTAGTCTTACATTTGATGAATGGACAAGTGTAAGAAATAGACGCTATTTAAATATTCATTTAATAAATTTCATTCAGAAAAAAAAAATTGGAATATAAGACTTACACATATCTCGGGAAATATACCAGCTGAAAAATCTGTGGAAGTGCTTAAATCTAATTTAGCGAAACATGGTTTATCTCTGAAAGAAGATATTGTATCCATAACGACTGATAGAGCAGCAGTTATGAAAAAGGTTGGAAAGTTTATTAGTGCAAATCAGCAATTGTGCTATGAACATGGAATTCAATTTGGAGTAACAGATGTATAATACCAAAAAAATAAAGAATAGAAGATTCCAAATACAGTGGATATAGAAACTTCGGATTCCGACTTTGAAGAGAGCGAGAGTGATGTTGACAATGCGATTGTTGAAGAATATATTGCTAATGAGGATGAAATATTAACCCATCAAGAAGTACTTCCTATAATTTATAAAGTTCGAAAAATTGTTACAAAAATATATACTAATTGAAAATAAAACAGAATGTATGTTAATATAAGATTCTAAAACACGTTGGAACAGTTTACTTCTAATAATGGAAAGATTTTTGAAACTGAGAAATCCAATCCAAAAAGCAATAATCGACTTAAATTTGAAAATTAATTTTTCAGATAGTGAATTTGACTTAATATCCAGAATTGTGTCAGCTCTACTTCCAATAAAAGTGGCTGTTGAGTGATTATGTTGGAGAGACTCTAATTTATTTACAGCTAATGCAACAAAAAATTTCATGTTGCAGTCATTGAAGGAACAGCACACATTACTGTCTAAAGAATTAATTATATATTACATTGAAAAATCGCACAGAAGAAAGACATACCGAAATAGAAAATGTCTTACGGTATTTACATAATTAAAATGATTTTAAAAATGAAAATGGAAAGAAGAAAAGAGACTAACCAATTCAAATCTGATCAAGTTTATAGTAAATTTTCTTAACATTTTTTACCCACAAACCTATCTACATTCTGAAGAATTCAGTATATTTATCGAAGATTATGATGACACTAATGTCGATAGTAAAGAGGAATTGTCTCTTGAACAAAAAATAGAATTAGCGATAAATAAAAAAAATCAACAAACCGAAATACAATACAGAAATCAACTATATCCAAAACCATTCGATGAGAAATCTATTTATTTGAAGATGAGGGATTTGGAGGTAAATACTTGGAAAAAGTATATCGCGCAGTGCTAACAGTACCACCAACTAGCGTAGATGCTGAAAGAGCGTTTTCAACAGCTAGTAATTTTTGCACAAAATTTCATTCCTGGTTTAATGACCGTACAATTGATGCATTATGTTTTTTTAAGGTCACATTTCAAAAATTTGTAATAGTACTACAGACTGAATAGTGATATTTACACTTTTTTGTGATTTAAATAAATAAGACTTTCCTTTACTTTTTTTGCGATTCTTTATATATTGTTATAATTTATAAGTTACAAATTATTTTTTGTGATATTTATACTCTCTAATAAAACTGGCCAATAAAACAAAATGAAACATCAGTGTTTACTTTCATTTTCTAAAATTTCTACTACCGGTATTAAAACCGGTATCAAGATCTAAAAAATACCCGTATTGAACTTTGGTCCGATATTGCTATCCCTATTCATGAATGATTTTTGTAACGAAATTTTATGAAGATATCCTTTGATTATTATTAAAGGAAATGGATGGACTGAAAATTTCCTGAAATATTTCTGAGTTTATTTTTTTTCCCATTTCGACTTATTTACAACTTTACGTTTTTAAATAGTATATTTAAGAGGTATCGATGTTAAATTGAGTAAAATTGAGTAAAAAGAGGGTTTTTATATTTAGATGTAAAGGCCATAATATCACTTTAATCTTTATTATTTTTTTTTCATTTTGGTAGTTTATATAGTTGATGACTTGTTAAATATATAATAAACACCATTTGTAATAATAACTTCATATTAATTAGCGTTCTACCTATAATAAATTAAGAAACATAGCAGTAGAAGTTATTTTAAATATTTATTTTTATCTCTTGAATAAAACCAAATATTAAATAATTCTTCATTTTCTCACTTCCATAATTCAAAATAGAGTTTGTTATATAATTAATGTATCTTTAATTTCAATTTATGGCATAACAATGGGGATGTTTGTTGGATAATTGCCCCTTGTACTTATTGTTTGGTTGACAGTTCCATTCATCAGAATTTTTTAAACGCTATATCAATTGATACTGCAAAAAAAAGGTATACTTAAATAATTCTGCAAAATTTAGACTTTTATAGACATGTTTCTCATCTAAAGTAAAGTATATGAACCATTTTTTTCAGAAGGATGCTGATTTAGCAATTTATAATTCTGATTTTTGGAGAATAATTTCTGAAATAACCCCCTAGACACACCCTCGCTATGACTGATGTCTTCTGACAGAAGATAAAGAAATAAATTGTAATAAATAATAATAATATTCATTCATTTTTACTATTCCAGAAATAAAATCCAACCTACATAAAAAATAAAAATAAATGCAAAAAAAAAAAATATTTATTTTTTATAAAACGTCAAAGAAAACGAAAAGTTCCAATTTTTAGATTTTTTAAAGAAATTGACTTAAATTATCACATTAAAAATTACAAAAGTTCTAAAAAATAATGTTAAAAATAGCAAATAATAAGCAAAATTAAAAAAAAAACTGTTATATTGCGGGACAGCAGAAGACAAGAAGCAGTCGAAATAAAGGAATTTGAAGCTCTTCAGATTCAATATCGCTCCCCCCCCCCAGCCCCAATCCTGGCTTACGAGGTCAACAAAATTTAAAAAATCAAGATGACTTGAATAAGAGAAATAAGAAAAAAAAATCCTGGTTATTTTAAGCGAAAACATAATAGGCGTATTTGAAAAATTGGGAAGTTTTCGATAAATTTCCTGAAATTTTCAGGATCGTAAGTCGGTCGTGAGTCGGTAAAATAAACACTCATGATTAAAAAATTATAGAATTTTATGAATCGCTTTAAGTGTGTTAATTTCGGTCACAATATGCCTGTGAGATCAGTTTGGCGATTACTATTTTGCAGTCTAGTGAACTGAGCTATCCGATTCCAAATTTCTGGGAAAAGACGAAGAATACTAAAATGAAAAAAAGAAATATTTCTTTTCCGAAGAAGAAAGGGGATTCAAAAACACATGAGATGTTCCTGCCTGAGATTATGTTAATAAAGAAGTAATTATTAAAAATGCATGGAAATTATGAAGGCAGAAACATCATTTTATGGCTTTTATTTGATAATAAAATATTTAGTCTAATGAATGAAACGTAATAGTAATACTACTCTCAATTCTCCTTTCAAATTATTTAATAAAATAAAGATTTTTATCTTTTATGTAATTCGTAAAAGCGATTACAACTAATCAAATATAGTTTGATCTTTTTCCAAATAATGCTAACAACCACCCCACATTAGTTGAAATTTTTTATCTTCCTTTTATTTTTATTTATCAGAGATCAAATTTTCAATTTTAATTCATTGAATCTTTTAATATCCTTGTACAATTACGAAACTGTTTTTAAAACAAACTATTATTTTTATCACAATTTAAAAAATTTCTTAAAATGAACTGTGAATAACATTACTTCACGTACCTATTTGGAAAAAGATGTGACACATTTGAAATTCTCAACACATTCCTATTCTTCAAGAGCACTTTCAAACCTCTAACTTCACTTAAAAATTTATATAATGGAATTTAGAAAAATAATTCTATTCACATAAAATAATCTTAAATACGCCCAATATACCCACACTCTATTTACTATGTCTAAATTCAAATGTAGAGGAAAGGAAATAAAGGCGTGAATTTACAAACATCGATAGATATAATTTTTTTTTTCATTTTAAGCATTATATTTACAATTCGTAGTAAATACATAGAATAAATGTTGATACAAAAGTGGAATATTTAATTTTAAAAAACGTGAAATTCATTTTTAATTTATTTAATATTCTTTGTATATTATCTTCAGAAGAACGCCTTATTTATTATAAAAAAAAATATTTTATTTGAACAGTAAATGGCAACACTTTTGTGAAGAATGTTCTTATTTCTTTACTTTCAGTATCTTTATACCTGAGTTTAATCATCATATTTCGTAACAAATTAAATGCGTACTTTAATAATATTTAAAGATTTTCTGCATTTTAAATATATTTCGCTTTCCCTATATCAACTAGAATTTTCTTTCATACTTTTCAGTATAGTCTTGTTTATATATAGTTGAACTGGGAAGGTCTGAAGAAGAAGGTAGCTGGAATATATTATATTTTCGTTCTTATTATCTTTTTACAACTGTTTATCTGCTTTTTACATCATTTTATAGACCCTTCAGGAGTCGATTAATAAAGGTTTCGACTAAAGTGTCTAAAAAAGTCGTTCTTACATTTAAATTCTATATTACTGTAATTTCCTCAACGAAGTTGTGGCACATTTTCTAAATTGTTGAGATTAAAACAAATGAGCTTAAATATATGCAAACTGGTTCGATAAAGCATTGTGTTTACTATAGGAGGATTTTTATCTGTAGTAATTTTTAATAATTTTGTCACAATAAATTAATATACAAATAAATATATTTAATGGGAAATTATTTATATATAATTATAATTTATTTCTGTACTTTTATTACAGAAATAGAATGGAATTTCAATATATGTTTTTAGCAAGGTCTAATAAGTTTAAAATGGGGAAGATAATAACAACACATATTGAATTAATTTCTACTTTTGATTATTTCATTTTCTTTTCTTTTAAGTCATCTTATGACATGATCTTTAAGTGCAATTCATTACATATACTTCAGATAGAAATAAATATGATATTTTATGTATCTATTAAAATTGCTTTATTAAATAGATATTGTTTTCGAAATCATATGAAAAATGCATGGCTGAAAGTTTTGAAAGTATAAATGGAGAGATAAAAAGGGTTTAGTATCTCCAAGTAAAAGTGTGGTTTTGAAACTCATTGCTATATTATTAAGCTGTGATTGTTGCACCACAAACTTGCTCTCTGATTCATTATCGGAACTATTTTTTCATACTGCATTCAATGCTTTTTTTAAAAATAGAACACTTTAATTCAATGTTTTCGATTAATAAACATTAATTTTAATGTGTTTTATTTTTAATATTTGAGAACCAAGATAAAAATATTCAGAAAGAAAGCTGCACAATGCCCTCGTGAGTAAAAATTCCAAAACAAAAATTTTTCTATAAAGCATATAGAGCAATACACAGGCAGTAATTTATTTTAAGCATTCATTTGAAACAAAAGATTCAGTAAATATTCAATGTAATAACATGAAATGATACTTAATAAGTTTAATTTGTTCTAATTAATGAGATATATGAAATATAGTAATCGAATTTAAAAACCACAATGGGAAAGCAGTTGTTTAAATTCTTTAAAAATTAGTATGAAAATCAATTATTTGTAAATACCGAAAATCGTTTATTGATATTAATATTTATAGCTTATTATTAAAAATGTGTATGGAAAAAATTATTTGCAAATAAAATACATGATGTAAATAGAAAAAAATAGTTTGTGGTACTGAAAAATTGGACATTCACTTTAAGAAATGTAACTTTATAAATGTGGGATGAGTCAGGAGAAGTCAGAATCTTAAAGCAAGTAAGGCAGTATGCATTTATTAAGACGCTTATTTAAATATTTAAGAGGAGGAAAGTACAGGCAAGAAAGAAGACATTAGTGAGAAGTCACTGAAGAGAAAAGACTTAAAGGATCAAGAGGATGGATAACGCCTTTCAAAGAAGGAGTTAATATCTCGAGCATCACTTTCAGAGTTATCTAAGTTTCACTTCTGAATGTTCTCAAAAAAAGAAAATTGTTTGAGCGTATCAGAGAGAAGCGTGGATAAAACCGTCTATAAAGCAATCTGGAAAAGTTTTAGATGCGAGACGTAGAATTCCACTGAAACAGGAAAAGAATAAGAATTTTATTCTGTGGAGTTCAAAAATATTATTTATTTTATAAAAATAAAAGATCTACAGTCATCATTACCTTACCAATTATATATATATATATTAAATAAATAAGTTTTACTTGCAGATATACCTTTACTTAAAGATCTATTTCTCAGAAATCAGAGGGAAAGAAACTAAAATTAAAATAGTGTGTACTTAAAGTGTGTTAAAATAGTGTGTAAATAAATTATTTCTCTCGAATAGAATTGAAATTTGTAAGATAATAGATTAAAAGGAAGAAAAGTAATTAAGAAAACAAGAAAAATATAGATAGAAGAGAGAAGTAGAATTTCGTGCAATCTTCGCAGTTTGGTAAAAAAAAAAAATAAAAAAAAAATAAAAAAAAAAAAAATGGTGCAATTTCCCTTATGAATTGTTGTTTTATTATAGACGTTAAGCGATTAAAATTTATTAAACGAGTTCAGTCACTTACAGCAAAAATTCTGTAATGTTTCATAAATATGTAAGCTCATTTTGTCTTGAATGCTGACACTTTATTTTATTTTTAATTCACTATTAAATTAAATTATCAAGCACAAATTTTACATATTTAATCAGTTCAACAAATCTTATTACGAAAAAAATATCAAACAAGTATTTAATATTTTTAATTGTTTTGTTTTGAAAATGAGAAATTTAACTATTAAAAGGCAATCATGAATGTACTTAATTTAATATATTATTCGAAACAATCTGCTCATTTCAGGTTATTTCGAATAACATATTAACTAATTTCAGGTCAAGGTCTGATCAATCAATATCATTTTTCAGGTTATACATCATTACTTATATTTTGAACTTAAATTATGTTTGTTATCGATGGCGCTATATGACATTGTCAGCAAGAAAGCAGATAGAAAAAATTCCAATAGTTATTTATTTTCGTGTAAAATCAGGTTTTTTAGGAAAGACACCTATATAGATAAACTTACAAAGCAAAACCTTATCTAAATATAAAACTTGATCCAAATCACAAAAGCCGTTTTCGGGATTCACAATATATATATATATATATATATATATATATATATATATATATATATATATATATATATATATATATATATATATATATATATATATATATATATATATATATATATATATATATATATATATATATATATATATATATATATATATATATATATATATATATATATATATAACTCTACAAAATCGATTTCATATTGAATCGTGATATTTATTTTTGTTTTCGTATTCCCAACTCAATTTTTTTTCCTAGAAACCTTTCTAAATTAAAAAAAAAATCTTAATAAGAACAGATAAAAGAATATCTGGGACTCTTTTTTCAAACGATGTGGAATTAACTTACAAAGTTTGACTTCTGTAATTCCTGGAAAGTAATTATAAATCATGTGAAAAAAAGGGAGAAATCGTCCAAGGGAAAAAAAATTAGGTGATGGAATTAAAACACATCGCATAATCTCTGTTGAAAATTTAATTACGATTCTGTTTCAAAGCAATGTTAACAAAGATTTGTTCCAGGGCTAATCATTTTTTATGCTCAGTGAATTCTTTTAGAAAACTCATGAATTATTTATTCGGTTTATTAAGCAAATTGGTTTTTCTCTCTCTTGGCTTGCGTTAGAAAAATCAACACTCTCGTTATGGTTTAGATATAAAAAAGTATAAAAAAGAAATTAAAACATTAATTATTCTTGTTTACACTCTTATCCTAACAATGGATCCAAACGTCCGGTAATATATTTACCGAAACCTTCTGTTGTTCATAATTTAATTTGAAATAACATACTTTTTGATTTAGTGTATCATATCACTCTTTAGTTATGCAATTCCGCCTTACTCATTTTAAACATGACCACGATGTGAGTTTTAATTGCCATGAATTTAAAAAAAATATTATTTCTTTATTGCAAATATATCTGTACATATTTTTGATTGAAAATGATCAATAAAATGGAATTTTAGGAATAAAATTTTGTAAAAGTGAATATGAAATCAATGTGGCTTCCAAGCATATATCATGATTTAAATGTTTCATATTTGTAAAGAATAATGTAAGCAATTTATTATTTCAAAAATTAACAATTATTGAGTACAATAATATAGTATTGCGTAAAATGAGGACATTAATATTAATATTTATGTATATAAAAATGTTTAAACATCTGCAGATGTTATTGTTAAATTTAAACCTTATATATAGAAAGCAAATAAAAAAGTGCTTAAACATCTGCAAAAATGTAATTGCTGAGAAATGATTGAAACTACACAATTTGTATTAAGAAATGCAATACAAAGTATTAAACTTAGTTATGAGCCGCTTCTTGTTGATTTGTCGCTATTTGGGCATTTCGAGAAACCAGCAAAAAACTTCAAAGAATTCTAGATAAACGTACTGTGAGGATGATGAATCTAAAGTTCCAGGATTAATTCAAACGATCAAGTCTGAATCCAGTAAATTCTGGCAGTCGACCTACTGGAAAAAATCCGGTGCAGGATTAGATTACCTACATAATTTGTATCCTTCTATCTGAAAATATAGAGTTCTTTAACTAGCACGCATTGTAGATTACTAAATATTTGCAAAAGGGTTCCAAAGATACATCACACACATTCAAAAGAAACACTTAATGAAAATAAAAGGCAGACACAGCTTTGATTACAGAAAAGAGCATTTTCATTTCGATTGATTTTAATTTTTTAAATGTCTTATTCATTGCAAGGTATCACTTCCACCATTAAACTTCAAAAACTAAATTTAATAATAGAAATTTTTAAAAAAAATTGCATTTTTGATGGTATTTTTAGTTAAATAAAAAGGAATTGATGTTATAAAAAAAAGAAGAGTGAATTCGAATTTCACCTTTATTAATAATGATGTCACATACTATATGAATTGATAAAAGAATAATAAATTGATCAATATAATATATATATATATATTGAAATAGGAAAGATAATAAATGAAAAAAATGATTTTTCGTTCAGCTTTTGAATTTTTTTTCTTGTAGAAAAATAAATTTTTCTTTTAATTTGAATTAGTGTTCAGAAAGAAAATAATTTTTTACAGGGTGCCTAAAATTATACTGATTATACTTGCAGATACCACGTTTCGTTTCTACTGAAAGGATTCAAGTGAAAATTCATTTATTTGTTATTTAGGCCATGGGCCTAAGGTTCCCAATGGGAAAAATGATTTGGAAATTTTCCAATTGATTGCGCTGTGCTGCTTAAAATCATATGCAAATGAGTAATAAGTTAATTTCACTATAAAAAGCAATACGTATGATTAAAATAATAATAATAATTTGCCCACAGTGAACAGGCTATTGACCAAAAAAGATCGCACATTAATTGCTAAACTTTTTTTTTATCATAATATGAGCAATGCTTCAGGAAAAACCTCTGTTTACCGAGTCTGAAACACTTGAGTAAAAGTCCTACATCTGTAAACGCAGTTGTAAGGATGATGGGTTAGATTTGTTCTCTGGCTGTTGTACAGGGAAGAGGTAGTAAAACTGCAATAGTTGAAGTTTCTAGAAGTTCTGCAAATGCCACATATGGCACAAACAGAATTAGGAACACACATACTGCCATATATTGCGTTCCACCAATCATCATGACTGACTTGGTAGTCACGGCATTCCCCATTCGTCACAGCATGGTGTAGATTCACGGCGAATTTCATTGTTGATCGGTATTTCTTGAGGAAACCGCAGTAAAAGGTTCATTAGATGTACAATCTTTAGTGATTAATACTGCAGATATTAATGCCAAATGGCTCAACTGTTCATAGGACAAGGAGATAATGTAAGTTCAAAACACTAACGAGGGAAACAATGAGTTTTATTCTGTACATTTTTCAATTATGTCATCTCAAAATACCAGTTCATAAATTAAATAAAAATAAACGTTACGAATAATTTATGGCTTTTCAAAAATAATTTTAAATGAACTTGATATTTACAAAATTTTTGGAAATGCCAGTCAATGAACAATTAAACATTTCATAAAATTAAATCTGAAACATTAAAAAATGATTATTAGTTTCATTTTTCATATTTCTCTTCTAAAAAAATAAAGTTTAAAAATAAAAAAAAATCATTTAAATTATATTAAGAAATCAATGTTAAATTCTTTCATTGCGAAAGATTTATGTAAATTTTTAACTTAGTCTATCTAAAAATTCGGTTTATCGTTTGAACATTATTTTTAGTTTATAAAGAAATACAATTTATGATAGAATTTTCGCTATGTAGCCACTCAAAAAATCTTAAATAAAATCATGGAAGGTGATTTAGAAAAGCTATTAGCTTCATAAATTATTAGTAATTATTTGGCTTATCCAGACCAATATTAGCTGAAAATTAATAAAATTCTCAAAAGACTGTTAAAAAATAAAAAAATAAAGTTATATCACTAAATTCTTATTATGCAACCAGGAAAATACTATTTAAATAGAAAAACAAATAGATTTAGAAAGAAACTAGCATAAAAAGAGGTCTCAAGTTTTTATTATTTTTTTTTTCAAAAAAGGAATGTTGTTATTCATTAAAAATATCCATGTTACAAAAAACTATATTTGCGTGTTCAAAAACTTTCGAAAATGTTATAAAAAAAAGTCTAATTCTATGGATGAGCAAATAATACGAGGATATAGATTTTTATTTTTTGTGTCAATTTCATTTCTTGAAAGTAAAGACTATTCTTGCATGTTTAGCTATTTTAATGAAATAATTATATTTATAGTCATAATGTCTAATTAGAAACATTTATATTTCAAGTATATATTAATTTTAAATTGTGTAAACTGAGGAAGAATAGAGTTCCCCATAATGGTAAAAGAAATACTCTATACAAAAATAATTATAGCAATATAAAAAAAAACAGTTTACAAAAAAATGAAGTATTTATATTTTCGAAAAATTAAAAATAATGCGAAAAACATATGGAGAAAATAATAATGAAGACAAAACTTCCTCATAAGTGAGGAAACAATGAAATTTTTCTACTCTTAGAAAAAGGAAATAATGATTCTAAATAAAAATAAATAATAAAATAACTAAAAAAATAAATCTCAATAAATGCAAATGTATATTTTAATGGTATTATGAAAATGTAAAATTTCTCGAAGTCGCAAGTACAAAGGGTTTAACAAATATTATATCTGAAAATCTATTTAAATATGAAAGATGTGAAATAATTATAGTCTTGAGAGTTTAATTTAATAAAGATACCAATTAAAAATTATGAAAATTAATTAAGAGCATGAAACCTTAAATTTTCATTTAAGTATGCTTCCAAAGTCTTTTATTGAGTCAAAGTAGATTAATTAGTAATTCTGAATATAAAAAATTAGTTAAAGTGTTGCGTTAATTTTTTAGAATACTTTGTAAAATAAGGTGTTTTATATTTAGAAGAATAAAACTCAATTTACATTTTCTATAAAATATAAACAGAATGCAAAACTTATTAAATATAGGATTTTTATAATCGTTTAATATTTTAGAAATATTATCTATAAAAATTAATCATTTTTCTTTATTTGAAATATTTAATCACTATATTTTGCAACCACTTAAAGATTGAGAAATATCCGAAGTATGTAAAACGTGGCAGAAACAGTTCTAAGGCTTAAAAGGCAATTTTATTATTATAATTAGCGATTGCGGATGGATTTTGTACAAATTATTTATAAATAATTACTCTTATTAGGTTTATAATAAGGGTGCTTGTGATTTGACTTTTAGGAGCGGCAAACTACTTTCTTGATATTTATTTTATACAATTATAATATTAATTCTTTTATAGTTTATAATTTTAATACTGTAGTTATAACTTTATATAATTAATACTATAGTTTCAATATTATTATAGTAAGTATTTGTTATAAATATTTGTTTTATTTCTCTTAATTAGATTTATCTTAAACGATTATTTAAAGAAAATCTGTTATAATGCTGAAGTTAAATCTACTCCTTAAGTTCCATATTTTCAGTTCATTGACAGTAAAATATAATACAAGGAAAATTGATATTTAATTTTTTTTGTAATGTTTCCTTTGCATTTATTTTTAATAAGTTAATAGCTTCTATAAATTCTTGAATTAAAAACTTCCAAATATGATGAATGATCCACAAAAGTGTACCAAAAATTAGCTATTGTTTTAGGCGAAAGAAGAATTCTTTGCTCATTCTACAAGGCAGTAAGTATGTTATTAAACAAATATAATCGTAATTACCTCTTACAAAAATGACATTTTAAATTGATTAGATCTACTAATTTAACTATTAGGTGATCTTTTTCAATTCTACAAACAGTCTTTATTTTTTTAGGAAGAATCAAATTTCGGAATTTGTTGCATCTATAAAAACATAATAACTACTTTCATATGCATAAACCTTGCTGTACTTTGCCATTTAAAATGTTTCTATAATCAATTCATCTTAATCTATTTTATACCAAAAATTTAAACAAGGAAAACCGGTAAAGGGGCATAAATATTTTTCTGCAGATTTTCTACAAGCAAAATGATGTAATTTTTATGTTTCCAATAAAGCAAAAATATTGAGTTGTTTATTATTTTGGAGAGGTAGGGGTGCGGAGGGGTTATCATAAGAATATCACGTACTGCATTGATATTCTTCAAATAAATGCATAGCTCTATGTTGTTTCTATTGGAAGTATTTTATACAATCCACGAATATTTACATACATATATTCAAAACTCAATGAAATATCAACATTTCAAGCATAATGAAGAAACTTCAGCCTTAAGAATGTCAATACTCACGAATAAAATTCCAATGCAAAACACTTATTGCATGCATTTATTTCATCTTTTACTTTTCATTTATTTTTCACTTTTGCATGTTACCAAATTTAAGGTAAAAGTTAGCAGCAAAGAATTTTTCTGTCAGTATTGAAATAACGTAAATTATCAAGTTTTCTTTAACTTGTAAATTAATTTGTGACAATTTATAAAATGCTTCCATTAAAAATTCGAATAGTTTATGTGGTATAAATAAATTTATATGTTCAAGTTTATTTGATTTTTTTTTCAAGACCTTTGGAGTATTTATTTTTCTTAATATTTATGAAACGATTTTTTAATAAAATTTCAATTATGTGTTATAATAATATAAATTTAAATAATTATCCAAAAGAATAAAGAATATTAACATGTTCACGCAATTATTACAATTCTACTAATTATTAAAAATGCTAATATTTTTTCTGAAAAAGAGTACATATTTTTTCGTGCCTTCCCACTGCATTTGGCTTTTTAAAAATGTGTATACTTTTAATTCATTAAAGCCAATTAAGTGACTGTTCTTGAAAATTATGGAAACAAACATTAATTGGAAAAAACTTTAAACCTGAACTTATATGAATACCTTATTTGAAAAAAGAAAAGAAAAACAGAAAACTTAGCTTAAGAATTAACATTAATTGAAATAATTATAAAAAGCTTAAAAATAATATGTGATGAAAACAGACCAATAATCCTAATTAAGGGAAGATATAACTTCTAATGTAAATACTGATGCTGGTTTTACCATTAAAATATTTTGAAATTAATTAAAATTTCTTCTGATTTTTTTTTAAATTCTTCTTTTTCAATATATTTTCACAAAGGAGAAATCAAAAAATAAGCAGGAGTTAAAGCTTTCTTTTCCAAATCTTATTGTTCCTTACTTATTTATTTAATCTCACATTCTGCATTAAAATTATTTAATATTTCAGGCTCAAAATGTAAAAATAGTAGTGCCTTGATTGTATTATTTCCATTTTCTATATTTTTAAGCTTTCTGCTTGCAGTAATTTCATTAAATTTCAAACAATAATAATAGTAATTTTTTTTATTCATGAAATTACATTACTATTTTCATACGTTCCATCTTATATTTAAAGTTTGAAGTTCATTTATTTATAAATTTCATTTGAGTTTAAAGAATTTCGCAGTTTTAATAAATATTTCTTAAAGAGAAAAATATTTTTAATAAAAAAAATGTGATAAATAATTACAAAATGTCTGTTGATCTCTAATAGTTTAATTAATTTTGTTGTCAATTTCTTTTAATTCGCTAACTCTTCATTCTTAACTATTATTTAATTATAACAGAACAGATAAAAATGAGATTTAAAATGACTTTAGAAACTGTACAGATCCCGAAAATTATAAATATCTTATGAAACATTTCTCCTCTTAAACATGTTGTTGAATAATTTACCTGTTATTTCAATTTCATATTTTACCAGTTTTTTATTTCCAACAAAAATTTAATTTTTTTAATTGATTAAATCTATTTCATCGAACATGTATATTGCCAACGATTCTATCTGAAGTAAGCTACAAAGAGGTAGATTTAGTATCATTAGTATCAACATTAAATTACCATCAGCAGCAGCATTAATATATCATCAGACTGAAAATTTTATTTTATTTTGTTCACTGTATTTATATTTCACTCAAAATATGCTACTTATTGTTGATTTAGAAAAATGCAAGCAAAGGCAGAAAAATCGGTGTCATGAGTGATATTCAGTAATTCAGTAACATGTTTTTACCATTTAAATTTAAATAAATTTATGATGAAACATCTGCCAAATAAGGCATCGAATAAATAAGTAATAGCATGAAAAGTCGAAATTCTATAGGATGAAATATAGAATAATCTTTAAAAAAATGTATTATGCTAAAAACAACTCTTTTCTTAAAGATAATTTGCTAGAAGTAATAAAATAAATTTGTTATTTATGAATAGGTTTTCAGATTTTTATTTTTATTCATTTTTATTTTTCTGAACAACTAAACTTTTGCATATGAATTAAAATATTTTATGTGAAATGAAAAAATGAATTTAAATTAACATCTTAAATAAAAAAAAATAACAGCAGTTATCATCGTTTCAAGAGGTATATTGACGTATCAGTGAAAAACTTACACCCTCTGTGGAATAGAGTGATGATGACTGATGAAAATATCGTTCCTTGCTTTTCATATAGTTTCAAATGGATCCTCGAAATTGAATTCTGAATAAGTGTACCAGAATAAGAAAATTAAAAAAATAATTTTAAAAGATTTTTTCAAATGATCATTGTTACTTTTGTCCATCTTAATTTAGTGCAGATTTTGTACATATACAGTGGTGGTCAAAATTGTGGAAACTTTTTAAAATCGTTGTGTTATAAAAATTAAAATTTACAATCCATTTCATCACTGTGTTTCTTATCAAACTCAAGTAAGTATAACTTTTTTGAATTGCAAATATTTGAATTTTTGTTTTTGTATTGAAATTATTATTAAATTCTCTTTAAAATAATGTATAAGAAGTTGCATTTTGTCAAACGTAACATTTTCTAAAAGAATGCAGAGAATATAAGAGGTTTCAAAAGTATCCCCAGCTTTGGCCACCATTATAAATTAAGCCAGTCAGTTGAAAGGTAATGAGGAGGCTTAAATTTCACAGGACTAAAACTTTAGTACAGGTTATCAATTTGTTGAGATAAGAAGGAAATTAGGATGTAAAATAAATGGTACAAAACAGGATGTAAAATAAATGGGTATGTAAACGAACAAAACACATTTTGCCAAAATATTCTGATATCTCACAAAATCTTAAGCTCATAATCTTGATTTAATAATTACATTATGTTTTAGTTTCTAAAATATTGTCAAATAAATTTTTCTCTAAATAAAAAATAAGCGATGATTAACATTGATCTTTTTTGCAGAAATAATGTAAACCAATTTACTCCACAAATAGCTCGCACTTTTGACTTTAGCTACAACAAAATTATTTTTCATATTCTTAACTCGACAAGACTGTCTTAACATATATTGATGAATAGCATTTATAGATGTACTAAATAATGATTTCTCTCATACGCTAGGAAGTCTGTCACGTCTGGCACATGGCTTCACAGTCGAGAAACGTGCTATTTAGCTAGTTGACAATTCACTGTTCCTAGATAGCTTCGTTTATTGATGATGAGATATTAAATAAAATTTAAAAATAGATTTAAATGCATTTTTAATTATTAATAAAATTAAATAGCGTAACTAAAGAAAATATTTAAATGTCTCATGAGAAATTAATCTTTATTTCACATTTTCTTAACGTCTCTCTTCTATCTTCAGCCTTGTTTCTGAACAACTCATATATCTCTTCCTTAATAGGAAGCTATTGTGATACAATCCAGCGAATTGGAACAAAGAAAAATAAGAATCTTAGTTCATTCACGAGTCTTTCATTAAAAAATGAAACACGAAAGAATAAAACATGCAGAATTCGGAGATATTAAGTCGTTTCTTGCAGCCTGTTATGAAGCAGAGTTTCGTAGACTATATTTATATACATTTTCTATTTACTTTATTATTATTTTTCCCTCAACCTTCAACGAAAAGAAATAAAGAATAACATTCCCGTGTTAGCTTTCATAGAGCTCACATGCAGCTTTTGCATTTCTCTGTGTTCCGTCATTAAGATATTTTTTTTCCTTTCGTAGCGATACGAACCAAGCATAAAACTGGGCTCCCAGTTACGGAACAATGCTTCTTTATTAATATCTATTCCACGACTCCTCTTGCAGAACTCATAAATTTCCTGGCACTGTGGAGGATCTTATCAGGGCTTTGGACCAATGCCACGATAAGTTGTATATTCAAAATCACGGTTTCGCTAAAAGCCCTGACACTCTAGAGTGGAAATAAAAAAATGAAAACAATCGAATTCTGGATGCGTTGCAATTTAGAACTTTTCCCAGACATAGCGTCATAATTTTTCTGGCATTAAGAGATCTCCCTGGGGGATAAACTTGCGATAAATGGTATGTTTTAATGGTAGAGCAGTCATAATGTTTAGAACAGAGGAAAATTCCAGCTCCTTTATTTCTTCGGTGAGTTTATCTTTAAATAAATTATCAGAAACATTTACATCTAAATAAGTTTTTAAATTATGCAAGTGAGCAATTATTAGCAGTAGCGATTGGAAGCTAGCACCACTTCCACGAAAATTCACTCTTATTACGGAATCCTATATATTCTTTTCTCAAGATCAACTATATATTGTATTTTTAACGAGTATCTAGTATTTTAAAGAACAGATTGGCAGAATAAAATCATGAAAATAAAATAGATATAACGATATACAAATCATTATAATGATTCTAAAAATCTTTTCTTCTGAATAAATCTAACAATATAGACTACAAGAGAACTTCTTGCTTTATTAATTATATAATGAAATCAGAAATCCATCTTAATGGATTTAATCACAATAGATTTCATATAAAATGAAGAAAAATGATGGAACGAAGCCGAACCTCAAACATCAAAAACGAAGCCGGTATCTTATATTATTCTTAAAAATTGAATAATGCCTTCAAGAAATACAGTCAAACATTTTATCAAAGTGATACTTGAAGCAATGCTACTTTAGGATCACACTCATTAGATAATGCATTATATTATAAGTGTATTGTATTTGGAATAAATGTAGATTATTTCGGATTTGCAACTCATTTTCTGATTCTAATGAAAATCAAAATGTGATGGTTTGTGCATGTGACAAATTACAAAAAAATAGCTTGTTGGATAATATAAAAGAATAATATAGTCGTTAAAGCTAGTAAAGTTATAGTATAGTTAAGGAAGATGGATAATATAAAATAATAAAGATATAAACGAATTGGAAAGACATTTATCTCAAAATCGTTACAGATCGATTAATTATACTTATTTTTTATACAGAAATTGCAAATAAAAAGAAAATAATTTTTTAAAATATTTTCTATTTATGAAGAAGGCTACACGAGTGCTTACTATATGTTAGTAAACTCATTGTATCTCCCAAATAGAAAGAGATCATTCGCATTTATTGATATGAATTACCAAAATAATAAACATTTAAAAAAAACTATCCTTAGTTTAAGTTCGTTGTTCTCAGCTATGAAATATGAGGAATGACCCTCCATTTCATGATGTTGAAATAAGATGTTGTTTGAATGTCATTTAAAAATGTACTGTAAATTACAAAAGTCTTAGTAATTTAAACAAATAAAACTAATCGGTCCTGATATTTAATAAAATATCTGCCTTGAAGAATATAATAAAATATCAAATGTATTTCACGTAAATAATTTCATTTAACGCTTGAAATTACAATTTATCGGTAGTGATTTTTATCTTATAAAATATTTAATCTTTGATTTCTATTTAAATCCACTTGCTAATCAAAATTATGAAGTTTATTGCAAAATATTTCTAATTTAGTAATCATAGACAGACTACTCCGACCCACCCGAAGCCACACAGATAAACTTGAATGACAGGACCGCCTCGATAGCAACACTGGCGGGAATTGCGGTTGAGTCTTAAGGGCCATCATTCGCAACGATACAACCCTTCTGTAAGGAAGTACGTCCAGCCCTCAATGGGAGGTAGCCACCCCCACCTTTTCGTGAACCCACAAGGATGGCGAGAACCAACCACAATACCAGAAGCTTTTCATCCTGAATTACGAGGTGCTCCCCATTGAACTTTATAATGTAGTAAAGCTAGGTAGATCATTGGAGAAAATTTTTTATCTATGTCAGCTAAAAATTACAATATATTATATATTTTATCTATATAATAACTACAATAAATTTTAATGTCATGACGATATCTACATAAAGGAGTAACGTTAAGCCTAATTATGATCTAATAAGTTTCCTATTTTTTTAAACTATTGGTAAGTTTTGACATTTTTTGTATTAAAGGAGAATTTACAATACCAATAATCTACATAGTCATTACTCAATGACTAATGAAATTATTTTTTTTACCTTGTTTGCAAGGAATTAATACAGAAATAACACAAATTCTGCTCGTTATCTTTCTCTTTTTTCAAGCTTTACAGAATGTCTGTAATGACACAAATTTTATTTTAGTTATTTCGAGCAAGTAAGTGAACTTATGTGTAATTAAAAGTTTCAGATATAAGAATTATAAATAAACTGTTTGTGTATTATTACAAAGTTATATCGAATTTCATTTTAACAGCAATCATTTTTAGAAGACAGCTACAGATCTTTTTTTAAAAATAATTGGTGCATTTCCCTTCTTAATTTAGCTAATATTTTCGGGCGAATGTGTAAGTAACTAGATCAAGCAGACACATACAAATAATTAAGTAACATGTTTCATACCAAATCTGCACATAATTTAAAATAATTATAATTAAATTTGATTAAATATTTAAAAAGAATATTTTGAATGTTTAAATCATAATTAAATATGGATAATCTCTAATTCTTCAAAAACATACTGTGACGAAACTCACGAATTCCACAGCCGACATCATATTCAGAGTTTTATTTGAATTATTAGAGTCAGTAAGGGTCAACTATACATGCAAGTGAACACGTCCTCAAACTTCAAGAATTTGAACAAGATACGATCATTCACAGTGAGATATGAAATCGTTTTTATTCGCATATCGAATCAGATCACGTCCCCTCCTGCTGATTACTTTACATATAACCGTCTTATTCTTAAGGTCATTCGAATTCCGCTACTTCAGAGTCCTATAATACTTGTGTTTCTTTTTCAAAGATAAGATAATTCCCAATCTCCCCCCCCCCCCCATCCTTCCCTCAAAGCTGTAATGTCAGTGCTTGGTTTGATATACAAGGGTTGAATGACAAACATGATTTTTGAGGTTTTGATAGAGCCTTAATGTCCTCCACACGCATCTGGACGAATATCTCCTATCAAACAGTCAGCTGGCATAATCAATCAATCACGTTTAATGCAAGGGATAGGAATTTCATAGCGGCATCCACCCGCCTCGAGAGTCCATCGTAATTTCATTGAACAGACGTTTGGGGCATTTCATTATTGATAGATTTAAGCTGCCTATAATTGTGTGGTTTTAAGCAAAACAAAAAGTAATTTTGAAAACATTATGTTGTTTGGTTGAAATTTGTAGATTGTATTTGTTCATTTCTTGTAATATCTTTTTATTTTCAAATTCAGTTAGAAAAACTGAAATTTTCAAAAATTCGGCACAATTTATTACTTGCTCTCATTTTTGTGGATTCTAAGGTGCCATGAATGAAAGGAGGTACATTTTCTCGGCAGTAAAATTGTAAAAATTGTGAAAGGAATGCATTCTTTGCTTCAGAATTTGGACTGCAATGAAAATGAAATTAAAATTGCAACGGATTCAATTGTTGAATCTGAATAGATTTTTGCATAAGCAAAACAGTAATTGAAACGGTTCGTACTGCATAGTTTTTTTTGTATATAAAATTGATTGTTACATTAATGTATTAATATGTATAAGTATTTTTAATTCGTTTTTTAATCTTTTTTTTTTTAATTCTCCTTCTTTAAAAAAGTTATTTTAATCTTAATTGTTATCATATCGCTTATAATTATTATGAAGCACTAAATATTTTTCAAACGAAAATTGTGGATGCGATTTTCGGGATATATAGATCAAGTATTTTACTTAGCATTAAATGCTCTTGGTTTATTTTCTTATTTTTAGTTAAAATTGTTTAAACATCTTATTATGGTAAATATAAATAATATTATTCACTTTTGATTTACGCATATTCTACAATTTGTTTTTCTATGGTGGCTTTACTCAAATTACTGAATATTTTCTTAGCAAACAGAAGCATAAATTTAATAGATTTGGGCATATATTTGCAAAAAAATAATAATATTATTTTCGAATGTATTTAATCTATAAGTAAATATATGTAATAACGTTGAGAAAATATTGCTTCGATTTATTCCCTGCAAAAAGGATTAATTAAGACATATCCTTGATCATTTAGTTAAAAATTATTTATCCAAATGCAGCAAAACTATTATAATTCTAAAATGTATTTTAATGCTATTAAAGAAGCCAATAAAATGAATATAATAAATATACACAATTTCTCAGACAAAAACTTAAATTAAAATTAAAACAAACACTAAACGTTTCTGCTTCACTATCAAAACTTGTTTACAGATTTATTATGATTATGCTTTCTCAATTCCAGAAATAAGCATTCGAACCGTTTTTAATAAAGTTTTCAATTAGTATATGCACCACTGATTGAAATTAATGAAAGAATTCGTTCTAATAATGCTCTTATCCAATACCTTCGTAGAATGTTAAACAATTATGTGAAGGGATTTTTTTTTCATTGTCAAGTCCTAAAAAGAAAAAAAAAGAGTTAATCAGTAATCAAAATAAATAATTCGCTCATTCAGTCATATTTCAAAGAAATTAGTTGGTTTAAAAAATGACTAATCTAAGAATAATTGTTCATTACCAAAGCATTCAAACAAATCTCTAATTAAAATAGATAGGGATTAAGATTTGCATTGGATGTGCTTTATTCATTGAATTTTTTCATATTTTTTTCAGATTAGAAATATAACTATTTTTCTAGAATGACAGAAATCAAATTTTACATATATATATATAGAAAGAGAAACTGTTTTGCATTTTATCTTTTACATTTTACCTGTTAAATTAGATAAATTCTAATATGCATAACAATGAAAATCAAATTAAATTTTTATAAAATGTACAAAAAGAATTAGAAACTTTTCATTAAGATTTTAACATGTAAATTTTGTAAACTTCAATTTCTGGCAGCATTATTGTAAGTAAATGGATATGATATGTTTCAATCAATACACGTAAGTAAAACTGAAATCCATAATGTATTCTCCATGTTGTATATATTGAATTTACAAAATAACCGATATAAAATAAATAAATAGTTGTTATTTATTTTGGCAATTATTCTTACCGCGTATGTTTTACAAATACGTGTCTGGTATTCTGCAATGTATTTGAGTAACATAAAAGCTTATTTATAATAATGCTTATTTATTGCTTTAGGAACTAATTAACTTATTCATAAATACAGTATGTGTTGCACCAAGTACAATATTTAAGATATTATATATTAATTTGAAGTATAGCACGAATGATAAACTATGGTTTGAAAGTAGAATAGGAATAATCAGTGTGAAAAGAGGAAGGAAACAGAGAGCGATACACATAAAAATAAAATTTCATATATAGCAGCAAAACTTCATCAATTCAAAAATTAAGCAATATATACATAACATAACGCCATCCAGTGCCCACGGTGCCTATAACACTTAGTTATCTAACCAGTTGGATGAGCACAAGATGGAAGGAAAAAAAAAGAAAGAAAATTGTTGATAGAAAGAGACGACAGACCATCCAGGGTTCTCTAGACAGAATCCCATCGGTGTTAAATCGTACGCGACTGTATTTTTGTTGGTGATGCAATAACTGGATGGAGGGGACAAGAATACAACAAATTATGACTTTAAGTCACCAACTACTAAAAAAAAATTAGTTATATAAATGTTAAGAGCAATATTTTACAGGATTTATGCCATAGCATTATAAGCAGAAGCGTTTCTGTTTTCAATATAAGAATAAATTGAAAATTTCTATATTGCATTGTAAAAGCGCATTTGTTGATTTATAGTTCTATTATATAATTACATATTCACATGTATCGCATTGGCTAATCCTTAAAAATGTGTCCAGAAGCAAATAAAGGTAAAAATAACGAAAGCTTCATATATTATTCTACAACATATCACGGCATATATAATGAGAAAAAGATTTTATTTCTTTACAGAGAAAATTTGCATTATTATTTTAAATTTCTGTAAGTTTTTATCATTTAAAATCATTAAGATGTCTCCTCCAAGTATTTTTTCTGAAATACTGAAAGCCTCAAATAACCTTCTACAGCAATAAATTCAAGTTTTTATAAGCAGGAAAAAACTGTCACACTGTAAGGTTCATTTTTTGCCCAATCTTTCAACCTTTTCTTTTTGTTTCTATTTTTTTATGAGATAAGATTTGACAGCTCGCGTAAAAAATGGAATGAATGAGCTTCAGATCAAAGCGATAATAATAAAAAAATACACCAAACGACGCTGTCTATCGCAATCCTCCATGAATAATGATGCAGCATTTCAACAAAACTTCAACACGATAACATTAGAGGTTCTAAATAAAGACCTTTCATCATTTCTTTAAAAATGTTTCCTTAAAGAATGCGTATGAAAGACTTCTTACGCTAATGCAGTATTTTGTCATAATTATGTATAATGTTTCTATACATTTGCAATTTTCCCTTTTTTACTTAAAACTCTCTCTTAATATTTCTGGAATTTTCATTTTTAAAGAAAAAAACTTTGAAACTTCAGTTCTGGAATGCTAATATTTTGTTTAATGTTAAAATTATGCATTAGTAAGAAAACGTGAAAGTAGTAATACCTTTTACGTTTGAAAATTATTATTTGGTGATGATAAATATTTTAATTTATAAAAATGAAATTAGTTTGAGGCATTAAGGTACGATTTTTGTTTTATCTTTGTAGTTAAAATAGAGTAGAAGTCGTGTTGATAATCAATGATTTACAAATAGCTTTTTTATTAATTGTTTTTTTTAATTATATATCTGGATATATATTTGAGTACCAAAAATTAGATATATTTCTGTCATTTTTGCAATCATTATTTTCTTCGAAAAAATTCAAAATCGAGAGTTTGATAAATATGTATGTCTCAAACCTCCTCGAATCCGAAAGAAGCGTTTCTGGCATTCTGGCAAATGTTAAAGTAAAATCGAAAATGTCTCGTAAGTGTCAATACAAGTGAAATCGGAAACTTAAAAAAGAAAAAGGTTAGATACACAAAGTGTGGCACATAGGTATAACGCCTGCAGTATTGGCGCTTGCCAAATATTTAATCAAATCTTACGGTCTGTAGTTAGGACAAGGTTAAAGGTCTGTTGGATTAAACTTTCATTTGTATATTATTTCGGTAATTCATAAATGCAATGTCTTAAGTCAAAGAAATTCTATATATGATCTACAAGAATGGTTCAACATAAAATTTTGGTTTCAATAAGTCTGAAAAAATGGCGTTTAAAGTTTATATTCACGCGATTCAGTAAAAATACTAGATTTACGCCAAAGATCGTATTTCGCGGCCGTACGCAAAATCTACAATTTTGTAGCGGAAGAGGGTATACTCTCTTTAATAGGAATATGCGAGAAATTTTTGGAATCGCTCTCAGTGGAAGAAATCTCTGTATACGTTAAACAATTCATCCCTGAATAAAGTATTCTAATATAGGACAATTTATACTATAAAATGTTTATTTATTGTCAAGATGAACGTATGACATTTGATTATCTTTTGGAAATGAAGAATTAACAAAAACAGGAATAACTGTTTTGTTTTTTTGGTAAATAAAATTTTCTAATTGTATCGCCAAAATTGATCTCGTATTAGAATTTACCTGCAAAGAAGGTTCTTAGGGCCTTTAAAATTCGATTTTATTATGACTATATGATGACTAATGTTGACTAATGGCATTTATGACTAAATGAACATTATTAATTCTTTTTTTAAAAAAATATATATTTTTCTAATAGGAAATGCACAATTTTTGAAATGTGGAACCATCTTGCTTCAATATCGCATTATCAGAATCTAAACATGGCAATTGTAGTTGCCAATTACACTATCTCCATTTAAATGTGTTAGTTCTGCTTTCATAAAATTCTGACTTCTGCCATGCTTTAAAATGGCCATGATTGCGAAATTTATCTAATAAATGTCCAAGAACATTATCCATAAAATACTTTAGTATATGCCAATTCCTTTACCGACAGTTATAGTATGGAATAGTCTAATTATAATTGAAAAATAAATGTACAATAATACATAATAAATGTACAATAAATAATTAAACAATAATTTTCACAATTAGTTAAAATATGCTCTTATAATAAGAAGTAAAATGATAATTACTAGTTCATTTGAAACTGAAATAAAAGTATGCAATAGGAAACAAGGTAAAATAAATATCCATAATAAACATACATAATTATGAATAAGATCTTTAAAATTATTCAAAATCAATTTCCTGCATTCAATATATTTCCTTTAAATAAATAACGTAGCCGAAAGAAATTTTTACGAATTCGAATGTTACTTTTAGAGAGATGGAATGCACAATGTTAGTTATAGTATTTCCATTTTGTATAAAATAAAGTGCAGGCATTACAGACTGTGTTTCTGAATCTAGACTGTCTGTAAATGTAGAGGTAAAGGTAAAAGATCACAGATAGTTTTCAACAAAAAAGAAATAAGACCTAGACGGACGAGTTATTTTATACAGGAAAACATGATCTTAAAAATTTTTACGACTTACGGGAGCTTATTGTGACTGTGATGGGACAGACAGTACCCTAAACAGCTTCTTCGTTCTAGATATTTTCACGGGGAGAGCTACATTTTTGAAGGACATTGCGAGTATTGTACGTGACTGGCAACACTGAAGATTTGAAAGCCAAAGAATAACAAAGCACACAAGGTGGATAACCCCTAATGTTTGATGCAGGATTCTACAAGATTATTTGCTTGGTCTTTAACTAGGGAAAAAGAGAATTTCCCGAAGAAGCTGATTTCGTCGATGTAATTTTGAAATAATTACACCAAGTTTTCCGTCACTATTCTTTTGTTAATATGAAATGTAATGTAAGCCTGAATGCCTCTGGGCCTTCTGGCTATCATATCTTACTTTTACAAACATAACTAAAATTTTATTTGTCAAAAAATAACAGTTACGATATCGTACAATCGGGATTATTTCTTTTTTGACAAAGGTATTTAGAACTATTCGTTCGTGTGCTGGCAGATAAAACTAATATAATTAAAAAAAGTCCAAAAATTATATTTTCCATACGAACCTATTTGTGGAACAGTCTTACTCATTTATCCTTTTGATATGCTATTTTTTATCGAATTCTAATAAAATAAAACACCATAAGCCCTTTTTAAATACCATTTCCAATTTTAAATTTTAGTTAATAATGAATATAAAACAGTTTCTAAGCTAAATAAATTTTTAAAAAATTACTAAATAAATAGTTATGGCATATAATTAGTTTTTATATTAAATGTAAATTTGATTTTCTCTTGCTCATTCAATATGTAATATAAAATATTAATGATTTCATAAAAACTCAATAGAAATATTCTATGATATTTCTTGAGTTTTTATACAGAATCGTTTTCTTTTCTATTATTCTTAGCTAGATGTGATGAAATGTTCTGTAAACAAAAATAAGAATGTTCTAAAAGTTAGGAAATTAAGGAAAGCCACGAAGGCTACATAAAAGCCATTAGTTTTAGATAAAGAAGTCTATTTCCTCGAAACACTGAAGTGGGACATTAAACAGATAATGGCAAAATTATACGCTGGAAAAGAAAAGAATAACTTTTTTGACAGATGATATATTCCTTATGTAAATTATAGCATAACTTTCTGAAAAACTGAATTGGACTTCTAAAGATCTATTAGAGAATATAAGCATAATAAAATTATAATAATTACTTAATGATAAATTATTATCTAAAATTATTCAGTTTTATTAAAGCCATTATATTATTGATCCGAACATGTGGAATTGATTATCTTACTACTAATAATTTTCTTTCTAAATCTTGTAAATAATCTTTTAAAACTATTCATTTTAATATGCAGAATATTTTATATTTTTAAACGTAATCCCAGTTATCCTCAAAAAAAAAATATTAACTCATATCAGAGTTACTACAAAATGCTACAAAAAATTAATTGTTTCAGTTGTTATACATGCCAAATTTTGCAAGCAACATTTAATTATTTTCTACAAATTTATAAATATTAACTTATAGTTCGATTTCTAGCTTAATTTTAATAATAGCAAGTTATTATTACTATGCTCAGAAATTGTTTTGTTTCTTGACTTAAAAGAAATGGTATATAAATACATATGAGGTTGAAAACATTTTTCATACAAATATAATTCCAATTTTTTATAGTTCAACAAAATATATTCTCAATAGAATAACAATTTTTAAATCTTAATTTAATAGTAAACGTATAAAGATCACATTTTCAATAATTATTTAAATTTTTTAAAGTTCTTGTTTCTAATATATCAATTTCAATTTTCAATTCAATCTTCTTCTTCTTTGCTTCAAAGTAAGATGAATGCTTAAAGCTCATCATAGTTTTCAAGCCCTTATTTGGAAATGTTTCAAAATTACAGTATTAGAATGTGACAAAATATCAATAATGTCATTTAAACCGAAATTAAAAAGTGTTAAAATAGTAAAACCAACTATGCATAATGGTAATGAGAATTTAGGTAATGGTAATGTGAATTTAACTGTCACAAAGCCTGAATATTTCTAATATGAAACGTTAAATAGAAAAATTATCAAAGGTAAATCTTCTTTTTAATTATTCATACGATGATAAAGATCGAAAACAATTTCCTATTATTCTAGCTAATAAGATTTTTATCCTTAGTTTCTTTCGAATATGATCACACTAAATTTGTAGCCGTTTACACAATAAATATAAAAACTTTAAATTTCAATTTCAATATTTTAAATGTTTAAAAAGGATGAAAAGGAAACACAAATTCACATAAGTATCTATAATAATATACACGTAAAATGAAAAATATTATGAAGCATAACTTATATTTGTCTTTAAATTTTCTGATTTCCTCATTATTATTGCATCAATATTTCAAATTGGTTTTTAAGAGAAACACATATTATCTTCATAAAATGTTTTAATTTTTTTTCATACAAAAAATATCTCTTCACAATATCAATTAAGATATTACTTTCATACATAGAGAATTTTCATTTAAATCACTGTTTCGCATTTTTCTTCTAATACGTACAAAATTATGGAGAAATATAAATTTTCATTATTTATTATCATTAAATATATCTGAAACAGCTAGAAAGATATTCTTCTAAAAATAACACCAGAAGGCAATTTTCAAAAGTAACATACATGATTCAAATAGTAATTCAGTTTGATAGTAGACAGCAGAGACAAAATAAATTCTTTGAGAAGAGAGAAGGCACAGAGAAACAAATATTTCTAATTTTGGAAGAATTTATCCGTATTTATTTCAGACATAGAACTTTTTTTTATTTGAGATCATCTTATTCAGGACAATTATTTATACAAATATTAAATATTTTTAATATAATGATTGCTTTACTATTACGTATTCATATTTCAGTATTTCTTGCTTTTCAAAGATTCTAAATCAATGCGTGATATTTTCAAAGTCAACTCACACTCATGGTTTACACTCTTTCATTTTTTTTTCTAATTCCACAAAATAAATAATTAAATTTCATTTTACATTTATTACACAACATTTTCAATTTCAGTATATATTTCTTCTTCAATATGTTTTTCGATATATTTGAATCAAGCCAAAACTTCCATTGTTTATAAACATGTATCGCCCTTATATTTTCTCCATTTATAATTATGACTACCTTAAAATAAAAATAATGATGCCAATACTTAAAAAAATATATTTAAAAATTGTCGTTCGAAAATGTGCAATAATTTTTTTCATTGATTTTTAACATTCTTAATTGAAGCTATAATTTTTTTCATTGATTTTTAACATTCTTAAGTGAAACTTTAATTTTTTTCCAATCTTTAATTACTTTCATTTCTCATTTTATTGAAAATTCTTTATAAGCCCACTGAGGATTTAAAATTTCGTTTATTTGAATTTCATGATTTCTTTCAATTGTAACAATATTTTTAAAGGACTTAGTAATTACCATGTTACTTATTATTCATTTGCCTATATGTATTATAATTAACAATAAATTATATGTAAAATAATGTATATATATATATATATGAAAAAAGTACCGAGCACTTTATATTAAATAATTAATTATACCTCACCTCCAGAAAATTTAGGTAAATACGTAGAAAGCTGCTCGAAATATTTACTTAAGGAAATATTAATTAAATAATGTGAAATTTAAACAATTTCTGATCTAGATAAAAGCAATAAATAAAAATTAGTTAAATGCAATAAAATTATATCTTGTGTATAAGCACAAAATAAAACTATTTTTAAAGAATTTGAATTTTTTTTCTCTATTTTAAGTATTTTCAAGTACATGTAATAGCAAAGTATAAATATAGCTATAAAATTATAATATATAATTTTCCTAAATTTCAAGAAAATAAATTATTTATATTTATATATTACAATTTCATATCCTTCATATAATGAATGCAAATTATTTAAACAAATACCTCTAACTGAATAAATAAGTATACATAATATGATTTATAAACTTTTAATAAGATATTTAAAGTTTTATTTCTCTTTAAACTTAAAAATTATCATTTACAATTTATTTTTAAACTGACCATATCATCAGAAAAAAAAAAGGTTATTCGGTAAAAAGGTTATTCTGTTGTGTGGCGATTGCATTTTATGTAGAAATAAAATAATTTCAAAATAACATAACGTTGAAAACTGCAGAACAATATTATGTCAGAATACAATTCTCGAACTTGAAAAGAGGGAAATGTTTTTATTCGATTATCTCTCCACTCGAATTGAAATATAGTCTTTTTTTCTTTAGTAATACAAGAAAATGGTCTCTTTGCAATAGTTTTCTGAAATCGAAAACAAGCCGGAAATTGGGTTCATGCATGTGAAAGCACTTCTGGCCATATATATATATATATAGGGGTGGCTTGCTTACGATTACGCCGCTTTGCTAGCCCGAGGGCAGTGTCATTATTAAGTCCTTACCCGAGAATGTCTACAACTGACATTTGTAGACTATCTTCAGCTGTCAGACTAGGAAAATCAAATCGTAAGTCAGTCCTTAACAGAGGCGTAGATAGATCAAATGCTACTCTGGCGGTTATAAGTGAGTAAACAGTCACGATATGAAGGGATGGTGGACTTAGTTTGATTAATTCCTCATAAATTTGTTGTTTTCTCATGTTAAGTATAGTAGTTAGTTCTAGATTTTTATTGTTGAAAGTGTATTGAGAACAAAACCAAGTTATTTTTTTTTAATCTAATAACTGTCATTATTAAGAAACAAAATAAAATATAGTACATCGATATTAATAAAATTAATGTCATCTGATTTATATAAGTTCACTGTATTAATAATTATAATTCTAAGAAATGAATTTTATCATAGTCTCTTGCTTTAATAAATTTTAAATTTCATTTAATTTAATATGAATATTCTCACAAATAAGTTTTAAATTTAATTCATTTTAATTTGAATATTCTCGAAATAAGTATATAATAAAGTATTTAGTTAAAATAAGAACATAATTAACACCTTATTCATACATGAATTGACAAATCAAAATAATAAAAAAATTAATAATTTTCATACACGGATTGGCAACTCAAAATAATAGCAGAACTAATTATTTTTTAATGCATAGAGTGGTCATTTATATGTGTCAAAATAGATAATTTCCAAATAATTAGATATATACATATAATTTCAGCTTCAAAAATATTTTAAAAAACATAATGCATTTTATTCTCTGTAGTTTAAGTCATCAAATTTCAAACCGAAAAAGTTATGAAATTAAAATTGTTGTATAGTTTTCTGGGTATAATATTAAAATTTAAAAAAATATGTATATTCTTCGCCGTCTCACGTTTCAAAAATAAATCCAAAAATTATACAAAGCTATGAAGCTTTGAATACATTATTTAGGATAACTTAGGAGAGCTGAATTCCGTGATCTTACGAACGCAAGGTCTCATATTCAAATTGAAATTATGCATTTACATCCCATTAAGTTTAAATGTCTTTCAATAACTTGGCATAGAAAAGTATTAATATTGCTTCGGAAATATTTTTACTATTACAATATTTGCTTAGAAGGAATTTGATTTATTTAACCATCTACAAAGTATAACTCAAGCATACCACTAAAAGTGATTTTGGAGTATTTAACTTTGGTAAATTTAACAAATAAATATAAAAGTTTTCCATATAACTAATTTATTTATGCAATAAGAAATGATAAATTTACTTACCTATGATCAGTTTTGCCAAATGGGAAATAGTGGTCAATACTTATCACCCAATATTATAAAATATTTCAGACAGCCCAAAGGCAAATATAGTTACTTATATATTTTAAGCAAATTAAAACAATTCCTTAGCATTTTTAGTGGAAAAATAAAGGTACTTATAAGAAATGTAAGTAAATTTTTAATTAAAATATATTTTTAATTTTATTTTATCTTTAATCGATCAACACACAAACCATAGTATTAGGAAAAAAACATGTACCTTGAACATTTTGTACACATGCACTTTGTATTTTGTAACATACAACTATTGCGAAATTTTATAATTTAAATAATAACATTTTATTCATTTGTTTTTGAGCATTAAATTGGAAATAAGAAGTTACTATTTTTAATCATTCAATTCACTTAAAATGAAACCAAAAATTCAGTTAAATTATTATAAGAAGGTATCATGTTCGAAGAAAAGCCTACTGCATTAACAATTTTTGTTATATTCCGGAAATAAATATGAAATTTCAACTAAATACATTTCATTCAAATCACTCAAAATTAGACATGAAGTTTTATTAAATACAAGGACCGTAATATATACGTGCTTTTATAGAGGAAAACTTGCTGAGCTGGAATATAGACGCTAATAATATTTATTCTCTTTTGTTGCGTATAATAAAGCATATGCCATTTGCTGATTGTTATAGAGAAGTAATAGCATTATAGAATTAATTAGGGATTTAATTTCATTATGATGGGTGCTTAGGCAATAAATGTTTTCAACCATGTATTTTCTTGATAAATAAATTCATAAATATTAATTTGAAGACCTCATTGAGGGACTTTTAGAAATCCTAGTTTTCAGTCCATTAAATTTCTTCCTTTGGGATTACTTAAATCTGCTCCACGAACGGAGGATATTTGATATACTGTAGGCAGCCATAAAAAGGAGTGTTCTTCACAAAATGTGGAATGAAATGGTGCACTTCATCAGAAATATAAGTGCTCCCGGCTTTGAAGACTTTTCTGTTAAATATCGAAACCAATAAAAAATATCATATCATTTTTAATTCTCTAATTTCTGGAAACCCATTTAACATTCTTAAATTGTGGTAATTTCTTTTTTAAAACTCTTTCTTTACATAACCCTCATTTACATTTTCGGCCAATTCGAGCCATAAAATAATGGGTTTTTTAATTGCGTTAGAGTGTCAATTTTTTACTCTTATTAATTTATTGACCATATGATTATAAGGATCATAGGATTACAATAAAATTTAGTTTTCTTTTATTAACTATTGCATTTATTGATTCAAACAATATGTCATTCTTTATTGTATTTAATGAATTTTCTTATTAGAAAGTATATGCTTATCACCAAAGTTTTAGTTATCAACTATTATCCTATAAATAGATACTGCACTTTGTAACAAAATGGCATTTAGATGATAAGCCCTTTACAATCCCAATTTAATTGATAGTGCTCTTCGTTTGAACAAAAATTTGCAACCATAAAATCAAATTGCTAATTTTTACATGTTATCATTTACCTTTTAGATGTTAATTATTCCCATTAATGCCACTACCTTTAAGTAAAGAAAAAAAGAAAAAAAAAGTAATGGCGAAGGAATTTTTCAAAACAGCTTCAGAATAAATACGAAGCATACTCCAAGTCTGCTACCATGCATTCACGCTTTTCTTTGCAAAACATACTTTAGGAGCTGATTAAATTATTTACGTATTTTAGTAGGAAAAAACTGAAACCTAACAGAGATTGATTTGGTAATCGACACTTAGGCAGCAGCGCATGCACATTTTGGTAACAGTTGTCCCTAATGCATATTCATGGATGAGCTCACGTTTCAGGAAAAGTTGTGAAGCATATTTCAACTCTGTTTTCCGAAAGAGATTACATACGACTGCAGTTGCTTCATTTATTAATTTATTATATCAAAGGATGAAGGACGGACTATTTTTAAGCCGCAATGTCCTGAACCCTAAATGACGGTAGTTCCGGAAAATTCATTAAACAACGTCAGATGTCATGGATTTTGTTATTAATTGCGTTCTTGATAATTATTCATTTTGGTCTTCAATCGTGTTAGCTTCAGGTCACCACCTTTGTCAATGAAAGTAATATAATATTCTTTTCACAGGATTTTGTATTCAATTTGAAAAATCTGAATATCATTAATCAATTAATTGTTTATATCATAAGCAATGACTCATGTTGGATCAAATGCATTTCAAATATATTTTATATTTTTCAAAATAAGAAATTTGTTAAATGTATTTATATCTTCAAACTTTAATGGATCTTAATCTCACAATTAAAAATAATTGTGAGATTGTTTAACTTAAATTAATACTAAATTAGAGTAACGATGGTTGTCGTTTATTTCGATAATTTAGATATTATTTCAATTTATTGAATAACAATGAATCACCGTTACTGAATCTTGTTTTAAACGGAAAGCAATTAATAGTCAACATTAAAAAAGCTTATGATGTTGAAATTGCCCTTTAATAAAGCTCAAGTTTTCTTTTTCTTATTAATATAACCCAAAATTCGATCTTCATTTTATTTTGAATTTATTTCAAAGCCAAATTTTGTACATTACACTTAGAAAACAAATAAGAATTTATGATTTACTTAGCTGAAATTAAGTTTTCCTCCCAATTTGGGAGCTACATATTCTAAAAAATTGTTTTTAGGTTTTAGAAAATTTGTTTCGTAGAAGCCCGATAATACTTCCTAATTATCTCCTTTGAATATAAAATTATTCTAATGGGATGTATTTTTCCTGTTATGATTGTTTTTTTTTCTGCTTTATTACCATACTTAATCATTTTCTGTTAACTGAGTTAACAGAAAAACTGATGAATTGACTTCTTTTAAAACTGACATGGATTACTGAAAATTGCACATACTTAACCAGGTTTTTAAATTACAAACTTAAATTTGTATTCTTAATCATTGTCTTTCTTTATCGCAGTATTAAAAAAAATTTGATGCATATAAAATGATATTAGATGAATTTGTTAAGGATTGCTCGGTTATAGTGAACTTACATTTTAGATGATATTCAAATATGCTACCATGAATTTAGTATTATAATTAATTTAGTAACATAATTAATATGGATTTTTAATTAGTATATGAATTTTTATATGAATAATTTAGTATATGAATTTAGTAACATAATTAATTAAATTTCCTCTCACCAGAACTTCTTACCGCTTTAATCAAGCATCCCAAAGTTGTAAACTTTGTGGACTACATAATGAAGTGATATAAAATACTCAGGAGGGAAAAGTACTCCTAAGTATTTCCATCAAATGATATTTTATTGATTACGCGTTAAAATTTGATTATCGTAAAACCTTTTGCCATGACTATAATATTCTTCAAATATTCTCTGCAATCATATGATGTATGGAGATCTTGAATATGAATTATCCAATAATCGCTTTCAGATAAGATGAAATTTTTAAATTATGAATTACTTGAATTTTGAAATTATTGCGAACTCTAAAATCTCAAGATTGAAGTTAAACCGAGACGATGCATTGTAAAAATGCCGACTGGTGCCTTTGGAAAATATTGTTAACACATAATGATTAAGGAGAAATTTATTATTATTATTTTTTTAACATTTAAAATGGTTTTGCACATTTACAAATTTTCATTAGGGATTTAAAATTTTTGTTTGTTTGTTTCTTTTCTGTTTTTTTGAATTGGAATCTTTGTATGAAAATGGGATTTGTATCATATTTTGTTTTTCTAGAAAACAATTATATAATGATAAATGTTAAAAATTTTAAAAGCGAACGGAAAATATCATTATTGTATTGATTGTATAAATGGTACAATAATGGTATAAATAAATGTACATTGTATAAATGGTATATATTACTAAATGCAATCAATTAATTACATTGAACCTAATTTCTTAATTTCATTCTCATTTTCACACAAAATGCATACATAAATGAGAATCTGCAGTCCTATCCTTATCACTGAAAACAATACGTTTTCAGGAGTATCATTTTAAAATTATCAGCAATGGATGCCTATTTTGTTTTTCTACATGAAATCTTGAAAATCTCATATTACTTTCATTGCTATTACGGAGCAATATTTCGTTATAATGTTTTCTGAATAATTCGGAAAATTACTTTGAATCTCATTTATTAAAATTCTAAGCACTAAAAATATTTCATATTATTTTTATTTTCACAAACATATTAAGCAAATTTATATTATATAATAACTGAAAGCAAAAATTAAGAAATCTTAAGATAGTTTCTTTTCTATATTTTATCTAAAACCTTAAAAAAATGCAAAAGCAAAAATAATTTATTTCATTAATAGTTTATAAACAATATTTAAGTTTTATTCATAGCAGAAATTTAAAACAATTTAGATTTCATATATACTTATAAAACCTATTATTAAAATATTTGTAGCATTTAATGTTCTATAAAAGTAATTCTCAAATAAATTTTATACCTAATATCAAACTCATCAAATCATTTTTATTTTATTGATATGATTCTCTTTTAATTGCTAAACAATGATATTCAAGTGTTTCATTTAATTTATATACATTAAGGAACTTATATAAATAATCCTAAAGGTGTTTAGTAATTATCCTGTCCTTTGTAGAATGTATTTTCTATTTGAGTATTTTGTATTAGAATGTATTTTATTTTAGGATATTAAATACAATGCAGAATATCTTTATATATTAATATCTTAGAACGTGGAATACCAAAATAAAACTTTTCTATTCCATTCCAAATACTGAAAAAAAAGTGTTTTTATTCGATTAAAAATCATTTCTTCTCCATGTGAAATATCACCATTTTTATCCTAGAGCAAGTAGGCGATCCATGAAATAGACAGACATTCGAATTCGAAAACAGATCTGAAATTGAGTTGATGCATGAGAAAACACTCCGGGCCATTTCTGGTCGGCTTGCTTAACTTACGCAGCAGTGATGTTGCTTAGTCGAGGCAGTGCTGTTTGTTATATTAAGTCCCTCCTCAAGTATGTCTACTGACTGTGGATTGCCGACAGCAAACGGAATGTGAAACCATCATCTTTTAACAGATGCGTGGGTAGGTCATATGTTACTTTAGGTGAGTAACCTTTATAACTGGATAAAATCGTATGTGGAAGGGAATAATAGGTTATATATTTCAAGGATATTTATATCCAAATTATAACTTAACAATTTTCAGCCACCATAACGTAGAGCTGCTATGAAAAATTATTGTAAAAATAATTAGTATATAGTTCTTTGGATTTTAATTATTAGAAAAACAATCAAAAACTAATAACAAATATAATTTTAGCATAAATCTAAATTGTAAGAATTTCTATATTGAAGAACGGTGAAATTTTGTTTAGGTGAAATTTTTAAATATAGCCATATATTTTTTATTTAAATAAATATATATAAAATAATTATGCTATCAGTAATCTATTGATGCATCTCAGTTCTTGTCCTTTCTATGCCATTTTTCTTATTCACCTACTGTTTTCTCTTAGTTCTGAGCTGTGCATGTGTGCTCAATCCCAAGGTTTAAGAAGATAATTTTACTTTTAAAATGAATTGCGTCCAAGAGAAATAATTTACAGATAATTATTTAATTCATTTGATTGTTTCTGCTATATTAGTGGTAACGTTATAGTAAAATAAATATCTATTATGCTCAAGATTTCATATAAACTCATCTTCTCATATAATCTCATTTTCTCATATAATAAATATCTAATATATCTAATATTTTCGCAAAGAAAATTTAAGGAGATATCAAGGAAGGAGGATTATAAGTATGTTTGATGTTGGAATGCTGAAAACGGCACTATTCTCAATATGTTCACAAAGAGAAAGGTTAAAAAAAGTTATGTAAAACAAGATAAGAATTCATGAATATACAGGGTGGTTATAATTAAACTTCCTCTATAAACAGAATCATAAAACGTAAAAGGGTGAATGGATTGCAACGAAAATTGGTTTATAGATTATACATGAGATGCGCTCACGGAATTTCGGAAAAAAATTAGTTCCAAAGTGTGCACCAGAAGTCGCCTTTTCTAAAAAAAAACGTTAATTTTAACACAATAAACGATCAAAATGGAATACAGAAACAATATTAACATTTATTGCCTAATTCTGATCACCTTGTCATCGAACCATGTTAAGTAATGGTAAGGAAAAAATAAGAGTTTGAGAAAAACAGTTTAGTTTGTAGAAACAAGGACAGATTAGGATGAAATTGCACTAGAGGAACAGTTGTTTATCATGTCCAGGATTATGTAGGGAAAGGTGCTCCATTTGATCACACTCATTCGCCTACAAAATTAAGTAATGGTAAGAAAAAAATAACAGCACGCTGTGTGAGAGGAAAAACGACAGTCCAGTTTGAAAAACAAGAACAGATGAGGTCAAAATTGCACAAGAGGAGCAGTTGCTAATCTTGTCCAGGACATTATAAGGAAAGGTGCTTCATGTGACCACCCGCATTAACTACAAAATTTCAAGTCGATGGGCAGCGTCTTCAACAGTAGATAGTAAATGATCAGTTGTGAGGCTTCGTACATGAAGCTTTATGGAGTTCTTTAAGTCATTCAATGTCGCAACACCATCGCAATAAGATGCCGTCATCATTACAGCCGGAAACATCGACATAAAACATGACAGAGACTGCAAACATTTCTTATCCTAACCTGTTTTGCATAAAGCTTCCTCTTCTTCGTAATAATGCAAATTTCGACATTTGTTTCCCTAGAAATGACAGCTTTTCCCAGTTTTACATTTTATTGCTCATAATTCTTGTTCTGTATTGCTAATATTGTTTCTCTGTTCCGGGTTGAGCGTTTATTGTGTTAAATTCAATGTTTTTCCCAAAAAGACGCCATTTAGTAGACATTTTGGAACTAATTTTTTTTTTTCGAAATTCCGTAAACTCATCTCGTATATAGTCTATAACCAAATTCCTTGTAATCCGTTTATCCGTTTGCATTTAGGAATGCTGTTTATAGAAGTTGAATTATAGCCACCCTTTAAATCGATGAGACTTTATTCATATTTATTTAACATTTAAATGTTAATAGAATAAGGATATAATTATGTAAAGTGCACATATATATATTTATGAGATGCTAAAATAAAACTAAAAAATAAAGCTAAAGATTTCTTTTAATAAATTCAAGGAAAATTTATAATTTTATACAGATATCTAAAAATGAATATAAAAATCACCTAAAAAGGAAATTTAACGGTATTCATCACAGTTAAAAGTATTTGATTTGCTAGCAATTAAAAATCTGAATGCTATATAAATTGCTGTTTCTTACTTTAAGTGCTGTTAAAATAATTGTTTCATCTTGATTTTTAGTATTTTTTAAGTATAGATGAGTATTGTTCTTTAATATATGTCAAAGATTAATATAGATGAAAATTTTTTAAAAAAAATAACATTTTTATTTCAAGATTGCATAATAGGATCGAGTTTTTTTTTCACATATAAAAGAACATCATTTCATCACATCCTTCTACTTATTGAAAAAATATTTTTATGCCCTTCCATATATTTAAATCTATCTGAATTGAAATCTATCTGAAAATATCTCATACCTTACAACGATATTTTTGAGCAAGGGACTGTCAAGTCGTACCATGGTCTTATTATTTTCACTATCGAATCATTTGTCAGAAAAATTAGTCATATAATCTCAAACCTAATATTAATATAGTAAATTAAATTTCATGCTATTTATATCAGGAAAAAACTCCTTTTTAATAATTTCTTGTAATAAGAACTATAAATAAAAGTATTTTGAAATTTACTTCGACTACTTGCAGCCTTTCTAAAAAAATCACAATATTTGTAATACTGAACATTTTAGAAAACAAACCTCAGTTTGTTTGTTTTTAATTATAAATTAGGAGTCATTACAAGATTTTTATTTCAATTGTGCATTTTTATTCCAATGAATCAAATAATATTAAAGTCAATAAAAATTTAATGAAATATAATTTATTAATCAAATTTATCACTTTAGGAAACTTTTATCATTTTTTTTTCATTCGGAGTAAAAGAAATCATTTGAAAATTTCTAGAAACATTCACTCTACATATAAGTATTCTGTTATATATGTTGTTGTTACCTATGGTAGTTTACAATCCGCTGACAAACTGTCAGCGATTTAAGCGAGTGTGCAGTTGCTTCTGAGGGCAAAGCCCCTGAGCACCCGACGTTAAAAGTCTGATTTGTAGGTCATATGAAGATGACACACACATTTGCTAGCACAACCCCTTTTTACAGTGGGGGGGGGGGATTCTTTCACACACCTCACAGATAGAAAAACAATGCCCGAACCAGGACTCGAAGCCGGGACACCCAAATCCCAGGGAAGACGCTCTACCCCTAGGCCAGGTCGCCTGCTCTATTACGTATGAACGTATACGTATAAAGTATCCCGGCGAAAAATCAAATTAATTTATTAACATAAAAAATTAAATAAATTTGTAACTAGAGACATCGACAGCACTATTTACGCATTGCAGTAACATGTGTTCTGGACGCAAATCACGGGTAAATTCCTTTTCTTTCAAGATTATAAAACATTCCCAAATTCCGTTATGCTTAGATATGCTCTCAAAATTATTCATTTCTTTATCTCTGCAGTCGATTAAAAAGAATGATTTTTAAAAATACTTTCTGAACGAAAAACGATGTTTGACTAAAAACGTTCCTTCGGGTTTTCGAATATTTGAAAGACAAATCAATAATATTGTTTGAGGAAAAATTGTTTTAAGGAAGAAACACTGTGAGTTCTTAATATAGATGCCTATATCTCTTATATACCCTTAATCTGAAAATGTCCTAAAGGGAAACAAATGTTGGCAATATGCTTTTATAAACCAATTTCCACTAATATTCTTATAAATTTTCCTTTTTCACCCCAAAACCCTAAACTAACTAAAAATCCTAAAAAAATGCAAGAAATGTTTCGAAATATATTTAAATATGAATAACGTGATATCAAGATTTTCTGAAATCAGACTATAACTCTTATCAGTGATTTTTAATCCTCATGGGAATTTTAGCTTCTAACCGAAATAATGGAATAGATAACATTGTACCAAATTTATGTACAAATTACTACTTAAATCTTAAAACATTTTCCTTCGTGGATATTTGTATTAGTATATTGAATATAATGTCAATAGCGCTTTTGTTCAAAAATGTCTTACAAAAATACGAAACAAAAATTTTATGTTTTTTAATTTGCCTATTACAGGACATTATTTCTTTATAATTTTCAGCTGTTGAGAAAACGTAATTTTATTTCACATAATTTTTCTTTAAAAACGCATTATGCAAAAAAGGGAAAAAAACACTTATTGTTATTTTTATCATTAATTTTTTTTATGTCTAAAGTTCTAGTTATAATCATAACTGAAATCTGTAAAACGTTGTAATTTTAATCTTTTGCATTTTAAATTGCAAAATGACTTTTTTTAAATATTTAAATAAAAAGTGTGTATTCCTTACTTACGCAAGAAAATGAAATGCAATATGAAAATCCCTTTTGTGTTTAAGGAATTAGATTTTAATCGATTTTTATATAATAAGACGAAAAGTTGAAGTTGGAAAAAGTTGTTGAAGTTTTGTTAAACATTATATTGCAAGATTTCTGAACTTGATCCAGATATCACGAAATATTAAAATAAAATGAAAGGAACAGTCTCTGGATTTAGCAAGAATAACAGCAGGTGCCAGATGTTCCTGGCAAACTTTTATATGACATAATTAAAAGTCACAAAAGGTGCCATTTTTCGTTCATTAACTCCTTTCTGTTAAATTTATAAGAAATTAATAAATTTCAAGTGCAGTTACCTGAAAGTAAATCCTACTTTAATTTCATACTTATGAGAAAGAGCAAGACTTTCGTGGTATTATATTAGTAAATATTGCTGTACTATTCATTTATATTGTTATCAAATCAATTTTCTGTAAAGGCCTTTGGTACTTTCGCGTACATGAAGTATAGAGAACGTATTGTGATCTTCAAACAATTTGAAATCGAGATATTCACTTATCCCTGATTCAGACCTTCCTGAATTTCAAAAATATATATTTAGAAGATGTTTGCCTCGTTTCAAGACTGTTCTGTAAATAGACAAAATTTGGAATAGATTTGGATTTGAATAGAGATTAGATAGCCCTTCTGACTCTTTCTTCCAATTTTGAAAGAAATCCTTTCATCGGAAATCTATCTGTCATGCTATTCTAGTTCAAGTGGGCTCAACAACTGTAAATCGTAAGGATCTAGATGGATAAAATTTGGTATTAAGGATTAGCATCAATAATATAAATATTGAATTTTGAATTAAATATATATTATTATCTACACTTTTGCATGCATGTAAAAGCAATAACTGTTAAATGATATGATTTAAATCAATGGCATTCAGTATATAATTCTGTGACGACAACTGTAGTTTCGTGCTAAAATTTAATGTTAATCGGCATGTAGGAAAGCATCAGTAATATATATTCTTGAAATATATTAAATGTTGATTCTAAATTCATGCCGAAGATCTATATTTTGTAACTATTGTACGCCAATGATATGCAAGGCATTCGTGGTCCTACCCCTAGATTCCAAACGCTTGCAAGGAAAGGATATAAAAACTTTATTGTAGGGTATGTGAGAGGGTTTCGAGGAAAATGTTTCCGCTGGTTGAAATGGATGCATTCATTTTATTTAGTTATTATTTAGATATATTACAGTAAATAATTTCTCAATGTAAATAAATATTCCATTGAGTAAATCCAATTAAATTGAAATATTACATCTAAATAAATATTGATTATTTTATAAAACTGGAGATATGCAGTGTAATCATATATAATAATAAATACAATATTATGTTTCATAAACTCCATTAAATTCCCGTCGCATTTCTAATGGCTATTTTATAACTCTTTTAGTTGAGAAATATTCGATATGGAATTAGTATAATTGAATGATTATAATTGGTACTGATACGTTGTTTCCCAATAAGTGTGTATAATGTTTACAAAGTGGGTATTATATTTTAAAATTTTGTCCCAGCCAAATAGTTCAATGTCATAATCTTTATGAAAATAAATCAGCCTTAATAAAATTGTTAAATTATCAGTGAATATCCTTTGCTGCTATCATAGTTGTTTATCTATTTATATATTTGATATTTCAGTCAGAAGTAGTCTCCCTGATGAGAGGATTTGAAAATGTCTTTATTTTGTTGAAACATTTGGGTTTTCATCTTAAGATTTGGGTCAAATTGGACAAACCTTACAGAATAAAATTTCTAAAAATGTAAACAATTTTCAATCTATTTTTAAAACCAAATCCTGCTCTATTCTGAAAAGAAATCTTTAAAAATGGCTCGAATTCCATCCATTTTAAAAGTTAACTTTGATACTGTAAAAAAAAAAAAAAAAAAAAAAAAAAAAAACAGTGCACAAGTATATTTTTTGAAAATTTTGTAGAAAACTCTATAGATAAAAAAGTAAATTAAACCGGGAGTTCAGTTCTTATATTTATTCTGAACGGAACTTTCGTAAATAAATGGAATCTGATTTTTCAATTCTTCAAATGCAATTGTCAAATATCTATACCAATAAAATTTTTAAATATGTATTTTAACCAATTCTTAAAATGCAATTGTGAAATATGCATGAAACATAAAGGTAGTCCATTTTGATAAGATACTGAATGTTTATCATGTACAAACCAGATTGTGTTCTTGCAAAATCTAATTTCGTTTCCAATCTAACATATGTAATCAAAAAAATAGAAAGAAACTTTTCATTTATAAACTGTTATTGAAAAATATTTTAGAAAAATACGAGATCTTGTTTTTACTAAACCTACTATTTTGAAAAGAAACATAAAATTAATTAAATTATAAATAAGGAATTAATATATTTAATATTTTAAATATGATTTTTTAATCTCAAAACAAAGCAGAGATGTTTCTCTAAAGATTCTGATACAATTATTTCTTTGCCTTATATTCTGTTTTAAACGTGAAGGATATTTCAGACATCTTGAAGCCCTTGATTTCGAAGATTTAAAAGCACGAAGACTGTGTTTTTGGAATGAAGATTTAAAATCTACATGTTGAATGTTTGTGGAGTGTATGCTTTCAAATGTGTTACAATGCATGAAAATGTAAAAAATACAAATTACTGATAATAAACTTTCATTTCAAAATGGAATAATCGTTTGAAAAAAAATTATCTTATGATTTAATGCAATATAATGATAAGAAAGGAACTCTACTAAATGAGAGGAAAATAATTATGGTGCTGAAAAATATATTTAAATATTTTCATATTCATTTTTGTATTCAATTTTGAAACATTTTTTTATATATTAAGGGTGAAAATATTATATATTGTTTTATATAGCAATAGACAAAATTCATAACCGATTAAATACATTTATCCTTTGTTCTCTTCTAATTTTTATAATAGTGTTAATAGGCTAGAAAATACCTTATATCTACAAATTTATCATTTATTTTAGTCATTAATACTTAGAATCTAGGATCTTATTTAATTTTCAAATGAAAAATTAATGTAGCAAACAGACAATATTTGTTAACAAAATATAAAGTGTAACTGTAATGCTAAATTTTCTTATACACTTTATATAATATTATTGTTTTAGATCTTTAAGGGAAACTTCATAATTTTAAATAGAAAAGAAAAATTATATTTATCAAGGCTCCAGTTATTAGCGTCATTAATTTGCTTTATCCTTAATCAGCCACAACAAATATGTAATATTTGTGTTGTGATTTTAAAGAATGATATTTATCTCTTATCTTAAGAAATCTATAAGCATGTAATGTAAAATAAAACTAAATAATATGTATAAGTTTTTTTTTTTTTATTTATTTGATATTGTAACTTAGGAAATAAGGATTTCATCATATCTGTCAAAGAAGCTCAATTTGTTTCCTATACATCTAATGAAGTTCACAAATATCTATAATACATGCTTATTACAAGTTTTTAAAACCTGCATTTAATTAAAAATGCTACTCAAAGTATATTATTGAAATTAAATGTAAAGGAATTAAAGCAGAATTTTCTAATTTAACATTTAACATTAACTATTTTTAACATCAGTCTGAAGTAAACTTCATCACTCTTCTTTATTTGCCGCTCAAAACTTAACGTTTCTATACAGCCTCTGGGGAAGATAAACATTTATAAAAACAATTTTAAATTTTAAATTTTTAAGAGCTTATATGGACATTTCTAACAATGTTTTTATTGTGAAAATATTCAATAGGTTGAAATCGCATTGGTACAAAAAGAACGCTCTACCGTTTGAAATAAAAATAAATTCTACTTTGAGTAAATTCAGACTTTCTATCAAGTAAAAAATTAGAGAAAGAAAGAAGTATGAAAAATAAACCATTTATAAGGATATACGAAAAAAAAAGAAACAATATATAAGTGAAATTTTAAAATAGAAACGCAGTACAGTCCTAATATGAAAATTATATATAGTGATTTCAAATTTTTTGTCATTTTTTAATATAGTCTTAGTATTAGAAATACGATTAATCTCTATTTCAAATATTGAGAATTTGAAATTTACATTTCGGAAGCTATGTCATAAAATTAAAAAATAAATAAATAAATACAAAATAAAATAAAAAAACATAAATATTTTTTATAACGAAGCTTACATAAAATAAAATGGTTTTTCATTTTTTTCCCATCATTTTCAAATGAAAATTGAAAAGGAAATTATTTTTTGTTTAAATATTAATTTACCTGAAACGACTAAATTTTAACATTGATTCGAGTATTGAATTTTATCCCTGTTATATTTCTAATATTATGAACCATTTATACAAACATAATTACTTACTTCACTGAAATATAAAAAAAGATTCTTCTGCAGTTCAAGACTTTAAAGCATTCGTTAAGAGCAATAATATATTTAAAATTCTTATTTATAATCGCCACATCGAAAAAAATTGCTACGATTTAGATTTTTATCATAGTATTAAAATTGATGGATTTTGTAAGGATTAAAACATAGTAAAAAGTAATAAGAAATTCAGTCGGGAAAAAAACCTAATTAAATAAAATCTAAACTGAAATCCTCAAAGATAAATTTCTTGTTGAATAAGACATAAGCCTTTCAATTATTTCTGAAGTTCTTATTAAAAGGAAAAATTAGATGGCATTTTATACATATATTTGTTTCTCCTTATCGAGGATAATAACGAAAACATTAGTTGAGTGATAGTTATTAAGTTTCAGTATTTATTCCATGTCCATAAAACCGTGTAAAACAGAATACAAAGAAAAATCCCCAATATATTCTTCCAAAATTACGAAAGGAAGAATATAAATAATGCTATCTTTATAAAAAAAAAATATAAAAATAATTTTTGAGATCAAATTTTTGCAATAATTGTCATTTAAATTTTCTTTGATAACAAGGTTTATACACCTTAAAGTTTTTCTTTCGAGATCTGTGCTGTGAAAAATAAATAAAAATGGAAGTAAAGAAAGATTTTGCAAATTGCTTTTCTGTGAATAAATAAATATTCTTAGCTGTAGACCTGAAATTTATTTGAAATTTTGTAACTATTTAGAACAATTTAACACGATTTTTTCCTTTTTAGTTTTTTTATTAAAGAAATAATTGATAGTATTTTCTTTCTTAGTCGTATAAACAGAAATGAAAAATAATAATTTTTGTACAAGAATATGATAATAATAGTAAATGAGGCAATAATAGTATTTTTGAAGAGAGTAATACAAGACAATGCTAACAATATAATTGCACGACAAAAAAAATAATAATTGCAGCGTAATTCTTACTATTTAGCATTGAAGGAAGTAGATGATTTCTTTATGTGAATGTGGATAAATATATATCCGTGAATAAGTTGTTGGAGAAAAGGAAAGAAAATAATACGTTAAAAGGAAAATATACGGAAAGGAATGAAAGGAAAGAAAAATATTACGTTTATTTATAGAATTAGTAAACAGTTAATTTTGTGAATTTCATAAAAATCAAAAACAATCAATAAATTATTCCTATAAGGAAATAAAGGATATATATATATATATATTTTGAATTTGTAAAGAAAACAGACTGTACTAGAATATATTTGCATTTCTGTATATAATATTTTCTCCTCGTTTAAAAGACTTTTTACTGATTATATCAGATTAAGATGTTATTAATAAAAAAAATTTTAATGATTTCTATCTCCCCTCATTTACATCATTGTTTCTGAGGTGTCCGGAAAAGAGCAAATAATATATAAAAAAATGCATTTTAATTTCTTCAATGCTATCAAAATTTTATATTATTTAGAATAAATAGTGGTTTTGTGCCTTTTAACTGTTAAAATGTTTTTTTAATTAATAATAAACCAAGCAAATACTTTTTCAACACTATACAAACTAAATGAATTTACTAAATATAACAAAATTGTATTAGTTTTTTTCTCTGAGGTCTAGTGTTAAAAAATGTGTTTTTGAAGTATAAAATACAAACCAACTCAGTGGGAAATAAGAAAGAGTAGAATATATTTTGAAGTACATTTTTCATCAAAATAAATACTTGATTAATTAGTCTGTTTAGTTACTAATAACATTACATAAAGTAATAACATAACATAAAGTAGATAACATAAAGTCAGTTAACTGTTGTTTTCCTTATCTCACTTTGCTACATTGAGATCCTTTAGCAGTTGATTAGGAGAACATTAAAGATATAATTATTATGTAATAAGATTTTTTAGAATATAATTCATGATTTGAAATTAAACAAAATGCATTTTTAAACTCAATTTTTTTTTCCACTTCCAAATATACTATAGCTCAATTCTTATATTTTATAGTGAATTTATTACATGAACTTTTATTATTCTGCGTGTGAAATGAATCAAGCTATTCTTAAAATGAAACCATATTTGATATTTAAAAAAATAAAGTATACTAATTATTATAAAAGTATTCAATGCATAAAGTATTCTATATTGAAAGCTTGAGAGATTTTTATACTTCGAATGGAATATCAAAGTTATTATTAAGTATATTTTTTTCTTTATACATTGGTGATTATACACTAAAATCAGTTTGATAATTTAGTTCTTTAAATTCAATTAAATTTGGATCTGAATATTTGCAATCAAAATATTTTCAAATTACTATTTTTCAAGAGTAATGTATGTTACTTTCCTATCAAATATAAAAACGTGTCACAAATTCTAGCTGTCAATTTTTTTTTTTTTATTGTGTCAAAAAAATGAAAACAATTTTTAACTCCCGAAAATTAAGTTCCTAGCACGGAATTTCCTTTATTCAAATGATTATCGGCAACATTGTCGGCTGAAATTATATGAGATAAATTCGTAGAAAGACACATTAGCAAATACCCTTTGTCTGTATAATTAATATTTAATGTTCAGGAAATATTTTATTAATAGCACTTAAGTAGTACTGATTAATGCAATTCGTGAAATTCAAAAACCATTATATATTCTAGACATAAACATTAAAATGGCAATATAATTTGCTAATTTGCTTACCGAATAACCAAATTTGTATATTATTTATAAATATGAATTGTCATTAATTATGTTTTTATAAGTTTCTAAATAATGTTTTGCATTTCTTTTAACAAATTACAATCTATTTAATTTATAACTAAAAAACCATTACCTTGTTTTAATATATATATATATATATATATATATATATATATATGCCAAGATAAATATAGCATTATGTTTTAAATACATAGCATTAAGTTTAAAAAAATAATAAATAAACCTTTTTATATTTCATCGATCAGTAGAGGTATTTTTACATTAAAAAATTATAAATACATCATCTTTAAATCTGTCAATCAGTCATTCTGCCAGCAGCCTAAAGCACTTCAATAGTTCTTTCCTGTAGTGTAAGTCACTGATCAATCTATAAGCAACAATTAAGTATTCAATTCTATTGACTGAGAACAGATAAAATACTGATAGTCTCCATCACTGCAAATGGATGATAGATTGCTTCATTCTAATTAAGATCAAAGAAAAATGCAGTGATTTTAAACCCACATTTAAGTTTCCATCCCTTTACAATCTATATTAAATGACATTCAAATGTTCGTTTATGGAGCATCAATTAATTATTTGTATTGTTATGTAATTATATTCACGAATTGTTTCATTTAAGAATTAAACGTATTTAGCTGAATCAGAATTCTGGTTCTATTAAATTAGCGTGATTTCAACCATAAACCTCCTTTATGCTGATATTTGTAGAAATGTTCCTCTTCGTATCGTCTGCTACAGATGTCATATCAATAAGATATTAGAATTTTATGTCGTTGGTTAATTTAATTTCTTTCCTTTCTAATCTCAGTGAAGATTCAGTACTAATTTGACCTGTTTAATTGGTTGAACCAGTTCCGCGAGTCTAGTCAAAACATTAAGTCAAAAATGATGTTATCTGCTGTAAGATCTTGTGACTGTAATGTGTTTTACCTATTTATTATGTATCAAATTTTGAAAAACCGCTTTTCCACTTACTTTTTAATAGAATTATTTTTAAATAAATTAATAAAAATGTATGAAATTATGCTATGATAGAGATTGTAACATCTTAAAGTTTGCGAAATTTAACTTAATTTGATTCATGACGTTAGACTTTCTGCTTTAAATATTAATATACATCCTCTAACTTCTGATTCATCTTTATGAATTAACCATTGAAAGAGTGAGAAAAAGGTTATCTTAACTTTAATAAATAAATAATTTAAAATAAGGAAATAAATAAATAAATTCTTAGCTCAGCTACCTGATAATGAAATAATAGAAAAATAATATTATGGTATGATTATTAAAAACTGAAAACAAGAAAAATGGGAAAGCGGAAAGGAAATTGAAGAATATAATGATCTTGAACTAGTGTTAGAAATTCTGAAAAAGTAACAGTATTTTACTCTTGTGTAGATTCGTGCACCAAATTTGACAATATCTATTATTTTATATTAGCATCCCATTATTAGGGATTATTTGGATTATTTCTCAACAGACCACGCAATTTCGAATAGCTGACCGAATGACAAGCCTGATTTCTTCTCTTACATATCATGCTAAGACGTACAGCAGCGATAGATTTTGTGCATACCGTACTGGCTGAAGCGCCTTTTTTTTTTTTTTTTTTTAAGTTGGAAGAGGGGAAGGGAATCAGGTTTCGAACCCACACATTCAGCTGCCGAAGATAAAATATTATAAGCAGGCACCAGCGTCCGCAATCCAAATAAAAGGTAATGAGAATTTAAATGGATACAAAATGTGTGTAATCGGAAGCAGACTGTCATTTGATTGCATTAACTGCAATTTTGATACAAACAAACTTTTATATTGATTAAATTTGTCTTTATTTTATAATAAACCATTTTTTATTATGTATTACTACTATGGCAAGTAATAATAATTGTCAAATACCTTACGTACTTTATTTAATAAAAGTGCAGTAAAAAAAAAATCATTTTTTTTTTTTTTGCTTCCCTTTGTCTCACATCTGTTACAACTTCCACCATATCCACATATGCTGCTACAAACAACAAACTTTTAAAAGATATTTCTTTTGATAATTTTTTTTTAAGTTGAATGTTTTTTTTTATGTGTATTTTGAATAAGTAAAATTAATCAATAAAAATGTTTTTTCCATTCAAGGATTTGCAAATACCTATAAAAATTAAATATTTTCTTAAGTTTGGAACAATTAACCTCGATCACCCATAATTCAAAGGAGTTCCCTTACCAAATAATATAATTATTAACAGTAATCACAGTTTCAATACGTAGTTTTGAAGGATAATTAATTATGAATAAAAAATTAAGATGAGTTTTTTACAGTATTTGTTGAGGAAGTTTTCATTCACCTAAAAGTTGTTAATATAGCTAGTATCTTTTCTGGTATTAGTATATTCATATCATTTCTGTTTTGATTTCATCTCTGATTTTTGCACATTTTCCATTACTCATTATTTTATTTTAACCACAGAAATTTATATTTGAAAAACAAAATATCATTTCCAGTATTTTGTATTATTTGTAATAACAAATATAAAAAGAATTTCATTATAAAACCATTAATATTTTTTGACTAAATGTCAGATTCCAAGTGCTTTGCTTTTTTAGTTAAATGTACTTAGATGATTTATAAGGGATATACTGAGATGTGAAATCACAAATCTTTCAAATAAATAAGATTGGATAATTTGTTCGTATTATTTGCAGGTTACTTAGAAGAAAACGTCTCAAGCAGAAAAAACGTAAGGCAAGATGAACACCAAAATATTTATATGAAATGTAATATTCAGTTTGAACGAGAGAGAAGACATATTTTACGAAAGAGGTCAAACGTGGCTGCTTATATACGAAATAAAATATTGTAATAGCTCAAAAAAATGCTGTATAACGCTTCTATTTATCAATGGCAAAATTGTCATTAATTCATTTCTTCATTTCTATAGATTAAATATAGAGCCTTCTTACATAATTTAATTTAAGATTTAAAAATAATATAAATGTGACTTCTTTTTACACTATATTTTTTCATCATCATTTACTCATATACGTTCTTATATAAACTTCATAATTTTACTATTTGACTGATGTTCACTAGAATGTAATTTATCGAATCCATTCACATTATTTCAAATGTACTCTTCATCACTTTCTAATTCCTTCGAAATTATCCTTATTTTTTTTAATAAAATAATTCGAATTTTTCAAGATCAATTTTTATTTACACTATCTACTTAGATTTACAATATCTGCATCAAATTTGTTTGATGCTTCAATTATAAATATCTAGTTCCACTTTTTAATTCGTATAATACATTATTGCGTGGAAAATTGTGTTGAGCGGGGATAGAACGTGGGACCTTGTGGTTCACAGCCCAGTAACATGATCACAATATAAAAGCAATTGTTCGGGTAACGTAACTGTTAACTGGCTTATAAGCTTTCACCACAGACTCTCCCTCCAGTAAGTCGGAGGTGAGACGAACGATATGGCTGTTGAGTAGTGATGATTTAGCTGTTGATTATAATGCGCCTGTATCCATTTGAGTAGCGCCAAGCGTTATGGCTAACTTGCGTGGGTGAGTGGTTGCTAATGCTGTTGCTGCGTCAAGTGAGTCTGACGACTTTGGTTGCAGCGACCCTTTTTTTTTTGTGTGTGTGTGTTGCTGCGTCAAGTGAGCCTGACGACTTTGGGTTGCTGCGGCCTTTTTGTGTGTTGCTGCATCAAGTGAGTCTGACGACTTTGGGTTGCTGTGTCAAGTGAATCTGACGACCTTGGTTTGCTGTGGTAGATGGCGCCACAACAGCTGTACGAAGGTTGAAGGATCATCGTCCGAGGTCACCAATGTGGCGAGATTTCGATAAATGAGGATAGCGATAAGTGAGGCGGGTAGCGTAGCCATTAACTGGGTTATAAGCTTTCTCCACAATTGCATGGACTATGGATCTTTAAAAATGCTGTTCAAAACAAATTCTGTTAAGCACAACTTTGCTAAACAACATATACGAATATCTTATGATTCAGTAAAAAGAGAATAGTTATTGAAAACCATTTGCTATCAATGACTTGAAATATATAATCAAAATGTCTACACATAATGAAATTATTTCGTGGCGATATTTTCATACATAATTCATCGTTTTTATAAATATCGGGCAAATCAATCCAATATTTTGCAGGAATGCTATTAAAGATTCAAAATCCAGATAATGAAATTGCTATTTCTTTACAATTTCTCTCAACTTTTATTCTAGTTGCAACATGCATAGTGGGAAATTCTATGTAAATAAATACTCTTGTATCCAAACATATTTTCGATATTCAAACTCAAGTATTTTAGAGATATTTTTTCAACCCAACTAATAAAAGTATTATTTAAAAGCTTTGAAGCATATATTATTGGAAATTAAAATGTATGCTGCTTAGAAGCTTTAAAACAACAGATTTAATTAGCTATTACGCTTCTTTTCCCTTCGAAAGGCGGAATTGTTAAGTTTCTTTGATTTTTCCAAATCGTTAACTAAATGAAATAGAAATTTAACGTATGTGTTGGTGCTTAATGAAGAAAAATTCGTTTCCTTTTACTTCGTGAACTATTCTTAGAAATCTATTTTGAAATCTTAAATGAAGCAATGACTAACTATTAATTATTTCCAAACCATTAAAAATTTCAATGAATAATCACAACATTTATTTAATTTATATATTATCTAAATTAGCCCTTGATTTTGCTTTTTAATTACATCAAAATAATTCCAAAAATTAAATTTTTGAAACTTTTTTTCAATGTGAAAAGGAACTATACAGAAACGAAAATATTAAAAATTTGAATGCGATTTTTGAAACTCATTAAAAATGCAAGAAACCAAATGAATTGAAAATTATTTTTTATCTTATAAATGCTCAACTTCTAAAAAAGGAATTATAAAATATGAATAAAACTTATTAATTAAATCTGCAGTTCTAATGAAAAATAATTTCGGATAAACTGTTGTATTATTGTACAAAGAAAAAATGATTGACAATTCACAATTTACTTACTGAAATAAAATACTATAAAGATAAAGAATTTTTTAAATTATTTTATATTATTTTATCGTCGTGGAATTGTTTTAATGCAAATTTAAGATTAAATGTTACGCCCTGGGATATTGTGAGTTTATATTAAAATAAAAATACAGGGTGTCAAATAAAAATACAGGTGATGCAATTTTTTTTAATTCACTCAATTAGGCTAATGTTATATATATGTACTTAAAGTTTATCAAGATTTTTACCATTTAGTAGATTTCAATATGTGCGCTATATGTGGCACGAAACACATCCAAACGGCATTCAACCTCTTCCCATGTCCTGGCCAACATGTTTGTAGTGATGTTTGTCACTCAAGTGATTATCTTCTGCCTGAGATGGTTTATATCCTGAATTGTCTCAAAACAAACGAGATTCTTGATATGTACCTAGAAAAAGAGACTAATGGAGTCAGATCCGGACATCTGCGAGGCCAAGAAATAGGTCTGCCTTTCCAATCGACTTGTTACCGAATCGAGTATCCAATGCTTCCCGTAGAAGAAACTGAAGTGAGATGGTACTTCATTTTGCTGAAAGTAAACAGGACTCTTCTCCGCCTCAATATCAACCAAATGAGGGAAAACATATTTATCTAACACTTCACAGTAGAAATTACCATTTATGGAATTTTCTACAAAAATGAATGGACCTATAACTTGATTATGCATAACTCTGCCCCAAGCATTCACTTTCGTTGAGTCACGTTGATGTTCCACGAACTCATGAGGCAGCTGAGAACCACAAAATTGCTGAGGTGTCGCCATCACACTGCACTATGGAATCGGCGCCTGCTCGGTTACTTTAGGTCAATGACGGGCGACACTATAATGTTGAAAAAAACAAACTGAAACTGGTGTTATTAAAATTTGATCTGCTGATCTCTTCAAAATTAACTGATCTGACCAAATTCATACCGTTAACTCAATATGATTTTTTAAAACCCCATTCTTTTATAGACACCCTGTATTTTGGTTTCAAATAAAAGAATTCAGTAAATCTGTTAAAATAACAAGGTTTCAACGTCAGATAATTTGATGGAACCATCGATATGAAATTATAGTTAAATTATTTGTCTGAAATGGAATATAACTAGTATTTCCGGCTAACCAGTTGGTTTTCTGAGGTGATTAGTAAATAATATTTAATCAGAAGTATGCAGTCATGTTATTGATATGCACTTTTGAAACAGCATTCTTATGTCAAAAATTAAATTTTTCTCAATTAGAAAGGTGTTTATACCAAGAATGTACTTTTAAGCTCTGATGTGATACACAGATGTGAACTCTATGCCTCCAAGTGTTGTCTCAGGGAATTCTAAATGGGCTAATTAGGGCTGGAAACTGAAAATCGAGCTATCAATACTTTCTTCCTAAAAGCTGCTTTTCGGAAAACATATTGAAAAGTAAATTATGACTCTACAATAAAAGCAAGAATTATCATCTATAAACATGAAGTGTTGTTACACATGGTTCAAGAAATTCTACTCGATATCTAACTTCGGTACTTACTTGGTTTAAAGTATAACTTGGGAGATAGATTTGTCACTTTGAATGCAAAGAGATCCAAACCCAGATAATGATTTCAATTGTAGTCATAGTTTTATATAGTTATACATTTCCTTTTCTCTATTTTGATAATGATTGCACTTGGTTCCATATACCCTTTAGAATTAAGTGCTACCATTTCATATTTTCTTGTGCTCTTCAAAATATGGCTATTAAATGAAAAATGATGGATACTTTCTGTTGAATGTGATGGTCAAGTGTAGCTGAAACCCTGGAGTAACAGGTGTTTGAATTTTATTTGAAAATTCTTTAGTTTTTAGAAGTTTTGGACTTTCTGAAGTGTAGTGGTGGCCGAAACGCCCACTTGTTTGGGTAGCCATTTTATTACATGTTTATCATTTGAGAAACTTTTATCAATATCTGCTTTCAGTGCATGAACTATTTGCAAGACTCGGATATTGTCCTTTTGTATCCAACGATTTCTTTATTGTGCAGACTCTTATTTTGCAATTTTTTGACAATTTTAAATTCAAATTTATGGAAAGTGTCCATAAATGTGTTAAATATTAGTTGACAACAAAATTTTTTAGAAATTTTTAGTTCTCATTGGTGCATCTAATTAGAAGCAATTCTTGTTATACTTTAGATAGTTTTATGCTAAAAAAATTGATTAAAATTTTATTTGGACAGTTTTTTAAACGTGTATATAACAATTCAAATTTAAAATTGGAAAGGCTTTCCAAATAATTCGTTAAAAGATTGTTAAAGCATTTCTTTCCGTTGCTCTAGAAATTTAAACTCTGTGAAAAAATAGAACAAAAAAAAAGACTGATAGGGAAAATTATGCTGATGATAGTGATATTTTAACTAATGAGGAGAGTTTATTTTACTCGGCATAAGAAGTAGAAATTATAATCCCCGATACACCAACTCCAATTAAAGGATTTAAATGACTAACATATAAAGACTTTAAAAAAATCATCCGATTCTGATTCAAATGAGATAAATGAACCGTCAATGCAGACGGATAGCAAAATACAAATGGCCACAAAACCCTAAAGATAAAAGACCCTGCATTCCTTGTAAAGGCAAAGAGAAAGAAAGAAATTAGGGGGTTGCAAATGCTAAGGCAAAGAATGTGGATGCAAATGAATAAGAAATAATACCAGAGGAAATTAAGCAACCCTTCGGACCATTGGGAGTTTTGGAAACATTTGAAAATATTATCAGTAAATACAGGATTGAGGGTAATGTGGCTGAAGAACTGAGTGACTTATTTTTCAATGTTTTGTCAAATCTTCCTGGAATCAAAATGAATTAAAGCGGTAATAATCATGGACTAACATTCGCTAATCTGCTTAAAAAACTAAACAGTGATGACATAGTGGAAAATAAAAAAAATGCCATTAAAACCAGGTTTAACTTTTATTAGAAGGATCCAAACCTCGAAAAGGCTGTTGGTGGCGGAAGAAAGGAATCAAATACAACAAAAAATGATAAATCCGAATGAAAAAGATAATAAATCAACACTATTGCTAAGACCTAAAGCAAACCAGCCTACACTGCTGGTTAGACCAATTACAGAAACAATTGACTCATCAATTAAAATGAGAAAGACATTGGAAGCGAATATCAGCCCAAAATTTATGGAAATAAAAATTATGGGTCTGAAGCCGGCAATGGTAAATGGAGTTCTGGCTCATGTTGAAACACCGGAAATTGTCATAAATTTAAAAGATGCAATTAACAGTCACACAAATTTGCAAAATTTATGCAAGACTACTACTCCACTGATTAGAATGCCTCAAATCATTATATATGATAAAGAGTGAGAGACCCAGGGAGGAGGAGGAATAGGATTTTCTCAATCAAATCAAGCGAAGCAATGATAGAGAAGAGAATATGTGGGTTCTATATAGAAAAAAAGGAAGAGGTAGCTCGACTCACTGGTTTATAAGTTTGGACCCGACAGGGTTCTGAATAATTAAGGATAAAACAAGACTACAGTGTGGTTTCGGATCGTATAGATTTATAGAATTTGTGGAACCCCTTAGATGTTTTAAATGTCTCAAATTTGGACATGTTCGATCTAAATGTATGCAAAAAGAAGAAAGCTACCCCAAGTGCTTAGAAAGGCATAACTAAAAAAATTGCACAAAACAAAATCCAGAATGCAGAAACTGCCAAGTGTATCACAAAAGAACAAGAATTATAATTCTAACGGATCATATTGCAACATCGGAATATTGCCCTGTATTTATCAGAGAGAGAGATCAGTTGATTAAACATACGAATTATGAATAATAAGCCTTTCAATGGTGTTTTTGGGCGTGTAATTCAGCATAATATAGGTCGGGGTAAATATGCGTCAAAGGAACTTCCAAATTTATTTGGGGACAATATTCCAGATGTTTACTTGTTACAGGAACCATATGCAGTTAAAGGAATAGTAATAGGACTTTCCCTAGGATGGAGAATAATTGCTCATCCTTACGGAGAGGCGATAGCAGTAAGAAACCAAAATATTTCTGTATTGACAAGATTTACTTGCGAAAACATAGTTGCAGCCATTTGTCAGTGGGAAATAGCGAGATTACTGTGATATCGGCATACTTCCCACCGACTCACAATAAGGAGGAAATCTGCAGGGAACTTGAAAATCTGTGACAGGGATTGGGGACATCATCCATACTTCTAGGAGAAGATTTCAATCTCCATAGTCCTCCGTGGGGAAATGAAATTCCCGATCATAGACTACAAGATGAAGCCATCTTGTTTATAGAATTCATTTTTTTAAAAAAAATCTGTTATTTGGAATGACCCAAACTCATTGCCAACGTTTCAATCTGCACGTGGAAGAAGCTGGATTGATGTCACCTTATCAACTAAAGACCTGCATGACAGAGAATGGGCTAAAGGGTAATTCAAAGTACTCTGAGAGACCATGGCTTTTTGGATTTTCAAGTTAATATGGGTGGCAAAGTGTTTTCAGCAGCAAGATTTAAACTACGCAAACGTAAAATTCGAAAAATTAGCTCTCAAGTGGCTTAAAAATATGCTAAATTAAGAGAAACAAAGTAAAGGATAAAAACTAAAAAATTATTTAGAATTATGTGTAAAAGAATTTACAAAAATCATCAAGGAATTATTCAAATATCAAACAGTAAAGAGACAAATCACCTCAGGATCCTCTGGTGGCACGTTGAGCTGGAGAAGCAAAGAAAATTGGCAAGAGCCTTGCGGCATAGATACCAACGATGTAAAAACACCAAAGAGAGAATGGAGAAAATACAAATTTATAAAAAAATGAATCAATATACAGAGGAATGTTAAGAAAGAAAAGTAGAGAATGCTTTGAAAAGTTATGTAGCGAAATAACGAGAATGAACCTTTTTGAGATACATTATAAAATTTCGGCAGATAAAAGGAAAACAGTATTGCATGGTGTCAAAAAACAGAATGGAACAAAAACCAAAATACAAAAGAAACTATTAAAACTGTTGTGAGATGTCTTTTCAAAGAGGAACAGTCCCAATAAGAAAATAAAAAGCAGAAGAAAATAAGGAAACGTATTGAGGAATATAAAACAAAAGAAAAAGAAAAAAATATTCACAATAAATGAAATAAGAACAACGACTAATAAAATGGCTTAAAAGAGAACACCTGAATTAGACAACATCCCAGTGGAGATGCTTCCTGAAATTAACAGAAACTATACATATATCATATTTTTAGAGTTATGCAACAAGTGCTTAGAATTAGGTGCGTTCCCTAATCAGTGGAAAGTAGCAAAAATGATTTTAATTCCTAAAACTAATAGAGGACTTTAAATCCTATAGACAATTTGTTTACTAACAACAGCAAGCAAAATCTTGGATAAACTGATAACTCAAAGAGTACAGCATTTATTTACTGCACAAAATAGACTAGATCATGATCAACATGATTTTAGATATAATGACTCTTATTAAATGCACTATGGAGTAAAATAAAAAGTGCGATGAATCAAAAACTAAAAACAATAATTATATCTTTGGATGTAGCTGGAGCATTTTATTCAGTATTTAGGAAAATCATTTTATATGCCTTTATAAAAATGAATTGCCCGAGCAACCTTTTTGAAGTGATTCAAGATTACTTAAGTGAAAGACAATATATTTATCAAGATGGAGAATATAATTGGGAATTTATAATGAATAGAGGAGTACCACAGGACTCATGCAGCGGGTCGTTATTCCAGAACTTGGTTATGAATTCTGCATTTAAGATATGGAAATTCTCGCTGGATTTTTAACGCCATTTTTGTACTAATAAATAGAAATTATTCTTCAGAGAACGTATAAGTGTTTATAATAAATGTTTTATTATTAATTTTCAAATGCAAACGTTTAACAGTTCTAATTTTAAAAACTTTGTATTTTTGAATTATGTATGCCATTAGAAGCTCTGAACTAGAGTCTTCAGTTTCATTATTTATAAATTGTACTTAAATTTACTTAATCTTTTGAATTTCTCACAATCAAATGCCTGCCATTTCTATCAGGGGCTGGGAATTAATTTTATCGAAGCAGAATAAAGAGATTTTGAGGAGCCTTAATTAAATACAGTTATTTCATTTCAAAATTTTTCAATTATTTTGACGATGAATTTTCAGGCCGTTTGACTTAGAGCTATCAAATTAAGCACATTTATTTGGAAGATAGAATGAAATCGTTCTTTTAAAATTTCAATAAAATAAAAAAAGTAAGTGTTTTTTTTTTTTTTTTTTTTTTTTTTTTAAATATTTTTTGTGATAATTCTCAGAAATATTATTGCACAAATTTAGTTGTTTCACCATTTTAATTTTTAAAACAAATTCTTTTTAATGAAACACGTAATTATCATATAAAGTTTTTCATAATTTAGGTAGTTTTCGAATAATTTTTGCATAATTTTCTATAATAGATTTCATTATAGGATTAAAATTCAGACCTTTTTGCATTATTTTTTCTATATTTAATTAGACTGATTTTTCCATTGAAAAATCTAAATAAAAAAGTATTACACTTAGTGATTTTACATGAAAAATTAAGAAACTGTAATAATAATTATAGTAACTTGATTCTATTAGAAATATTCAGATATAGAATGAACAGAGTGTAAATGCATTAAAATAGTATGGTTTTTATACATGTCTCAATTTGATTCTTAAAATATTTTTTAGATAATTCATGAAAATTAAATTATAAATAAGAGCTTTAATTTAAAGTGAATAAATCTATATTCCCGGGGACAAAATGGTAGCCAATAGTGGATCGTATTAAATAAGGAAAATTTACATTTCAAAATGTTTAAATAGTTCTGCATTCTGCACTTCAACGTCACCTGGTAGGATTGCTGATTCCCATATTGCTTTATAAAGTGTTATTAAAATAGGTTCATTTATATACTGTCTCTTTATTTTTCACGCTTGTGCTGCTAAAATGTAAAAATAGATGGATAATTTTAGTATAGATAAGGACTATATAGTTAATTTTAATTACTATTTCCATTATTTTATTTTTTTATGATAAATGACTTTATATTATATCGCAAATATTTATTAAAAACATGCATCATGCTATAAAGCTTATTTATTTTTACCTATTGTATCTAATGAAATAAATTCTTAAATTGGCAGCGTTGATTAAAAATGCATTTTTTTCAATAAACCAGTATTTCGACTGCAGTATAATTAAATACTCATGAATTAGGATAATTTTTTTTTCTCATTTATTAGAAAAAGTAAAACCTCATCATAGCATGAAACACAGATAAAATATTGCTGGATTGCATCTTGTTCCAAAGTCTCCGAGTTTCCCCGAGCATTTTCACCAACTTTTTTGCATTTATCGTGTTCTTGTTATATAGGTATAAATCCAACTTTGTTACGTAACTATGCAAAAATTAATGAAATTTAACATATCTATGCTTGGGATTTATATTAAAAATCAATAAATCTATCAAAAAGCATAATTATTGCAAACACAATAACTAAGAATTATTTTTTTATTGTGCTTGAAGTTGAGTATACATTTGTTGAGTATACAAAAAGAATGATTTATAGTAAGCAAACTAAGTAATTGACGAGCGTTTCTAAAATTATCTTTGAAATAGAACTGATTCAGGAGGTAACACTTTCATAATTACAAATAATGTTACATTTAATATATGTGAAAAATTTTGTCATATAACATAGAAATTCTTGAACAAATAGAAAATATTCTTGAACAAATCAAGATATCAAATCAAGGTCAAAAGGGAGGAGCAAATCAAGATCATTTCTGAAAAAGTTATTCATTTTCTTGTGAATATTAATCTTCCTTAAAAGCAGTAAACAGTTGCAAAAAACTGACATAATTATTTAATGGTAATTGTATTTCCAATTTGCAATAACGTGAAGTTTATATCTTTCCTTATTTACGTTATATTAGTTAAATGTTTAAAACAGTTAACAAGTATTTTATATTTTAGAGCCCAACAAGTATTTTGTATTTTAGTTTTGGGTTTCATTTTTCTAACTAAATAGATAAATTTAAAAATCGTAAATAATGCAATGAAAATGCAGAAATAATATTATTCGAACCTGAAGGATTGAAAGCGAAAGAATGCTATTTGAAAGACTATGATGAATTTTAAAATTGTATTAATTACATTTGAATTAAATTTCATTAAATTGTATAGAAATTTAGTTTTATTGGAATAATTAAGCTAAATTAAACGGATTAGTTTCATTGAAATTAAAACACTTTTATGTTTTTACTTTCAAACGTATAAATTTGTATTATGCCCATTATCAAAAACTTTTTTTAAAAGCAATCAAGTGATAATTATTGGGATAAGATTTAAACAATTTATTTCAATGACATTGTGTTTCAATGAAAACTTCATAAGTGGATTTTACTAAAATCAAATTACTAAATAAAATGAAATAAAAAAAGTAATTGCAACATTATATTATCCAGAATTGTTTATTCTTTCATTTGAGAAAATTCCTTTGTTTCTCGAATTCTTGTTTCTAAGAATCAAAGTTTTATTTATTGATAGGCCTCTTGCAATGAAAAAAACAAAAAAAAAGGAATATTAATGAAAGGAACTTTATAAGAAGGAAAAACCAAAACATTAACAGACTGATAATTCTTTGCAACATTCTTAGACGAATTTTACTGTGAGGAAAAACATTAAAAAATCACAAAAAAAATAATGTAGATATTGTATTCGGATAATAGATCACATTGAAATCACAATAACAAAATTATGTCAATTTAAAAAAAATCATAAATTTAAAATCGTGTCTTATTGGAAATCAATCCAATGAAATGAAATCAAATCCAAATCCAATGAAAAGATTATTCTCTCTGAAGAGAAACTTTTTCACTGGATGTTTATAAATATGAATATTTACATAAATCGACTGTGAATAAGATAGTTTGATTATAATAATTATGCATTGAAATAGTCATCCATATTTTTTATATCAATGCTATTTCGAGAAAGTGCTATTTAAAATGTTCTGTGAGTTTAAAAAAAGATGTTTAATCTTTATGTAATCTGAAAACTTATTTACAATTCTATGTAATCCATTACAAATTAAAAATACCATATATATAAAGCTTATATTTAAAAAATAATATGGTAATTCAATACAGCAAATCTATTTATAAATAAAAGTTTCTCTCTCTTGGATATACGCGATTTCTTGGATACACGATCTTAAGAAATTCGGAAGTCATTAAAGAATATTAAGATATAAACTAATATATTTGTATTTCTAATGAAATTATTATATTAAACAATTCCTTAATCAAATGCTAAATATTTTATATTTTTTGTTTAATTGCCCAGACACGTATCTCATTCATTTACTGTATTATCAACCCTATTTGCTCGAACACTGATTGCAAAAAATTCTTCCTAAATTAATTTTCTTTAGCACCTTAAGTGTAATTGATTATTTTTTTTCGTTCGCTCAGACATTTTTTGAGTCTGATCAGAATTCCAGACGTTAAAAAAGTATCATTCGAATCAAATGAACTATGAATAAGAAAACAGTATTACAGACTTTGAGAAAAAATTCTTGTGTTGCTCTTTTTTAACTAATTCAACTCTTTTTTATGGATAGATATTTTATATTTATATTATAAAATGCATTATTTTTCATTACTTAAAAAAAGTACTTGAAATAATAAATATTAATTCTTAAGAAAGCACTAGAAAAAGAGTGTCTAACTATTAAATGAAGAATGTTTTTAATAAATTATCGGTACATGGGAATTCGACAGCATTCACTTAACATTTAAAATCATTTCAGCAATTGGGGTGAAGATAATATCTATCTTTTCATTTAATTTTTCGATAATGTTTATAGAAAGTGCAAAAATTCTCTAACAGTTCACACTAATTTCATTCCCTGATGAACCATAAATGCATTGATCGCCGTGTTAAATAATCTGCTTAAAACTTTATTTGCATTTTTACTTTATATTTACAATTTTTTTTATGAATATGTATGCATGAGTAGTTTTGGCACATGCGCTTATTTCATAATTGAATTTATTGCTCATTTCGTGACAAGTTCCCTTTCCGAACCAAAGATGGCATCGCATTCCCTTTGTCTTGAAAGTTATGCACAAAGCATTTCTTGTTTCCTTGGCAGTCAAGAAAAGTAGACGTTCACGAGAATGTGAGTAATCAGTAGATCGCAAGGAAATGCAGAGAAATTTTATTTTAATGATCACGTGGATAATCAGCGAGTTTCTTGTGAAATTATTAGTTTATGAAGACAAATTTTTTATTGTGTTTAAGAAATATTCGTAACTGTGATATGGAATTTCTTATAGGAAATTATATAAAAATAAGGAATGATTGAATAAAATGGATGACTAGTCAAGAAAACTGTTTCCTGATTTTTATTGCATAGTATCTTGCATAGAACAAGAGCACAGAGCATGTGCTCACAAACAGTACATAAATATTTCATTAATGTCCCTTATATTTGACAGCTAAGATAACATAAAATCAAACATCATTTAATATTTTCTTACTGTTGACGGTAATTAGAAAGCTGTTTTAGTATACATGTTATTTTACTTCAGAGGTCTTCTTTTTAAAAATTAGTAACTCTTTGTTTGAGCATCCGTATGTTTGATATTCTAATCACTAATAAAATTATTCATTTACATTTCTAAATATAAAAAAAGGAAATTTGAATGTAATTTTTAGCCCACCGATATCAATAAGTTAACTATAAAGACATTGATTAAAATAATTTATTTTTTGTGAACGATGAAATGTATATCTAAGCGGCACAGTACAAAAGGCATTTAATTATGAAATTATATTAGCAGAACAAATATAACATTAATTGTAGAGTCAATTCATTTTCTCATTGAAATTTTTACACAAAACATTGTCTGAGGTGAAACACGGATAACAATAATAATCAGCAGTAATTTTTAATAAAGTTGAATTCAATAGTATACATTGTCTGCAAGCATAAGAAATCATATTTCATACAAGCATGAAGCATGATCTATTATTGTTCGTCCTTTTGTGTAAGATATCAGAATATTAAATTCAAGTATATTTATTCCTTTTTTCTTAAATTAGGACTTTTATGCCCGTGTACATGACTTTCATGCCCTGTTAAATCGTTCAAAACTTTTCTCCTCAATCATTTCATAATAGTCTCTATTTTCACCTTGAATCATAAAACACAAAAGCCAACATTATTATTATTATTCTATCTGCAGTATCGTTTGGAAAGATATTCTTCGTGGCATAGTTTTCAATATTTCATTGTTGTGATAACAATGAAACATTGTTCATTGTTGTTCATGCAAAAGTCAAAAAATCTTTAAAGTACTATTACAATAGATGTTCTTATCCTACTTAATCATTTATTTCTTGAAATATATTGCTTTTCTCCCTCTTGTAATATACAAGTATACTTCAATTTTTGATGCCAATAGGAATGGGGTTCTAAAATAAAATATATGATGTTATGATTTTTGCAATGCTTTGAAACAGATTTTTTTTACATTTTTAATATCGAAGCAAAATGAGAAAAATCTATAGATTTATAAGTTAATTTTATTTATAGCATATATTGTTCAAAATTCTTCCTCTCTCTCTCTCTGTGTATATATATATATATATATATATATATATATATATATATATATATATATATATATATATATATATATATATATATATATATATATATATATATATATATATAACCTGACTTTATTTTTCACTGGTAAATGATTACAAAGATATGAATATGTAACCCGAAGAGAAGAGTCAAAGCTTACAATTTTTAATTTTTTGAAAATGTCCTTGATATATGACTGCTTCTGCACTGCCGCCCGCTTCAAAAGCTTCTTCAATGATGCCGTGCCTTCCTCATTTAATTACGATAAAAGAAAACTAGGCCTGTAAAGTATTATATATAATTCAGCGCTTTTGATTTTAGAAAATTAGAACATACATGGTTAAACAAAATTTTCTATGGTTTTCCTGTAGAATAATATTTTATGGTTGGAGGAAATGGGAAAAAAATGAAAAGAAAAATATATAAATTATGTGTTGATTTATATCATAGATTTCTTTCAGCAAAGTAAAAAATATTTATTTTTTTACTATCTTATACGCTTTTATTTGTTTCATTTATTTATTTAATCTGCAAATATGCACACTCCGAAACGTAACGATATTTTCTATTTATAAACTTCTTAAAAGGCTTAATTCTTCGTCAATGCTTCCTTACTTCACCAACATTTTCGCATGTATAATAAAAACTTATATTATAGACCATAGGAATAGACCATTTTTAATATAGTGATTTTTCACTTATATAAAAATTAATTATTTTGATATTTGGAATTATTTATGATGCATTCCTTTTAATTGTTTCATTTAAATTTTTAAAATTATATATATATATATATATATATATATATATATATATATATATATATATATATATGCATTATACGATGCATTCCTTTTAATTGTTTCATTTAAATTTTTAAAATTATATATATATATATATATAATTTTAAAAATTTAAATGAAACAATTAAAAGGAATGCATCGTAAATAATTCCAAATATCAAAATAATTAATTTTTAATATGAGTGAAAAATCACTATATTAAAAATGGTCTATTCCTATTTTCTATAATATAAGTTTTTATTATACATGCGAAAATGTTGGTGAAGTAAGGAAGCATTGACGAAGAATTAAGCCTTTTAAGAAGTTTATAAATAGAAAATATCGTTACGTTTCGGAGTGTGCATATTTGCAGATTAAATAAATAAATGAAACAAATAAAAGTGTATAAGATAGTAAAAAAATAAATATTTTTTACTTTGCTGAAAGAAATCTATGATATAAATCAATACATAATTTATATATTCTTCTTTTCATTTTTTTCCCATTTCCTCCAACCATAAAATATTATTTTACAGGAAAACCATAGAAAATTTTGTTTAACCATGTATGTTCTAATTTTCTAAAATTAAAAGCGCTGAATTATATATAATACTGAATTTTATTATTTCCTCATTGGCATCTACAATTAGGTTATTGTAAAAATTACTTAAATGCAGATTAATATGCTATTGCAACAGTTTTCATCTTTAAAAAATGCATTAATAGCTTTCTGTAGTATATTTTTTTAATAGATCACATTAACCAATAATGTCATTTCCATATTCATGCTGTTACCAAAGATCATATAACATTTTTTACAATGGGTAAAGTTTTATCAGAAGAAAAAAAAATATCTGTTTGTTTTCACTTTCAAAATTTTAACGTTGCGAGCTTTGAAAGCCTTTGCGTATGCTTTCAATGCCTTTCACTTCCCATTATTGTATTCAATCATCTGTTGTATCTGACAAAGCCATATGCACCGTAGTATACACTAAATTTCAAAGGCTCGTGATTCAAAGCGGCCAGTTTTGTGTGTAATCAGATTCTTAGCAACTGGTGCTTTGGATCTCACGCATTATTTAACTTGGGGATCCAGGAAACGAGATCTTAGAATTGACATTCTAAGGAATTTTACATGAAATAATGTATATACTGGTCAAAATAAATTTTGAAATGCCAATTCAGAGTCAGACTAATTGCCTCAACTTTGATGATAGAACTGGATTATGAAATATACATGCAAATAATCCAGATTTAGTTTAAACATGTTTCAGCTGTTTATGTAAAATTTGTATAAATTGATTTATTTGTTAATTAATATACATTTAAGCAGAAAAAATACGCATTTATTTCATAGTGGAATTAATTTATTTCAGTCATACAATAATGTAAACTAAACACAATACAGTAGATTTCTACACACTTTTTGCAACATTTTGATAATTAAGTTCACTTAAATTTTAAAAACAAGCCTTATTGATACCATATATACAATACAACTAAGTTCATTTCTTAAACTGTTGCGATTTATGAATAGTAAAGAAATTGTGAGAATTCATTCAAAGATAATAATACATTAAGTATTTTTCTTTCCATATTTGTCATTTAAATCTCAAAATTGAATATCTTCAGATTTTAGGCTTTTTTTCTTAATTTTCATAATATAAACGATACATTTTTATATTGACATATCATAGTGTAATATACATATTTTCATTATAACATATCATAATAGGTAGAATTTAGATTTCATGGTTAATCCAAAGTTGATTAACAATGTTATCCGCATCTGCTTTTGTATGAATTTCACTCTTCAATAGTCAATGATTCCCTAATTTTCGCAAATGAAATTTCTGGGCATAGAGTTGCGAACTCTTAGACAATGAGTTTAGCTATAGTGTCTAGCTCTAGTTTAGTATATAAAATCACAAATATAAATTCTGATATATAAATCAACTTTCTATAAGGCATTTTCTTTTTTTATGCAATATAAGATAATAAAGAAAATAATCATTTTTAAAACACTTTTATTTCTTTTCTTGTAATTGTAGCCAGTAAATCACAACTTAATTTTGTCTGAAAATATAAGCACAAAATTGAGCGTTTTTAAGAAATTTTAAAAGGCTTACTTACGTGGTAAGTCAATATTTTATAGAATAATTTTACCTACACCGAATAAAATAATAAGATCTGATAAATGATGTTTACCTGTATCTAGCTTTTCAACAATACATTTCATTGGCTGAAGTTTTCATACTGAAAAATTCTTTTGATTATCTTTAATCACATAATTTAAAAAAAAAATGCTTTTTATTCCACCACCTCCATCAGCAAATTAACGCATAACAGAAGGAAACCTCAATCATTTTTTTTTTTTTGTTACAGATAGCATGAATAAAATTGAGAATAGATTCTTTATAAGCAGCAAAACAACAGGTGTCTTGTGTACATAATCAAGAATGCTCAAAATTTTCTTTTCAAAGTGATATTATTTGAGACAGCGATTCATTCATTTATAAATTTATCGGATGAAAGACGACGCAGCGTTCTTTTCAAACCTGGTTGCACTGATCTTTGAACAGCGAAAAGTCTCAAGTAATTCATTAAGCAGCGAAAGACGTCAAGTAGTCTGTAATTAACTGTCTCTTTGATAATTATACGACATCTGCTTCAATAGGATTAAGTAGGTCGCAACCTCTTTCTAGAAATAATATAACAAATAAGAGGATTTCAGCGTTACCATTTCATTTCAAAATAGAAAGAATTCAGCTAATTATTTTTTAATGTGTCATTAATTATGAGATTATTGACATAATTTCGTTTCTTTTCAGTCTCGATTCTTAAATGAAAAATAATTATATTTAAACTTCATAGCTTTGATTTTAATAATTTTTAAAATTTAAGTAAATTAATTAGTTATTATATGAGCTTTAAATGATAATGTGTATTTTTCACTAAAGTTTTTATCATTTGAAAATACGAGTAAATCGATTTGATGAAAGACATTAATTAATATTTTTTTTCACCTGAATCATTATTATTTATTCTGTTAAAAATTATTACATTATACATTTCTTTATTGGACTAGAGCAACAATTTACTTTACTTTTTAAAATCTTTAACATTCTTTTAAAATGTTAGCATATATTTTTTTAACTTTTTTACTAACGAAATGTCTAAATTTATTCAATACACATTATTCTATTTGATTATTTTAGTTAATTTTGAAATTTTCATTATTTCTTTCAATTTTTAACTCTTTTTCAACGTAGAAATCTTTATCTGGTTTCAATAATTACTATAGTAATTTTATAAACAAAATTATTTCTATGTTTTTCTGTAGATTAATTGATTATTTGATAAAGTATTTTAGTTATATACACTTTTAAAATCAACTTAAATCTTTAAAATAAAGATTTGGCAAGGTTATTGAAGTAAATAAAATCTGAAGATTCCTTCGGTGAATCTATTGGCTTTAAACTGAATGAAAAAAATTCAAAAATTATGAAATCAAAAAATTAATATTATTAAAAAATTGAAATTAAAACATAAATAAACAAATAAAACAAAAAAAATATCAAAAAATTATGAAAAATTATAACATTATGATCTACTATTGTTCTGAGCCTTAAAAGGTAAACCAAAATCTTTCTATTAGAAGGATTTAATAAAATCTCTTAAATAGAATATTTGTAGAGATTCAATCAAAATGAAAGATAGACGAAACATGGTAAGCTTTGTTTCTTGAATGTTTATAATTAAAGAAATAAACAGTTAAGAAATATAATTTCTTGCTCAGAAATAAAATTTTAAAATGTGGAGCATCATAACACCAGGAAGAATAGTGAGAATAATTGTAGTTAGTACAGTGAAACTAACTACTGCTTACATGTGTACATATTTTCTATGTTGTACAATGTATCATGACATAGGAATTCATAATGATAGTTGCCATATTGTCTGTACGCTCTTTAACTCTTGCAGCGCAGGGTGCTATCGTGGAACATTCCGGTGAGGTTGGCGTACTCTATGAGCCACACAGTTTTTCAAATCGACATTTATTATACGATAAACAACTATCTTTTTGATGTGATAAGACTTGAATCTGAATACATAAGTGATCCACAAGTAAACATATTTGTATTCTTAAAATTATACAGAAAGCATGAACTTTTAAAAAGTAAGGCTTATATATATATATATATATATATATATATATATATATATATATATATATATATATATATATATATATATATATATATATATATATATATATATATATATATATATATATATATATATATATATATATATATATATATATATAAAAACACTCAGATGCAATTTTTATCTAAAAATAATATGTATCAGTAAAACAATTTTGTAAAATATAGCCTCATTGAATCTTTTATATTTTCGAAAAAAAATAAGTTGTATGTCACTGTTGGATATATAGGACATTTATACATTTTTATACAATATTGGTTCATTAAACTTGGAGCAAATTGGTCTGTTGCATCGCTTTTAGTTTATCCCTTTTTAATCCGCATTAAAGTTAAGATTTTTTAGTGCATCGATTTTGCTCTCTTATTGGTCTAAGCTCAAGAGTCTTATTAGTAGACACACTTATGTCTACTAATAACTTAATAAGATTAAATTTTCTGAAATTAATCTCAATCTGAAAAGAAAAAAAATATTTAATATGCTTTTACTAAAATAATAGCTTCTTAAAGAGTTCGGTTTTTCAAATCACCGCTATGTTGCTGTAGAAGAGTTTTTTTCGACGGCTAAATATTGTCCTGTTTGCGTACGAAATATGCCACTGAACGGTTCATTTACATTTGTGAGCAGATCGAAATAACTATTTTAAAGCCAATGAAAACTATGGGAACTAGTAAGAAGAATGCTAATTAGAGACTAAGTAGATGATTGACTGTTCATCTTCACCAGTGTTCATTTTACTTAACAATACCAACCAATAATAATCAATCCTTGCAAAAATGTGACGTATCGTAAAATGAGGAATGTAAAGATTTGAAATTTTTAGTTTTAAAGCAAAAGATCAATTCATAGAATTCAATATATGATCACTAGTCTGACTTTCTGATCATATGTACTGTTACGTTGATTTATAAAGCATTATTAAACCACATATTTTTGTTTTAATTTGATGGCATAATTTAATGGAATTTTGAAGTAATTTTATAATCTTAAAGACAGTTATTCTTTTTGCCTATATTTCTAAGAACAAATGGGGATCTGGAAAATATAAAATAAATTAGGACAAGAAATAAAAAAAGACCGGCAATAAAGTACATTGAACATTTAACCCTTAACTAGGAACGTGCGGTCTGTAAGACCGCTAGCGATGGATTTTCTGTCACCCCTATTTTATTTTAGCTCAATTGAATGGATTGAACCTGTAGCTTCCTGTTTTGTGACCTTCAATACACGTGCACTTTTTCAACCGATTTTAGGAGATGCTTTTTAAAATAATTCAGTTATCTCTTCGAGCCCGGTCTCTAAGACCTTATCTCCTTGTTAGTGTCCCAGTGATAAACAAGGCTTAGCAGATGGCGCTAAAACTTGGGCCCCGAAATATCATCCAGTTTACTGATACTATTATGAAGCAGTGCTCCAGACACTTTTAATTAATAATTAGAGATCTTTAAAACGTTCAGTTAACAGAAAAACTGTAGATATTTCTTGCATTAGAGCATAAAGCTCATGTTTTGTGGTAATAAGAAGAAAATTATGCAATACCGGCTGAATGAATCAGTTTGGTAGAACTAGAATTATTCATTTCTACATAGACTAATTCATTTAAAGATGGTCATCTCCATAAAAGAAAAAGCAAATGTGCATGGAGACCTTTCTTAAGTAAATTCTAAAAATAATTATAACAATCATAAATTGTTGAATGAATGTATCATACGTATGAATTAATACGTGTGACTCAAACTTTAAAATGATATAATTAGCTTTTAATATAATTATTCATTGAAAATAACATTCAATACCAGAAAGCTTGAGTTTTTTAGTTGTAATTTTTTATAATCTTTCTGTCTTATATTACAGTAAAATTAATTTCGAACCATTTGCAAAATAATTGATATTATAGTTATTTTTTGTTATATAGGCGTATACATGGAAGACATAATATATATACATAAAATACATAACATAATATATATAAAAGGGGATAAGTGTATATTTTAGAAAAAGAAAGAGAGAGAGAAATACTATAATTTAATTTTCACTATACATGAAAAAAAAAACTGTGATTAGCCTTTTAAATACATTTGAATAAATTTAAATAATTTAGAATAATGAATGGTTTTATGCTTTGTTTCATTTTTATTGTTATATATTTATTTGTATATTCTCTTTTGATTTTGGAATTTTTTTGTTATTATTTGCATATATATATGTCTATTGCATTTGTCAAATAGATTGACTTTTCATTGCTTCCTGATTGGAAGATAAAAAAAGATATTTGCAGATAAACTTGAATCATCGCGCAGCTTAATAATTTTTACAAACTATGACGAAAATTTGCATTAGGCATATTTCTTCGAAGTATATGTGAATCCCCCCCCCTCAAAAGGTACATATACCTGAATCATCGTATTCTATCAATCTAGGATGGAATACCACCAGACGCAATTATTTTTTCTCTACATTGAAGAAGACCAAGCACTCACTGGTTTAGCTGAATGAAATAGCTTTCTTTCGAAATAAATTTTTCACTTGGGAATAAAAAAAAAAACGTCTTCAATCTCTCTAAAAGTACACTCAACTTCTGAGAAAGCATTAAAACAATCTTCTAGAGTCTCAGGAGAGTAATCCATAATCTTGTTTTCCTTATATAACTTCCTTTTATATACTTAGGCAATATGCCTGTACTATATATAAATATAAATCATATCATTAATTAATACTAAAATGTCTTCAATCTCTCGAAAAGTACTCTAAATTTCTTAAATAATTTTAAAACAAGTTTCTAGGGTCTCTAGAGAGTAATCAATAATCTTCCTTCCTCTAACTTCTTTCAGCAAACTTATACTATTTATCAGCATCATATATAAACATAACTCATATCATTACCTAATATTACAAAATTGAGAAACCATCTGCGATTACTTTTAAGTTCAATTTGAGAGAAATAAATAATCATCTGATCAACAACTATAATTGACATTCATGGCAAAAGAGTTAAATTTAGTTTTATTGCATCTGCCAAGGAAAAGCACTCAATTCAGATTTGATGCATTCCCTCTCTTTCAAACAAATTTTTTTCAATGCATCAATTTGCACTGAAAATTTGATTCAAGTTGTTGTGTCTACATTCTCCTGAATAATAATTAACGGCATTTAAATTTTGAAATTATTTTTCAATGGTGCTCATATGCTGGAAAAATAATCTTGAATCATAATGCGTATATTCTGATTTGAAATTTTTAAAAAATAATAATTTTTACTTTCTGTATAAATAACATTGGTAAAATAATTTCGTCTAAAGAAATGGTATAAAGCAAACAGGAATTATGATTTACATAATGGAAAAAAGATTGAACCTTTTAAGAAATTCACAAAATTTACAAAAATAACAACTAAATTATTCTTTTAATTTTCATAACTCATTAAAAAAACATTAAACTGTCAGAAAAGGGTTGATATTATTTCACCGGTTAAACAACATATTTTGATAAAAATATTCTTATTAAGTTGAATATCAATTTGTTGTTAGAAATCATTCAACAGTTGTTAATTCGATTAGCTACTTAAAAGAAATGTTATGGAAATGTTAAATAGAATAGATATTTCAAAATAATCTATTTCAACATTTTTTTAAATGTGCATTAACAAAAACTATTTAAAAAAAAAACAAGAAGTTCTTATTGTCCATATATAAAAATAATGTAAGAAAGGATGTCAAAAATTTATTTTTAACTAACCAAATTAATAATATTTAGAACTATATTGGATATACTGCTCAAATTCAATAAATAACGTATACGATTAAATTAATTAAAATATAAGTATATGAAAATGCATCATATTACCTTACCTAACTTGTATTTTCAAATAAAAATAATTTCATATTCCTGTAGTAATTTATTGTTATTAAAAGAATTGCTAGACCCCTTACTACACTATAAAATAATTTTCAGAAAGAAAATATAACTTAAAGGCTATTCGATAATTAATCTTTTGAATTGGAAAGAATTTCATTATGCAAATTCGAATTTAAAATTCTATAATTGTTCAATTGCAATTAAATTATGGATGCTTTTTAAATGAATATCTATCTATTCATATATGAAATAAAGCCTTTCTTCGAAGCGTAATAGAACAATCGGCAGACAGTTTTATATAATTGCTCTTTACAGCTTTTATACCAATTTTTTAAGAATTTATCTTGTATAATTGATTGTTACAGAAATCGTAATCGACTTTTAGAATCGTATGTAATTGTTCGAAATAGAACAGAATAAAAATTTCATTCAAATATCAAGGCAGAGTTAAAATATAGCGATTTTAAATAATGTATGAAATAAATTTAACATCAGAATAATTTTCTTATCAACACAGTAATACAAATTGTTGATCGAAATAAAAGCATTATTATCATGGAATTTAATAATAGTAAAGAATAATTCTATGATTTATTAATAAACACTGTGTATGGCTTCCCTGAATTATAGTAGTATTGAAAGAAAATTATTTTTAAGGAAATCCTTTACAACTTATATTTCTTATTAAAAAAATTATTATGAAATCATATATGAAGTTAAAATTTTAATGATAAAATGAACAGAATTATTAAATCACCTTTTCAGATATCAAAACACATAAGGTCAATCATTTCATTTTCTAACATTTTATTAATTTTATTGCTAATATGAAATAAAGTTATCTTTCTTTACTTCGGTTGCTTGTAAGTTAAGTAAAAACTGCTCGAATATATAGGATATAATAGTTAAGGACAAGATTCAGTTTTTATTTGTAGATGCTTTTCTAAAAAAATGGAATGCGTTCTCAACTACCCCTGAAAATTTTCATAGTAGGATAATCTCGAAGTCTTTTTGAATAATAAATCTTGGTTTTCCTCATGCATTTAGAATAAAGCATAAAGCACTAAAATAATAAATATTTTCTCAACAGCATGGACAAAAAATAACAATGAAGTCTCACAAATTCAATAGGTAAGAAAAATAGTTTAATACAGTTAATAGTTAGTCTGCAAAATTTTCCGCGTTATCAGAGGCCTTTCTCCATTGGTATAGGAAAGAATCGAGAAACCGGTACAAAATTAATTATTAGTTAAATATCGTGAAACATTCCAGGATACATCTCTATGCCTGTCTGCATATATATATATATATATATATATATATAGTTTTTCCGGCTCCTTTTATGGTTTTAGTTTGAATAAGAAATAATTTTTAGTTGCGATTCCGAAACTATTTCGTTTCGTTTTCGTTTTAGTTCCGTTTTCAAAAAATGTCTTACTTTATATTGGTTACTTATACACACACACACACACACACACACACACACACACACACACACACACACACACACACACACACACACATATATATATATATATATATATAAGGTGCAGTAGTTTCTGAGAAATCCATTATTAGTTAATTATTATTAAATTAAGACTTGCTCTCTAAACTATCCTTATTTATTCCCCACAGCAAAATTTCATAAAAATCTATTAAAACTCAGATTCGTGACTTGTATCAATGCCAGTTATAATCACTATACGGGAAAACATTTCTTTTAATACTTAAAAATTATCCTGGGCAAAATCAAAGATGAAGATAACTTTATATTTTTTAGTAACAAAGGAGTACTGTATTTTCTTAAAGATAACAATATAAATAAACTTAATATTTTTGATTTCGAAAATTTTTATACCAATCTACCTCATGAAAAATTAATAAATGTCTGCACTTTTATATATGAAGAATATTTAAATGAAGATATTATTCCTAAAAATAACTGGTTAGATTTAATATTACTGAAAATTACGTTTTTAATGGAATTAATTTTTATGAACAAGTCAAGGGCATTCGAATGGGAACAGCTTTCTCAAGTGCTTTAGCTCAGCGTTTCTCAACCTTTCAATATTCACGGCCCAGTTTTCAATCATAATTTCCATCTCGCCCCCTCCCCCCCCCCCGCTTACAATAAAATGTATACAGCAATAATGTATATTGAATATTTTGTATTCTGTTTTTATTTTTATTTTTAAATAACTGCAAAAAAAAAAGAGTAAAAGCAAGCCAACATTGGTGAGAAACCACATCTGTCATTTTGCAAAGCGAGCAGTGAACAGATGAAGCGAATGAAAGCGGGGAAAATTTAAATATTATATTTAAAATAAAAGCCAAACAGGGAGATAACGTTAAAAGAGTATGAAAGTAAAAGTAATGAAAAATAATGTAGACGGGGTGAGCTAAATTTAGAAACTGGAAATAATTTTTTTTGAATAATAAAAGAAATAAAACAGAAGCATGACTAAACAAAAGAGGAAAAAATAAGTAATGTTTGTGGAAGAGAATCCACACGACCGATGCCGTCTCGAGCAGGCGCATATGTTTTCTCATAGGAAGAAGGAAAATGTTCGATAACGCAAGTTTCCATTCCAGCCAGTCTCACTCGAGTTCCTTCTATCGCTATCGAATATATTGTGAATGTGTATGTTATATATGTTTTCGTATTAATTGCAATTCACAATATTAAATATTTGCTGCAGCAGATTTATGCAGACTCATGGATAAATTTTTAAGCGGAAGTAAGCGAGCATTAGACGATAGTCAAGCATCAACAAGAACACAGACGAGCTTGGTTCCGAAAATAAAATCAAGGAAATATACACAAGAATGCTTAAATTTTGAGATTACCAGTGCAGAAGTAAATGAAGAAGAAAGGCCTCTGTGTATCATTTGTTCAAAAATGTTGGCCGCAGGCAGCATGAAACCTAATAAACTTAAACGGCATTTGGAAACGCTTCATCGTGAGTACGTCAACAAACCCAAAGAATTCTTCGAATTAAAATTAAAATCATATAAAAAATCATATTTTAAAGTAACTTTGTCTGTGAATAAAAAAGTTTTAATTGCCTCTTATAAATTTTCATATAAAAATGCCAGATATAAAAATTTTCCCACCATTGGTAAATAGCTTTAATTTGCCAGCAGGAATTGAGATTGTAGAAACTATATTTGGAGATAATTTTTCAAAACAATTACAGTCCGTACCTGTTTCAAAAACGAGGCAAACATAGAATGGAAAAATTGCGTCGGAATATGCAACGATGGCTCTCGTTCTATGTCCGGAAGATTCCAAGGTATACAAGCACTTGTAAAACAAAAATCGCCTCAATGCATCTGGACACATTGCATGATCCAAGAGAAGCTTTGGCTTTGAAAGAAATGAGTCCTGGTCTGAATATTGTGTTAACTACGGTTGTAATCGTAGTAAATTATATAAAAATGAGACCCCCTGAAATCGAGAATCTTTTCCGCACTTTGTAAAGACATGAGTTCAGTACAATTAGCGTTATTATTTTATTGCGAGGCAAGATGGTTATCACGTGGGAAATTTTTGCAACGTGTTTATGAATTAAGAGAAGAAATCGTCATTTTCCTAGAAGAAAACAGACCGGAGACCGAAAATTTTTGCGATGGTTTATTTGTAATGAAATTGAGCTACTTGGTCGACATATTCGAGAAATCAAATAACTTGAATTTTCAAATCCAAGGAGAAAATACACATATGTTAGATACGAGTGATAAAGTTAATGCTTTTTGTAGAAAACTGGAATTTTGGAGAAGAAATTTAAAGCAAAGAAATCTAACAATGTTTGCAAATGTGGATTATTGTACTAAAACTTACAAGGCTGAAGAAGAACATGTAAAATTTGTTATTGTAACCACTGAAAATCTTTTAGCCATGCTGGCAAAGAATTTTAAAAAGTATTTTCTTGCTGACGACAAACTGATAGCAAGTTACGAGTGGGTTAAGGATCCATTTCATATGACTCCCGAGAGACTCTCAATTGATGAGGAAGAAAAATTCATAGACTTTACGACAAGTGGTGAAACTAGAAGACAATCTAGTAATAAATCACTATTTGAATTTTGGGCATGAGTAGAGGGAAAAAACAAAGGCATTTCACATTGTATTACCATTTTCAACATCCTACCTTTGTGAAACTGGGTTTTCTGTTGTGGCTAGTTTGAAGACAAAATATAGATCTCGGCAGAACTGAGGGTGGGTATTTCTAATATTAAGCCTTCCTTCGAAAAACTTTGCTCTACAAGACAGGCCCCAGGAAGTCACTAATACTTATTAAATTTGTTTTAATTTAGTATGTTTTGATTAAGAGGGATTTGATTTAGTAAGTTGTTTTACTTTAATAAGTTATTAAATATGTCGAAATTTAGTTTGTTTTCTATGTGTATGAGTGCTTTCCTTTTAGTTAGTTAATCAATTTTTTTAAATAATATTTTCTCTTGGATATTCTCGCGCCCCCTCCTATAGTGTGCTCGCCCTCCCCCCTAGGGGGGCGCGTCCCACAGGTTGAGAATCGCTGCTTTAGCTAATATTTTCCTACATTACTACGAGAAAAAAATAATTTAATATAATTTAATAAACGGGTGGAGGTATATTAATGACTTTCTTTTGATGAAAGATAATACCAATATTTTGACTAATTGCTATCCGAAAGATTTAATTCTAACAGAAACAAATAAAAATCAACTTGAGGCTACATTTCCGGATTTAAAAATCGTAATAGCTAATGATAAAACAATAGTTTGTATCTCCGATAAAATAGATGAATTCAACTTAAAAATAAACTTTGTAATTATCTCTCTAATATAAGCTTTAAAATTTTCAAAAATCTAATTTTCTCACAATTCTACAGAATCAAAAGAGTTTGCAATAACAATATTTCCTATATTGAAGCAATAAATAATCTCATTAAAAATTTAACTAATAATGAATTTCGGAGAAACTACTGCAATATTAAATTTTTATTTAAGCAAGGGATGATTTGGGATTAATCTTAAATAATAATTTGCCTTCCGTTGCATATTAAATAATTCAATAGATGGCGCTGAGACCCTCCAATTATCTTTTACCTTGAATGGCGTTAACTAGAGCAATTTAGGGCGCGGGAAACAGCGGGAGAACTTATGTTTATATATATATATATATATATATATATATTTTTTTTTTTGCCTGCTGTTGGTATGTACTTTTCATTTTGTTTTATATGGCTATTTTATATTATTGTATTTTTGCTTAATAGTGGTAGTATTCTTCTAATTTATTGTTGTGTTTTTTCTTTTCTGTTAAAAATAGTATATCTCTTAAGTCTAATTTCAGGGGATTTTCGGCTCACGAGGAATCATAGTTGGAAGGATTTGTTCCAAATTTGACTATATCTATACTCTCTGTCAAATACCTACACTTTTTTAGTTAAATGTATAGTCCAAATTATATCCATCTAGGTCTTTACGATTTCTCGTTATAAAATTATACGCTGGCTTCTAGAAATACAAATTTCCTTTAAACAAATTGCGTTCAAAAGTCGATATAAATTTTCAAAATTAAAGTAGATTCCATAAACCAAATTTCATCCGACCAGACTAAAGAATTTTTGAGTTAGCGCATTTAGAGAAAGCAAACATAACTCCAAAAATATGTTTTTCAGGTTTAGGGAAGTCTGAAGAGGAGAGGTTCGTCGTTTGTATACTTCGAATACGAGAAATAATTACATTTTTCACATAAATTGCATTTGTAGAAATTACAAAATATTTTTACAAAATTTAGACATGTATCTTATTTGATGTATTTAATTTTCCAATGCTTATTCTTTTGCCATATATTCATTTTCATTAATTTTCAAGTATAGAAATTTGAAGGAAATAATATTCTGTATATAAGCTATGCAAAGTCATATATGAATTAATTTTATTTTAATTCAACTATCAATATCATAAATATATACAAAACTGCATTCTTTATATTTCTCATTAGTTTATAATTTCAAAATTAATTTAAGAATATATTAATATCGAAAAAATTTCTTTAATTTTATTCGCAATGGTTTATTTTTACAATGAATTTATTATATTTAACTAATCCTATTTTTTTACCTGAAAATTGTATAGAAGTTTTACTTTTTGAAATTTCGTTTTAAATATATTTTATATCTCTTTAAATGTTTTGTGACTATATACGTCTTATTCTGCTTCTTTATTTCAATTATAAAAATATTCATATTAAATAAGTTTACTCATAGAGTTTTTTTCATATATATTTTTTTTCACAACATTTTCTCTGTACTTCTTATGAACTTGCGGACATTCAGTGCTCAGCTTTTTGTACTGGAACAATAACGAAATCAAGTTTTATGTAGCTATAAATCTCTGAAAAATAAACTAATCGTACAACATATTTTCATCCAATGTATGAACGTAATGCTGCTAAAACAATGAAAAAAATAAATAGAATAATAAATAGAATAAAAAGAATAAAAAAGTTATACTTTAAATAGTTCTAAAGAAAATTTTTAGTCAAATAACTTATTAAAGAATTCTCATCGATTAAAAAGATTATATAAATACTAAAATATTATTGGTTGAGGGAAATATTTGATTATTAAATAAATTCAGTCTTTTTTTAAAACTTGTATAACTTGATGTCGCATAATGCAACGAAAAGTAGAACAAAAAAATGTCGGAAAAAATTGGAATTAATTCACATGTAATTACTATTTAAAGACTTAAGTCAATTTCTAATTGAAATCGAAATTTTTAAAATAGTGTATTTTTATTTATAGCAAATTATAGTAAAAAAATCCCAAAGTGCTGTAACATTATGAAATTAGTGAAACTTTTATTATAGAAAAAGCAATCTATAGAATCTTTATGCAAATTTTGTTAAATAGAAGCTCATTACTATTAATAATTCCTCAATAAAGAATTTCTGCACTAAGAGGAAGAGAAAGAATCATTTTTTAAATCAGAATCTACTGGCAAATAACTATAGTATATCCAATAACCGTGAGAAAAAAATTAAAACAAATAAAAAGCTTTTAATAGGGCAAGTATTTTTTTTTTGATATTTTTTTAAAGTTTTTTTCCTCCAAGCGTCAAGACTGTTTTTGTTATTTCATTAGCAGATTTATTTGTTCAAATAGTCATTGGAAAAACATTCTTTTCGAAGAAAAATTTTTTTTCCATTTAACTTAACAGATTTTTTCAAAATCTGATGAATTTTTAGAGTGTAATTAAAAAGTTCATTAACCTCAATTTAATTGTGAACAAAATAATTCTGCTAAAATTATTCAACTGTTTCTTGTGCTTTTAATATTTTTTTTTCTATGGATACAGTCCACATTGACTAAAATGTGCATCACTGTTCCAAATTTTTTATTTATTTTTGCATCCGTAACATAATTTGTTTATCATCTTAAAAATAGTACAAAAATTATTTTATTACAATACATTGTATTTACATCACAATACTTTTGAATATGTTTTGTCAATTATTTTTATTATTGATTTTTAGAAAAATGAATTCATACTTATGAGTTTTTCGACATATTCTTCATAATAAAATTTTAGGAAATTAATCAACTTCTTAATGCTTCGAAACTAAACAATAAAATAACATATCAGTTTTTTTTTGTTTTTATTGAAACTATTTATAATGATTTTTTTTGTATCAATTGTATTTGTTATTTTCTAATTATTGAAACTTTTGAAGTTAAAATTTCCGCCGTTAGAATAGCTATATGTATATTTTTCTAATTTTATTTTCTGAAAATGTTTCCTTTACAAGTCTGAATTATTGAAAAAATTAAGTATAAATTAATTTATTGATATTGGTTTGTTTTTATAAAGTTTCTCCGTATCTCTGGCAAAAAAAAAAATACGCTGGGCAATTTTTCGTATTATAATGTTAACAAATAAATAGCTTAAAATCGCATAAATCTTTCCTTATATTGAAAAAAAAATTTCAACGATTTTGTCATAGAAAAATTGATGAAATAAATCCATACATATTTTTGTTAAACAAATTTATTTTTCTCTTATGAAACAAATTGATTTATTTTTCTCGATTCAAACTGTACAGTAGGATTGTTTTCTCGATTTAAACTGTATTTTCTTTGAATGCGTCAAACAGAAGAATTATTTACCATACGTCTTTTTAATGGACGACGTATTGAAAAGATTAAATTCAAGGAGAGATATTGTTTTCTCTTTACATTATACCTTCCATAGTAGTGTATTTGATTAAATTTCGATTTTTGATAGCTCCCCTCTTCTTACATTCTTGAATGCTTTCTATTTTTATCATGAATACAAAAACAGAATACTCATCGAAAGCTACTTTTCGGCGGTTTTTCCATTTTCTTTGAGAGGCTTTCTTACTGGAATAGCGTATAATCTAACTCTTTGCTATATTTTATTTCAGTGATGCTGACGCATAAGTCAATAAATCTTTAGATATACCCCAATGAGCGTTGGTTATTCGTTATCCTCCTTCGGTAGGAATATATTGCTGTCTACTTGAATATACAGATGCATTTCAATATTTCATACCAACAGGAATTGATTTCAAAAATAAAATATCTGATGATATATTTTTCTGCAGTTTTAAATTTTGTTTTCAAATCAGAAGAATCATATTTATTCATCACAGCAAGGCTCATGCAAAAATGCTCTTGCTTACATCACTTGACGATAAATATTTATTCGGTAACTAGTATTTAATAAAAAAAATATTGATTACATTTTGTTTATCATAATTGATTACAGTGCGAAAAAAAGAAGCTACACAAATGTAAATATAAATAATACATCTAATCTAACAGCGACTGCACTGCAATTTCTATACTGTTGGATTGATGGCATATAGTTCCAATAGTAAGAATATATAAAAGTCATAAAAACTGATATTTTATATCACGTATACCAATATTTTACTCACTCTAGCATTTTTTCGTGAAATATTACTTTAAAATAAATAATAAAATAAATTTTCTGTTAACAAAATGGGCAGAGTTATGCAGTTAAATATTGCCATAGGCTGACAGTTCATACAGTCAACATACTGCATTTCCTCTATGTTATCACTGATGGGTAAAGAAATTAAATTCAGAGCTTCATAACTTGATCAGGCTCATAGGGCCTTTGATAAAATATCAGTCGCTTATATTGTACTAAATATAACTATTAGTGGAAGGTTAAAGGTTTATTAAAAATAGAGTTATCGTAACTTTTACATCAGCACAATTATTCACTCAAATCACATAATAGTAAATTCGAATGATAAATATAATTATTTAGATCATTTAAATCATTTTTCAAGAAATAAGCTAAATACCTCTTTCTAATGGTTTGGAAAGAAATATGAAAGTCCCATTGATCCATGATTGGATACTTAAATATATATGAAACAACTTCAAAATTATGATTAGATTTACAAAATATGTTGTCGTTGTTTCTTATGGCACTTGCCGTAGGCAAGCCCGCTGTTCGAAGCCAGCAGATTTAAGCCTGGGGGGGGTGCCTCTTGTTTCTATAGTAGCGCCATCTAGGGCCAAGAGAACGACTTAGCTACACACACGTTACAACCCTTTTAACGGGGCGGACTTCATTCACGCATTTCATTCACTCAAACACAGATCGTAATTTAGGCCTGAATCAGAGAACGATCACCCCTGATCCAGTACCCCCAGTGGTATTACTCTCGACAGGGAGGACTTTGTGACCACGACAGATTTAACGCGCGTCAGCCACCAAGCACGCGGGGAATCTTCGGCCGGCGGGGTTCGAATTCACAACCACTGGGAGGCGAATCCGACGCTCTACCAACCAGGTTATCCCGGCTTTATTACAAAATATATTTGGAATTAGTGAATTTGGATTTACTTATATATTTTATCAGCAGGTATATATATATATATATATATATATATATACACAAAAGTATTAGAATCAAGTTAATAGGAAAAACAAAAATCAAATAAAAATTAAACCAAAAAAATTATTAAAAAATATTAAAAAAGAATCCGGCCTGAAGACTTTTTCAAGGGTCACTTCGTTTTCAAACTTTTTCTTACTTTAGATTGGTTATATATATATATATATATATATATATATATATATATATATATATATATATATATATATATATATATATATATATATATATATATATATATATATATATATATATATATATATATATATATATATATATATATATATATATATTTGTTCAAAATTAATAAAGAAATGAAAGTGCAATATTTTATTTCGCATTTGAAGTGCAGGGTTAGCAAAAAATAAGTTACCCAATTCAGAGGTCTCTAAAATGTCTTCTATTGGTACAAATAAGATAAAATTTGAACTACAGATTATTCAGATGATGCGCTTTACACTAATTAATAAATGAATTAATTACATTTATTAATAAAAATTTAATAAAAAAATTCATCAAAATGTTGGTGTAAGACATATGCATTTTTTTGTAAATATTGAAAATGTGAAACATAATTTGCGTTACAGCTTAAGTCTATTACCATTTTTTTTGAATAAAAAGAAGGCGGAATCTGCACGAACATTAGTTTCTTCTCTGTTCTTCATACCTATTTTTCAAGAAAAAGTGTTACTGGTGAAATTGTTCTACCAGAACCATCAAAACTCTGTTGCAGTTGTAAAGGAATTTCGTCATATGAAGCAGATACGAAGAGATCCCTTATCTCCAGGTGTCTACGCAAGATTATGCAAAAATTTGAAAAAAAAAAAAGAAAAAAAACTGGTCACAAATTAAGCAACAAATTAAATAAGTAATATTATAAAATTTTGAAAATTATTTTCTTTGGTAAACCTATGAATCCTATCTTCTACTCTTTAATAAATATTTCTTTCAAAACTACTCTTAAGAATAAGTTTTCTTAAGAATATTATTATCTTGTTGAAATGTAATTCTGATGTGAGATGTGGAAAACATAATGCTTAGCAAAATATTAGATAGTTACTTTATCAAACAGAAAAAGGAATAAGAATTGATATTTTAAGTTTTTTTGTTTAGGAAATTCTGTGAGTCATTTTGAAATTTCCTTTCTACAGCTCGTAGTGGGAATATTTCAAAATTTCTTTGTTAAAGGAATATTTAAGTTTCTGAAAGCTAAGTGTAAAATTCTATTCTTATTCACACTTGCATTAGTCGCGCCTTTTGTCATTTTTTGGTCATAATTAGAATTTTTATAAGTAAAGAGTTATTACATCCATTGTTTTATTATTTAGAATTACATAGAAGCATACAAAATGAATTTCATTCATCATGTTTTAAATATTATATTTATTAATTCAATATGCTGGTTGAACATCATGCATTTAACTTCTTGTTGAAACCATTCTTAATTGATTTTCCGATTTAACTGTCATATGAGATAATAAAAATATGATATTTTAAATCATTTTCTTTTACGTATTATTTGCAATGATTAAGCTAGTAAGAGAAAAAACTGAAAACAAAAACTGAAATTTAAAAAATACTATCAATATTCCCAATTTTTTTAGGTAAGGTGACGGTTAAACCTACATACTATAAACGATGCAGCATTATCTTTTTTACATTTATCTTTACGGAATTTAAAATTTTCATTTTAGTAATATGAAGGAAAGGCAATTAAAGTTGTGCGGAGCAAATAGCTAGTAAAAATAGGGGTTTTCTTTCACTTATTTATTGGTGAATAAGAAATTGCTGTAACATTCTCGGAGTTCCATTTGCTTCTTATAATTATGTAATCCTCCTTCTTGATTAATCTTTATTTAAATTATGATTTTAAATATTATTCCAAAATTGAAATTTTTCATACATAGAAATATAGTCATGTAATCATTTTTCTTCAATATGTTTTTGAGCATAATGCTTTGTTAAACATTAATTGAAGTAATTACAGATATAATTCTATATATAATCAATATCTGAATACCTTAAAATATATTTTAAATGCTGGAACATTTACCAGAACACGGAATTTTGTGTTTGTCTCCATATACAATATTCCTGTTATGATTCGAAAATCTACTTTCGTTTTGAATCATTTATTTTTGCATAACACAAACGGAAAGTTTCATGAGATTAATTACATGCGGATGATAGAAATTAATCACAATATTTACAGATGAAGTAGACTGATTTTGATCAAATAATCAGTACATCAAAGAGATGAATATCTAACGTAAAAATTCATTTTTTTTTTAATAAACATGACATGATTCCACTTAGTACAAAATTGGATTGTCAGATTCCAAGTTGGAATGAGCTGAAACTCAAACTCCAAAATGCGAACAAACAGGGGACATTAAACTTATTAGGAATAGAAAAAATTCCTGTCAAACATGGGTTATATATTCATCTTATAATTTCCTTTTCCCATTCTTTTTATTTCACCGTTTTCTATGTTTTTCTAAGGAATATGTAGGCAGTTGAATATCCTGCTGGTGGAAACTTATCTGCTTCTCTAATATTGAAATTTATAACAAGTGATGTGCGGTGTCTTTAACAAGATCTTGTTAAAGACATCGTCTGTAAACAAGATCTTAGAGCTGGAATGCTGTTTATACTGGTCAGGAAATCTAAGGTAAAGCAATTAAATACAAAATGTAACATTTAAAGGGTTTAAAACTACGTATGTAAGATTCTTTTTACATAAATTCTAAGTATTTCCTTTAAAAAAATATTATATTGAATATTTTCATACACATGCAGCTAATAAATTCAGAAACATTGATGTCGGTTTCTGAATTCTTAATGCACTGATATATTAAATAATATTTAAACTGCTTCTGGATATGACTTTTCTTGAAGCCTCTAAACTATCATTATTCAGAAGATATTTTTAAATAAAGTAAATTGACTGGTTCTAAAAGTGTCATATTTGAGTAACAATATCAGATATTCATGCAAAATCAATATTACTTTGTTGATATTTTTTATATTTCAGTAGTCAAATGCTCGTGGTGATTTATAATTCAATTTCTTAGTCCTAGACACCAGTGGTAAACTCTGCTCCCATTCACTTCCGAGAAATTATACACATATTTGTATCCTTTCTTCAGATATGTACCTAAGAGTGTAGAAGTAGACGCTTTAAATTCAAATTCAAGTGATGGATAAAAATGGGTTGAATAAAATTCCTGTATGTGCAAAGTGGACAGCAAAGTGACGGACAGAAAATAGATGTCAGGGAGAAGGTATTTGAAAAATTGTGAGAAACAGAATGCAATTCTAGATTTGAAGATATAACACGCATGAGGAAAAGTTCTTACGCACTTTTCTCGCTTTCAGAAGCAAACAATTCAGTGTTTATAGCTGCGCATAAATTCTTTTCATCATGATATTTCACTTTAACTTCCATTAATTTTTCATAAATATAAAACAAACAATTGTCTTTTTTTAAAATAAAATTACTTAAATAAAGTAGTCACATACTTTATAAATACTATAGTATATTAGACAGTACAATGATTTAAAAATAAATTAAAGAAAAGAGATTTAATTTGATCAATAGATCGATTCTAAAAATCATTGAAATAATAAAAGAGCGATTTAAATATTTGTTCTTTATAAGAGCGTCAACTTTGCAACAATGTTTAAAAATAAAGTTGTTTAAGTTCAAGTATAATGAACTATTAAGAATCAACTGGAGTTCCAACTGAAAATTTTTTGACTCTTAAATGATACATTTTATACAACTTAAATACACTAATATTTTTAAATCATTCTATTTAGCTTGACACATAAACATGAAACAAACATTTTCTTTTGCTAAACTTCTGCAAAAAAATAACTTCAGTTTTCATACTTGAATTGCATATGTAACATAAAAAAAAGTTTGGTTTGATTATATATATTTCCTGACTGTCATGAATATTGAATCCATAGAAAAATTGTTTTTATTTTTGAAAAATATTTTTAGCATTACAGTCGAAATATCTCAATGCCTAAATTTGCCTCGTTGCCTAATCATCAATTTGACTCATTCTACAACGGATGTTTTCAAAAGATTGTCAGTTGTCCTCTGTAACAAAAGGCTTATTCACGCAAAGAATGTTAAAGGTAGAAAGGTATTGGTACGGATTACACTTATGTCTTGTCAGTATAGTTGTTGAAACTTTTTTATCGTCTTTTAATTAATTTATGGAAGCTACAATACAAAAATTAGGATCTAAGCCGAAAATCTACTTAACGGCAACTTTTTGAAATTCGGTATCGGTTCTGAAAATGTGATCGTAGATGCTTCTTCAAATATCCGAAGAGATGAACGAAGGGTTGAGTGAACTTCAGTGCAAGGTTGCAGGTTGGTACTTTAGTGCATTACATCGAAGGTCATGATCTAAATTATACGCAACTGTAAGGCTGCGTGCTGTGAGGCATTGTCATGCAGCACCTACGACGACAAGATATTTAAAGACGATCCAGGTCGTTTCTTGTATGTTGCATTTTGGAACTGACCTAATATCTGGCATCGCTCACGGTAACATAGTTTTGGAATTCTTATGCATGGAAATGAAGAATATATACAGGTGGTTATAATTAAAGTGCAAGTATTTGAAGGAATGTAAAAGAAAAACTACTTGGAGTATGTTGAAGTAATTTGGTATATGTTATATTTACAACATGGGGAAATGAATGACACAAAAAAAAATTAGTTCATTTTATTGCAATAGATGGCGCTGTAGATTATTAAAACGTTATTTTTGTTTTGTACTATGCCAAAATGAATGCCACTTCAATTTTAAAATCGTTATGATGATAAAAGTCATGTATCATTAAGCTATAGTCATGATTTTGTCAAAGGTAGAACGTGCCTATAAGTGAAATATTATCACCAAAAGAATAGCAATTATATTGCTGTTTTAAAAGAATATCGTCGTCTTAAAGATTTAAGAAGATGACCGATCTATGTAAATGACTTAAAGAAAATGATTAATAAATTTGAAGCCACAGGAGAACTCGGAGTTTTCCCTGGAACTAAAGGAAGAAGATCTGTGAATCAGGAAGTTGTGGAAGTGATTAGGGAAGCAATTGATTTACGGTTAGTGGATCAGCGCTATGAAAGCGCTAGAAATGTAACAAGAACTTTATCAATATCATGGACGACCATATTCAAAGTATTGATCTACATTTTAAGACACTCTCCGTATAAAATTAAAAATTTTCAGCACTTGTAACTAGGCGATATTCAACAAAGAGTTTTACATACAATACCTACTTTCGTAACATTATATTATCTCAGTGATTTTGAACTAGTTGGATATGGATTTAACCTAGGAATATTTTTATAAACTCAAAACATTGAATACTCTTCGCACTCCAATTGCACATCTTGTATCTGCTACCATCTTGTAATTGAGATTTCGGAGAATTATGACACAACTAGCTTTACCTACTATAAGTGATTTGAATGATGTTACCATCTATTCTATTTTGACAAGGAATTTATTTCGCGCATTTAATTTGTGCACCCCTGAGAGCTCTTGTTACCATTCTTATGAGTCACCAAGGACAAATCTATTTTTACACCAACTGTTATCGCGAAAAACGAATCAAGTTTTGCAAGTCAGTCAAAGATAGAGTGCAAGGTTTTTTAACATCTTGGCAATTTTTGAAGTCTGATTTGTACTGTATGGGAGTATCAATATAAAACTTATTCCCATATGGAAGACGTGAAATACACACATACACCACACAAAAGTATAACCAGCCAAGAATTCAATCCATGTAACAGTTCAATAAATTGTGTTATTTCAGCGTGGTTATTCTCCACAGTATGCTTTTCACACTTTGAAACCCAATGGGACACTAATGCACTAATGCTATATGGATGGAACAGTGATTAATAGCACTAATGCAGTAATTGATTAATCGCACTAATTCTGTAATTGATTAATCGCACTAATTCTGTAATTGATTAATCGCATTTTATTCCTTTACGTTAACATGTTCTGCCTTCTTTGAGAAAAAAAAAGTTGTTCTATTTGCATTAATCTTAGCACAAGATTGCGCCTTGGGCGTTATACATGTTTTCTTAAAGCAAACCATTTTTAACACTTTTGATGCAATCGTTATATATCGAGAATATACGGTGACCACCTAAAATTACAAGATTTGGCACCAATAGATGTTTAATTGTAAGGTCTTCTTGTCACATGAACGATGCTATGAGTGCAATACGTTTTAACTCGCTGCACTCAGCAGTCAAAGATTTTCAATTTGATATTTATATATCAAAACACATATTTAAGCTCATGCTGAGCACCTATTGTGTAAATACATCTTTGTAATTCAATGCTGTATGGTTATTCTTTAATAGTTCTCTCCTTTGGAGACTTCTGGAGCTATTACAATTCTTGTTTTTAAAATAAAATTCGGTTGTTGCTCGCCGATTTGCTTGAGAAAATGCTTTGCAAGAAATTAAAAGTTCAGCGGGGGTTTATTAAATATAAGATGGGTGAAAAATTTTATGGGCTAGTAAAATATTTTCGCATTGCGGAATCGTAAACTTAGATTATGAACTATTTTTCTGATTGCATCTAATGTTATAAAAAATAATAGAAATAATCAAAAATATTTTCTCATGAAGCATATCAATTACTATGTATCCTAATCTTATATACTCTATGTTTTGTACAAGCTATTATTTCAAACATTTATTATCACAAAGAATGAATTCCATGTTTATACAGAATGATCTAGAAATAATAAGAGGTGTTCAAAGCTCTGTAGTGTTTCATGTACTGGACGAAATATAACTAAATTTAGCCATCATACATATTAAAATATGCGATTTCGATTTATCAAGAAAAAAATAATGCCAAAAAACACCGACAGGGGAAATCCTGGCTCTGCGATCGAAAACTTTATAATGTAATTTGCTTTTACCTGTACTTTGCGACATGAAATAGAAAATAAAAGGAAGGATTGAGGGAATTTATGTCCTTCTGCAAGAATCCGCCCTTTGATTGCGCCGTCACTAAGTGAACATGCCTTATTGGTCAAGCTGTTTTATCAGCGGGATGAAAATGCCACTTCTGATGTTCGTGAATACCGGTGGTTAAAATAGTTACGTAGAGGACCGATGACTATAACTAACTTACGAAGAATGGTTGAAAGATTTGAAACAATATGAATTATTGGTGTGCAACTAGGCCGAGGATGTAATGTTATCAAACAGGAACAAGTTGAAGAAGTTACAACTGCCGTTATGGATCAGACGATAGCTAATAAGCTGGGTACCAGAGTGCACTTTCAATATCACGACAAACAGATACTCCGTTCTCGACGATGCAGAAGATATTGCGCAAGTTCATGAAATTTTATTACTATGAGATATCACCCATTAACTGATGACACTGATCTGAATCTTGGCAATTTCTAGTTGAGAGGCGGCTCTGATTCCCTTGAAAAGCGATGTGTATCAAGGACATCTTCCTGACATTCCTACTTTAAAAGATCAAATAACGTTACATGTCAGACGAATAAATGACTATATGCTGCGAACCACCGTCGAAAACCTCGTGCACCGCATGCAAATATCGGAACATCAAGTTGGTGGTTTGATGACACAGAAAAATAATACCAATGCCTTTGAGCCAAATTTGTAAGTTGTTCTAATAAACGTTTTTCGTTAGTATTTGGCGTGTTGTTATTTACTGTTTCCATTAGCAATTATGTACTCTTTTTCCACATATTGTGCGCTTGGATTTCCCTAACGGCGTTTTTGGTACTACTTTTTTTTCTTAATAAATAGCAACCGCATAATTTAATGTGCATTGTAACCAAATATTGCTATATTTCGTCCAGTACATAACATGCTATAGGGCTCCGAACACCTCCTGTTATTTCTTGATCACCCTGTACATAGAATTAATATTACTTCAAATAATATAACTTGAAGAATTTATCAACAATATTTCCATATAAAATATATGGAAGCACAATTAACCACAACTATTTCACATAAATTTTATATGCATCATTTTTGTTATGATAAAATGATTTCTTATAAAAGATACAGTCAAAATAACAAACTCTCATTACTGAATTATTTCAATAATCTTTCAGAAGAAAACAACTCTTTGATATATATAACAAAAGCCTTCAGATATTTGTGCAAGAAATTAATCTAGGCATTGGTAACCGGTCATTACGCTAGAACCAATATGGATATTTGAATTAAAATTACTTCAATGGTAATTTTTATGTTTTCAGATTGAACATTGAAGAGAAAAACTAGTACATCTGAAAATATTTTGTTTTTACACAGAATATGAGAATTTAAACTTTAAGAAATTATACTTATGCTCCGAGAAATAATTGAAGTCTATTTTTTCTTTTTAAAGATATATAATTTCTGCCAATTAAAGTGAGAAAATTTATTTGATTGCAATTGTTATCATGAAATTCAATCATGTAAATTATGTAGGACTTCCTTGGAAGTTTCCATATTATTTACTCAATTAAGAAAATCCTTATGAATTTTAAATTTTAATGAAGTTTCTGATTAATTCTGGTTCTATTTTAAGTTCTTCCATCTGGCAGGCAGCATTTATTTTAAAACTGCTTGGAAATATTCATTAATTCGGAAAATGGCATATCAAAGGATAAATGCTGTTTCTTAAATTGAAAACATTTAAAATATTCTAAAATGGATTTTCACTGGAATAAAATTTAGTTGAAAATTACATTCTCATACATTTTATTTTTTCAGTCACTAGAACTAGGATTTCTATTCATTCCGTTGAAACAAGTCTTTCGAAATGATAAATAATTCAGAAAAAGTATATGGCATTAAATTAAATTTTTACAAATTTCGCAGAACCAAAGCAATAACAGATAAAAAGTAAGGTAAAAAAATTATATAGAAAATTAATATATTTATACTGCCAATTTTTAAAATCATCAGTAAAAAACTATTTAATTAGTTTTAGATATAATTCTTTTCTTTCTTTAGTTTTTTTTAGTAATAATCCTTAAAGATAAAATTTTTTCCTCTTCATCTAAAAAATAACATTTAATGCATCTTGATTTCAAAACTGGTTTAATATAAGGGTACTTATTATTTTAATACTTATTATTTAAAAATATTATCAACAAAATATTTACCTTGTATTTTTTCTTAAATATTTATGACATGGAATGAATTTAATGACATAAAATAAATTTAGGTAAAATCGAAGACATTTATAATAAGAAAATTATTATGCTTTTTTTACAATTGTTGGGCTAAAAGCTTTAAAATGGCATGATACCTAAAGAAAAGTATAAACAGATGGAATCAAAGCACAATCATTTCCCTCAATTTCTTTGATTAAAAAATTTAATCATGCTTCTTTCCAATTTTATCTCAAAATCTTCAAATGAGATATCATTTTAGAAAGTCATATTAATTTTGGAAATAATTTTGAAATCGGTTTCTACTTTTCAATAAATTTAAAATTTGATTAATTTTCGTTTTAAAAAATTGAATGATGAAAAAATAAAATTCATGATTCTTTTTTTCTACACTTTTTACAGAAAATTATTTCCTGCCTTTCTCGATTTATTTTTAAATTAAATTTCAAAGCACACCCTTCAAAATATGCATATCATTCATTGGAGTTTCGATATATGTGGGCAATGCCGCTTTATCTTTTTGGGGTCTCCTTATAAATGAGATGAAGGTATTACAAAGGGAATTCCAAGAGGGATAAACCTTGAATGTCAAATTAAAGCCCGCATGAGAATTTGGTGTTTCCTCTCTTTCCGACTCTACTACACTCCGAGTGCTATTGCTCATTATTTTGTTTATCGAAGAATACAATGGAAAAACAAATATTCCTTTTTTGTAATTGGATTAAAAGCCAAATTCCAACAGTTCTCCAATTCTTATTATGAGATCTCATTTTGTAATGAAAAAAAATCTCACATCCATTTGTCATATGCTTTTGAATTATAGCGTTAAGATACCGTCCCTGTGTATACAAATAGATAGACAGAGACCTGTCATAGATTTTGTCAAAACGTTGATGTATTTTTCAATTTTTTCTCTCTCTCTCTCTCTCTCTCTCTCTCTCTATATATATATATATATATATATATATATATATATATATATATATAATAGGAAACCACATATGGGATTTATCATGTCTCAAAGAGTCAAGTAAGCTTATTAACAAAAAGATGAGTAAGCTCTTGCAAAAAAAGATGAGCACATTGTGGAGTTTGCTCATATAACCTCACATGAAGTACGTCTCATCCATAAATAAAACGCAGGATAGAAAATGCACTTGTTGGCGACATTGGTCGAGTAACCACGATGCAAAACGAATACGTGCAGGATGATCTGAGGGGAGCAGTGACGGTACTCTTTGAAGATGTTATGAGTGTAAGACTTCACGTTGCAAAATATGATTAATACTACTCGGAGATCCTCCAATGACAGCAGTGACAGCTCGTTCGCTGGTACTCGGATTCCTTCAAACAACACATTTTGTTCCATTTTGGGAATGTGTGTCACTCATGGCCCGCCTTAACTATGCCTATTACCTCATGATGATTCATATTCACACAAATTGTGATGCATATTTGTAAACATTTGGCGGTCCGGTGCATCTCTTTGTGGGTACCTGTCGCTATACAATATTACTGCTGCTCGTACATTTCCTTCTGCCAATCCGTAAATCAGGTGCATATCTAACAACTCTGCTTTTTTAATTCGTCCCATATTCCTCCGTGGGCGATGACAGCTCAAACCACTGTGGCAGTGCAGATTTTTTTCCTCTTATGCTCGTGTGAACAACGCCACCTAGCCCCTAACTAAGAAGTTTTCGATCATGAATTGATATGCAAATCTAAATTCTTGTTTTCTTAAAGTTTCTCCTAATAATTCTGGGAGACTCTGTAAAACTAATTTTAAAAAATCTTAGAATATATCTATATCATATTTTTTGAACCCGGAAACAAGTTTTGATTTACTTAATTCTAAAAATATGATATTTCTGATTTGAGTAACGAGCCAAGGCTAACAATATATTTCACATGAAAAGAGTGCTTGCATCTAGGAGAGAGATTCATTTTTTTTTATTTCAAGAATTTTTATGAAATATTACACAAAGTATTTTGCACATTCTCTTCGCAGTGATTATTTGATTACATTTTCTGCAATTAAAAAATATTTAACATTGTATCACAATTCACATCACAATTGTAAAAATATTTTGCATTGTAAATTTATTGAATAGATATTTAAATTATTCACTAAATTGACAAAAAAAAAACTGAATGTACAAATTGCACATTTTACTTTTACAAATGATAAAAAATGAATCTGGATTTTTCTTTTTTTCTACATTTGATATAATAATGAATAAATATTGACTTATTCACTAAACTGACAAAAAAAAAATCTGAATGTACAAATTGCACATTTTACTTTTACAAATGATAAAAAAATGAATCTGGATTTTTCTTTTTTTCTGCCTTTGATATAATAATGAATAAAAATAAAAGTAAGAAATATTAATGAAAATAAGAGATTATCAACATTTTACATTTGTCAGTCTTATAGTGTAATGCGCGATAATAAAGTGTAAATAAGTTTTAGATTTTAGAAATTCCTATTGACAATTTTGTAAATTATTTTTTTTAAGAAAATAAAATCAGTAAAACCCATAATGGTGCAAAGCAAAACAGTAAATTAAACTTGAAGCCATCACGTTAAAAGATAATTTTTTAAATGCGAAATATTTGACAAAATGACAAATTTTTTTCCTCTTTTATTATTACACGTTTTATAGCCATTGTGTCAGAATGTCAGGTGTACCAAACACGTAACTTTTTGCTATTTTTTTATCCACTGAGATTTTGTTTGTAAGACATTATATTCAGTCGCACTCAGTATGTCAAATAAAAAATATATATATTTAAAAATTTTATAATTCTGACAAAAGAGGTTTTCGATGATAACGCAAAAGTGTCAATTTACCTCAGTATTGGGAAGATGACCGCCACCTTGGTCAAAATGATTATCCTTGTAGATGTTGAATACATTTTATTTCAGAAACTAAAAGGCAATGTACTAGTTAGATAAAATATGCGAATTATTTTTTCTTCAATCTTAATGTAAGTATTAATGTTTTTTAAATCCTTTCTTATTATTGTTTAATTGTTTATTTTGTTATCATAAATTAAATTAAAACTTCCTTCTTTATAAATTTGAGCATCCGTCGTTCCACCATATGTAACTTTTGCAACGTTCTATCAGCTTTTTCTGATAGAAGGTCAAATGGACTTAGCATCGAATCAACATAATCAAAAACACAACAAGGAATGATTATTCCTCGTTGAAAACGGCAATATACAAATTATGGAAAAAATGAATCAAGGCCCAATTTTCTTAGATAAGGCGGAAATTAGAATATATCTGAATACAATATTAACTCCAATATCCTTTAGAATCATTGATCCTTTATGATTATAGTCACTGTGTCCGATTGATAAAGATTATATAAATTATTAGTAATAGGTAACTTAACTAATGAATCGAGATATCAAGAGTCAAACACTTTTGAGAAACACATCGGTATTCAGTAATATATGTCGTAGAAAAGGGAGAAAAAACGAAATTCAGATTGAATTATATTTATACTAGTTTCCCATTAATAATTTATTCCTTTTGAAATCAAAAGTATATGATTTCAAATCAACAAACAGAAAATTTTACAATTCTATTTCTTATGATTCTGCTAAAGATATAATATCAAAAATTAAGCTCAAGTAAACATACTTTTCTGCTTATGTAATGCTTACAAAAACTGTTCTTTCATATAGTTCTTTCTTCCCAATTTATATATAAAATTATTTATATTCTTTACTCTGAGTTGAAACTCGAAATGTATTTTCATACCTACTTCGCTGTTGTTGTTTTTTTCCTTATACAATATCCATGAAGGACTTTCTTTTTCACGGATAGAATATAATCTAACTGTTTTCTTCATTTTATTCAAACCAACAGCACAAAATAATGGAACAAAAATTCAATAAATCTTCAAATATAACTCCCTGAAGGCAGAATATTTTCTGAATTTTTAGATAGAATATCTTTCTATCTGTTAAAAATATAGATGTATTTGAACTTCCCGTATAAAGAAGAATTGGTTTTAAAATAGAGTATATTATATTATTTTTTTACATTTATTTTAAGAAAACTCAGATTTTATCATCACTCAGAAAAAAAATTATGAACTATTCTGTCCCTCATGCATATATTAAATTTGCGGTAATCAAATGAGTGACATCCTTGTAATTTCATTTCTTTTACTGAGCCATGATTATAAAAGGTGAAAAAATATTGAGTGTATTTCCTAAAGTAAGGAAAAGAAACTACGGAGATTTTGAAATAACTTAAAAATATATAAAATTAACATTTAATTAAAGTACAGGATGTAGAAAAAAAATTATTAGTTTAACTAGAGATTGTATTAAAAATTTTATTTATCAAAATCTTCAAAAATTTAATGAAATGCAAAGCACAGTTTAGCAATCTTGCAGATTTCTAATTTCAAAGAAACAAAACATATATTATAGATATTTCGAAATAAAATTAAAAATATATATAAGATTACCATTTACTTAAGGTTCAGAATTTAAAAAAAAATATTTATGCATTTTAACAAAGAATTTCATTACATTTTTTAAAATCAAAATCTCCAAAAACTGAAAAAAGATGTGGAGCAGAATTTAACAATATTGCAGGTTTCCCAAATTCCAAAACAACTAGAAATACATTTAAATAGACAAATATTGGAAAGCTTGTGATATTCAGAATTTATGAAGGTTAGGAATTTCAAGAATTATTTATTAAGATTGCAAAAGAAATATCTATAACTTTCAGGAACATAAATAAATACTAAAATTTTCGAATTCAAATCCCATTTTTGATAATAAATTATTAAAGTCGAGTTTCGAAGCACATACGATCAAATAAATAATCCTAGATACTAAGACAGAACCATGATGGATACGGACGGATACATATTTGCTAAAAAATGCCCAAATAACGAAAAATAAGTTTCATTTAATGCAGAAAACTCTTTAGGCCTTCTAGTATTGCAGACGAAGTACAATTGAAGCTGAATGTTCCGAATAAATTCTTTGTATAAAACTCAGTGAGTGTTAATTAATAGAAATTAACTGCAGCTGAAATGTTCAAAACGCTCTAACGACCAATATGTTTGAATATAAATATTTAATGTATCTGTTGAAATGCCCTACTTCAGCAAGAACAAGAAATTCTAATTCGCTACAGGTTTCCACGATCACCAAAAAATATCTTACACGGATAGCATGCATCTTTCGTCTTAATCTATTAAGAAGTACTTGGAAATTTACAGAATTCCTAATTATTTATCATCTTACATAAAATAATTTATAGCGTTGAAAATAAGCGAAAATACTTCAAAATCTGTATGATGTTATGAGTTTAATAAATGATTTCTATTGTATAATGTAGAATAAAGTAATTCAGCCTTACTAACGACTCTTATTTGTTTATTTATTTTACAATAAATTATGATGTATAGATAATTGTTTAAAGTTCTTATAAAATCTTCCGACGTTCATGATTCTACAAAATGTGAATCGTCATGGTCTTGAATGCTCATGAAATTTAAATCTTTTAATGTCTAGTGAGAGGATGACATTGATCAATGAATTTTCTGCAAAATAATTTTTCAACAAATAATAAGTTCATCATTAAGTCAGTAATTTTATTATTTTTATCACCTACCAAACTCAAAAGATAAATTTATCATTTAAGTAATATCTGGTATAAATTATATTACAATCGAATCAATAAAACACAATCCAGTACTAACTTAATCCAAAACTTATTTTGTAAAACTAGCAAATCTTTTCAAATATGTGTGCATAAATGAAAATAATTCATAATTTGAAAATTCTAAGTAATCCATTTCCGAACTACATTATTTCAGTCAAATTTGGCGACTCATAATAACAAATGTAATATTCACTAGAATATTATATTATTCAATATAATATTCAATATGAAAGGCATTACTGGATTGAAACAAATTATTTAAGCGATCATCGGCATGATATGTAGTATATAAACGTAATTGCTGTTCTTTTATGAAACATTAGTTATAAATTAAAACAATGAATTATTTTATTCTTAAAGTCAAGAGCATAAAATCATGCTAAGAAAATTAATATTTTTAACGTATCCCATTACTGAAAGCAGGAAAAAACGAAAATGAGAATTCTGATAAAATCTAAGAGTATTTTCTTGTACTTTTATAGTACTTCAAAATTTCTCAACCGAATTGTCAAAATTTTGCCGAAAGGAGGAAAATACAAGAATTTGATTGGAAATTTCTGCATCAACGTACCAAAACATGTACCCAGGATTTCAGCTGTTTGGACCTGTGAGGATGTTTTGTTTTGTTGCCAAACGCTTGACTTTGACGACGACCTCAATCAGGTCGATGATATTTTACGGTACAAGAAGTTTGAAATTGATTGAGCGCAAGAACACACATTATGTGTGTGTGTGTCTTCCGCCGCCCATGTGATACAATTTTAAAGATTCATATATAACTATACCGAAGTATTTTCAGTTATTTCTATAGAAGAAGAATTAAACTGAAAAATTAATTCAATGATAAAATTAATTGTGTAGGACCCATATATACTGTTTCATTCAAAAATAAAATAACCGCAAATTAAAATTACTAAAAATAAATAGTTTACCATAGCACAATATTCAACAACGGCAAAAAAAAGAATATTTTGATAAACAATGAGTGAAAACAATTGAGTAAAAAACTAGCAATGATATATTTTTGAGAATTATCTTTTACTTTTTTCTATTTATTAAAATTATAGCAATAATTCACTAAAACAATTGTGGTTATTTATTTATAAACAGAAAATAACACTTCGTCCTTAAATATTATATCTTTTTTAATACATCTTGGTATGATGGAAATAACGAAATGCATAAATCGAGAATCTCTAGACCAACAACATTCCTTTTTCACACACGGCCATTCTCTAAGGTATTGCGCACACCCCACCTTGCTTATTTAGAAGATTGGATAAAATTAGATCATGAACCCATGATACGTGGGGAAAAGAAACACTTTATTCTTTAATTTTATACTTGCAAATAACTTTCTATTCATAATTCCTATTACTACAAGTAACTTTCTATTCATAATTCCTATTACTACAAATAACTTTCTATTCATAATTCCTATTACTACAAGTAACTTTCTATTCATAATTCCTATTACTAAAAATAACTTTCTATTCATAATTCCTATTACTACAAATAACTTTCTATTCATAATTCCTATTAATGCAAATAACTTTCTATTCATAATTCCTAGTACTACAAATAACTTTCTATTCATAATTCCTATTACTACAAATAACTTTCTATTCATAATTCCTATTAATGCAAATAACTTTCTATTCATAATTCCTAGTACTACAAATAACTTTATATTCATAATTCCTATTACTACAAATAACTTTCTATTCATAATTCCTATTACTACAAGTAACTTTCTATTCATAATTCCTATTAATGCAAATAACTTTCTATTCATAATTCCTATCACTACAAATAACGTTATCCATTAATTTAAAAAAAGTTTTTAATAAGACTCTAACTGTAGAGCTCATAAATATTTGTGATTTCGTTATAGCAAGAAAATTCTTTAGAAACCTCAACAACTGTCTGAAGTATAAAATTTTCTAGTTGTCACTATTTTCAAAGTTACAGTGAGCCATGCTTTATATATCTCTGCAACGACTTCCATTTCCAGTCTATGGCATTCGACCTTTTGTCAGGTTAGACAAAGGCATAAGCGCAACAATGTATACTCATGATCAAAGGCTCTCTGATTGAAAGCGGCTCGCTTTACGACTAACGAGATTCTTAGCAGAGGAAGTGCTGGACCATACGCTTCATTCAAGACTGGTTATCAGAAACCGAAGTCTCAGATGTGGCGATCCCGAGAAATAGTTGCTAGAATGGTGTTAATGATGATTTAAATGCCCTCTACAAGGTCATTCAAATACTGACAAATGTCCTTAATTGTGACAATTAAGAGCTTTTGAAAACAGTGAATAAAAACTTTCTATATTGTTTTAATTATTAGTTTTCTGGTTCTGGTATAAATCATGTATGCGCAAAGAATATATTATAATTAAATCAGTATGTCGAGCTGAATCAGATATGAAAACAGACTAGTCATAATATTGAAAATTAAATATTCTTATTTTCATGTATCATATTCTTCCAATAAATGCTATTTATTCAATTCAGCTTCTAAATTTCGCTTATATTCTAAAATCTGGTAACACTACCATGAAGTTTTAATGCGTCATTGTATTTTAAATGGTATTAGATAACATTCTGTAATAAGAAATGTCAAATTTTTTTATCATATATGTAACATCACATGAATTTCATATTTTTTAAAGATTTATGCAAGCATTACTATTTCATTTCAGTTTATATCCCTAAAGCTTCAAAGCTAAAGTGAACTCAAATAATTTAAACGAAGAAGATCTATATAATAATTACATTTCTTTGAAATTCCAACAAGAATTCCTCCTTTGATAACTTTCATTTTAACAAGTAGTAGCGCAAATTATTTCGAACTATCAATAGTGTGTTATATAGCTGATCAAAATTTAAGCTTTTAAATTCATATTTTCATATTTTCAAAACAGATAAACTGACTCAAGTAATTAGCTTTATTTTATTTTTATCAACACAATATTATTTTACCCTTTTAAAACATTAATTTCTGTTAAAACAATAATTTTAATTGAAAATTTTGCAGAATTGTATTTTTTTCCGGTAAATATATGATTCATTTAATATATTTTGAAGCTTTATTTTAATATAAAAATATTCACACACACACAAAACATGCATGAATATTATCACAAAACATGATTCAATATTACATGAACTCATAATATTGCCGCTGACACTAAGCTAGCTTGCTATGCCTAATTTGTTACATATTAAATGTGAACCATAACTTTGAAGTAAGAAGGAAAGCAACTTCTCATCACTCAATTCCAACAATATATTTTTAACAGACATGCAGCCCAACCAGAAAAGACAACATTAATTAGCATATTTAGGATACTATAACTGAACCAAAATGATAATTATAAATAACATAATTACTTGAACATAATCCTATCCATCAAGAAGTAATTCTTTTTTGGCCGGGTAATACACAAATGTTCTTAATAGGTCTTTTAAATGACCATTTTAAAGTAACTGCACACATTACTCCATCCTTACCAAAATGAGAAGATATGATTTTACCAAGAAGCCACACCACAGGAGGAATGTTGTCTATTTTAACAATTGTAACATTACCATTTAATGTCAAAAATACAACTTTACAATTTTTTACTTTTTTTTTTTTGTATTCTTCCACTACTTCTTTATTTAATTCTTGATTTTCTCAGCATCTCAAGAGGATTTGTAATTACATCTCCTGTTATAAAATGAGATAATGTTAAAATATTTCAGTTGCCTACTTCATCAGTTTCTAAACTGACTAGAAGTCTTGAATTTAGTACCATTTGAATTAATAATGTATAAAGTTTAGTAAATTTTAAGTTAGAGTTTCCTATGACTGGCTTTAAATAAATTTTATCGGTTTTACACTGGTTTTTCAGAGTTCATCAAAATGTGGCTTCAAAGGATTTATAGTATGTCATTCAGTTTCTTGTTAAGAAAGAAAGTAACAAAAATTTTACCCAGATTAATTTTTTATAAATGTTTATATAAATCTCTGAACTTCGTTTTAGCTCCTGAAAAATTGATTCCATTATCAGAATGTATATGCTTTTGTGTGCTTCTTTTTAAGCAAAGGCATTTTAAAGTAGCTATAAAAGTTTCGGACGTGTATTTAATTATTTATTCTAAATGTAAAGCTTTAGTTGCAAAGCATATGAATACAATATGACCCGTTGTTGTCTTATTTATTTTGCCTTATTCTTACTATTCCTTCATTTTCAATATTATTTTGATATTGAAAATTATCCTGAATAATCAATACCACTAATAAAATATGCTTTATTGGGAGTCACTCTGCCCTCATTTTATAAATTTTTTAATATGTTATATCTAAATCCACAACATGAACAAAATTAAAAATGCATTTAGTAAACAAACCTTTCATATCCAATAAGTTTGGCGTAAAATACGTACTACAGCGATTCTCAACCTGTGGGGCGCGCCCCCCTAGGGGGGCACTAGCACACTACAAGGGGGGAGCGAGAATATCCAAGAGAAAATATTATTTAAAAGAGAAAATATTATGACTGAAAGGAAAGCACACATACATATAGAAAACAAAATACATTTCGGTATATTTAATAACTTATTGAAGTAAAACAACTTAATCAAAACATACTAAATTAAAAACAAATTTAACAATTATTAGTGACTTCTTTGGGTCTGACTTGCAGAGTAAAGTTTTTCGAAGGAAGGCTTAATATTAGAAATATCCAGTCTTAGTTCTAGAATATGACGACCAAGTACCTCAATTTCATCACAAATAAACTATCGCGAAAATTCTAGGCCTCCTGTCTGTTTTCTTCTTCTAGGAAATGACGATTTCTTCTCTTAATTCATAAACACGTTGCAAAAATTTCCCACGTGATGACCATCTTGCCTCGCAATAAAATAGTAACGCTGAATGTACTTAATCCATGTCTTCACAAAGTGCGGAAAAGATTCTCGATTTCAGGGGTCTCATTTTTATATAATTTACTACGGTTACAACTGTAGTTAACACAATATTCAAACCAGGACTCATTTCTTTCGAAGCCAAAGTTTCTCTGTGGATCATGCAATGTGTGCAATGAGGAGATTTTTGTTTTAAAAGTGCTTGTATATCTTGGAATCTTTCGGACATTGAACGAGCACCGTCGGTGCATATTCCGACGCAATTTTTCCATTCTATGTTTGCCTCGTTCATAAAATCATTTAAAATAGCAAATAATGCGAGTGCTGATGTTTTGAGTTCTATTGGTTTGCAGAAAAGTAGTTCTACTACTGACATATTACCACAAATTCGAACATGGCAATTAAATGAGCATCTTTATTACTATCTGTTGCTTTGTCAAGCTGTATTGAAAACAATTTGTCACGCAAATTGTTATTGCTTGGAATATGATTTTAATTTTAATTCGAAGAATTCACTGGGTTTGTTGACGTACTCACTATGAAGCGTTTCCGAATGTCGTTTTAGTTTATTAGGCTTCATGCTTTCTGCGGCCAACAATTTTGAGCAAATGATACGCAGGGGCCTTTTTTCTTCATTTACTTCAGTACTAGTAAACCCAAAATTTAAGTATTCTTGAGAATATTTCCTTGATTTTATTTTCGGAACCATGCTCGTCTGTGCACTTGTTGATGCTTGACTATTGTCTAATGCTTGCTTACTTCCGCTTAAAAATTTATTCATGAGTCTGCATAAATCTGCTACCGTGAATATTTTATATGGTGAATTGCAATTAACACGAAAACATATATAACATACAAATTCACAATTGATTAGATAGCGATAAAAGGATCGACTCGAATGAGACTGGCTGCACTTGAAACTTGCGCATCGAATATATTCCTTCTTCTTGTAAGAAAACATTTATTCCGCGCATGCTCGAGACGGCCTCGTTCGTTTGGATTCCCTTGCACAAACATTCCTATTTTTTTCACTTTCGTTTTGTCATGCTTCTGTTTTATTTCTTTTATTATTCTAAAAAATGTATTCCCCATTTCTAAATTTAGTTCACCCCGTCTAGTTTAACTTTCATTGATGAATTTTTCTACTTTCATATTCTTTTAACGTTATCTCCCTATTTGGCTTTCAGTTCAAATATAATATTTAAATTTTATGCGCTTTCATTCGCTTCATCTGTTCACTGTCTGCTTGTCCAAAATGCAAGATGTGGTTTCTCGCCAACGTTGGCTCGCTTTTACTCTTGTTTTGGAAGTTAATTAAAAATAATTTAAAAACAGAATATAAAATACTCAATATACATTATTGTTGTATACATTTTATTGTAAGGGGGGCGATGAAAGTTATGATTGAAAACTGGGCCAAGAATACTGAAAGGTTGAGAAACGCTGACGTACTAGCAAACCACCGCATGGAAGTAAATCAAAAATATAAAAATAATGTATAATTAAACTATATAGTTTATGCTGGATCAGCAATGTCAAATGATGTTTTGTATTATACTGCGGAGGTGCTTTTTGAATCAACGAATCAATGAATGGACAAACTCCTGGTAGTGAGGTTTACTTCAACATTGATTAGTTTGACTTCAGACAACTAATTCTGTTATCAGAAAATACATTTTGAATATATTCGATTACAATATTATGACCAGAATTTATTTCTCTTATAATCAAAAGTCCAGTATTAATGGTGAAACTGTTACTATAAGCCTTATCAATTTTTCAATTGTTTAGGATTCTAATACAAAAATCAGTGCATGAATTAACTTAAAGAAGGACAGATATTTTTTCAATTAATAAATAAATTACATCATTTTTTTTAAATTACATAAAAATAAACAAGTTGATTTCGTTCTCTCTTTGAGAATATTATGTTAATTGTCTTTCATTATTGGCTGCTTAGGTAAGTCAGCGTCTGGTAATGATAAAAAAAGTTGAACCCTCCCACCATAGAAAGTAAATAAAGAAGATCCATTGGAAACACATATCTGGAATCAGGATAAGCTGAATTCCCTTTAGACGACACATATTTCCATTTGTCTGAGAAATGAGGTCCAAGATCCTTGAAGTCCTATTGGGCGATGAACTATTTACAGTTGCGAAAAATGTAAGAAACCAAAAAAGAGCAACTCAAGAAACTGTCAAAGCATAAAATATAATTTCGTCAGCTTTTTAAGTATTAATTAAGACAGAAAATAACTAACAGATGAGCTCCATTTTACTCTAGCCGGGGAAAGGATATAGGCCTAACCGGAGCTATCTCGCTTTCAGCTGCTGAAATAGTGACTTTCGTAACACTATCATCTTTTTGTTGTACAGCATAAATTGCAGAGATAAATGGAGAGTAAGTAAGAGTAAGATAAATCAGAGGTATTCTAAAAGCCATAAGGAGAGTAAGGAGAGTAAGTTCCATTAAAATTCATTTCGGAATTTCTTCCGCTTAGTTGCAAAATACTCCGGGAAAGCATTGCACCAATTACGTTTCAGCAATTCTTACTGATGATAGAAGATTTTAATCAATATTGCGTAAGCTGTAAAAAACTCAAAGATACACACATATTTTCTGATTGTGTTAGAAATTATCTTTTGGTAATTTCACTCTTAAAGTTAATTTTAAAAACAAAAATGTCAAACGAAGAGCCCTAAATAAGATCAAGTGATTTAGAACTATTTTCTGGATGACTTCCCAACTTTGATTGAATAATCCCTAGAATTTTAGTTTAATTAATTAAGACAGTCGGAACGCCACTGTCTTAAATGAAATCTTCTGGCATCTGGAGATTCATCCAAGTTTTGAACTAACACAATTGCTCCATTATTAAATTTCACTTCTGTCATCAAATCATCATATAGAAAATATTATGTGAATGCCAGCCTATTTGATATAAGCATTTAGCAGGTAAATGGAGAAGATAAAGAGCCATAAATTACAGAAGAAAGTTTGTATTCATTAGTAGCAAAATCAGTTAAGTTGCTCCACACTAATTGTTCACTGAAACTTTCGAACTACACTGAAAATTTTTGTCATCTGGGTCAACTAATGTTTGTCTATACATTTGCTATATATCAGAAGTGAAAGTAATTTTATTTACTCGGAATATGACAAGAATAGTAAAAATATCTCATTGCAAGATTTGTTATATACTAAAATTAGATTCAGAATTCAACGAATTAGAGTTAAGAGGCTTGCAGATCCATTCAAATACAACTGCAAGTTCAGTTGTAATGATGCCTTTCTTTTGCGCAGCATGATGGAGGTAGAACGTTTTAAGGCTTAGAAGAAACCGAATCATTATTAAGTAAATATACCATAGTCCTTCATTTCCATTCATATAACTTTCGTGTTCAAATTCTGAATCATATTTAAATTTATTTTCCATTGCTTCTAGCCTAGAAGCAGCCATCCCCATTGCAACTCACAATTAATTAATGCCCTTGTGCACAAGTAACTTAACAACAAATCAACCCTGATAATTTATTCCGTAGGTCGAATTAAAATGGTTTCATAACATTTTTCGCCTCCTGACAAAAATAAAATAATATAAATTAAAAACTTTTAACTTGTCAATTTCCCCTTTTCCAAAATTGCTGCAATACGGGATCAATGTTGCTATCGTTTTTCATGCGAATTAAGTAAAAATTGAATATAAAGATGAGGAATTGGTTCCTTTCCAATCCCATCTGTAACAACGCAGCAAAATAGTGCATTGAGCAATTGTTTGGCCTTCAGACTCGAAGATCCTTCCATTCAAACGAGTTGTAAAGAAACAGTCAGATCTTAAAATAATATTAATTTCTGATGGCCTTGACAACTTTTCGTCTGATAGAGGTATCCTTTTTGAATAAACCAATTCATAATTTTAATAATCTCAACTGGAAATGTCGATGTAACTTTATATAAGTATTTAATCTATGAAATTCTCCACTTAATCTTGACTCTATTTTCAAAATAATTCAGACACTTTCTAGAGTTCCTCTATTCCTCTAAGAGATAATCAACCCTCCTTCCTTTTTAATCTTAAAAAATTTATTACGATTTCGCTTACAAAATTGGTTTCTTTCTTTTTCCATATTTCGTAACAACCTTAAATAACAACCTGCTTAAATATATCGTCTAAGAAAATGGGCCCAATATAATATTTTTGTGATCGGGAAACATTCAGAATGATTGAAATTAATAGGAAAGTAAGAAAATATAAGAACAAGATAACACTACATCGCAATTCACAATAAACAGACATCGCAAAATGCATAGAAATAAATACAAGCATGGTAATTAAATGCTGAACAAATGATTTAGTGATTACTCTATGCTAATGCTGTAAGTTGATTTCACTAAGAACCACTGGAAATTGAGAATGCACTGTTGATACAAATAAATCTTTAAAATTCATGAAATCGTCACATTTGTAGAAAATGCCGGTATTTTAAGTACGGTAATAAAAAATTTGAATTAGATTGCGCACTTGCTAAAACAACCAAAGAATTATGTGTTTTGCTAATAGTTGAGTGAGATATATCAAAAGCATCATGTTTATTTTGAAATTTCAAATTTAAGGGAAAGAATATTTCCTGAAATTAAGGAAATTTCTGAAATGAAGGATTTCAGAATCATCAGAGTTTAATTCTGAATCTAATCAATCGAACTCTTAAAATCATTCTTCTAACCTTTGCAAACAAATCAAAATGTCTTCCTTTAACTCTAAATCTTCTGCAGTATTTCCCAGTCTATCTAGAAAGATTTTAACTTTATCCCCTGTTGCTCTTATCTGGGTCACATGTTTGTTTTTTTTCACTCGTTGTTGAAATACGATCGTTGCTCAAATCTTTTGTGAAACGAAACTGAAACAAAAGTCAGGTTGAAATCAAGGTTATTTCTTCTAAAAGTAACTCATCAGATGTTCCTCTTTTGAAATAAGCATAAGCCTAAATAAAAGTATAGCAAATAATAAAAACAATCATATTTTTTTTTAAGCAAGTATCTCGTCGGTGCCTCCAATATGCAGTTGTATGTGTGTTTGTGTGTGTGTGGGGGGGGGGGGGGGTCAATGAACAATTCTTGATTTCATTTTGCTTATTTAGTTTTTCAGTCGACATCACACACACACACACACAAGTATGGACGATTAACACATAACATTTATGAACTTACATAACATTGCCGCTAGCAACGAATGTGCCTAATTGCATCAATTTAACTCAGAATAGTCACATTGATACAAGAAGAAAAACAATTGTCCGCCTCTCATTCACCAATAATATGGTTTAAAGAGTACATTCAGCGACATCTATAAAAACCATTAATTATCATATTCAGAAAATGAATAATTATACAAAAAAATGTTTAACATTAACAGAAGTGCATAAATAAAAGTTCTAATTCTCTTGAATAAGCAAAAAGTGAAGACGTGTTTCAATCTATCGATGAAACACCTTTGCATAGGTTGCTGAAAAACGTAATTAATCAGTAATTAATTGAAAATATTTCTTTTCAATTCCTGATTCCAAATCCTAGACAAACACAAGTTTGCAATTTCCTGTCTAGATGTGTTCTTAGATGTGTTAATTTCCTGTCTAGATGTGTTAATTTCCTGTCTAAACGAGTTCTTAGATGTGTTAATTTCCTGTCTAAATGAGTTCTTAGATGTGTTAATTTCCTGTCTAGATGTGTAAAATTAATAGCATCATGATTTTGTTCTTTCATTTATATCTATAAATAGAATTGGGAAAGTGCGATACAGAAATAAATTCGAAAAATTATTAAGTTTTTTCATACATGAAACACATTTGTCAAAGTTTTTTTTTTTTTTCTAATTGAATTTTGCTGCAAATATAAAAAGGAACATTCTTTTAATAAGTATCAAAAGACAATAAATATATAGAAAAGTACTCTAAAACTAGCAAATAAATTATATTAATTAGTTATAACCAAATTTGATAGAAAAAATACACACACACACTTTATTCTTTGTTTACATGTGTTCTTGCTTTTAAAATGGTTAAGATTGATCAAGCCAATGCCCCAGAATCAAGTCTAAAATCAAAGCGCATTTAAAACCTAAATGCAGTATCAACAAAAATTGTTACTCATTTACTTAAAAAATAAATTATATATATATTTTTTGTTAAATATATATATATCGAAAAGATATTATAGGTACAGTATTAATTCATTATGATTGCCATCATCAATTTCAATCCTGCTGATGTGTAGCTATGTAACATTCAGGTCCCATATTATTAAATGTCTGAGATGAAAATTTGCCAGAAAGTTTTCGCTCTGATGAATCAATTCATAAATATTCAATATTTTTTCTTTAAGATTGAGAAAGATTAGGATAAAAAAGTGAAAGAAATTGACTGATTACAAGTAAATATACGAAAAAGTTAAAATGACACTAAAATTAAATTAAATTATTTAAGTAAAATTAAAAGTGCAATACTACACAGAAATTTATGATAACTGATACGCAATTTAATTAATTGCTCTATAAAATATTCTGATGTGGTTTTTTTTTCTAAGATAAGTGCAAAGTATTGGTTTTTCAAAACATATTTTGAAAGAATATTAGTATAGCTTAATAATTTTGATAGATAGCTTAATAATTTTTTTTATCTTGAAATTAATTTTATCTAGGGAATTGACTTATTTTAAAAATATTTAGGTTTATGATTAATTTTATGAAATAAATTTATAAAATTATATATATATATATATATATATATAACTTTAAGACATTTATCAGCAACAAAAGGGTTAAAGGGTTGTGACGTGTGTATAGCTTAGTCGTGCTCTTGGCCCTAGATGGCACTACTATAAAAACAAGAGACGTTACCAAACCGGCTTAAAATCGCTGTCTTCGTAACAGCGGGCTTGTCCATGGCAAGTGCCATAAGAAACCACAACAACACAGTTTAAAAATTACTAAAAGCAATTATCCTTATTTTTTAAAAAAACTTCCCAGAAGAGAAATTATTTTTAATAATGAAGAAAAATGATTTTACAGATCTTATAATGCTGTGACAAAACTGCTCGTTCATTTGTTTTTAGTAAAACTCTGTAATAAAATGATAGACTATGATTTTAATGCATGCGTAATGTAATAGCATGTAGCAGAAATATAAATCTTCTTTGTAAAATCATCTACATTGCAATCACTTATTTGATTTTGCTATGCTTATTAATAATCTCTTTTTCGCCCATAAAACTTAAGTGGCGCTCCCTGAAATAAAAATTTCAGCATTCATATTTTTGTATTGAATTGGAAGTATTTTTTGAAAATTTATATAACATTTATGCTTACTAAACATTTCTGATTTCTCAAGTAGTTTGTAAGTTTATTATAAAGTTATTATGTTAAATAATCTGTGAAATTTCCGTCTCTTTTTATTAATTTGTACCTGCATTGAAAATATAGGAATCAAAACTATTTTAATATATCAGGGAAGGTGAAATTTTTTCTTCGTTCAATAGGAAAATACGCTTCTGTTTACACATTACACTAATAAGTATTTAGTCTATGTAAATACCATGCATATTGTATTGGGTTACTTATCATTTTATGCAATTTATTCCATTAATACTGTTTTCCACAACTAATAAAAAAGAATAAAAAAAATGATAGAAAAATAAAACTAATTGAAAAGTAAATACATTTAATCGATGCGTTTTCGGAAGATTTAATTAAAATCTGCATATTTTTTTGTAATATTTTTATAATAAACCGTAATTTAATAAAAATTAGGAAAAAATACTTGCTTAAATTCATCCATTACTAAAAGCGTAATTACAATAAGAGAACAAAGAAATTAATGTTTTTGACTGTTCTTAAAATATGTATACTTCCCGAAACCTGATAAATGTTTATATGACTACAATGATATCATAGTAATTATTTTATAAAAGATGTTCGAAAAATAAATGATTTATCGAAAAATATGCGCTTGATATTTAGGTAATTAGATAATAATTTAAATTATTTTATGATCATAAGTTATTAGCAAGTTTATAATCTCCAGAAATCCGGGGTACATTAAAGAATGTGAATCAAATATGATGATTCAAGATATTTGTATTTCTAATGGAATAAACACATTCCTATTTTTTTAAATTGTTTTTTTTTCACCTTTGGGCATTTGCGAACTATTATTTTACTGAATTAACATCATTAGTGGTTTAAATATTGATGGAAATAAAAAGCCTGCTGAATAAATTTTGCTGAGTGCTCTAAAAGGAATTCAACGATTTTTTTTCCTTATGTTTTGTCAAATATTCTCTTAAGAACCTGATAAGATTTCAGGGACTTAAAAAAATGTCCTTAGACTCAATTAAATTGTGAATAAAATAATCCTGTTAACAATAATTCCAGAAGATGCTCTAGTGGTTTTAAATTGAGTTCTTTATTTCTTTTTTCTTGAGAAGAAGGTGGAACGGATAAATTCTTCGAACATCGGATAAAAAATTTATACCACGTACTTTCATTTTTTACTGGTTAGAAAAGTAAGTTCAGCTTCATGTTCATACAAAGCAAGTCGGAGCACCTTGTTCAGACTTTCAGAGAAAGAAAACTGTAAAATATATTTAACAGATTTAGCAAAGTTTTTAAATTTAGTTTCCCCCCCCCCCAAAAAAAAAAATGTGAAATAGGAAGTGCCTTTTAACATTTTTTTTCGAATTTCAGATTACGTGTAGTTGAATTTTCAGGCAGTACTTGAAGATTATATAAAGTTTGTGCATTTATAGAATTAATAATATTAAAATAAATTTTTTAGATGTATTAATAAATATTAACATTTCTCATTTTGAATTGTATGTATCTAAATTACTCTTTGTTTTGTTTTTAGTAAATAAATACTAAATATTTTTGAATTTTCAAAACTAGGATTTATTTATATTTCAGAATATGTAAAGAAGAAAATTCATTTTATACCATGATAAAAATATTTAAAATATAATGATATTATAAAATGAATTTTTTATACATTAGCAATGCTTTATACATGAAAAAATAAATTTGTAGAAATTATTTTTTGTTTTCTCTTACACAGTAGTAGCGTTTGACTCATAATTTCTTTACATATATCTCTGAAAACGAGGGGGGGGGGATAATTTCTGGTCAATTTATCGTTTCTAGCATTCACAACACATTCCATATCAATGTTCATTTTGCACTTTAGCTATTTGATTGCATCTATTACGCATTCTTTACAGTTTTGCAGTATGCGATGTGTTAGGATAGAACCTGGGACCTTGTGGTTAGCAGTCCAGTAACTAAACCTTTCTACCAAAACGATCATACGGGTAGAAGAGTTGTTAACTGGGTTATATGCTATTCACCACATTACTCTCCCTCCAGTGAGTCGGAGGTGAGACGAACGATATGACTGTTGATTGGTGATATATTTGGTAGCTGTTGTCTAAATGGGCCTGTACCCAGTTTGAATAGCGCCAAGCGTTATGGCGAGCGTTTATGGTTGCTGATGCGCCAAGTGAGTCTGACGGCTTTGGGTTGCTGCGTCACGTGAGTCTGACGACTTTTGGGTTTACTGCTACTTTGGGTAGTTGCTTCCAATCTGGGAAAGGTTGGACTGTTAGTTTTAATGCCACAATAGCTGTAAAAGACTGTAATGCTCCATACATATTGTCAATAAGAAAATAAAAGTATAAAAATTCAAAGAACCTATAATGAAAGAAAATATGCATACTAGTCTGACGAAACTACATAAAAAAATACAGTGATGAGTCAGACAACAAATAAAATGGAGTTTTAGATAAAATAATAAAATCCAATTGCTTTTAAAAACTTTAAAATAATTTTGTGAGGATTTTCACTCAAAAACGTTAACATGTCCAAGGAGGAGTCGTATGTCACAAGAGTTAAAATAAACAAACCATAAACGACGAGAAAGACGAAAGAAACGGTCACAAATTATTAGAATGTTCGTTGCTAAGTTAATCCAGTTAATTTTCGATTAACGAAACTCATTGAAAACTCATTGATATTTTTATCATAAAATAATTAATTTATGAGAAAAAAAAGATATGTTTAATAGTTTTGAATTTTGAGTTCCATCGGCATTTACTTGGATGATTATACGTCACAACAATTTATCTTATTGTATTATAATTTAAATAACAACATTATGCTAAGTCATTAAGTCAGAAATTTCAAACTAAAGACAAACTATTTAAAAGGAAATCGTATAAAAGTTTATTAATAAGAAAACATGTTGAATTTGATACTCAGGCATCTTTTATAAATAGTGTTTCAACCACTCCGTAAGATAAAATTTATTTTTTAATAAATATATTCTTGTGAGAATAGTGACTATTTAATTAATTAAAATAGAAATAAATTTAATTATATTAAAAATAAAATGTCGGTATTTTTTTTAAATTTGTATTTCTATTTTTATGGGTAAACTCTTCATGAATTGAAATTTAATGCAAAATCATAGTCATTTTTGACGCTAAGTAACATAAAAATAGATATGCATCAAGTGCCACAAACCACACGATTGATTTGTGAATATTTCATGCGGAATATGAAAAAAGAAGAAGAATTGGATCATTCATTTTCAATAACGATTAAAAAAATTTTTTAATACATAGATATGCTATATGATTATGTGATTATGTTTTAGAAATTCGATTCGCTATAAGATCTGTGAGAAATCTGAGAACAGAATGATGGATTTATGTACCAGCTGACAAATATTTTCATCATGGGATTTTCATGACCGATACATTTGAAAATAATGTCTAAATATAAGGAGATCTTTCTGAGTGGTTCTCATTATCACCAGATTTAATTTCACAAGATTACTGTATTGCGGTTTTAACAAAATAAAAACTGTGGAAAATCAGAATTGATAAAAGCATTATTACACTAAATAAATATGTCATCACCCCACACATAAAATTTAATTCACACATGTGTTTCGATATTTCATTCAAAAGAAGTCATTTCGGAGAAATATTATGGTTTAGTGAATTTTATTTTCTGTTTATAAAATTGCATCTTATAATTATATTTTAAGTAATACTTCATTTTATAATGGAATGGTTTAGCACTTTTTATCATGTTGGTTTTTACGCAAGCTTTTCTATACTTTAACATTTTTTTCATACAAACTGAATATTTATGTATGCTCTTTCGTCAAATATGTAAATAAATAAAAATATTGGCATGTCATTTTTACTTTCATCCAAATTATCTCCTCACAAACATTTATATACGACATCTTGTTTAATTTAAAAAGCTATTATTCAACCCTAAATATGTAATTTCAAAAAGCATATAATATTATTCTTTACTTCTTTTAAAATAATTAATCGTTAATTTTTATAGGAATTTATTCCCATTACTTAAAGACTTAGAAACTTTTTTACGGGTTCCTGTTTAATTTATACAACTGTTTCAATTTTTTAATAAAATAAAGGAACAAAATTTCGCTGCATATGTTAGGGTATCAAACATTTTCCTTAATATGGTTTATAGAATTTGGGGATAAAAAAGAAATTTATGTTTCGTGACTTTTTAAACCCTAAATGCATAATTTCAAAAAGCAAATAATGTCATTTTTCATTTCGTTTACAACTTGTTTTAATAGGAATTTATCCTTATCACTTAAAGGCTTAGACACTAGTTATTGGATCCTGCTTAGAGTCAAAATTTTGCACCTGCTAGCCGCAAAATCCACAGAGGTTCCTTTCAATGAAACTGTATGGATTTGACATTGACATCCAATAAAGAATACAAAGAATTCATTAAAACCTTCCGTTTGGAATTTGAACTCATATGAGGTCTAGATAGGTTTGCTCAATGCTGATAATTGGCACCAGGAAATTTCTTAAAATGACCGAATTCCCTCAAAAGTGCAAATTGCATATACATTTTTAAAAATAATTGAAATAATTTAATTTTGCAATTATTTCGCACGTTTAACGTCTCATAGTAAGCAAATGTGGAAAACAATATTACCTCTTCTATGTGTGTAAAAAATCATTTTTATCAATCAATATAAGACAATAAATTACAGAACATATAAATAGGTTTCGTTAATTCAGTAAGCATATTTTGTTCAGTTAGCATCATTTAAGTTATTCAGTTTTCAGTTAATTCAGTTAATTTATAAATATTCTCATCAAAAGGGGTAATATAGGGATGCATTGAAATTGAATAATTGAAAAATAGTTATTTTTATTTTCAATTCAACTGTTAATTTCATTATCTTGTGAAATTTGAGCAGTAAAATACAGATTCTTGTAAGTGTTAATGAATGTATTATTTCATATAATTACCGAACATGTAATTTTATGGAATATTAACTACAATTAAAATTCTTTAGTTAAAATATCTCTTTAACTAACAAAATGATAAATGAAAAGGCATATTTTTTTCATAATATTCGAAGACCTCGATATACCTGATCAAGAAAAGAAAAATAAAGTAGAAAAGATCGATTGAAAATAATATATTTGTTTCATTGAGACACATGATTGCTTTTAATTTAAACGAAATATGACTAAAAATAGTACAGTTGATTCGTAGAAAAACGTAAGGAAACATGATTTTTAAAAAAGTTTTTAACAAAATATTAATTATTCTAAACTTTCAATAAAATAAATAGAAAACATCATGATTTCTATTATATTTTGTCTTATTAGAATGACAATTTTTTTAACATAATGCGATAATTTTAAAAAATAGTTCTATTTTAACCGGAAAATTCTTAGAATATTAAAAGAAATTCAATCCAAAAGAAAGGAATTAAAAGTATATTGTAATTCAGTTTTGGAACTTGGTATTTTCAAAGTGGCATAAAGTGCTCATAATAAATGATTCTGACCAAGTAGCTACTATATGCGTATTCATAGTTTTTATTTTATTTCAGATGCGTATATTTCGGACATATGTGATTTAGAATTGAGATTGTAGTAATCTTTGCCTAATGATCTATTTCCAGAAATGCATAAGCAATTGCGGGAACATCAATATTGACAGTGCTTACACATAGAGCAGACACAATATAATTCACTTCACATGCAGCGGGGAATCATGGTCCCACCTACGGAATCTATTGAATCATACTAATACCCCCTCACAAATTACTCGAGAAATTCGCCACACGTAGCCAAGCTCCATTATATACGTGTGTAACACGTATTTAGCACTGTGTTCTCTCTACCTGCGGGCGAATCAATCTCTTAACATGTCCCCAGACTGCTGCAGATTTCCACTCATTGATCTCGGCAGTGGCGCAAGTGGCATTCGAGATACCTCGCATTGGTCTTTAATTATTCTCTGATCCGCGGTTACAGCTATCTCCCGAATTCAGAGTGTTTCAAATTTTCACGCATTATCGATTTGTTGGGTTTATTTAGACTCACTGCTCCTACAGTGCTCCGCTGGGCTGCTCTGTCAGCCAGTAATCATGCAGCCTAGCTGCACTGGAGATTAGGGCTCCCACATTCCCTGACAGCGCTTGCAACAAGATTGTTTTAACTTGGAGTGTCTGCAATGTAAATTTCCAATACTTTAGTTTTGTTTCGTCTTTCTGCTTTCTATGTTTGAGGATAGATATAGCTGTAATTTAAAATTCCAATATTTAAAGCATATGATAAGTCAAGAACAATTCATGTATTCACTTTTAAATCAATTATTGAAGGTGTAATTATATGAAAAAAATCGCAATTTTTAGAGCAAAGTTTAATAATAAATCAATTAATTGATCGGAGTTTTTTTACTCAACTTAAATATATATATATATTACGCTTTTATTGAAATTGCAATGTGAAGCGATGAATGCATTGTGAGATAAATATTTTAAATTCAAACTTTTGAATTCTCAGGAGTTAATTTTTATCAAATAATGAGAAAAAAAATAATCCATTTATAATTTAAATGATTTAAAATATACTTCATTATCAACATACTAATCACTTCTGTATTACTTAAAAAATATAAGATAAGTAAATGCTAAACGATATCCTACTTCACCTGTTATATAATAATAAAAATAATAATTTCACTTTCGATATAAAAACGAAAAAAAAAATATTTACTGTTGATTTATGCATATTTTAATAGCATACATGATCATATCTTATAGCAAAATTTTTCCTTTGAGGAAAAAAAACATTATATACAGTATATGCATCTAATATTATATAAGCAATATATATCTAATTGTATTTACACGGGGATATCACTATCAAAAAGAAAACTAAATTTCTTGAAGTAATATTTACCTACACTAAAGTGCCCATGTCTAGGCCTGTTACATCGTCAGTAATGTTACGTCTTGAAATGCAACTTTTTCTCAGATATCATTACATATACTGAAAAAGTATATAGAAGAAATCTAATTCTTCATTTATGTCTAGAATTTTTATCACTATTTTACATTTCCAGTTGTAAAATATAACCATAAAATAAGTATTATAAAATTATATACATCTATATTAACAACATATATTAATACTATATATATATATAATACAAAAGTATTAGAATCAAGTTAATAGGAAAAACAAAAATCAAATAAAAATTAAACCAAAAAAAATTATTAAAAAATATTAAAAAAGAATCCGGCCTGAAGACTTTTTCAAGGGTTACCCTCAGGCAGGGATTCAAATAAAGGGATTTTTTCTGTGAGGACATACAGACATTAAGTCTAATAATGATTCCTCGTGACCCGAAAATCCCCCGAAATTATGCTCAAGAGATATACCATTTTAACAGAAAGGAAATACAAAATAACAAATTAGAAAAAAAACCACAAAGTAAAAATACAATAAAAACAATAACAATGGAAAGTGAGAATTTTAAAGGAAATTAAAATAAAATTGAATACTGATTTTGACAGATCTAAAGAACGTGGGATTTATTTTAGTAAAACATTAAAAAGCGAAATAAAAAATTAAAAAAAAAATTTGTTATTACAGTAATAGATAAATCAGCAAATAATTTCTGTTTAATTTGTAAATATTATTATAAAGAACTTTTAATTAATGAATATAACTCTAATGCAACTTATATGTTAAAGAACACCGGGAAAAAGGAATTAGATAAAAGAATGCTAGCTTTCGCAAAAAAAACCAAAACTAAGACTTGCTCTCTTAACTATCCTTATTTATTCCCAACAGTTAAATTTCATAAAAATCCATTAAAATTCAGATTCGTAACCTGTAGCACTGGTAGTTATAGTTACTATACGGGTAAACATTTCTTTAAATACTTAAAAGTTATCCTGGACAAAATAAAAAATGAAGACAACTTTATTATTTCTAGTAACAAAGAAGTATTGGATTTTCTTAAAGATAACAACATTAATAAACTTAATACTTTTGATTTCGAAAATTTATACACTAATCTACCTCATGAAAAATTAATAAAGGTCTGCACTTTTATATATGACGAATATTTAAATGAAAATATCATTCCTAAAAATAACTGGCTTGAGTTATGTAATTTTAATATTACTGAAAATTACGTGTTTAATGGTATTAATTTTTATAAACAAGTCAAGGGCATTCCAATGGGGACAGCTTTCTCAAGTGCTTTAGCTAATATTTTCCTGCATTACTATGAGAAAAAAATAATTAAATATAATTTAATAAACGGGGGGAGATATATTGATGACCTACTTTTGATTAACTTCGACAATACTAATATTATTACTAATTGCTATCCAAAAGATTTAATTCTAAAAGATACAAATATAAATCAACTTGAGGCTACCTTTCTGGATTTAAAAATCGAAATTGCTAATGATAAAACAATAGTTGGTATATACGATAAAAGGGATGATTTCAACTTTAAAATAACAAAACTATGTAACTACCATTCCAATCTAAACTCTAAAATTTTCAAAAATCTAATTTTCTCACAAGTTAACAGGATCAAAAGGGTTTGCAATAATAAAAATTCTTATATTGAAGCATCAAATATCCTCCTTAAAAATTTAATTAAAAATGATTTTCCTAGAAATTACTGTAATGTCAATTTTTTAATTAAACAAGGTATGGTTTGGGATTAATCTTTTGGCTTAAATAAAAATAGAACTTTACTTGCATATTGGATCACTCAATAGATGGCGCTGGGTGCCTACCTCTGTTTACATAATTTACCGTTAACTTTTTTAAAACAGGAAATCACAATCGATTGTTTAAAGTTTCCTTGACTGTTGGATGGTATGTACTGGCCTTTTCGTTTTTAATTTTAATTTTAATTTTAATGCTGTTTTTGTTTTTATTGTTATTGTTTTTATTGTATTTTTACTTTGTGGTTTTTTTCTAATTTGTTATTTTGTATTTCCTTTCTGTTAAAATGGTATATCTCTTAAGCATAATTTCGGGGGATTTTCGGGTCACGAGGAATCATTATTAGACTTAATGTCTGTATGTCCTCACAGAAAAAATCCCTTTATTTGAATCCCTGCATGAGGATGACCCTTGAAAAAATCTTCAGGCCGGATTCTTTTTTAATATTTTTTAATAATTTTTTTTGGTTTAATTTTTATTTGATTTTTGTTTTTCCTATTAACTTGATTCTAATACTTTTGTATCAATTCATCTGTGTTTTAGAAGTAGCTGCAATTGCGCTCTCTAAATACTTTGAAGTTCCTTTTTGGTTTTAGTTTAAATAGGTTATAAATTTTAGTTGCGATTTCGAAACTGTTTTGTTTCGTTTTCATGTTAGTTTCGTTTTCAAACTTTTTCTTACTTTAGATTGGTTATATATATAATAGATATTATAAATGTACGTATTCCTCATATTACAAAAGAGGAAATTGTGCTTTTTTTAAATATATGAATTTTAGCATAAGGATTCAAAAATACTCGAACACATTGTATGTAAACTTTTCTCTGACAAATAGGTTTATGTTGCAATCAAAACAAAAACGAATATATTTCACAGAATAGTAAACTGAACCACAATACAATAGCCATGTTATTTTGAATTCTTTTTTTCTTTTTTTTTAACAAAATTAAAGAGCATTTGGGTCGAAATAGACCGGAACACTGCTGTAGGATTAAAATATAATGTTTAATTGATGAAGGTTTGAAGGTTCTGCAAAAATAAATTTCATGCATTTATACGTCTTAAATCCTAAGTTGATCCAGTAAATGAAATTTCCGAATTCAAGATGTTGATGACTCTATTAAGACGACTCTAAAAAGGCCTTAAATAAAGCAGAAATCGATTTTTAAATAGTACTTTGAAGTGCTTGATGATTTATTTTTGTAAGATTCTAAGCCTTTGAAAATAATATTTTACGAATTATTGAATTTAGATATATATGTGTACGGTTTTAAATAAATTTTAAATTTGAAAAGAATCACTTATTGCAATTTTAAGTTTGTCAATCAATACATTCTTCAGAGCCAAATTAGAAATTAAGTTATAAAATATATAGAGCCAAATTAGAAATTAAGTTATAAAATATATAGAGCCAAATTAGAAATTAAGTTATAAAATATATAAAAATTAACAAACTGCAAAGCTCTTCGTTTACTAAACTAATGTCATATATTTTATGTATATGCAAAACTATGCTCCATATATTTCAAAGAAATAAAAATATTTTTTGGAAACGTCCATGTTCAATATTTTTTTTTTCAAAATGATTATTTTTCAAAATATAGCACACGATTATTTTATATAAATAAAATGTTCTCTGAAAATTTAATTGTTTTGTGTATAAGACGAAATTATACTTTTAGAAACGTAAAATAATTTCGTATTTTCCAGCGCGATGAAATAAAAAAATATTTACTTTACTTTTAAATAACTATTCTTTAGCTTTAACTAATTAAATTTATATAGTTATTTTTCCTTGAAATGTATAAAAAGTAGACTTATAATTAAATTGAAAGAATCTCTTGTGGTATTTAAGTCATATCAATGTTTATTCTTAATAGTAATTATTTCGGAGAAATTTAAACCGAAGTATAGTTATTGAAAGTAAAATAATAATAACCTATAATATATAATTTTTTCTTTGAATGAGTATTAAAAGCAGCCTATCTGTTTGAAAAATATTTAACAGCAAGAGGATTTCTAAAAGCTTTTATGAAAATATATTTTTTTCTACGTTTCCATAAATTCCATAAAATTTGATTACCATTAAGTGAGAGAAATATAACGCAGTACTTGTCCATTAAATAAATTAAGCATGGCTATTAAATAAATTGCCCAGTTCAAAATATTTTACAATTAAAATCGAATCGATAGAAATTTTCAGAAATTTGCTGATCAGTGCCTTCAAGTCATCTTCAGTAAAAAAGAGTAGTTTTACAGCTATATGCGCATGAATAAAAGGTATTGTTTTGAAAAATATTTATTTCAGGAAAAAATTAGTTATTTCAACAATCATGCCGCCTTAAGAACTATGGTGTCTGTCAAAATGTATGCTATCTAAATTCAACGAGTGATATGATTATCCATTGACTCTAGGTGCTGATTAATGCAATCCTATCATTTAATGTGATGTTGTATTTTATATTTGCTAACGAAGATGTAGATTCTAGATTTCTACTGACAACATTATGCCATTTCCCTGTATTACGTCATTCAGATTTAGTCACAACTTAAATGGAATTACATTTGAATTACCTATTATCTATATGAGATTAAGCCAATAGAATATGGCGGATAAATTCTGAAGAAATAGGAACTAGTTGTTTATTTACTGTTTAAATATTTTCAAAATGATTTTTTCTCGAGTCTTCTATATACAAAGATATTACCTGGAATAAAAACTATTCGAATTATTAAGTGATCTTTAGAGAAATTGAATTTTAAAATTTTGAGCAGATCGTTAAAACTAATAGCCGTAACTGAATACAAACGAGAAAAATTTACAGTATTTTATAACAAATTTCTCAATTCAATGAGTAAATCTGTATATCATCAAGCACCAGGTTCTACTTTTTAAGAAATTTAAAAAATCTTCAGTAGCCCATTTATTTATCTTTGTCAATATAGGTTCTTAGAATACCACTTTCGAGTGTTCGCAATTGGATTCATTTCTATAATCTCTTAAATTCCATCATTGTTAAGAAAAAAAGAAGACTAATTCAAAAGTGAAGTTGTTTGCTTTATCTATCACATTTTCTTTTTTTTATAAAAATAATTTCCCTTCGGTAAAATATGAATTGTTTCTTTCTCAGAATCCTTCTGCTGGTCTAGACAGGAAGATCTAATTGGCATGATGCAAAATTAATTCTACGAAAGAAAGTTACTCCAATTACTGATGTGGAACAACTGTGTCATATCTCCTAATAACATTAATCCAATTCGTATATTTCTCAAAATAATTAATAAGATATCAATTTCATTCCTGATGTCAAAGTAATTTGGGGGATTACTTTGTGTGGATATTAAAGGTACACCACTCTGATTTGGCATAGACATTTTTGAGATCTAATTCAAATTTGACTTTCGCATGTTATGGATTTATTCATTTCAAGATTTCGATTGTAGTCCAAGAAATCCAGGTCTATCTTTTACATATTGTATTGAAATGTATTATAAATGTTAGAAATATTTCATTTTAGAAAGGGTTTACTTCGACTTACTATACGTTCAAGCTCTTTTTCACAATTTCAGTTTTAGTAAAAAAAAAAAAAAAAAAAAAAATGTTATATATTTTTTTATAAATTATATTTAAATACTATTTGGAAGAATCAAACTAAGGATGAAAATTTTAAGACACCTCTCTAATAGAATCTAAATCTAGATTTTATGAGGATTTTGAATCAAACCAAGCAAAAGAGCAAACTAGTTTATAGAATTACGAATTTTGCAACAATTTCCTTCGTTATTAGCAAAATATTAAAATTTGTCAAAAAAAATATCTTTACATTTAACTGTTAAGGATCAGTCTATTTCCATTTGCATTATACACATTCATTAAGTAGAAGAATATAACTGAAGTTAAGTCCTTAGAGAATAATACAAAAACTCTTTTTGTGTGTATTATCTTACCCAAAAAAACCCCCATAAAAACACATAAAACAGAAGGAAAATCACCGCGGCACTTACTCACATGCTCCTTAATAAAAATATTGTTTCCTATCTCCCACCAAAATGTTGTGGACTTCTCACAAGGCCTTGGATGTTAGGATTACTCCGGATTTTCATTTCCGAAATCCCACACCTTTGCGCCATGTAATATAGAGAAAAATAACGAAGCCATCACAGGATGTGATTTTAATGGATTTTTTTCTATCCATTGAAACGAACATTTCACAAAAAACTGCAATTTCAGTAACAATATCACATGACAGTTTTCATTTATCTAAGTTCTTACACTTTTAGGTCATCTTGTAACTAATTGGATGATAATGTACTATAGAGCGACAGACAGTCACATTTTAGATGGATTGAAAACAAAGTTTCCTACAATTATATATATCAGAGGTTCAAACTGTATCCAAAATTTCATTTAGTCCAAAAACTTGAATTTTTGAATTACCACATTTATTTGCAAAATTACAGACAGGCAGAGTATCAAGCCTTTAGTGCTTCCAAATTTGAGACAAAGCTAAAGTTCTAAGGATAAATCTGCATATCAGATTTTCTGCATTCAGTTCTCTGCATATAGTTATCACGTATGCATGCTTTCTTATTGTCTGACAAATAGATTTACCATGAGTAGATTTTATTCAAAATTTGATAAAACTTTTGGAATTTGATGCAAAATCCATATGCCAAATTTCATTTATTTAGCTCAAAGCGCTTCTCTATTATTTAAAAAAAAATGCAAAAGCGCTCATTCTAAAAATTTGTTTATTAGATATAGGGAGGTAAAAAAATTGGAGATAAGACAGAATCTCAAGTATCTAATTTTCGTCGGTTACAGTACTTCGTTTATGAATACTTCGTATAGGAGAAAGTATTGAAATGAGTTTCATCAAACATTTGTTTTGTGCATTTTTAGAAGGAAATTATTGATTATAAAACTTTGAAAAAATGGAAAAAAATAAAAACAATATGCATAATTTGTTATCGAAACGTTAGTAATAAAGATTCTAAACGAGCAATTTTCCGTCCATGCATAAATTTCAGTTACACTGCAATGTATTTATAAAAATAATGACATCCAAATTGAGCTGACTTTTCTAAAAACTGTCTAAAGCAGCTGACAACATCAATAATTTATTCATTCATTTGCCTCCACCATAAAACCCGTTTTCAATGAAAGGCTATTAAGACACGGCGCATTCTCTGTTTACTTTAGAAGTCGACATCCGTTACCTTTACCAAACTTTACTGCCTTCGCTTGGAATTATTCAGAAAGAGCAATCTACATCCCATCGGAGAAATAATAAAGCAGGCAGACTCATCTTAGGACGTGGGACAGAGGATATATGTTTCATCTAAACGAGTGCCCGAAACATCTGTTCACGCCGGAAGAAGGTAATGGAGGCCCAACAAAGAAAACTCATATATTGAATCACGAACTTCGCCTCCGTAGTGGAATAGGTTTGATCCGAAGGCAGCACGCAGGGGTGACCCGACAGGGCGTTATTGCTTTGACAGGCCAGTAACATGAAGATAATGAAAATGGAGATTTTAATAGCGCGTTTAATCTTCACTGGGTGCTAAGAAAGATGAAAGACGCTCTTTTAATGGTCGTTATGGGCATGTGAAGGAAGGCGCTTAGCCGACGTCTATCGCGTTCTAAATGTAATGGCGGCTTAATAAATCTGGTATGCTCGCGAGGAAGATATGATAAAATTATGTTAAAAAGGGAAATGATATATGGCAGGAGTGTATTTAAAAGGTATAGAAAAGGGCGGGGGAATGAGGCATGAGGTTATGTTGTTTTAAAATGCGCTTTATTTTCAGAAGGTGCTGTAATGGTATTTAAAAATCTTTGAAGACCGTTTTAAATTTATCTTTTCTCTTTATTTTTTTTATTGGCACAACATAATCAAGAATGGTTTTTGCGTCACTAAACTAAAATCCCTTTATTTTTGAAGGTAGGTTTGATTATTAAAAGTAAATTTTTAGCATAAAATAGAAAGAAATATTAAGGAAATGATTGAAGTCATTACTTTTTTTTTTTCAAATAAAAATCATTAATTTTAAATTCTTAAAGTTAATTTATTGCAAAAAGCAACGATATATTAAACTCTTTAATAAAGAAAATTAAAACTTTGGTTTCAAATGATTCAAAAGAATCGAAAGTTTTAAATTTAAGATTAATATTCGTGTTTTTACAATATTTAAAATTTGAAAAGTATTCGATAGCAGTTTTCGAAATACATTTTTTTTATTTTGCAATTAATTTTTCGATATTTAATTATCAAGAACTAGATCACGAATTTTATGATACCAAATACAAATGTTAAGTTAAAAATATTTCTGAAATATTTTTATTTGCATTTTTTAGTATTTTTTTAATTAAGGTAAATTAAATTTCTTTTAGCTGAATATAAGTTATAAATATAAGAAGATGAAATTTATTTAGAAAATTCAATAGTTTCAAGCAATATTTTTATCAATGACAGAAGCTGCTTTTTCCTTGAAGACATTTTCATTTTTCCTATTCATTAGAAGCTTATGAAATTTTAACTTATAACATAACTTTTTTAAACTTTAAATTATTCTTTCAAAATTTGAAATCATTTTTTTGAAATATTGAATAATATTCTGAAACTGATAAACTTTTTACATATCTAATAATTCAGCAAATGAAAAGCAAGCAAACATTTAAAAAGTATAGAAATAATGAGAAAGAAACAATTTTATTTCTCTCTAGAAATAAAATATGAGAATTATTTCCATAATAAGTATCTGCATTTTCCATAACAATTAGCAGTTTCCATACTGATAAATTCTGTGAATAGTATGAAATTATTTAGATGGTTAGTTCAATAATGAAATCGAATATATGTTAAATAAATTCAAAAATAGGATGTGTAAAGCAAATCGAGCGTAAAGAAGTAATGATAAACAATTATAGAATAATAAATATTAATTACGAATTCTTTGAATATGAAAATATATTTTTCATCGAATTCAAGTGTAAACGTAACTGACTTTCAAAAATTCGTGCATCATAGTTTAGAAGTTAGCATTCTGCAGGAATATTTTTGAAATATATTATCATACATATTGCTTGAGTTATTTATTTATAACTTTTCTGATGTAAACACAAACATGTTATTACAATCCAGTTCCATATTCTGAGAATTCTATTGAATTCCATTATTTCTGGCAAACATGACTCCTTTCAATATTTTATATGACCGGAAATATACATCGTAAATTTTAAATGAATTCATGTCCATTAATGCATATTCTATAATAAAAATACTAAAAGGCACATAGAAGCATTTCGCATTTCATTCATTTGAGATAATGAAGAGTTTATGATGCTGATTCCTCATATGTTTCCGTTATAAAACTAAAAAGATGTGTAATATAAGTATTTCGATCTGAGAAGATGTTTCCTTTAGAATTTAACTGCATCTGTAATACGAAGATCCGATACTGTTTATTTAATGGTTTTCTAGTAAAGCGAATGTAGTAACTTGTAAACATGTCTTACATAATTAATTCCAATGGGAATTCAATTAAATTATCTGTTTTATCATCAGTAAATAATTTTGAAAGTTTAAAGGTTAAGTAATTTGTATTAAGAAGGGTTATGTTTTGGGAATGCGATATTCATATATTAAATTTCATATCTCTATAAAACATTTTTTTAATAATTTGCACGGTTTTATTATCTGGAAATTTGATGGAATTATGGACATAATGTTATATCTGAATAATTTTAACTGAAATTATACCTAAATGATATCTCTAATGAACTAGCTGGTTGCCAAAAGTGACTATTTAAAAATAGCCTTAACTCTTCTCACCATCGTCCTTCAATGCCAAATAATGTATTCGAAAATTATAAAATCTGTTTTTTTTTCTTTTTCTTTTTCAAAGATCCCAATCGCAATTTTTAAAGATAAAATTAAATATAATTATTCAATATTAATTCGAAGAGCGAAAAAATTAATAAACGTGGAAAATTAAATCATCTTGGATTATTAAAAAGGATTAAAGAGTTCTCACATTATTTATGTGATAAAATATTATATTGAACTGTTTTCGATTTGCATGAAGGAAAAACGAAAATAAAAAAATCAAAGAGAATGAAAGAGAAAATTCTTTCTAGAAAGTTATTGAGATTATTTTATTAGGGATAGTTCAAAATTCCCTTCTAAGTAACGAGGTTAGGAGAAAATAAAGTATTAGAATGCACTTAAGAAAAATGAATGTCATTGAATGAAAGAAGAGTAAAACAGAAAATAAAAACATTAATCTTATTTCTGTTCCAGACACCCTTAAGGGCATGGATATGAATATTTAAAGGAAATATTAAAGGACTTATTGAATATTTAAAGGAATTATTTTTTTTTCATTGTAATGAATTTTAATATATGTATAAAATGGATTCTTAGTACAGTTAATTGATATTATATCAAGTTTTTCTTTTCTTAGATTTTATATCTAATTTTTTTAATAAACTTTTAGTAATTTGATCACTGAATAAGAGATTTTCTAGTTAATGATTATCTCTTCGAGTGAAGAATATTAATAAGACAACAGTTTTTTTTTCCTCAGGTAATACACGCATACTGAGAATCTCACACAGGATTGCCTCATTTTAAAAATAAATTTTTTAGGAAGACAGATCTATGAAAGAAGGAAACCTTGTAATATGGTGATTGATTGTCCCAAACCGCAATCTAGATCTCTGCATGATTGTCTCTTGCAAGAATCACTTGAAAACACAATTTTTAAGGACCCGTCAGTGATTACAGTATATAATTCTCCAAATTTTCAATAATTATGAGGAAATTTGAAAAGTCTGCATCAGATTTTATAAGTTTTCAAATTAACCCATTAACCGCTGGTGTTGCGTTGACGCAACGGTCAATATAAATAAATATACAAAAATAACAGTTAAACAAATTTTTGAATAAATTACAGTTTTATATTAAAGAATATCACTGCTAACAAATCAGGGAAAAAATTGACTTAAATAAATTATTTTGCACCTAATAATCGATGTTTTACTTTAGGCATATTTTTTGTTCAAGTTTCCAAACTCGTTTTTTTTAAGAAAAAATAAAAATTAAAAATAAATTGGGGTTTGGCTGTGAAATGCATTAGTCAAGGTCACTCTTTGTCAGTACATTCCCCAAAGCAGGTGTTTCTGTGGAGGGGGGAGAGGAAATTAAAAACAGGTGTTGCGTTCGCGCAACGTCAGCGGAAAGGGGGTAGACTGTTATCCTTCTTGAAAGATTTCATTTCAGTACTGTGCGTCTTATTGGTAGCAACTTTTTTATCCTCTGTGGTTTAAAATGCGTAGAACAAGATAACTTACGTTAGAAGAAGCTTTGGAAAAAAATTTCGGACAGAATTCCGATGACGAAGATGCAGATATTGTTGTCGTACCTCCAGAAACAGCAGATGATAGTGATGAAGAAGGTGATAAAAATATTTTAAATAACGATAATGAAGTTTTACCTAGAGATACTGCAGGGGAAGGGGAAGTTCATGTAAAGAAGAAGTTAGATCCTCCAAAAATTTCTGCTAAAAAACAAAAAAACAAAAACAAAAAACGGAAAAAAGGAAGAATTACGTAGCAAGAAAGTAACCAATTGATAGGCCTCAACCAAAAAATGAAGAAAAAGCTTCAATTGATAGTATCAAACATATCATAGAAGATAAAACTAGTGCAGATAATTTCAATCTTTTTTTTTCAGTATGAAGAAAACAAAAAGATACTTGTTGTTCGGTGGAACGACAACTCTGTTGTGACAATAGGGTCAACGTTTGGAAAAATTGAACCACTAAAAAATGTTTCTTGATACTCTAAAAATCAGAGGAAGAAAATATTAGTAGCCCAACCTCACTACATTGGGCAATATAATCAGAAAATAGGTGGTGTAGATTTGTGTGACAATTTTGTTTCCAATTACAGAATTATGGTCCATGGCAAAAGATGGCGGTGGTCGATATTTTCAAATTTCATCTATGTTGCACTAACAAATGCTTGGAGAATATCAACATTTTCTGAAGAAGGAAGTAAAAAGTCACTGTTGGATTTTAGACGAGAGGTTGTGCTTCATCTGTTACAGATGGCCTTGGTTAGTTAGGTAAATAAGAAAAGATCAGCTACAGAACGTCCGAGCAAATTCAGCCTTACAAAACCAATATCCGAAGGACATTTTATTGTTAAGTCTACAGACAGAAGAAGACTACGTTGCAAATATTGCCACAGCCAAACTATTTATCGCTGCAATGTTTGTGAAGTTGCTTTACACCACAATTGTAGTGAAGCATATCATACTTGAAATTTATATCACCTTATTCTTACATAATAAGCTTGTCAACTACATTTATTTGTTAGTTTTTAATAAATTAAAATTTTCAAAGAAGTGTTTTGACTATTTTACACCCTTTAATAAGCTCACAAAAATGTCTGTGTTTTTCAAACGTGAAGGAAATGCGGCGTAGTGCTCGTTGATAACGATCAACATTCGTACTTCTTTTCCGCTGACGTTGCGCCAACGCAACACCCTATATTTTTAAATATTAGAGCAATTTCCTTATTTTTACATTAAATTACTATTATAAGTGGTCAAAATAATAATTTGTATTGTTTGCATCGAAAACAAATAATGATTTTGAGTTTTGGCGTTTAATGGGTTAAAAATATCACAGGTACCAATCTTCAACCGATTTCCATTCTATAGATCGTCATTACCTGGATTTATTTTAGAAGGCGAGATACATTTGTAGGGCAGCCTGTGGATAACACAAAAAAAGTTTTCGATTAAATATTTTCATAACGCTTGAGTTCCTTGTGCATCTCTGATACCTGAATGTGAAGTCAATCACGGAAGCACTTTACATTCATGGTACGCCTAAGAAGTGACCTATTCTTCGATTTCCATAATTATGTTCTCCGTTCTCCTTCTTTCTCTGTGGCAACTAGTGCTGTCTATACCCAAATTTAAAAATTCTTATAATTATCTGTACATTTTGAGAAATAATCGAAACAAACAGTTGAACACTTTGAGAAACAGATGATCAATGCAACTGAAAAATCAACCAATGACCAATATGCAATAAAATAACAAGAGAGTCCAACTTAGTAATAGTCTATTGTTTCCTTTATCTCCTCTTATTTAAAATTATGTATATATATATATATATATATATATATATATATATATATATATATATATTAAAAGAAACATTTGTCATAAATTAGCAGGCGGTATAAATATTTCTTTTTAAATATTGAAAATACACACACACACACACATACATACATATATATATATTAAAAAGGATTATATGTAAAAAGAACCAGAATCCTATCTTAAAAGATATCTAAATTTAGTTGCATTTGTGTTTCAGAACATGCTGTTACTGATACAATTAGAATGTCACCAATGATAAATTTAAAACATGTTGCAATCGTGTAATTATTTTAAATGAGCTTATATGCTTGAATTTTAAAGACATTCTTTTAATGAGTTTCGAACTTAGTAAATTGCTACACAAACCAATTTACAGGAGGAGGTATCCTAAATACACAAAATAAAATCGCATTTAAATAAGACATGCTCTGAGGCCCAAAAAAATGTATATCATTAGGAATAAAGTTCTTTATGACACTTATACTGTCTCTCAGGACAACCTTTTATTTAAAAATAACTAATGTAAAAAGGTAGCAATCACAGACAACGACAGATAAATGAAACATTAAGTTATTTAAAACATTCAAATATTTAGCTCTAAAATGTTAAAATAAATTAATATTTGATGTTGGTTAATATCGTGAATACAATATTAAAAGAATCAGATGAAATATTTGATAATAATTGATAATAGATTGAAAAGACAAATAAGTGCTTATAAAGAAAAAGAAAATCAAAGTTTTATTCAAAGCCATTCAATAACTTTTAATCAATTTCTTTAAATAAAATCTTTTGAGATTAAAAAATGATAACTTTAATATAAAAAAGTGATTACTTATATAAAATAATCTGAATGTGCAAATGTATTACTAAATTAATTATATTTCGCAACTGGATAAATTTCAATTACTTATGCGGCTTTGATATTAGTCTATGTAAAAGTATGTTAATGATTAAAAATATGTTTTAAATTAAAGAATAAGTTCTAGCACTTCGAATATAAAGTTTTTTTTTCTTTAATAGATTGGTTTATTTAAGTATTTACATTTTGATTGATAGAAGCATTTAATACTTAATTAGGTGTAAACCAGAGTCTATCATTTTTCATATAGTATTATCTAACTAAACTATCTAACTAAAATTCAGTAAAATTCATCGTTTGAATTTTTATACGTGAAACCTATAGGAAGTTCCAACATAAAGTCGATAATGATTAAATGAAAAATTTCTTTCATTAAATTTATTGAATTTAATGAATGTTACCTTGATTTATTTATTAATAAAAATAAATAAACATCAAAAATTAATTTATTCTAATCTATAATGCTAAGTATTGATACGTAAATTTTGAATATTAACAATATATATGATACATATCATTTTCTAAAATTAGTTTATCAAATATTTAATATAATTGTGGTGAGAAATCATTTTTCTTAGGAAGAAAATATTAAATGATATCTCGTAGCAAACAAGTTAATTCAAACACAATCAAAAGAATTATACATAAGTTGTTGATTTGTACCATCGTTTGAACAAAATGTCATAAAACATATTCATTCCTTTATTTACGAAGTATAGACTCAGACTAAACAATTTTAATCAATCTTTTATTTAGTTTGTAAAAATTGCATATTTCATGTATCAATATAATTAGCAAGAGTTTTCTCATTAATTAAATAAATAAATAAAAATATCTCTTTTAAATATTTAAACCACTTCCTGAATTTTCGAAAATTTATCCAATAAGCAAAAGATAATAAAAGGCTTTAAGAGTTCATGCTAAAAAAAGTAATTAGGTTTTTTGGGGGGGAAATCAGTAACATAATAATTCATTTAAAATGAGGAAAGCTCAAAAATTTTGAAACATATTTTAAAAACAGGATCACAGTAATTTCACTAAAAAGAAGGAAACAAAAACGAAACCTTTTGCTTTAAGTAAAGCTAATTAGGAAGTTTATCCTACATTTGAAGATTTTTTTTAGCTTTCTTTAAGCAATCTAGCGTTTATTGTCCATAAAAATGAAATATTATTCATGACTGTTCAACACGCCACTTTGCGAAATAAGAGAAGGGAATCCAGTCAGAAACGAATAAAAAAATGGAAAGAAAATAAAATGAAAACACCTCGTTACGCAAAGGCAAGAAGGACTTTTTTTTGCTATGATTGCCGAAAGTTATTACCAAACTTATCAAGAAAACAAAAGGCGTCAAATCCGGTGGAATCCATACTGGATTCTCGCTCATAAATCCTCAATTCCAACTTCCTTCGAAGTCACTAATTTGCACGTAATCACTTTATCCAAGTTGCTGCAGCTGTAAATGTTACAGGAATTCTAATTTATCCTACTGCCTATTTCACCAGCGGAAATCTAACACCCCTTGTTAGTTTCCATGACAACTCAACGTCACTCTTAAACTAAGTCTTTTGCCACATTCCCCCAAAGGAATAAACATATTATAGATATACCCTGATTTAAGTATTTAAAGGTGTGCAGATATGGATCTTTATCCTGGTTTAAAGGGAGCTAAAATTAGAGAGGGAATGTATCGATTTCAGCCATTTTGTAAATCAAATTCGGTGTAATATATCTTTTTCATATGTGTACCTATATATCGTACAATATTTTATCAAACAATTTCATTTGTTAGGACATTTTAGAATCTTTATATAATAAAGATAATAATAAGCGACTTAAATATTATGAAATATTTCATGCAAGAATATGATGCTCTAATTAATTAAGAAATTCTATTATGCTTACAAACATTATGTAAACGCTTAGAAAGCATCCTAAGTTGTGATGCCTGATTAATGTTGAACTTATAAAAGAAGTTTCTTTTTCAGAATTCTAAATTTAACAAGTATCATTTGAAATTACAGTTTATGTATGTATCGAAAATGTTAACATCAGTAAAGAGATTAAAATTTCCAACATCGATGAGTAGTTATTAAATAAACTTATAGTTTATATTACCTACGCTTTACTATCTCGTCTGAAACGAAGTTTTTGGGCAGTTCTTATGTAGTTTCCACAACCTATACTACAGTAAGTACTTGGAATTTTGAATCCAAGCATATGAAAAAATGATAGAATATATAAATCTTCATATTTAGATGCCAGAATAATTCTACAAGAACTATATTTTTTTCTCATGGTAGTGGTATCATACTACTGTTTGGAAACTAAAGCATGATGGACGTTTATTTTCTGCTAGAGAGATTAATTCTTCAGATATTCTTACAATTCTATAGAACTTTCCTGAATAGTTTATTTAGAATAACTGAGATATTCTGGTAAAATCTTTTTCTATTGCTTTATCTGGGAGACAAATCAACGATAATCAATATCGTGGCTTTTGTCAACCACAGTTTGCAAAGTTTCTGCATCTTCTTAAATCAAAATAGTTAAAATAATCTCATCTTTAGTCTATTGACTTAAATTAAGTTTGTATATGATGAGTTTTCAAATATCAAATCAGAAACTTTCGCACTGAAGAATTTCATCCAGTTTTCTTTTCATTATTTAACTATAAATTATTCCCTACTGATGATCGCATAGCCAGTTGTCAATACAATAAGGGTATATAACAGCTAACCTCTTAGATGATGAAATTGAAGAAATGAAAGAAGAATTAATGATTGCGGCAATGAGATAATCATTTAATTTCTAATAAAATTTAATTTAATTAAAATATTTAATGGGAAAGTATGTGAAAGCGCAGTTTTAAACTGAACAAATAATTTTTAATGTTATCTGAAGAAAATGGAAAAAATAAGCCCTTATTTGTATACATTTTACAATTTTCTTTATTTTCAATTTTTTTTTACAATATGTCAATAGATTCTATAGTTATATTCAAAATATATAACCAATTAAATTCTTTTATTTTGTAAAGATATTATTTCTATGAGGAAATGTGAAAAATATGTAATTATATTTTTGGTTTCAGTACCTAACTTTTCAGTTATGTTTCAAAATTTCTTTTACGAAAAAAAATTAAATTTTTATGGATAAAATATCAGGGTATGAAATATATGGAAAAAAAATTAAAATATCCTTTTTTGTGAAGATGCGTTAGATTACCTAAACGTTAACTTTTTTTGAAAGAAAAGTAATCATCTTTTGTTTTTACCTACACCTCGGTAATATTTCATGTCTTAATTCGTTTCTAATGGTTTTTTTCTTAATTAAACGACACGTCATTTGGAAAAAGAAAGTCTTATCGCTTCCAGCTATAAGTACCATTTTTATTATCATTGGATTTTCTCAGCAAACTGTTATTTCCTTCAAACTCAAATATTTGAGTTAAGGAGAATAAAAGAAACTGCAAACACTTGATTTGAGAAATAATCTGGGAGGAATTATTCCTCATTACAGCAAATGACTCATTTAAGTTTAGAAAACTCTGAAATAAGATTTTTTTCCTTTTAAATTAAACTTTACATAGTGTTTGTTTTTATGAACATTTACAGTTTCTAAATTCTGCAGGATGCCATTAATTCTTTGTTAGAAATATGTCATATATTTTGATTCAGTTATTTTTTTTTTTTGTATTTATTTATATTATATTTTGTGAATGAAATAGAGTTTTATCGATAAAGACAATCATCAAAAATATATACTACAATTTTTTTTTTTCATTTTCAATGTTTACATGTGAAAAAAATAAGATTGGAAATAAATTAGCAAGTAATGCATATTAAAATGATATAATATGGGCAATAATAAAAAATAAAAGATTAAATTGTAAATATATTGGAAGGGAATATTTATGATTTTTTTTCCTTCATTTGAGCACAAGCCATATGAAAATTAACCTAAGTACCATATGGAAATTCTATCCTCTTCCCATGTTTAAAGAAGGGTACGGTGTAGGCTCTTTTAAAGATAAAATATTAAAAATTGCCTAACAAGGGAAGGGTACAAGGTTGAAATCTGAGTTCGGGATGAAATGTTGTATAATGAGAGTATACATTTAGAATGCCCATTCATGAAAATATTAAAACGCAATGGTCAGTCAATTTCGAGAAAATGGTCCTCAAACTTTTGGTAAAGCTTATATACTGATAACTTGACTCCCGACCGGTTAACCCGAGTGGCGTAATTGTCAAGGTGATCGTCTCGTATGCGGAAGGTCAAGGTTCAAACCTGGCTAGGATTCCTTTTCCTTTTCTAATAATTCTTATACAATTAAAAATTTACAAATACTCTTAGTTAATATGTTTTTAATTTTTTTCATCCAAAATAAATATCGAAATACATGAAAATAAAATTAAAATTTTAAAAGAAAATTTATAAATACAGATGTATTTTTTAAACAAAATAAAATTAATTAAATTTAATTAACTATTTACAGATAGTTTTAATTAAATGCTACTTATTTTTATGCAAGGATAAATGCTTATTATTTTAATACTTAAATTGTAATTTAATATTTAAAATATAGTAATAAATATAGCATAAATGATGATAGTTATTTATTACAAATAATCTAATCGTAAAAAAGTTATTCAATATTTCTAAAAAATTATCCTATATACATTGATTTTCTATTATATACAAGAATCAGAATAGTAAGTACAGTAAAAACATTGGAAACAAAATATATTTTAACATCTTGCACAGCTGATAAATGATGATTTTGCACACGAGCAAGGTTTCTTTAAGAGATCTATGGGAAAAAAAACTTCAGTTACATTTAAAAATATAGCTCTTTCATCAGAAAGTTGGGTAAAATACGATGCATACCTTATCATCTTATTAAAAATTGGTGATGACAATTGATGGTGTACAGTTGATTGAATTTTTATATTATCTTCGTGAGAATTTATTTCTTCAACATGTTCGATTAAATAAGAATAATTTTGTATACATTTAATAAGATTTTTTATTTCTCTATGAAAATAAACATGGCAAAGCTGAACAAGGGGAGTGCATTTTGGGGGAATTACTTTAACTTTACAAGTTGGCATTTTCTGGTCATCTTGGAAGATTTCATCATATGATTAAGGTTTTGCATGCTCCATCCAAGAGTCTCTAATTAGAAGAAACAGTTCTTTTTCAAAAGTAAGATTTCAAATAATTTTTAAGGTATTCAATATAAAATTCTGGGTTTAGTTTTCCAGACTTTGGAGATTTAATAATCACATTTTTATATCTCTGAGCAAATTGATTTACTGTTTTTTCAATACAAGGACCAAAGTTGCCGGTTGTTTCTTGAAGGTATACAAATACTTTAGGCAGTATTTTGCCAGATAATATGAGCGCATATTGTGACTTGTAAGACTGGGTCACTTTCTCCAAATCGTGGTTTCCGACAAATACAATTTTGCTTTCTTTTTCAGAAAGCGTTCTGTTATAAATAGATTGGTACTGACATTTTGCAAAAGGGAGAATGGCATGAGATATATAGGGTGGGCAAGTGTCAGATTGAAATTAAGGATCTATTTAAAAATTAATTGCATTAACTTACCTGCCTGGTCAGTATTAATAACATAGTCTTTGTTAAAATTATTTATAAGATTTAATGTTCTGCATTCAAAAGGTTGGTGCAGAAGCCAAAATTTTTTCAATTGTAAATGTTTCTTTTTTCGAGACAAATTTTGATACTTTTCATTGTCCAATGCTGTGCTTGTTTTTAAATTTCTTTACGCATCTTTCGGAAGCTTTGAATTCAGAATCTGCTAATTGTCTAACAGCAGCTAAAGCCTACTGCTATAAATTCCTGATAGTTACTTATTGGAAATTCCCTCTCGCTTCAACGAAACGATCATAAGTTCAAGAATCTATAATTGCATATTTATCAAATATGTTTCCTCCCTTTCTTACATCTTCCTCCCATTCGGATAAATAACCTTTCCTTTTTAAACGACTGCACCCATTCTTTTGTAATGATTGTAGATTCCCTGTAGGATGTAGTCTTGCGATGTTAACGGCTTTGATTTTATAATCCAAAGAAATATATTCTACTTCTTTTCTTCTTTTCTTCTTCAGGTTCAAACTCATCTGATGAAACATTATTTCAATATCTTCAAAATGTTTTTCGCCACATCTTTCACTTGCTTGAATAAGTTCGTCATCGCACTCAATAATTTTTTCAGAGAGCATGCCAAAGGTATTTTGATAAATGTATTCATCCAACAAAATCGCTTCTCTAGAAGCTGAAGATTCCGATGCAATAAGATTATTTTCAGCTAACAATCCTTGATAGTAATTAACTGTCTCTTTTAATCTCAATTTTGTCACTTCACTGTATAGGGATTCTAATGGAATTTCATCTTCAGTCTCCGATACATTTGCAGTATCCGTATTCACAGACATTTAAACTTTAAAATATATATATATTATTTTTAATTAGTTAAAGGGCGATATAGGACGCAGCAAAATCTTTACTTTGTCTGCCTTTGTTCAAATTTAAATGATTATTAAAATTTGAACCATCTGCTTACACATTCTATAAATTAACACCTGCTCTCTATAATTTCTTTTGATTATTGCAGTTGGGACGTTTACTTACCTATTTAACAAATATCAGCTGCTCCTTCAATTTCTGATATAAATACAACTTCATTGAGTTACATTTTACAATTTATTATTAAATTCAAGAATTTAAAACTTAATTGTTTGAAAATGCTGCATGCAAGTTAAATTATCTGCAGTAATTAACGCTACGTTTTTAATTATGTTTCCTTTAAATATTAAATTATAATTTAAGTATTAATAAAATATAAGCATTTATCCTTGCATAAAAATAAGTAGCATAATAATTAAAACTATATGTAAATCTTTAATTAATTTTCAAAATTCTTTTCTAAAAAATGCATTTGTATTTATTTTTTCTCTTAAAATGTAAAATTTATTATTATGTATTTCGATAATAAATTCTATTTTGGATAAAAACATTAAAAACATATTAATTAAAAGTATTTGTAAATTCTTAATTGAGTAAGAATTGTTATAAAGAAATAAATAAAAATTAAAAAAAAAAAAAAAACAGCCAGGCTCGAACTCTGACCTTTTGCGTACGAGACGTTGCCCAGATAAAAACGCAGTTGGGATCATCCGGACGGGAGTCAAGTTATCGGTATATAAGCTTTACCAACAGTTTGAGGAGACGTTTTCTGGAAATTGGCTGGCCATTGCGTTTTAATATTTCATTCTAAATGCATACTATCATTATACTAAATCTCATCCCGAATTCAGATTTCAAACCCGATCCCTTCCCTTGTAAGCCTAAGGAAAGAAAAGAAAACTTTTGTCAAATCATTACGTTTCTTATATTTGGAACAAATACTGATAGCAATTTTTTCAGAGTAATGACAGGTAGATACTATGTCTCAAAATCAATAGGACTGGAAACTCCTCCTGAAATTAATTTATCCATCCTCCAATTGTACCGTCCTGCGGCTCATTTAAAGTCAAGTCGCTCTGGAGCCGAATTTGTTGGAACCTCTTCAGTCTTATTGGGAGTTCAACTGAAGTGAGATGTTCTTCGACGGAATAAAAAGGAAGGATGAAGCGAGAAGGAGAGACTTTGGTTTTGTTCTGTATATGATGACCCGATCCTGAACTCCTTATATGTAGCAATTTTAAATTAGTTTGGTTTTGAAAACCCCAGAGAATTTTAAAATGTTAAACCTGTTTTTTATTTATGTTTAAAGTTAATTTTTGTAATTTCTGTGAATAAATGTCTTGTGTGCTTTAAAAACTGTGTTTTCCTTTTCAAGACATTCTAGACATATATATTTAGTGGTATAATTTGATCCACAATACCTTTGTTGTAGAGTTCGGGATCGGTCCGGATGGTTACAATGACTTTAATCAACTCTGGATAAGTTTGTTTGCCGGGCAGTGCCTTACGTAATTGTTAATTTGAAATATTTATTTGTGAAATGTTAGCATGTATGTTATGAAATGCTTATAAAAATGTGATACTTGTAAACAATATTAAATAATTTTGATGGTGTTGTGCACTTTGTGTAGCAATATCTATTCTAGTTGCTGGTAAAACTTAGCAAAGAATTTTTATAATGCGGTATACTCTGTATAGCATTGTTTATTCTGGTTGCTGGTAATACTGAGTTAGCTAAGAATTTCGATGGTGCGGTATACCTTGTGTAAAATTATCTGTTGTAACTGTTTTGAAAGTAAATGTAACTTAGATTTTCAATTACTAGTTATTCAGTTAATTTAATAGCTTAATTCTAGTTATTTTGTTTACAATGCATAATCCAGTATTGCTTTGAATTGTATATGTGTATTCTAATGGCACGCATGCTGTGGCAATAATTTTGAATTGAATAACAATTTGATTTTGCAGTCCATTCTATGAAATTAAATGATATGCACAAAATTATATTTGAAGTGTAATAAAATTTGTCTAGGAGTTATTAAATAATTCTTGGTTTTATTTCCGGTAGATAAGCATATATCTAGGAAACGTAAGAATTATTATTTTATTTAATTCCGGTAGATAAGCACAAATCTAGGAATTGGGATTTCTTTTTTTTTTTTACTTCAGTATATTTCAGTAGTAAGGGTATTTTGTTTCTAAAATAGGGGAAAAAAAGTGCCTAGGTAACTGGCGGAGTTGTTTCCGGTAGTCTGAGTCATTCCAAACATTTTATCATTTTTTATACAATGTATGCATTATTATTAGAATTGTTTTGTAAAGTGTTATTTGAAAAAGTGTAGGAAATTGTGAAGATTAGTTCAAGCTCATAATTTCTAGTAGATTTATTATCAAAGAAATTTTGAACTGATATTTCCGGTACACTGCGAGCAAATTTGAAATTTACTTTTTTTTATTTTGTATTGTTTGAAATTGTGAATTTATTTATTTGTATTTAAAGAAGTATCTGTCGCATCTTTTAAGAATTCGTAATGAAAGCAGTTTAATTATTCTAGAGGTAAATAAATTTTGATTGAACTGTTATGAAATTTCCTTTCCTTGTTTTTTCCTTGTAACTCTTTGGTTAATTTCTGAATATAAAACTGTAAAAGAGTGGGGATCGCTGAAACTAAATAATAAATTTGTTGAATCATATTTTGAAAAGATGGCTTTTTTGGGGAAGGCCTTGAAGGCCTTACAAAATTTAGCTCAAAATCTAGGAGTTGTGGTTGGAGTTTCTTCAACAGTCTTTGGTATTAAAACTGCCATCTAGGCAAAACCTAATTTTGAGGGAAATGTTGGTTATATTAACGAATTACTAGAGACTATAAGGACAGCAAGGCTGGAAGAAGAAAAACGGCTTGCAGAGGAAAGGCGATGCGCAGTAGAAAGAGAAGAGAGGCCGCTTGCGGAGGAAAATATCTTTCAGCTAAAAAAAACTACAGCTAGAATTAGAAAATGGATCAAGACCCATTGAAACAGTAACAGTGGCAAAACCAAGGCTGGAAATGAGACATCTGATGCAGAAATTTGATCCAAAGGAAAGAGACATAAGTCAGTATATCGTCCTGTTTGAGAGACAGGCTAAAAGGGTAGAAATTAATGAGGACTTACGGGTGCTCATCTGATTGGATTGTTACCCTACGAGATGTCACAGCTGATTGCCAGGGAGTAGGAGGAAGTGTCGAGCGACTATGCGCATATTAAGAAGTTATTGCTTAAGAGATACAAATTTTTTCCTGAAAAATTTAGACAGAAATTTCACAACCACACAAGAAGCGCTGATGGTAATTGGACATACTTTTTATATGAATTGAGGAACTACTTTGAAGAATAGTTGAAAGGACTAGAAGTAAAAACTTTAGCCACACTCAGTGATTTAATGGTGACTGAGCATATGAAAAGAAAAGTTCCGTGGTAGATTAAAGAATACTTCATAGATGAATGGGCAGAGATAAAATGTCCAGAAGTACTTGCTAACAGGTTAGATGAATATGAAAATGCTCAAAGCCTGTGGAGGAAAAAATCTAACAATGGTTCTTTGAAGGAAAAACTTCCAAATTGGAGGAGAAAAGCTCAAACTGAAAGCAAGGCATCTTTTCCAGTTAAGAGAGAAGAAAGGGAAGATAAGAAGTCGAGTGCACATTTTGATGACTTCGACAAAAGAAGATATTTACGCTGTTATAAATGTTGATCTAGGGAGCATATTAGACCCAATTGTCCATTATTTCGGAATATGAAGAATGCTTCAACAGTGAATCATTTGTCTGGAACTGATGAAGACGAGGTAATGGCACCTTACACCTCAATAGGCGAAGTAAATGGATTCTCTATGCCTATCTTGAGAGACACGGGATCGAGTATTGATGTCATCTGCCTGAAATGTTCCCTGGCGAGCATGTTTGGATGCAACAGCCATTGGATGAAGGTCCAATCTGTTTACCATTGCCTGAAGTAGATTTTGGGCACTTAAAGACAAAAGCGGCAGTAGTGAGCAATAAGGCGGATAAAGGAAGATACCTGCTGGGGAACAGAACAGCATCGATTATAGAAAAGTCGAAGGATTTTTCGGTACCACAACAACTTAATGCAATCCAGACCGGATCTCGTAAGCTTCTAGAAGAGCAAAAAGAGGTTACACATGTCAAGAAGAGGGATCCCATAACTCTAGAAGAAACCGAACTGGCTATTGCGGAGGACATAGAAATCGACGACGATGATGTTTTCTCTTTCCTTCCGAAAGAAGATTTTGAGGGCTTGACATTGTTGAAGATTGACTCTAAAGCATTTATTGCTGCTCAGCAGAGCTGTAAAGAATTGCAGTCATTGACAAAAAAGATATTGGACAAGACTGATGCAGAAAAAGAGTTCAAAATACTTCCGAATGGACTCTTAGTGAAAAAGAAGGTTAACAAGGTTGGTGCTGATGCTCTTTTGTTGGTGGTACCTAAAGTATTTCGGGAAAGATTGAAGACTCTTTGCCTTGAAGGCATGTCCTGTCATTTGGGAGTAACTAAATCTAAGGATAATCTTGCAAAGTTTTTCTTTTCGCCAAACAGTTATAAGGAAATCGAGGAATTTGTGCGATGTTGTGACCATTGTCAACGAGTGGGAAAACCCAATGATAAAAAGAGAACCACATTAGATGAAAGGGAAAAGGAAATAGCAAAGAAAAAAGCTGAAATTCAGGAACTGAAAGCATCCTTAACTGCCACGGAAGAGCTTTTGAATCAAGTTCAAATTAAATTGGCTGTTACAGAAAGTCAACGTCAATTTATTAAAAATGAATATGCAGCTTTGCAAATTATCTGTGCAAGTATGGATGAGAAGAAACAAATATTGGAAATAGAAAATCGAGAATTAATTACTCGTTTGATTCAATAAAAAGCAGATGCTGAGCGAATGAATGCAGAGACGGAGTTATTTATGAGGAAAACGCAAGCTAAATTGTAAAAAGAATGGGAAGAAGCTACCAAAGAACATGTTGCTATTGATCCTAATAAGATAAAAAATACTGTTTATTTAGATGCTATTGTGCCAAGAAAAGTCCAATGCAAATTTATAACTCATAAAGGTGAATTTGATGATGTCGCATGGACTAGTCCAGATTTTAAGTTAGCTACTGCTGGTGGTGATCGCAGAGTAAAAATATTAGATTTTGTTTCAGGCCAAGCCATTTTCAAAGGAGTTGCCCATGAAAGTAATTTATCTGTTCATTTTGTTTATTTTGAAGCTGTGGAATCATTAATACTTGCAGCAGCATGTGATTTTGCTTGTCAAATCTGGAGCATAAGTTATATGAAAATTAAGCATACTCTGACTGGACACAGTTACAAGATAATGTCTGCGAAATTACTTGGCGAGACCGCCAGAGTCGTTTCTGGCAGCCACGATAAAACTCTTTAGATTTAGAACTTGCGACGAAGAGCTTACGTTCGATTGATTTTTGCTTGCTCTAGTGTAAACGATGTAATCACAAGTGGTAGAAATGCAACCAACATTGTTAGCGGACATTTTGATAAAAAGATAATGTTTTGGGATACGAGATCCGATTCCAGTACGAATGAAATTCTATTGCAGGGACGAATCACTTCGCTGGAGTTTTCTCTAGATAGATATTCATTACTAAGCAGTGTCAGAGATGATTCTCTCAAACTCATCGATTTCCGAATGAATAATGTGTTTCGTACGGTTAGTTCTGACGGATTCCTGATTGGGTACGATTGGACACGAGCATTTCTGGGTTTAGCGGGATATTACTCGTATTACATTCCGATGTTTTTTTCCGTCTCGGCACCTCTCATAGACACCCTAAAAGGAAAGTGCCGGAAAGAATAGGGGAAATGGACAGAAGATTGCAAAGAAGCCTTTGGTTCACTGAGGGAGGCTCTCTCAAACAGACCAGTCCTTCATTCTCCAGACTACAATCGACCATTTATTTGGCGGATGGATGCATCCAACAACGGAATGGGAGTCGTTCTATTTCAAATAACTGGGGATAATCAAAAACATCCCATCATTTACGTTAGCCGAAAATTTTCAGAGGTTTAGAAAAAGTGTTGCGTTAGTGAAAAGGAATGAGCCGCCATTATATTTGGAAATCAAAGATTGAAACCCTATTTGGATGGTCAGTCCTTCACTATTGCCTCAGACCACAACCCACCGATTTGTCTAAAAACTAATGCCAGTAGGAATTCTTGAATTTTGAGATGGTTACTTGCGCTCTAAACCTGTAATTTTACTATTACTCATCGTAAAGGAACTCAGCACAAAAATGCTGACGCGCTAAGCAGGATCCCTACTCTTATGTGATATTTTGGGTGCACTGCTTGGCAAACGTGAAAGCGCACACAAATTTTAATATGAAAACAATTTTGTTCTTAAAAGTGTTTCAGTGTAGTCTATGTAGTCTAAGCGTTGTTTATAAGTATTACAAATAAAGGAAGAATATAATACATGTGTTGCGGATAAATGGAAAAATAATTAAAGGTATTTTTTTTCTCCAGAGACTGGATAGAGATAATAGAGAGAAGATTCTGATATGGATATTAAAGTCCTTAATTAAAGAAAATTACGTGTTACAGATTATAAAAATGAATTCCCTGAAGTTTCCTTAGATAAAAGGGAGCAGTGTGTTATGTGCCGGGTGTAAAAATTCATGATTTTTTTAAATAAACAAATTGATAAGTGAGCCTTTTGATTGTTTATTATACTAATGCTAAAATTTATTTAGTAATGCACAATGCAAAAACTTCCAAATCATTTCTTTTCTGAAACATTCATCGGATATTTTAAAACATTTATTATTCATAAATATATATTCATAATTATATATAAATATATATTCATAATATATATAAATATATATTCATAATAATATATTCATAAATTATTCATAAATATTAAAATATTCCTTCAGTATATCCAAATATATTTGTACAATGATATTTCAATCCCATTACATTTTCCGCCTTATATGCGAAATTTTTAGGAAGAATAAATGAACTAACCACAACCATTATCTATTTCGTCTGATATACTCTGATATTACAGATATTGTCTGTTACGTCTGATATGCTCGACATCAACCTCTCTCGCTGATACATTAAAAGCAAAATATATTTATAATTAATTGCATGCCGTTTCTGTTAAAACATAACGTGATATGTAAAATTTGTCAAAACATCTTATTTATTTCAAAAAAAATATCGCATAAAGGGAAAAATGTTGCATGCGACAATTGTCTCAACAAATCAAAATATACAATTGTTATTTGCTGAGACAAATTATCAAATGTATGTCATGACTGTAGTTTTTAGATGAAAACGTCGCATATTTTGCTGCTTGCGGTTTTGACACACGGCATTTGCGTGTAATTTTTGACATTTGACATAAACGAACGGTATGACAAATGAACCTAGAAGTTTAGAGTGTACCAATAATGTATGTCATGGCTTCTATTATTGGTAAAACGTTCAAAAATAAACCAGAATGATATCCCAACTAAGATAAGTAACTTCAACATCATGCGATATCGTGACTAGAGAAAAAGAAGTGGCCACATGTAAATAATTAATGACAGATTGTATATTTCGAAAGGCGTAGACGTCACAGGATATGTGCGGAATGGGCTGATGAGTTTTTATTCACACCTGAAAACACTGAATTATGTAATTATGAAAATTTAGAATGTCACCAGCATATAATGGATGGTCATAGAAGCTATGGAAACATGATGCATCTTCGAGATTGTCAGACATGACAAATTTCATGTCACAAAAAAGCAGCAATAAATTTAGAATCTAATACTTGATCGTTTTCAGTCGTCAATTTGAATCATTAGATCCAAATGCTTAAGTCTGAATTGAAATAATATTTGAAAAAAGTAGATAGAGATTAAAATGTAATGAAAGCAAATTTCATAGCCAAGAGATGGTAAACCAAATATTCTGATGATATTTTATCCATAACTATGCGATAAATTTCTTCGTCTTGCCATTAATATCTGGGTTTATTAACTGATCCTTAATATTGCCGAAGAAATTGTTGACCTAGAATATTTTTGATTTTTAGGGATTTTCCAACGCAATCATGAAATGAAGGTGATTTTTATCATATTTCAAATACATATTCTATCAATTCTTCTTTAAATTATGAATGTTCTTTAATTATGAAATGTTATTGTAAAATACATGTATAATTTATTTAAACTGAAATCTTAAAGATGTACCAAAATTCAGAAACTTCGGTTAAAATTATGAAATGGAAAAAAAAAAAAAAGGTTTAATTTGCAAAGGAAGATGTGAAAGAATTTATTTAAATTTACTCAATGAACGGGATAAGAAAGAATTATTTTTTATCTGTACCTTCAGTTAAAATTATAATAAAAAGCAGACATAGCGCTAATATAGAAATTTATAATTGCATATTGCATATATCCTGTATATAGATTACATCATTATAATCATTCAATACATTTTGTGACTAATATACTTAACTGTAGAAAAATTAAAGTCTTTGTTGAAAAGCCCTATTTAAACTACTTCGTATCCTAAGCATGATTTAAATTATAATTTAATTGGGCCATCTTTTGTCACAACCAGTTTCAAAAGAATAAATTGCTAATAACTTTATTAAAAACTTTTAATTAATTTTCCTAAGTGATGTCATGAATCAATTCACATATATTTCTCTTATTAAACAATTTCCATAACGACTTTAATTAACTTGTTTGTTAAGATGTCTTTATATTTGATTTTCCTGTTCTTTTTATTCGACATTTGAATCAGTTCCTGATATGCTTAATTTGAAATCATTTTTATTTAAATGAAGAAATTTGTTCGTACGCTTCGCATAGAGTGAGTGAGTACAAATGAATTTATTTCTTTGAGTATTCTCGATGACAAAGCATTATCTTGATTCGTCAGAATCCAAGAGATATTTTTAACTATAAATTTTATCATCAATGAAATATATATTAAGGATTCTTATGCCATATATCTTACGGATGATAAGATACCTGACCCATACGTGGGCTATATATCTGAGGTATATATATATATATATATATATATATATATATATATATATATATATAGGCCTTAGGCCTTACCCAGATGATGCTCCTCATATATGGCCTATAAGAAAGATTGCAAACGCATACTAATTTAAAAAATAAACTCACATTTAATGCACAGGTAATATACATATTTTATGGTTTTGTCGAAAAGAAGATAGTGAGTATTTAGTACAATTTTTTTCAGCTTTCTGAAAATAGTTATTATATTTTTAGAAAAGATTTCTGATATTTTTACAGATATTAAAATTACATGTAAAAAAAAACTGTTTGAGTCCTTCTCTCAATCCTTCTTCATCTCAAAAAAAGAAATTTCTTCTCTTCGATCAATTAATTAGATCGTTTTGTATAACAAAGAATAATTTAAAATAAAAGTCGTTAAAAATGCGATAAAACTATTTATGACATTTTCAAAAATGAAATATTGAAAAAAATATTGAAATTCAAACTGTGTGTTTATATCAAAAAATTTTATATCTTAATTAATATATCATTAGCAAAATATTTGAAATATTAATTGAACTTTCCGATATTGCGGTCACCATTTTAAATAATTCTAATATAACAAACAATGAAATGTTTCTTCTTAGTTTTGCGACTTTTTGGATATATATTTGGCAATGATTCAAATTTAATAAATTTGATGAAAGCAAATAAGAAAAACATTTGTTTTATGTATAAGGAAATAAGATTATTTCAATACACAGAGCTTTAGGCATATTATTTATAATCAATGAATTAATGCTATCAATGCTATCGTTTTTTGATGGAAGTTTAAAGTGATTCTATATTTCATAAATATTTAGATATGTTTATTACTAATTATAAATTTAAGCCGCAAGAAAAAGAATGTTGATTATCACTGCTATAAATAAAACATTTTTTTGTGAATGAATCGACGTTTAATGAACGAATTACATTTAAATTATTAAATTGTTGAAAAATATTGGAAGATTTTAAAAATGTTAAAAAATAAAACTATATATATTTTTCCTTCATGTTTTTCGTTTATGAGAATGAGATTTTTTTTAAATATGTAGATTAAAATAACATAATATTGTTATTAGGAGAATATTAAGTAATAAGATGTCTTCTTTACCTGCAATCGAAACTTCAGTTTTGCAGGAAATACATTTTATAGTTTACGAATTAATATTCACATTCAACAGCATGATAATGATTTATTTTCAGAGTTTCTTACTTTATTGAAAGTAATACATAGCTCCCAATTTATCGTAATGACTTTTGTTTTCTTCCTCTTTTCTTTAATAATCGATAACATATAAGAAAGATTTCCCATACTTTGGAGTAATCATACCATCCTAAATGTTGGAAATTATCCAAAGCGAGCCCAGCAAAGTACCTCATAATGCACATCCAGCAACAAATCAATGCTTTCGTCTCCTGTGCCGAGCTTGAAATATGTCCAAAGTTGCAGAGGCATGTTGAGAGGCTGCGAAAACCACTTTTGCATAAACTCGATATTCAGATACCGAAAACTGACTTCAATACACTTTCTCCTGGTATTGTTACTCTCGCAATATATGAGAACTTTCTGAGTTTTCCGGCTGATTAAAACTTGTTCGTTCGAGTTATTGGAAAAGTTTTCAAACCTTTGCGTGGTGACATCCAGGTTTCGTAGCTCAGAGAGTTGGACGGAATTTTCCAAAATGATTTCACTCTTTCGAATGTTGAAATATCATTTTGATTTTAATAAATTCTTCCAGATTGTTATTTGAGCGTTTGATCCAATCTATTTCGGGACAAATTTAGTTCAGAAATTGAAAAATATTTTTGTATGTTTCTTTGCTCATTAAAAGGGGGTCGTTTTCTCGTACCTTATTGCTATGCGAATTCAAGTTTGCTAAAGTAAGTCTCTGAGATTAAAATGTTAAATTTATATTATAAAGGGAAGAATTATTTTTTAACTGAATTCTATATAGCGGCAGCATGTCATTATACAATTAAATATTTAAAAAAAGTATATTATGTACATCAAATTATACCATTGATTCATAACTTCATCTTATTTTTATTTACTTTTTAGCACTTAATTTAACTCTATTAATTGCCATTTTAAACCACAGTGATATATTTGTATATTGAGAGAAGAAAGAAAAAAAGCACCTTTCCATACTGAATTCTAATTGAGATTCTTTGATGTACCAATGTTTTTGCTTCTGAAAGCTACTAAGAAAGTTGAAAGCTATTTGATGATGAAACTATTTGATGAAAGGATGGTTGATGTTTGAAGACGTACAATACAATACGTCTCATAATACAAGCCTCTTCTTGTATTATGCGGCAATATTGATATTTGATGTTATAGGTACTTGAGGATGAAAGACATATTTTTTGTGCCGGTTCTGTGGGAAATTTCAAACCATTGGGTTATTTTCCGAAATACTTCTATACTATGATGTACTATTTCTGTTTCAAATAGTATATGTTAGTATCTCAAAATAATCTGATTTTTCCATTCGTATTTGGCCAGATGGTATTTTTTTAAAATCAGCATCATGATATAGAGATATGTCAGTCAGAAACACTTAATATTGAATAGCGCAAAGACAAATAATAATAGTAACAATAATAATTATATATATATATATATATATATATATATATATATATATATATATATATATATATATATATATATATATATATATATATATATATATATATAATATATATATATATATATATATATATATATATATATATATATATATATATATATATATATATATATATATATATATAAATATATATATATATATATATATATATATATATATATATATAAATTAAACCAAAAAAATTATTAAAAAATATTAAAAAAGAATCCGGCCTGAAGACTTTTTCAAGGGTCACCCTCAGGCAGGGATTCAAATAAAGGGATTTTTTCTGTGAGAACATACAGACATTAAGTCTAATAATGATTCCTCGTGACCCGAAAATCCCCCGAAATTATGCTCAAGAGATATACCATTTTAACAGAAAGGAAATACAAAATAACAAATTAGAAAAAAACCACAAAGTAAAAATACAATAAAAACAATAACAATAAAAACAAAAACAGCATTAAAATTAAAATTAAAATTAAAAACGAAAAGGCCAGACATACCATCCAACAGTGAAGGAAACTTTAAACAATCGATTGTGATTTCCTGTTTTTGAAAGTTAACGGTAAATTATGTAAACAGAGGTAGGCACCCAGCGCCATCTATTGAGTGATCCAATATGCAAGTAAATTTCTATTTTTATTTAAGCCAAAAGATTAATCCCAAACCATACCTTGTTTAATTAAAAAAAATGACATTACAGTAATTTCTAGGAAAATCATTTTTAATTAAATTTTTAAGGAGGATATTTGATGCTTCAATATAAGAATTTTTATTATTGCAAACCCTTTTGATCCTGTTAACTTGTGAGAAAATTAGATTTCTGAAAATTTTAGAGTTTAGATTGGAATGGTAGTTTCATAGTTTTGTTATTTTAAAGTTGAAATCATCCCTTTTATCGTATATACCAACTATTGTTTTATCATTAGCAATTTCGATTTTTAAATCCAGAAAGGTAGCCTCAAGTTGATTTATATTTGTATCTTTTAGAATTAAATCTTTTGGATAGCAATTAGTAATAATATTAGTATTGTCGAAGTTAATCAAAAGTAGGTCATCAATATATCTCCCCCCGTTTATTAAATTATATTTAATTATTTTTTTCTCATAGTAATGCAGGAAAATATTAGCTAAAGCACTTGAGAAAGCTGTCCCCATTGGAATGCCCTTGACTTGTTTATAAAAATTAATACCATTAAACACGTAATTTTCAGTAATATTAAAATTACATAACTCAAGCCAGTTATTTTTAGGAATGATATTTTCATTTAAATATTCGTCATATATAAAAGTGCAGACCTTTATTAATTTTTCATGAGGTAGATTAGTGTATAAATTTTCGAAATCAAAAGTATTAAGTTTATTAATGTTGTTATCTTTAAGAAAATCCAATACTTCTTTGTTACTAGAAATAATAAAGTTGTCTTCATTTTTTATTTTGTCCAGGATAATTTTTAAGTATTTAAAGAAATGTTTACCCGTATAGTAACTATAACTACCAGTGCTACAGGTTACGAATCTGAATTTTAATGGATTTTTATGAAATTTAAAAAATGAAAAAAATGAAATAAAAAATTTAAAAGAAAAATTTGTTATTACAGTAATAGATAAATCAGCAAATAATTTATGTTTAATTTGTAAATATTATTATAAAGAACTTTTAATTAATGAATATAACTCTAATGCAACTTATATGTTAAAGAACACCGGGAAAAAGGAATTAGATAAAAGAATTCTAGCTTTCGCAAAAAAAACCAAAACTAAGACTTGCTCTCTTAACTATCCTTATTTATTCCCAACAGTTAAATTTCATAAAAATCCATTAAAATTCAGATTCGTAACCTGTAGCACTGGTAGTTATAGTTACTATACGGGTAAACATTTCTTTAAATACTTAAAAATTATCCTGGACAAAATAAAAAATGAAGACAACTTTATTATTTCTAGTAACAAAGAAGTATTGGATTTTCTTAAAGATAACAACATTAATAAACTTAATACTTTTGATTTCGAAAATTTATACACTAATCTACCTCATGAAAAATTAATAAAGGTCTGCACTTTTATATATGACGAATATTTAAATGAAAATATCATTCCTAAAAATAACTGGCTTGAGTTATGTAATTTTAATATTACTGAAAATTACGTGTTTAATGGTATTAATTTTTATAAACAAGTCAAGGGCATTCCAATGGGGACAGCTTTCTCAAGTGCTTTAGCTAATATTTTCCTGCATTACTATGAGAAAAAAATAATTAAATATAATTTAATAAACGGGTGGAGATATATTGATGACCTACTTTTGATTAACTTCGACAATACTAATATTATTACTAATTGCTATCCAAAAGATTTAATTCTAAAAGATACAAATATAAATCAACTTGAGGCTACCTTTCTGGATTTAAAAATCGAAATTGCTAATGATAAAACAATAGTTGGTATATACGATAAAAGGGATGATTTCAACTTTAAAATAACAAAACTATGTAACTACCATTCCAATCAAAACTCTAAAATTTTCAAAAATCTAATTTTCTCACAAGTTAACAGGATCAAAAGGGTTTGCAATAATAAAAATTCTTATATTGAAGCATCAAATATCCTCCTTAAAAATTTAATTAAAAATGATTTTCCTAGAAATTACTGTAATGTCATTTTTTTAATTAAACAAGGTATGGTTTGGGATTAATCTTTTGGCTTAAATAAAAATAGAAATTTACTTCCATATTGGATCACTCAATAGATGGCGCTGGGTGCCTACCTCTGTTTACATAATTTACCGTTAACTTTCAAAAACAGGAAATCACAATCGATTGTTTAAAGTTTCCTTCACTGTTGGATGGTATGTCTGGCCTTTTCGTTTTTAATTTTAATTTTAATTTTAATGCTGTTTTTGTTTTTATTGTTATTGTTTTTATTGTATTTTTACTTTGTGGTTTTTTTCTAATTTGTTATTTTGTATTTCCTTTCTGTTAAAATGGTATATTTCTTGAGCATAATTTCGGGGGATTTTCGGGTCACGAGGAATCATTATTAGACTTAATGTCTGTATGTCCTCACAGAAAAAATCCCTTTATTTGAATCCCTGCCTGAGGGTGACCCTTGAAAAAGTCTTCAGGCCGGATTCTTTTTTAATATTTTTTAATAATTTTTTTGGTTTAATTTTTATTTGATTTTTGTTTTTCCTATTAACTTGATTCTAATACTTTTGTATATATATATATATATATATATATATATATATATATATATATATAATATAAGTGTAGAACTTCTCTATAAGTGAAATAACATGCCAAATAAAGCTACTATTTTCTCTTTCATAACCACCTTGGACGTCTATTTATTTTTTTGGAAAAGAATATTCTAGTGTCTCTTTCTTAACATCAATAGCACTTTATAAAAAGCCCAAAAATTCATTTTTACTTTTAATAGTGAAAGAAAGGTCTTCTTTTTTCATTTACAAAAGCAATATATAGTGCTAAAAGAAACTCAATAAATGAAAGAGAAAAAGAGAAGAACAATAAGGTGAAAGTAATATCTCCTCCTCTGTCGCGAAAACAGGAGTACCGCTATCCATTAAAAAGTCGTTCTTCCGAAACAAGGCGCTCTTCGGGTTCGGAAAGACTCTCTAATGTCTGTTGTCTCAGTGATGAACGCTTGAAAAGTTTGATAGAACAAACTTGGTACTGGTGCTTAAATGTTTCTACTCTGAGATAAAAAAGCATTATAGACAATCTCGATTCATACTTATTTGGGAATTGTTTAAAATAAGCAAAACAAGGAATGGGAAAGAGAAAGTAAAACAGAGTGTTTAGTTTGTTATTGATAAAGAAACTGGAAGAAACAATGAAGCGTGGATTTTCTTTCAAGGAAAGAAAAGGAAAAAAAAAAAAAAAACTGACTTTTGTTTTTTCTTTTATTTGTGTCATTATTTGATGCAATGCTTAAGTTAAAACTTATATATATATATATATATATATATATATATATATATATATATATATATATATATATATATATATATATATATATATATATATATATATATATATATATATATATATATATATATATTTTAAAAAATAAAGAATTGGCTCTTGTTTTCACCTACCCGAATATATTTCAAATTCGCACAACTTAAAATCAAAACAGCGGAAACACATTTTTAAACCCTAGAGAAAAGATTTCTGAAATTAAGAATTTTCATAAATTTTTTGAAGAAAAATTTCAATATTTCAGCTCAAGACTAACTGTTGATCCCAATGCATGACTTCTCTTTTCTCCATAAGAAATAAATGTATATAATGCACCTGCTCAACTGAATTCTATAAATAAAAATTATATTTTAAAACATGAATCATAATCAATCTTTCTTTTAAATTTTAGAATAGTATGTCAAACTCCGACTTCTGTTCATGTGCAATCTTCTTCAATATCTTTTATGACCATAAAATTACTACATAATACTGTTTTTATGCTTTCGTAAGAGTCCTTGTTAAAATGTTATGTAATATGAAATGATTTGAAGTTATCAAAGATGAAAAGAAAATGACTTTGCGTTTTGAAACACACGGGCACACACACTTATATATATGTATCCATGTATGTATGTATTTATATGTACACACACACACACACACACACACACACACATGTGGCACCCATAATCCCCATAGAAACAATCCAGCAATCCCTGATGTCTGTGCCCTACGTGAACATGTTGTAGATCAGGTTCACAAATGTATGATAATAATATATCTGGTGGGGGATGGTGTTTACCAACAGGATACTGCACCATGCCATAACGATCGAATCGTCAGGGAGTGGTTCGAGGAACATTCCAATGTCTTTCAAGTCATGTCAGCCTCCAAATTCACCTGACATAGATCCCATAGAGCATTTGTGGTCACATCTGAAAAATGAAATTTCTGCTGCAACGCTACCCCCTCGCAGTTGGAATTTCAGTACAAATTGGTGAGCGCTTGGTACCAGATACATCTGAACGAGAGGGGAGGAGCCGAAGTGATTTACAAAGATGTAGAGTATCATCGGTTCAATACGCTTGGTGTTTGAAATTTTTACAGTATGCAAATACCTTAAGAACTGTCTCGCCGGTTTACATGAGACAGATATATATATATATATATATATATATATATATATATATATATATATATATATATATATATATATATATATATATATATATATATATATATATATTTAGTGGGATGTAGTATACTGATGCTCATGATCATGGAGGGATTTTCCAAAGCTTTATATTGTAAGATGATTTTACTGGATGGATGTGGACGCAAGACGCGATAAGCAGCAAGTTTGTACGAGTGTTTTTTGCATTCCCACATCCTTCTTATCCACCCACCTTAACTGTTGTAAAACGTTTAAGGGAAATATTCTGCATGACTAGTCGTGCTCGATCTGTCAGACTTCTCAGGTAAGGCTGCAAGTTCAATTGGATGAGGAATTAATACAAGCCCCCGCATATCCGAAATACAGCACAAGAAAGATGAGTGAACACCCTGGACTCTCAAAAATTTATGAAATATCCTATGCGACCAATATCTCAACGTGTTTTACTAGATGACGAGGCCGAGACATGCTATTCATGGTACAACATGGTCATGTATCACATACAGGGTTCAGCCAAAATTCTTGTCAAATATAGTGTGAATGGATGAAGCCTGTTTTTCAATTAGTGGCAAGCACAATAATCATTACTAGACGCTGGAAAATCCCTGATGTTCTTTCGATGTTCGACATCAAATGCGATTTGCTATTAACTTTTGGTGAGAAATTTACAATTGCAAGCTGATAAGTCCAATATTTTATGACGGTACGTTAACGAGTGCGGGAGAGTTACCAATGCTACAGAACCTAATATCCTAATCTTAGGAATTTATGGTTTCAACATGATGTCGCGCCTAGTTACAAGACATCTCCAGTGAAGCAGTAGCTAATCAAGGAATTCGGGAACCGAATAATTGGGTATGGCGGTTTCGAAGGTTGGCTACCACTCTCACCTGATCCGACTCCAATGGACTTTTGTCCTGTAAGGATGCCAGAAACAGCAGTTGTACGTACACTCCACAAACATTGCAGGCCTTAAACCACATATTTCTGACCTTGGTGCCAACATCTCACCCTTCATGCTCCAACAATCTGAAATTCAAACAAGAATCCAAATGTGCATTGCAGCTGACGGTGGGAAGTTTGAATATCTGAAAGGAAGGTATATTGTTATAACTAGTGTTTTTTTTTTCTTTCTCAGATGGTTTTGTGACATCCGAGTTTAGAAAAACAATTAAGAGACAAATGCGTGTTTTAACCAATCTGTTCTTCGCATTAATGTCCACTAGGTGCCTTTTCCTACTAAATCGATGATGCTCTAAATCTTTGTAAATCACTTTTTTTTCTATCTCGTTGTGTTTTCGCAAAAGGCAGTTTCGAAGTTAGGAGAGGGACAAGGAATTCTAGTGGTCATACTGTAGGTGTGTGTTTTAGTGGGCAAAATGTGTTAAATTGTTTTATTTATATAATATTCATAGTTAGCATTAATAATAACTAACCAAAGTAATTAATCAATTCACGATTCTTATCAATAAATAAAAATACAAATCTCATCAAATTCATCACTTTAAATCTTTAATTGCTGAGAATTTCGTTATACAATCATCGAATTTCTACTGATCAAACACTAAATTAAAATTATTATTCAAAGAGACAATAATTTGAAACAAAAATTTCTCATAATCTATAAATATTCCAAATAATCAATGAGTTCCTTTTTAAATAAGTTAAGAGAATATTTCTAACACATAAAAGTGTTATATAATGAGATTATGAATGACGCAAAACCATCACAGCGTTAACTGTTAAGGCAATGTTGTGTGTGTGTGTGGGGGGGGGATTAGTAATTATAGCAAGAAAGCAGGAAGGAACATTTTTGATGAGAATGTCAGTGAAAAAATGGGAATGTCAACCTAGCAGTATTGTTAATAAAACCATAGAAAAAAAAACCTGTAGAAAATATTTAGAATGTATTTGTGCTACAAATCAGAAATTCGTCAAAATATGGCCAAGGAAATACATATGGCCGAGGCGCCATATGTATTTCCTAAAACATATGTTTGTTTTATGCGCCTGAGTTTCATGCATCACTTAACGTTACGCAGATAAAGTTAGAAAGTTTAAACTTGAGTAGTTTGGAAGTGTCAAACGCCCACCCAGCTCAACAAATAATTTCAAAGTTCAAAGATTGTTTTAAATTTGAATCCGTGTGGTTTGAAAATAATTTATTCTAAGAAACTGAATTTATTACAAAAATATAATCGTCGAATAAATAAACATAAATTCGAAAAGCATCCATATTTTGATTTTTTTAATATGCTATTATTCAGATGCATTTTGATTGATTATAACAAATAAATATTTCTTAAATTCATAAATTTTTCATGATTATTATAGTTTTATGATTTTTCTCTTTTCAGGATATAAAAGACGATGGTTTTGTGATTTAAAATATTGCATGCATTCGCTTGTTTTTCACATTTTAAGAAAATCAGATGAAGTAAAAAATACAGCATTAGATATTCAATGTAATTAAGGAATTCCGAGAGAACTGTCAGCAGTTAAGTTCCTTTTAACAGCTTAATGTCTTTTTAATGGTTAAAAATCATTTTGATCAAACAATTCATTTCAGCTGTCAGAATTTTACCACTACAGTCATTTAGAAAAAAATGCAGTGTATGTATGTCCATATATTTTTTGCAATAGCTACAGAAAGAAAATATTATATAATTACGATTTGAATAAGTAGTAAAAGTGCTGTTAATTTAAAGCAAATAAGTATGCCTAGAGAAGCAATTGGAATAATAGCTATCATTCTCTTTTCAATGATCTACGAGGAAAGATATATAATAATTGGTTAAATAGCAGCAAACTCGAAAATACGCTTCTTTTTCAAACGCGTTTTACAAATGAATCAAATGCCTACTATTGCTTTAAAAAATCTGATAGAAAAGTCATTTTTATTGTTGGAACCTTATCATTATTTTAGTTTATTTCCTTTCGAGAAGACGATTTAAAATAGAATCAAGCAAATAAGTATAAGACACGTTTTTCTCTATCTATCAGACGCATATTTTGCGATTTTTCTTGCAATCAAATTCCAATGGTTTCGCACACTTTTAAATGCCTTTATAGGCCTTTACGTAGTCTAAGAAATTTGGGCTTTAATCTACTATCTACGAAAAGATGAAGGATAATCATGTCCTGGATTAACATGTACTAACTTTTTTTTTCATTAATGCTAAATTTTCTATTTATATATTTTAAGTTATATAAGATTGTAATTGTTCAAAAGCATTTTAGGTGATAAGCAATTTTCATTCAGAAATTTCATTTCTTATACCGGTACGTTTTCTCTGATACCTAGGGTTATACAATGGTCTCTAGAAATTACAATCTTTCATGATATTTGCCAGATTTTCAAGAACTCTGTTGAAATATTTAAGACCAATACAAATATAAAGTATTACGCCCCAAAAATAAATGCAGTTTTAAAAATATTTAATCTTAAATTTCAAAGAATAATTCACTGCTTTTTACATTAAAAAAAAACATAGAAAATGATTGATTGCCAAATTTGATGTAAAGCACACAGTATTTGTGACTAATTAAAGGCATACTTTAAGATTCTAATTCACAAGAATTAATATAAATATGTTCTTGTAAATATTTTGAATAACAGTGAGAATTTCAAATCACGGTTAAATAATTTTCAATCGCCACTCAATATTAAATGCTGGAGAAGACTTGTAAATAATATCCAGAGTATTTTCAATAAGATAAAGTGCAAATATAATTTCGATTGGAGCGTAATTAAAAGTTCCATGTGCGTTATGCGGAAGCTCTCGGTTAGAAGAACGGTTTAAAACTTGATGTGAAAAAGAAGCCGATATGTACAGTTGACCTGTCACTTGAAAAAGCTCCAGTTGCTGTTGCACTTTGTGAAAGATATGCAGACGATGCATTTACTTAGTTTTATGCATTGCGATTATTAGCCATCAAATTCCTCCAGAGATGGACATTAATCTGACGATTCTTAGATTAGATCTCTTAATTGTTTTTCTAAATAAAAAAAAAATATGAGCAGCACATTCTTAAAAAAAGATTAGTAATTGTTTTAACTCAGTTTTCTAGAAATCGTTACCGTGAAAATTGATATGGATTTTCTATAAAACTTTCATGCCCATATATCATAAATTTCTTACGATGTTATTTGCTTGCAAACATTCTTCCAAAAGGCTTTTTCTTCCTATAAATCATTTCTAAACTTGCAAACACTTGTGGTAAGTTTCAAAATTTGAGAAAAAAAATTATTTTCTATTTTGGAAGCATTTATGGTTGTTTTTAAAGAAATATAATACTATATGATTTTAAACATATGACATTCCTGTAATTTATCTGAAAGTAAAACATGCGGGCTTGTATATTGAAACAGGAATTGAATATAAGTATATACTTATTGATATCGTTTTCGTACCAGCATATAAATTAATTTCCTTAAACTAATTTTCTATTTCATAAATGGGGAGTAAAATTATTTTTTTAATGGAGATTTGGGAAGAAATAAAATATAACTAGCTAAAAGTTGAATCCTTTATTTATGTTATATAAATTTATAATTATTTTCGTATTGAGCTCATTTGCTTTTGTTTAGAGTTCGAGTGATTTATTTTTGGCTAGAAATTATACGTCAATTAACAACATTCTATAATTGAAAAAATGTGGACATATATGTGATGCATAATTATTTATAGATATGCAATATTTTGTTGAAAATGAGTTGCCATTAAAATATATAATGATTTAATTAAATTAATATACAATCAAAAATAAATATACTCTTAGATTGAAGGTTCTTTTACAATGTATGTTTTATTTGGCCTTAGACTTACTTTACAGTATTTTAATGGCGTTATGTGTTTTTAAATAGTTTTTGTAGTGTAATAATATATAAATCACTATTACAGATATCGAAAAACAGATATAACATTTTAATTTATGATTTTTTTAATTATGAAATTATTTCGTCTTGAAACTATAATACGAATAATATAATATGACTTTTACAAATCACATTGTCTTCAACAATTTTTTGTATTATAATATAAAAAAAAGTATTTTTATACATGTTTTCACTAACTTTCTTTTATGTAATACAAATATTACATATAAAGTCCCTTCCCTCATCATTCGTTTCTTTGTAGTGTTATGCTGTAAGTAATAAGTAATGAATCGTTAAAGAAAATCGGCACGATTTAAGTTGGAAATAAATCAGTTTTTTTGTCAAGAAAATATTATTTACTTTGTGCAGTGTGATATATATAGGGTTTCCTGAAATAAATTGACGAATTTCAAATATACATAACAAAAAAACTTTTAAGATTAAGAAAATTATTCTTGAAGCAAATTATATGTGACAGGGCATGAATTTCCTCCAAATATTTTTGATTTTCGTTTTAAAAATTGACTATAAATGGCACTGTGGACAGTAAGCGTGCAAATAAAGAAATAAATTGAAATCACATCATAATTTTTCGAAATCCTTTAATAAGTGAAAATTGACGTACAATATTTTCGAAATGTCCGCCATGAGCTATATTCACGTGCCGTAAACGTAGGACAACATTGCTGAACATTTTCTAGAAAGTTGCCAATAAATGGCTGCACATTCATCACTGTATATTTCTTCAAGCTCCTCAAGAATTCGAGTATTTGTCTGGAATTCCACATTCTTTAAGTGACATCAAAGAAAGATATCACAAGGATTTAAATCTTATGAATATGATGCCAGTACATTCCCTTTCCTGGGAAGAATGGGTAATTTAATGCAATTGCACGGTTATCAAAATATTCCTCTAAGAACTGGAAAAGCTTTAGCAGTACCGTGAGCATTCACGCCATTTTGTATAAACCCGGATGCCGTAGAGAGTTCGTCTAAAGTATTTTCATTGGCTACAACAGCATGCAAAATTTTAATATATGGTTTTAAAATCACTGTATCATGTAGAAAGGAGGGTACAATTTCACCTCAACTCCAAGCATCTGCCCATGCAGTCACGTTTTGAAAATATAGTGGTTTTGGAACACGTGCATAAAAGTTCTTAGTTCCCCAAATTCGCCAATTTTTTTTTATTGGTTAATCCATCGAGATAGAAATGAACATCATATGGAAACCATATAGAGTTCACATCAATATTGCCACCATCAATTATGTCCAGCAATTCATTCGCAAACAAGTTCCTTTTTTCTACGAATACATTATGAAGTGGTGTAGCGGTACTACAAAGTGAAACTAAAACTGACATTTACCACGAGGTTTAAATCAAATTGACAGTGCCGCTTGGTGTTTATTTTTTATCTCGGCAAGTATGCAAATGAACGACTCCTTCAGTCTATTTTTAAACCAGCGAAGCAAGAGAAAAAAAACACACTGCCGCTACCGGAACGATTCTGACTTAATCTTTAAGCGTGTTTCACTAATCTTGCAATTGTACAAAGTCTTGTAAATATGTTGTAATTAAATTTTCTTTAACTTAAACCTTGTTTTCTTAGCTCTAGCATATTTTAAATTAGGCAGGCAAATTTGTAGGTTAGGTAATTGAAACCAGCACTAACCCACAGTGGTTGCTGTGTTTGAATTTGGACAAGAACAATGCTAAGCACTCATGGATAACTTTATGCGTCGACGTTTTGCTCACTTGACATGCGGTTGCAGTTTTACGAACTGATTTTCTATGGAAGAGCGCACAATTATTTCCTCAACAGCTGGGCATTTGCTTCTGTGATAAACGAATGATGTCGTCAGAGAGTTCCGAATTTCTCATCTGCAACGTTAGCTGTTCATTTGAATTTCTCGTACAATTGTTTTATTGTATTCAGCTATGAACCTTTAGCGATGACTTGGAATTTGCATTGAAAGCTTTTTCTTTCTCCAGCAATATTCGTCCGCCAATCAGTGGAATTTCAATACAGGAAAAATCCTTTCATCCAAGGTAAACTTCATTTTCAAGCCTTTTTTACAGAATCATCTGTTCAACTCTATACTGCTCGTGCTTTCTGAGACTACTGCTTTTAAATTCGGAACAGTAACTCCTTTTGAGGCTGCGTATTTTGATGATTTGCATGCAAAAAGAATTATAAAAGGAACTGCAGCCTCATCTTTCGACAAGTTTTTGATACACACACACACACACACACATATATATATATATATATACGAAATGTGTAAATGAGTTGCTGAAGGAAATGAGTTTCGTGATGTGATAATCTTCAAACTTATAACTACAAATCGTTATGCTCAAAAAAAGAATTAAAGAATTCTAAATAAAATTGCTGCAAACAGAGTATAATTCATGCTTATAGGTTCAATACAAATTACATTTTTTCATGTGAATTTACTGAAAATTATATTTTATATACCAAAAATAAAATAATAAATGCTGTAGAATTTTTTTTGAATATAAATAGTTATTTATAAGTATATAATTATTAATGAAATTAGTCTACACTACTAAACTGAGATAATTTTTCTTAATTTGTTTGATCAAAATTCATTTTTTTTTTTTTTTAGGATAGAACTTTTTTCAATTATACAATGCTACAAATTTAAAAACACGGAACAGATGTGAACTACAAAAATAAAATGTAATATACCCTTTCTGCTTCTGAAATACACATATTGGTTGCTGTTTCTCTGTTTTATAACTAATATTATCTAAACACTACAGAGTTTTATAATTATAGTGAAATAGGGAATGAATTATATATATATAATGTGACGCAGCATATGGTTATAATAATACAAATTATCAAATATTTATTTACAGATACTTTTGCAGCTACCATAAATAATCTTTATTTTCTGGTATTTCAAATGTATAGGAAGAAAGCATTGAAATTGTGGAATATTTTAACACCGATATTTTTTCATTTAAATTCATAAAGTTAAAAAATAAAAAAGCGCGAACGGATCTACCATTTTGTGTAAAAAAAAGTTTGATTCCAGCGTACTATTCTGACTAAGAAGTTATAGCAGATATTCTGGCGAAGGTCAGAATTATATTTTATTTATAATTGATTTGTGTATTTTTCCGTCTTATGTAGTATTCCTGTTTTGTATTTGAACCAGGATAAGGGAATTGCTAATCTATTATTGGTTCTTAATACTACTAAAAATTTAGAATCAAATATACCAAAAGACAATTTTTTCACTTTTAGAAAATGATAAATGGAATAATATATAAATTAAATCCCAAATTGAATGGTGTAAGTTTAATAGAAACAATATGTGCCAATTTTCACGAGTGACATATAGTCAATTTGAAATAAACAGAGAATGATAAATTAGATTAAATTGAATGCTTTTTTATTCGCACGTGAATATAAGTTTATATCGAAGTTTAAATAAATTTCAATAATCGTAAAAATACTTTTTTTTTATCAATTGGCGGGTATGTGAGCCTATGATAATGCTACAATGAAAACACTAAAAAGGTTGAAAATTTCTTGAAGAATTACGAAACCACATTAATTCAAAATTGAATGTCCAAAGAAAAAGTTTTAAGATTCTGATAAAAATAAAATATCACTGCATGTACTCGTTGTTCTTTCCTATATTATGAAATGAAAAAAAAAATAATATTGCCATGTGTATAAAGGTTACTTCACATAAATTTTGGTCTTTATTTAAGCTGAACGAAAGTAATATATTTGTTGTTAAATACATTTTCCCCTTTCCTGTTTGACCTGAAATCCAAGGAAAATATTATATGCGCTCGTTCTCATTAGTGTTTACAATTATTCACATAAGTATACCATTTCGCCGGGGAAAATATTGAATAGCTTTTGTGTATGTAATGAATGACAAAATTAAGAGTTAAATTTTAAGATTAATTTGACAATGAGGATATAAACAATTTGGTTATAAACCAAGCAATGTTTCATAGATGTTTCTGAATTTGAAAAAAGTATTTTTCTCTTTTGTTAATATTTGCCAAAATAATCAATAATTAAAATCAAAATTACAAAATATAGAAACAAATATTGGTTGAAAGTCATCAGGGCGTAAAAATGTATAGCAGAATATATATATATTAACTTTCATTAGTGCCGTTGTATAGTACTGAATAATAATTATTTCCACATTAGTAAAACTAAATTCAATAAGGTTATTTTGGATCTGAAGTCATAAGTCATATCATGATATGCAAGTAGACCAGAAAGTCAAAGAACTGCTTTATTAGTTTAAAGCTTTCGCGTTATTATGCATTCAGTCATTGAAAACCTGCTTATCCATTCTAATTCCTAATCAGTCTATTAAGTAAATATGGAGGAGAGCATTATTTCGCAACCGGCACGAAAAGTGAACAAAGTTGCGGTTGAACGTGAAGTGACTGACGCAGCAACCCTCGAAATTAGAATTCTAGACAGAATTTCGGCGGCTATCAAGCTACGCTCAAACAGATCCGCACGCAACCGATTTGTAATTCCTAATTTCAGGTTGGTCATTTACCTTCGGTCAGTTGTTTTCTCACGCGGCTACTTGTCAGCCAGAATCGTGATGATTGTTTGCCATTATTCGTTGCAATTACTCGATATTGGATTTACTCGTCATCCTCGTTACGATACGGTGACTAAAGTTTACAAACAGAGAGGTCATGTTTGTTGTTTCAGTTAGAATTTCTAATTAGAGATTTGTAATAGAAAACTGGATTGCTTTGTTACACTCTGAACAATTCATTGAATTTTAAATTACGTGAATGAAAAATATTAATGGTGAGCTCAATGTCCTGTTTGGAACTGAGGAACCGCGGATTTGCTGTCAATGCTTTTTACGGTGTTAAAGTTTAACCCTTATTGTGGCAAGATTGCGTTTTTGAAGAAAAGCGAAAAAAAAAATGTATATAGGTAGCTTTTTTACGCTATAAAAAACATCAAAAAATAAATTTAAAAAAATCGTGTGATAAAAATCGCTTAATAAAACTAAGTTAAAAATTATTTTATACTGATAGTATATTTTTACAAAGTTGCATGTATGGTATACTATACAAAATGAACATAAGGGTTAATAAAGGAAATATCATTTCTTTTGTTTTAGTTTACATTTTGATTTGTATTAGATCTAAATCGTGTTGCTACAATATTTTCTAAACAGCGAATATAAATTTCACTAGAAATCTGCAATAATTAATAAGAATACAAAGTTAATAAATAATAATAATAAAATAATTTGGAAACTAAATATTTATACTTTACAAATATATTTTGCTGAATTATATTTATTCCGATTTGAATTTAAAATATATCAATTTCTTTTCTTTAAAATTTATTATATTATTTCTTCTTGTGCCTATCTGAAGAATAAAAAGAATTATCCTGTATTTTTCAAGCATTGCTTACTTATATCCCTGTAAAATTTAAAGAACTGAAAAAACAACGCAATATATATATATATATATATTCCGTAGTTTGTATACATTCTAATTCTGAAATATGAAGCATATGCCGTTTTTTGTAAACTGCAAGCACACACACACACACACACACACACACACACACACACACACACACACACACACACACACACACACACACACACACACACACACACACACACACACACACACAAATATATACAGGATGTCCCAAGATATACTTACCATTTTCAAAAATGAATAACAGGAAAGTGGTTAAGGTTTAAAAAAAAACAATTCTTGCTTGAAATTCATGCGATTGGGCATACATTTTCCTCAGCCCGATAAAATGTAGCACATGTCAAGGTGAGCAAAACGGACACATAATTTAATGCGTGAGGGCTTAGCTTTGTTTTCATATAAAATTCGCTTACCGCATATAGAGAAAAGGTATAAATTTGAGAATGAATTGCTGGACATGGTTGACTGAGGTAATATTGAAGTGGACACTATATGGTTTTCAAATGAAGCACATTTCCATTTAAATGGATTCCTCAGTAAGCGAAATTGGCGAATTTGAGGGAACTGAGAATTTCATGTCTTCTCCAAAATTACTCTATTCTCAAAAAGTGACTGTATAGGTAGCTGTTTCTAGTAGATGTGAATTTGGGCATCTTTTACTTCATGATACAATGATTTAAAAACGATATATTCAAATTTTGCATGACATCCAATCAAAAGTAATCAAATAAATCGGTTACTATTTAGCATGCTTTTTCTTAAAATAGAGAAGAAAAAAAAAACCTAAATGTTTCCAAACTACTTACACTACGCATTTATTGTAAAGTAATAAACGCCTATAGTGTAAGGTTCATGTAAGTATTATAACAACTCATGAATAACTGCATGAATATTGAGTATATTCAAGTTATTGCATAAAAATATTCTCTACACTCTTCAGTTTCGAAATATTGAGTTCTGGATTGAATGTTTATACACAAACATGGTAATTTGAAAAAAATATCCAAAATGCCAATTTCTGTATCACATGTAAACGGGTTGCACTTGTCGATGAATGAGTAACATTCTATATGATTTCAAATTTTTACAAGAGGTACTGCTAGATAAATATTTATATATGACACTGCTTCTGTATTCATTAAATTTGTATTTCTGACATCTTTGTTTCCACCTACATTTACGATAAATCTCTCTTAAATTAAAATTTAAGCAAATTTCTGCAAATTTGGTAGACAGAAACTTGTACTTTGACTGTGCTTCGATGAAGACAAGAAAAAAATTTAACTAGTTAAAAATTTTCTAATAAATGTTATGCATAAAAATTCAATATTCTTTTATCTCTCTACTATTATATGTCTTATTCAGTTTTATTCAATAAAAATTAGTAATTGGAACTATATATATATACTAGCTGACCCGGCAAACATTGTTCTGCATAATAATTATTTCTAGTGAATATTTTGGTTGTTAATTAAAAATTAACGAATGTATTGTAAGTGTGTGGGGATGGGATGTATGAGAGAAAGACGAATGGAGCGCCGTAAACGATGGTAGTCAATACAATTTTTTTTTTTTTTTAAAAAACCCATCAACCATTCATTTTCTCATTACAATGCATTTCATTAACGTAACGTACATATACATTGTTTGATTTCTTAAAAGTTAATCAAAAGTGAAAAAAGTAATATATTTTTTATCCTAAAGTATAAAAATGAAATAAAGAAAATCAATATTAATTTCGAAGAGCAATTGAGCGTACGATATTTTTTGTCAGTCCGTCTTTAGCCAATACAAATAAGCTCGATGGTTTGCCCACGCGAGAACATGCCACGTATAATTGTCCGTGTGAAAAACATGGTGTGCCCAAATCTAAGCCGCAAACAGACATTGTTTGGTCTTGCAACTTATTGATTGTCATTACAAATACAAATCTAATAGGGAATTGAACGCGTTTGGATTCAATTGGCATGTCTATGAGAATCATTGAAATAAGTGGCAACAAAAAGTGGTTTTCGGCTCGGAATTTGCTATTCAAAATAGTGGCTTCGATAAAGTTTTTCATCAATTGGACAGCCGTGGTAGGTTCAAATTCCGAAGTAAAATAACCGGAGATCCAACTTTCAGTCGTAGAAGGTGTGGTGACATGCCTGGCAAAATTCAGTGAGTTCAAAAACTCTGTTGGGTAATTTACAGCTTCGTTAGCATCGATCGATTTGTATGAGACCACGTCATCTGGCAATGACTGCTGTATCTTGAAGTTTAAATCGTCGACGTCCACATTTTTTGCTGCCGAAATGGCTCTGTTTGTCAGCCACGCATGATTTATGTATTGTGTGCGTACATCGGGAAATATGCGGTCATTGATAGCATTTTGCGAATCAACGATAGAGCAGAAATTAGTGGGCAATTTTATGCATCCAGTACTTTCATAGACAGCAATTTTTCCATCGCCGATATCTAACAACGTGTCAGCAGATGGATCTTGTAGCATTTGGACGCGCATGTTTATTTTTAGCTGGACTTTTTCAACAGTAAGCCACAGTGGCGATGATTTCAAGCAAGCGTTGATCTCATCAGTGTACGTTGAACGTGGAATGGCGGGAAATGTTTGTATGAAATCACTTGAAAGGAGAAGCAGAGTGTCGCCGAATAGTTTGTTGTTGTTTTTTATATCTTTGAGTTTTCTGTTCAACGTTTCAAGATAATGTTTGTGTGTCATAGTGCTTTCATCCCAGATAATAATTTTGCATTTTTTTCAGTACCCTGACCATGGACGATTGTCTTTTTATGTTTCACACTGCGTCTGGGTTATTTTGAATATTCAGTAGCAGCTTAAATGCTGAATGAGCTGTTCTGCCTCCATCCAATAAAGTTGCTGCAATGCCAGATGATGCAACGTCCAATGCGATGACATTATTAGATCGTATTTCGGCGATAATTAGCGAAATGAGAAATGTTTTGCCACTTCCACCTGGTGCATCCAAAAAAAAGAATCCACCTCGGCCAGCCTTAACTGCCAGCATAATGCCATTTCTTCAGCATACGCCACTGCCATTTCTGAAGTATCGTACTGCAGTTCACGATTCATTTAGGTGCCCCTTAAATCAGATGCACTTCGATTTGGCGAACTCATACCGAAATGACTGAGTGGTAAATTGGCAATGACAACGCAAAGATTCTAGATCGCAATCAATGCTTCATTGTAGATAGCGTCGCTGAATATAATCGTTAGACCGTTGAACCGTGTACGAATTCAATGCAATATATCGTCAGTCATTGAATCTTTGTGCTTTAGAAAAAAAATTCTGTATAGGGCCATCCTAACTACCTAGCGTTATGAAATATTCTTTACGACCTATTCTCATACGTACCAAATACACATAAAAAATTTCATAAAAATCTATGAAGCCGTTTCAGAGGAGTACGAACGCAAACACGGTGATACGAGATTTCACGAGATTTATATATATATATATATATATATATATATAATCAAAAAAATATTATCGGATATATGGACAAATTGAAAATGTCGTCGGCGAAAGAGTACACTACTATTAGCAACGTTTCTACAGAAAATTTAATATTATGGATACGAATGCATTAATCTTTTGAAAGTATTTTCATGAAATAGCACTGAATTTCATCCTTATCCTCTTTGCGTTGTTTACATCCATTGGAAAGAGAATATTTGTCTGCAAACAAGATTGTGTTTTCGAACTCGTATTCGTGTCGTGTTTCTTCTCTAATGATTTCTTGAAACGGATTATATAACACCGCATGTTTTGCAGATGCTTGCAAGGAAATATACATTGCTGGACAATAACTTCAATTTTGGATTTCCCGTCCCCTTCGGGAAAATGGATTAAACTAAAGTATACAGTGAAATCCTAAAAATGCGATTTGTCAATGCTGTCAATAATCCTTAAAGCGATCAGAAAAAAAATATATATATATTTGTCATATAAATACTATTGAGTCCTATAAAGTCATATAATTCTTATTGATCGATATATGTTTTCTCAAATTTTGAAATCAGCATTTTGAGGGGCAGGATAATAGCGAATGTCTCGACTTTTTCAAGATTTTTTAATAAATTATTTGTTTGTTTGTTTTTCTTTTACCGGAAAACTATTAAAAATATTTTTTATGATTAATCGAATGCTTTTTATGTAAAAATTAAAATAATATTAACAATTAGTGACATTATGAAAATAAGTTTAATTTCATGATTCTGTAGTTGTTCTTACTTAAGGCACTTGTCATAGACACACTCGCTGACAAAGTCAAATATTTATTTTAAGCCGAGTTTATGCAGTAGCTTCAGAGGGTAAAGGCCCCTGAGAAACCCGAGGACAGAAATCTGACTTCTAGTTCATATGAAGATGACACTCACACACTCGCTTGCACGACCCCTTTTTAGAGGGGGGGGGGGCTTTTTCACACACCTCATAGATAGAACACAGGGTAAAGAGCAACCCTTCCAGAACCGGGACTCGAACGTAGGACGTCCAGACCACGGGGAAGATGCTCTACCCCTAGCTCCAGGCATTTTTAGATAATGACACTTTTTTTTTTTTTGTAGTGCAAAAACGATTTGCTTAATCAGTACTTGCTATATAAAAATTTCTAAGATTTAATGAACAGAATCGAAACGAACACATTCACCAAAAATTCAATCTCCTTGATGAATTATTGAAGGCAAAAAGGCAGTGAAAAAATATGTTCCACCACCCTCAAAATTGATTCGGCCATAAGAAACACTATAATTCTTCTAAAACATAGATTCAACTAACTATCAATGTACCTGCATATTTTTTATGATCTGAATTGCTTTGAATTGCTTAATTATGATTACCTCTGAATTGCTTTTTTTTTTGTTATTTTGGAGCCTATGTAGAAACAAGTTATTTGTTTTTATTCTTTTCTTTCCATAAATGAATTTATTAAATCGCCCAAAAATTTCAGGGTGAAGATGTGTTTTTGGGGAATTTTTATTTTAAAGCTGGAACACAATTCTATATCGCATATAAATTCGATACATTCTAATAATCTTATATTTGCTATTCAACTTTATTCTAGTTCCGACTCTCATTTGTCTGTATCGATGATGGCTTTCACCACCTCATACATTCATGAAAAAATTTGCAATCTTATATTTTTAACTTCATCATTTTAAACAATACATATGATCTAAATTTAAGGGATAAGCTATTTTATTTTAATATTCCATAATTCCATATTTTTATAATATCATTTCATCTATATACTTATAATAAAACTCAATGTGTGTGTGTGTGTGTTGGCGCTCTACAAGCCAGACCGTTTGACCTACAGCTACCAAATTTGTTACATGTATACCTTGGAGGTTGGGAATGTGCACCTGTTGTCCCTTTTTTGAATTTTTAATTAGAATTTTAATTATTAATTAAAAATTAACTTTCCCGCCAAAAAGTCTTTTCATTTTCGCTACCGCCAAATGAGTAAGGCTTTAGTTTCTTTCTTTTTTTTTTCCAACAGTAATCAGGCTACGCTTAACATTTTTCGGCCGATTATTTCAAACGATTCTGTTTATTTTCTTAATGTTTGATGCATTTAAAATTAAACATTGTTAATGAATCGATCTTTCAGATTCATTCTGAAGTACTTTTGAATTAAAATAAAACAGAATAAATGAAATTAAAAATTTGTAATCCGCATAACGTTACCCCAACTGGCGTAGAAAAAAATGACGTATTTGCGTTACCGTAACTGGCTTTGAAAATTCACGCATGCGCATTGTATTCTGAATTCCGCATTGTGTTGACAATTATTATCAACGGATGCGGACTGGATTTAAATTATTTTTAGGTTCGTTGTATGCTTTTCTAATTAAAATGTATTTATGTTAGTTATATATTTTTTGTATATGCTTATAGTTTTAAGTACATCGTTTTTCAAGTAGTTTTTTTAAAACCTGTTTTCAACCGTTTATTTTAAATGATTCGTTTTATTTCCTTAGTGTTTGATGGATTTAAAATTAAACATTGTTAATGAATCAATCTGCTCGTGATGAATCTAAGAAAATTTTGTTGACAAATTCTTGAGATATTACATAAATTAAAAACGATATTCATTAGTGCTCATGAAGTTTAAACGCTAAGTGACTCTATTTTCAGTAATCAGATTATAAAAAAATACTTTGTTTCAGTAAAAAATATTATTATATTAATTGCAGATTAATTCTTTCCACTTTAATTTAAAGCATAAATTCTACGGGTGCTAACAGAAAATTAGAGAGATACATATTACGTTATGACTGAATGCCTTTAAAATATTATGAATGAATTATATGACAATCAAAATTTGAAGTTTTAAAATATTTTGATGAAGAAGTTATGAAAGTAGGAATTGCATAAAATATTTAATTATAAAAATTTTAACGAACATTAAGATTGGCGAACCGGCTGGTCGACAAATTCTTGAGATATTACATAAATTAAGAAAGATATTTTTTAGTACCCATAAGGTTTTGCTCAGTGACTCTGTTTTCATTAATCATGTTATTAAAAAAATAACATTTATTGACGAACACGAACACACTGTTATTCACCGTTACTCTGATTAGACATTATAAATCTGAATAGCTGAACATAAACGTGTAAACAGCTGTGCGCCGGTTTCTATGGCAACACAGCTGGAAAGGGAAAAGAAGTTTCTAAGACAGAACATCTGCTTTACCCAATTTTATAGAATAACTTTTCCCCTTTTTCGTTTCATTTTTAAAAACTATAACACTTAATAAGAGCACCTGCTTTACTCAATTTTTTAGAATAATTTTTTTCCTTTTTCGCTTCCTTTAAAAAAGCAACTAAACATAAAAAAGAAACGTATCAAAATTCTAGACAAATTGCGCATGCGCCTGTCTCTATGGGAACAGAGCTGGAAAGGGAAAAGTCGTCTCTAAGACAGAACACCTGCTTTACCCAATTTTTTAGAATAATTTTTTTCCCTTCTTCTCTTGCTTTAAAAAAAACATTTATACTTATATATAAAGCTCAATGTGTGTGTGTGTGTGTTTTCGCTCTACAGAAAAGACCATTTGACCTACAGATACCAAATTTGGTACATGTATACCTTAGAAGTCGGGAATGTGCACCCTGGGTCCCTTTTTTTGAATTTTTAATTAGAATTTTAATTATTAATTAAAAACCAACTTTCCTTCCAAAAAATATTCATTTTCCCCACCGCCAAATGAGTAAGAGTTCAGTTTTTTTTTCCAACAGTAATGAGGCTAGGCTTAAGATTTTTCGGTTGATTATTTCAAACGATTCTGTTTATTTTCGTAATTTTTGATGCATTTAAAATTAAACACTGTTAATTAATCGATCTTTCAGATTCATTCTGAAGTACTTTTGAATTAAAATAAAACAGAATAAAGGAAATTAAAAATTTCTAATCCGCATAACGTTACCCCAACTGGCGCAGAAAAACTCACGCATTTGCGTTACCGTAACTGGTGTTGTAAATTCACGCATGCGCATTGTGTTTTGATTGTTGACATGACAACCATTATCAACGGACGATTTAAATTATTTTTAGATTAGCTGCATGCTTTTGTAATTAAATTGTATTTATGTTAGTTATATATTTTTTGTATATGCTTATAGTTTTAAGACCATCGTTTTTTAAGTAGTTTTAGTTTACCTGTTTTCAACTGATTATTTTAAACGATTCGTTTTATTTTTTTAGTGTTTGATGCATTTAAAATTAAACATTGTTAATTAATCAATCTGGTCATGATGAATCTGAGAAAATTTTGTTGACAAATTTTTGAAATATTACATAAATTAAGAAAGATATTCTTTAGTGCCCATAAAGTTTAAACGCTTAGTGACTGTTTTCAATAATCAAATTACAAAAAAAAAAATACTTTGTTTCAGTAAAAAATATTATTATATTAATTGCAGATTAATCCTTTCCACTTTAATTTAAAGTATAAATTCTACGTTAGCCAACAGAAAAATAGATAGATACATATTACGTTATGACTGAAGGCGTTTATAATATTATGAGTGAATTATATGCCTATGAAAATTTGAAGTTTTAAAATATTTTGATGAAGAAGCTATTAAAGTAGAAATTGCATAAAATATTTAATTATTAAAATTTTAACGAACATTAAGATTGGCGAACCGGCTGGTCACCAAAGGCGGCTAGTAAACAATAATATTAAGTATTATTTCATTAATTGAAATATTGACTTTTAACAAGTCACCGTCCCAGAAACTTCCTCGCATGCTTACTAATAAATGTGCTTATATATTACAAACCCCATGCCATTACCATTTGAATAATAATTTTGAAAAAAGTATGTTATTGGGTAATCTTGAGATTTTCTAACAGTTTTTGAGAGTTTTTTTTTAAAGATTAATTGCTGAATGGGGTTATTATACAAGCAATGAAACATCGAATGTCTATTTTGAATTTTCTCACAAATTGAGATCGAATTCGGACATCTTTACATATAAAAGTACAGAAGGAGATTCGATCAACCACTTGATGGATTGGATTCCACATATGAAAGGTACCCACAATCTGAGTTAACTAATCAGTTCTCTTATTTTATCCACTTAGTTTTGTTCAGTTTGTAGCTAACACAAATAAAATTCGGAAAGATTTTTTTAATACTGTTTTTTATACTCTGGACAGACGAACATCCTCTGAAAGGATTTCTTTCAAAATTTGATGAAAGAAATCCGTACAAATTTTATCTAAGAATCATGCATCGAATTTCTTCCGTTTAGTTAAAATGATTTTGAGTTATTCTTTTCGTGGACAGATATAATTCCACAAAGCTCCATATCTCCAAACGCTCAGGTAAGAATGGTTGTTTTTAACCATTGTAAGACTTTCTCTTATCATAATTTATGCACGATCAAATAAAAAATGATTGGAAAAACTGGAATAACAGAAAAAAAAACCGAGTCCAATTTATAAAATTAATAAAAATATAAGACAAAAAATTTGCAAATGTACAATAGAGGATTTTTTTTTACAACAAGAGCATGGAAAATGCGAATTTCCCTTAGAATAGAATCAAATTACAATCGATCAAAAATTCAGTTAAAAAATAAAGATTAAATAAAGTAAAATGTCAAAGAGACTTATATAAGATGCTTCAAGTATGATTTTGTTTGGGCTGGGATAGCCTGGCTGGAAGGGCGTTGGATTTGTGTCCCTTAGGTTGCGAGTTCAAACCCCGCCGGCCGAAGACTCTCCGCGTGCTTGGTGGCTGACGCGTGTATAAACCTGTCGTGGTCACAAAGTCTTCCATGTGGAGAATAATACCACTGGAGGTACTGTAGCAGGGGTGATCGTTCTCTACTTCATGTCAAAATGACGATCTGTGGATGAGTGAATGAAATGCATGAATGAAGTCTGGCCCGTACAAAGGGTTGTGACGTGTGTGTAGCTAAGTCATGATCTTACCAGTAGATGGTGCTATTGAAAAACAAGAGGCGTACCCTTGGCTTAAACAAAATTAAGCTTGGACTTGTCTGTGACAAGTGCCGTTAGAAGCAACAACAACAGTATGTTTTTGTTTTTTTAACAGTAGCAAATTCGTAACCTGAAATGAAATATTATATGTACTGCGATAAAGAAATGCAATTCGTGTCTCATCCTTCCATTTATTACTGTAATATTACAAGCATACGATTAGAAAAAGTCTCAAATCTCACTTTTCTCAAAATATTTCCAAAGTTTGCTAATCTAACATAAAAAATAACCTCCAAAATATTTCCTGGATATGTGATCTTTGGTATATGATATTAGTCCCTCCAAATTCTTTAAACTTGTACCATCAGAACCTAATTAAAAATAGGTGGATGTATTGATTGAACTGTGAGACCAGAATAAAGTGTATGTTATACGTCGTTGACCGAAAAACAGTCTTTCTATAAAAGACAAATAGAAAAGCATTGCATAGGGATGATCATATTAAAGCCACACCAATGATGGTGGGAAAATTATTAATCGATTGATTGAAAATGATTATCATCTTACTTTACTTTATTCTTTGGACTCTGTGAGTCAAATTTTATTTCTGAATATTCTTTACTACATTATTTTAATAGTTCCGTATTGTTGATCAGATTCCAATTAGTACATCAAGAAAAACCATATTATATACTATCGAGTTCGTTTCCCTTAACGATGCATTGAGACTATTTTATCCCAAAATTTGCACACACTTGTTTTTTTTTTTCAACCAAGTTTCGAATTAAAATATAAACAGGAAAATAAAACTTATATCTTATGAATTCTCCTTCATTCCCAAAGAAGAAAAGATATGAGCATCTATTTCATGCTTCTTGTTAACTAATATAAAGAGAGGGATGGAATACTTAATGCTGGTATACAAGGATAAAATAAATATATATTTAATAAAAGCGACATTAAAAATACACATTATATACAAGGAAATATGCATTAACACTATCGATATATACTTTGACACTTCATAAAGGCAACTGGAAGCAAATGAAGGAAATGATTATGAAATGCTGCACAGCAGACACCATGATACCTGAATGCATTCATTGTCCTTCCTCCATTAACCAAAGACATCATAAAAGCACATAAATAGAATGATTAAATTTTAACCAGCCATGAATATTCAGTTGTTTGTGTGAGGAATAATTCTTCAAACTAAATAACCGACAACAGTTGAATGTTCACAGCATGGGTCTTAACGCTGTCACACGGAAAAGCAGATTTTAATCGCTTGGTTGGTGGACCAAAATCCAGCGTCCATTACATAGCGTCCATATGTAATCGAGCGTCAGTATGTTAGTAATGTTTCCTTTATGTAGTTTACACTTATCATTCGAATTTCAACTTAACATTTACTGAAATTTACAAAATCTTTTATTCTATGTTTGAAATTAGAATTAGAAAAAAAATTGTTCAACTTAGAGATTTAATTATGAATCAAAATTTAATGCAAAACCACTGCATATAAATAAGGAATAAATTAGAAAGGGCTATAGATATTATATATACAGAAGTTAATTTTTCATTTTATATTGAATTTAGCAGTGCTAAAGCTCATCTTAGTTCTAGTGAACACGCTCTAGCTTAAAGAACATGACATGTATCCTTAAAACAGAGCAATTCCACCAGCGCTTAGTTTTATGTTTCCCAAAAATTTAATTACATTTTCTACCTAATTGTTTAAATGCTTTGACTCAGATAGTATTTAAATCTTTCGAAACACATACTCTTTAGTGTTAACGGAAACAAATATTGATTGGAAGATGATTTAGAGGATAGGTCTTAAAAGTAATTTGCGAATTCTCTTATCAAATAAAGTCCATTTCATTGTAGTTGTGAATGAATTAATATCATCATTTTCATTTAGATTATTTAGCACGTATAAGCAAAATACACAAGGGTAAAACAGCTATTTTAAATAGGATTTGCTTTCTTATATTTTTTTAAATGCAATTTTTCTTTTTAATTCTCTAAACATTTATTTTATCTTTAATTCTCAAATCATTTACGTTTCAAGAGCATTCATCGGATCAAAAGTTAATTTAGGGAAGATAATAGGCATTGTTTGAGAACTATTTTATTAAAAATATTATCGTTACTTAAATATACGATTTCAATTTTAAATAATTACTCTACACAAACATTGTATTTTCTAAAAAAAAAAAAAAAAAAAAAAAAGGTACAACTTAAAGTAAAGTACTCGCTAAAATGCATTTACCATTTTCCTCATTATTAATAAAAATGTCTAGAAACCGTATTTTTATTATATATTACTTTCTATATTAATACGAAAAATTTTATATTCCAATCGATTTTCTTTATAAATATTTATCTTCTCAGAGGTTGACGGAATATTTTAGATCAGATAAAAACCGTTCAAGAAATGCCAAGGTCATTAGAAGGGCTTTGTTTTCTTTTCCTCCTTTTTTTCAGTCATAAAAGGAACTCGAGCTTTATAGTCCACACTAGCTCATGTCATCTAGAATCCAGGAAAAAATAGTAAGGAACAAAACAAAGATGGCGACTGGTTCAGAAAGAACTATTATGAAGCGACCGAGTCAGGACCTGACCTTTAATAGGACAAAAACTTCTGTTCCTCTAACGGGCAAAAAATGATAATGGGAAAGACGGTATAAAAGGAAATGGAAACATATTTTCAGGAAAGTTTTCGGGTATTTAATGGTAGCTTTATATACATTTCTGGTACAAAGACAGATATAGCATGAAATAAATGATGTAAGAAAATATATGTAAAATCGCGTTTTATAGCAGCTTCCATTCTTCGATTTCCATATTTTCTATTGCCGATTTCCCTTTTGCATTTCTGTATTCTTGCAAAAATGGAGCAAAGATGTATGATCAATTTTCAGAACAGGTGTTTGGAAGTATGTATTTTCAACATTCAATTTATAAATGTATGAGGTTCCTTCAAATAAATGAAAATTGTTAAACAAATTATCTAGTTGAATATTTAACGAAATGAAAAAAAAAAAAAAAAACTGATAAAAAATATATTTTCAATTTTATTGTAATATATTCTGATACCATCAAGAATATCAAGGAAAATATTTGATAAAATTAAGTATTTCATGCAAATTTCACTACATGATTCTCATATTATTGATTTCGATTTGAAGTGCATTTGATTCACGCATGTGCATTTGATTAAAGTGTTGAAAGTGCATTTGATTCAAGAATCATTTTAAATTTAGCGTGTTCATATAATACAGCCAAGACCTATCTTAAGATAGGCATGTAAATCTAAATGACTTGTTGCCGGAATAGTAACCCTTGTAATACAGTTAATTACAAAATTGCTCTCATCGGTTTCTATCCCATATCTTTCAGTAGAATGATTTTCCCATCATCAGGGTATGATAACATGGGCACAAAGCTTTTGCAATACATTTTAGGGAAATAAGACTTCATTAATTGTTTGGTGATTCTTCATCTATTTACCTAAAGAGATTAACTAGAAGATATAATGGGTATGTCATCGTAAATATACGCTGTTGTCAAATATTAAGGACTGATATTGCTCAATAATCTTAAAATTTAAAAATATTCAGATATAAAATACGGTTACAAAGGCAATTTATGTGCAAAAAAAATGCGTTTTCGTGGTGAATATTTGAAACAGTTTCAACATGAGATGCTTTGAAGCCATGCATTTGTACACAGTAAAAACATCGAATCCATAACGAGATGATACTGAAAATTTTCCCTTATCTCCAAAGATGAGCGAAAGTTATTTAATTGAAACTTGATAAGAATTCTAAGAGAATATTCATTTCATACATTATCAAAATAAACTTCAAAGTTGGATTTTCACTTACAGGAACAAATAATTCTGGGTGTCACATTATATGAATAAATAGTAAGCGGAACAGGGTTCGTGAATTTTGGTCTAAAGCTTTTATTTCATTCTGGATATGTATGTTATGCGGGTTTCTTATAAATTATGCGAGATATATAATGCGATAGGTTTGTCTACAGGTTAGATAATTGGAGAGTACATTTCAGTAAAACCAAAAACTACTTTTTTTTCAGCATCGAAGAGTAAGAAATAAGACAGTTCCCAATTAGAACACAATATATGTTCTATCTATACAAGTAAGTTCCAACACATTCAAAATAATTGAGTCGTTGATAGATACTACAAGTACAATAGATACTACTCTACCTGAAACATATTTTTTGTTGTGTGGTAAAATTTCTCATTTGTCGTTAATTATATTTTGAATCTCTATTCTTCAAATGTTGTATATTAATAAATTTCGTTAACGAAACAAATGATTTTCTTTGTTAAAACTTTGGAAACATTTCTAAATTTCTTGATGGATTATATCATTACAATTTGCCATGTGCTAATTTTTAATACAGGATTTGAAATGAATTTGAATCTTGGATTGCTTTAAAACCTAATTATAAAAAATAAAGCATTTTAAGAAAATAATTATAATCCTTTTTAACTATATCTTTCAATTAGAATTTCACTACAGAACAATCGACACATATTCTCTGTTTAGTTAATATTGTATCTGATTTGTCGTTCAAATAAAAAGTTCTAAATTCAGGTGAACTAATTTAATGTACAAATTAATGAAAAAATAATTGCTAAATTGAGATATAACATCTTAAAACTCTAAAAATATGTTTACAAATACTTGTTTTATGCGAGCATCAACAGTTTAAATGAAATGCAAATCAAAAATTAAAAAAAACAACAACAACCACAACAAAAACATGAACTGTGGAATTTATTGTAATTTATACTTTGATATATACTCTACAATCGATCTCCGAAACTGCGCACAGTTCAGAACATATGGATAGATAAATCAATTAAGTAAATGAAATGCCTTTTTCCCTTTGACCTCTTAGTATATAAATCATTTACGGTTAAGTACTCACATTGTCTATCTCCGCCCTCGACACGGAATGCTAAATGATTCTTCTTCCACCGCAATGGAGTGAGTGAGTTTGCAAATTCTGTGTAGGTTGAAGAAATAAATTATTGCCAGATATTTCTTGATTGATTATACCAACTAAAATTCGAGTGTTTTACCCTTTACTTTTTTCAGACATTTCTTCTTAATAACCAGTAAATTATCAAAATTTGAGTTGAATTGTTAATTGCTAGTGTTTTAAAAATATCCAAAAGTTTTATTTCCGTTGATGGCTTGGTGATGCTATTTTTGAATATCCCTACTTAAAACATCGGATCATTTCGGAATTAACAATTTTAATGCATTCTGAAAACATGAATCACTATTTATTCAAGGAATCATTCTTATTGTTTAGGCCATTTTCTCTGATTCTTTCAGCAAAAATCTGTTTAAAATATTTTTCAAACTACTTTCTTTCAAAGAATTATGTAAAATAAATTGATCATGGAGAATTGTAACATGTGAAGAAAAAATAAATAGTGAAAATTATAGCATCTAATCTGAACGCAAGAGCAATAATTGTCTTGCAAACAACTTTATAAGCCTGGGATTTTTTTTATATATATAATTACGTAATGTAACAAATAAATTCAAATATGTCTGTTAAAAATATCAGTTATACTTGATAGATAAAATCCAAATTTGATTGATACATATAATTTGAGTGTAGACTCCGCGATCTTTCCTGATTGAATAAATTAAATGGTAAATGAAGCAACATTTACTGTGACCGTAATAGCAATAATTGTCTTGAAGATAACTTTATAAACATAAGATTTTTTTTTCATATAATTTTGCAATATAACGAAGAAATTCAAATATGTCTAGTAAAAAATATATGTTATTCGTGATGAATAAAATCAGAAATTTTACCTGATGCATATAATTTGAGAGTAAACTCAGTGAGAAAAATGTCATGCATTAGTCTTTATTGAAATTCGAGAAGAAAGGGAGAAAGACAGATTCAATTACAAAAATTGTTTATTCACGCAAAAAAAAAAATGAAATGTGTATATTTATGAAAATAATGAGGAACTTTCCACAGATATCTTAAGTTATCTATATATATTAAACGAAATAAATCTTTACAAAACGAAAAAAAAAGTGAAAAACGAAATAGTAGACTGATAATAAAGTAAACGATAAAAATTATGAGTGAGGCGAATTATTCGTCTTCTTTATAAATAACTCGAAATACCTGTGAATGAAAATTCTGTAGCATATTATTATTATATTTCAAATAACTTTGAAAATGTTCATAATGTGTTTTATATTAACTAACATAATTAAACCAAATTTTCTAGAAAAATAATTTTTGTTAGAAGCATTAATTAAACATTTAAAAATATCATTTTATATTCTTATAAATATTCTCCATTACCTTAAACATTCGAGAAAATACATATTACTTAAAGTAATAATGTAAGTACCTTTGTATTTTAATGTCTTTCTCAACAGAACTGTAAGCGAATATTTCATTTATGAAAGCAGAGAAGAATACTTAATATTCTGCACTTCCAACTATTATATTTTGAATTTCTAAATGCTGCACTTTCCATATTCTCGCTTGTTTCGAAAATGAACTGAATAAACTTAATACTAATTGTCAAAAAAACCAAGACCCTAGTTAAGCCACTAAATCGATTTAAACGAGATTTTTCCTATAAACGCATATACGTCACTATTGATCGCCTACATAAAACCTCTTTTTGTGAGATATATTGTCAAATAAAACTTGGGCAGAGATTTCCCCCCCACCAAGAAATTAACCGAATTCACCGACATTTTTACAAAATAATTTTACCACTTAGTAAGCAAATCTATCCAATCAGAATGCTCTATATTTATTACTCAAGCATAATGTCCATTCTTTCTTATTATGTATCGATTCTTCTATACATTACATTATTTTGTTGAGGTCAGTAGAACTTCATTGAAACTGGTTGACATAATTAAATTATATCGACTTAGTTAGCGAAGAGTTCCTTATAGAATGTGATTTATTTTATATATATATATATATATATATATATATATATATATATGGTTTGCACGTTTCCATATATGACATTTAGGCTTATATCTACGGAGGAATAAAAAATATATAAAGTAAAAAGCTATAACAATAAAGGAAATATCACTAAAATCTAACTGCTTTGAAAAAAGTTACAACTTTCTCCAATGTTTCCATTACATCTTTGTTCATATAATGATGCTGAAAGTTTATTCTTGCGCTATTTTTAATTTTAATAATTTAAAGTTTTATAATAATAATACAAATTTTCGTCTGTATAATAAGCATGTCACTACATCCAGTACCTTTATTTATTTCTAATAAGAAAAGAAATATAAGAAACCTGTGAGAGATAAAAACGGGAGGAATGTTCTTAACTGTTGATGTCATATAAGAAGAAGAAAGAATTTTAATTTTCTAAGCTACACCTGGGTATTAAACATAATATTGAGATTATATTTCCCGCTAAATTTCAATTTAAATAAACACCATGAGTTATTATAGTTTTGCACTTTTTCAATATTCATTATATTATTTTAATTAATGAAAATGCTTTAAATTACTGAAATAATCAACTAATTATTTCATGTTTCATGTTATATATATTAACAGATAAATTATCACTTTTTGAAATAATTGAACATAAATGCCATTTTATTTTTTATTTTATAAGTTCCTAGAAATAATAGTCTATTTTTAAAATTAAAAAATATATATTATTTGCTTAGTACTTTTTTTAATCTATGTAGATTTTTTTTTCAATTTCTGGTACGAAAATAATACCAATTAATAATAATATAAATTAAACATTTTTTTTTATTTAAAAATATATCAATAAAATTTTTATGTTGAAAAGCTGCTGAAGAGGAAGATATTTCAATTTAATAATATGAAATGTGGCAATTTTAAATGATATCAAATGCTTCAAATATTGAAGAATTTTCGTCAAATCTACTAAATGTATCTGCTTTGTCTCTTCTCACCTAAGCGTTAATCTAACTTATGGTTGTTTTCAATATAACATTAAATATATTACGTGAATTAAAATTTGACATTTTTTCTTACTTGAAGAGATGAGAATGTTGAAATATGAGTTTATTTTTCAATATAATTCGAAAAAGAAGTGTCATACATTCCGTATGAACTAAATAACTATTATAATATGGCAAAAGTCAATACAACCAAGAATACATTTATAATTATTATAAATGAAATGTGAATTCACTCTATGTAATGGCGTTTTCAATACCATATATATTCATAACATTTGTACCGAATTACCTTAGTAGTAGTCACTTGAATTCATTTTATAAATTAACATAGCGTTATGTTATCGGCTATTTTGATATTGATATCTTAAAACCTCTGATGATGACAAACCTTTCTGAAGAAAGTTCAGGATTTAAGAAATGATTTTATTTATTATTTCTCTAAAAAATAAATTACTTTTCATCAGACTAAAATACTGTTTTAAACATAATATACTATAAAATATGATTTTTAAAATTAAAATAACCCTTTAAATGAAACACTTTTAATTGTATAATTAAATTTCTCATTAAACCATTAAACGATCAAAGCGGTGAAATATCATAATTTTTCTTCTTTATTATGCAAAGATTACGTAAATTATTTTTCTAATATTCCTAAAAGCATTTCCTTCAATAAATTGTGAAAATAAAATTTCCTTTAATTCTATGCAGGCAAAACTATTGTCATCCCTACTTTTCTTTTGGTAATTATTCCCTGCGTCCTCTAAAATAACATTTTAAAATAGGTTGTAATAAAATTTAGTGATTCGCTTTCTTTCTTATTTTTAAAGAAATTATTAATAATTAATTAATTTTTTGTAAATTTAATTGATAAATATGAAATGTTCATTTTGGAAATTATCTATCTATCGCTCACTCTATTTGTATTTTTTGTCGTTAATATGTTCATTCTAATTGATTTTAATAAAAGAATTATGAATAGCTTCAAGAGGAACTTTATTGAGATATTGCTATCCTTGAAATAAATATGAAGAAAACTCTTCTTGCCATTTTTTCTTATTAATTATTATTTATCACGCATTTAAAATTGAATATTGCAAAATGAATTTGTATGCAAAACTGTGTGATAGGAAAGCCAAATCTGAATTTGGATTTTTTTTTTATCTTTCTGAGTTCTAACATATAATCTACGAATATTTTCTTCTATTCATTCATCAATTTAGCAAGTAAATGTGTTAGTGCAATATTATCTTTGTAAATTTTGTTTCTATACCCTAAATTTTTTAAACGACATAAAGATTAGTGAGCTCAGATTTCGAGCATGATATATCTGTACCGCCGATCAATCGTGAACTCCTTTGATGCAATAAAAACTATATTTTTCACTTTGGTAATTAGATGAAATGATGATGTATTTTGAAGGAGGAAAAAACTAGTTCATTATAGATTAGGAAATATTTTATATCATTTATCTAAGTGTCTTCTTTCTCTCTTTCAGTGCCAGTCAACTAAATACATCCATATCGCATCAAAATTATATCAAACATTGTCTTTATCGGTGGAGATAATTTATTGGATATGGATTTTCACAATTACAGCATGATTCAGGTGGTTCTACATATGAAGTGTTTCTAAGTCGCATCGTATAATATACAATCATCTAATGAGAAATGTTGATATAAAACATATCTATAGAGCTTCTTCTACGCTTAGGATATTGTAATCACAAAAGTGTGTGATTGAATAAGTTCATACATATCGGCTTTTGGCATAAGTTGAGTTCTAAAATAAATGAATAAAAACTAGGAAAACTAGGAAAAAAGTAACTAGGCATTTACTTTTTTCCAAAGTAAATGCCTAGTTTGGCATTTACTTTGGAAAAAATGAGCTGCAATAATGCCAAATGTTTCTTCATGGCTCTAATAAGATAAAAGCTCATTTCAGTCATGCAGATAGCATGGCATTTTAGCAAATCATTTTTCCAGACAAATGAAATTGCTTATATTATTCAAGAATCATGAGATCTCAAATTGGCAGTATCTACCACTAAATATTGTCGGCACTTTTGTTTCGTATAATGCCCGTTGAATTGTCATAGAAAATAAAGTAAAATGAACTATATGTACAACGTGATTTTATATATTTAAAATTCCTAGTATTAATCGGTATTTTTACTTTTCTAACTTTCGAAGAATGAAAAAATAATTATGAATTTGAATCAAATGAAAAGTATACAATGTCTGAAATTCCAAATCTATAGAACCAAATTGTTTCATATTAATACAGAAACTAAAAATACAAAATAATATTCTACATTTCTTCTGAAATAAAACGAAATAAAATAAATCTTCTAAAATCAAAATTCTTTCTTATTTTTGGAAATAAATGATTCTATTTAGGAGTACTGAATTTTTTAACCTATTTTACTGCTATCTTATTTTAGAATCAAACCATATCGCATTAATTCTTCACTTGCAAATATGTAATTATTTCTATATCTGTTCTTAAGATGACGCTTTTTTGCATCCTATGTTTGATTTACATTAAATGATCGGTGTCATCAAAATTATTTGTTACAGTATAAAACCTCACACTCCCATTCTCGAAGTATAATGTTTGAAACAAATAGCTGATTAATATTTAAAGGGATAAGAATTAAATTAGTTAATTAATATAAAATAATGAAAAAAATAATTTTTAAGATAAAAAAAAAAGAAAATGAGAAGCTATTATTTAATGAATACATTTTATTTACAGTTAAAACTTTCTATTAAAATAAGTAATTTAGGTTAAAAAATTGAAAGTTTGTCTAATCCATAATTTCCTTAAATGGCTATAATTTCGTTACTTCTGCAACCAAAATTGTTTCAATGCGGTTTTAAACCACTTCTATTTCCCTTTACAATATTTGATCAAAAACAAACAAAAAATCCATTATTATACTTTTTTTTCATAGCTTAGAGCTTTAATCCATTTTTTATAACTTTAATACATTCTCCACTCATACGAAATCAATTCATATTTGATAAAGTTAACTTCGGAGAGATTGGAGCGTCTGATGGATTCTAAGAATCACACATAAATATATAAGCTCCTTAAATAAATAAGCAGATGAAGCTAATGGGCCTAATGGCCCATCGTCCGCTGAACTCATCCAGCCTAAATGTATCGTTTTATGGGTCTTTGACGAAGTTTACGCTACGCCTCGAGAAGCCGCAAACCGTCCGGAACGTCTTGAATTAAGGAAAAGTTGCAATCTTGGGGGCGAAGTACAAAGCATACAAAACTATTGAAGAGAATTCCGCAACGTAGAAATTGCGGTTATATTTTGTTTTTTGTTTTAAGTGATGATATAACTGCAAAACAAATAAATAAAATAAATGAGTAAAGTTTTGTGGGAATATAATTTTACCGTAAAGGTTTTAAAGGCGTCTATCGAGTAAACGTAACACTAAATATGGTATCTTAAATGCCTGAGTTTCAAAAATATTCAGCATTTTGTAAACAGTTTTGCTCAATGTATATAAATTAATTTCTAAAACTAGTATATTATTAAAATTAAAACGTGTTTTATATTTCCTTCATATTATTTTAAATAATTGCTCTCTTGGAATGAAATAATAAAGGGGGAACTATACATTGTTATTTCTTCATATTAACATTAAATTGTATGCTATTTAGATATAATCAATCGTTATAGATTTTTTTCTTTTGAAAGGTTAAAAATAATCCTTGAAATTTATAGGAACAAATTCTATTTCCTTTCAAAATTTTACTTATTTATTACAGGAAATGGTCAAGCAATAGTATGTTTAATGTTCAATGTAATGAATATTTTTTTCGCAAAGTGCAGAAAGGCAGCGATAATTGATTATGAAACTAAGTTCTATTTAAGCTTTATGCTGCTATATTATACTTTTACTCCATTTAAAGTATTATTTTTTATTTTTCTTTAATTAAATTTCTCATTACGTACTGTTTCTTATTAAATGTTAATAAATATTTATGAAACATGACCTCTTACCAATTCATTTTGAAGCTCGATTGATTACGTGTAATTTTTGAAATTTCATTTTATTTATTATTGATCATTGTTATTTTAAAATACGTTACTAGTAAGATTCTCTTAGACTCTAGTGCTGAAAATAAATCGAATGCATTTTCAAATGATGTGATTGATAAATATCAACTAAAAATGCTTGTTCAACATTGGGATTATGTGACATTTTACCAAGAAATGCATTTATTTACAGAAATTTAACAAATCAAATATCCCTTGTATTAAATTATATGACCATTGTCATATTTCATTGTATACCAAAATGTTAATTTGATCCACATACTTATGAATTTCATGTTCTTTATGCAAGAAAAAGATTTCCTAATAAAATAGTTCTACCATAACACACAAACTATTTTATGTCCTTCGTCTTAAAGATTCCTTTTTGGGAACCACTTCCAAGCCCATGTAAAATCTTCTATTAAATGTGATGGAGAAAGCTGAACAGCAGGGCGTTCTGCCATATTGAAGTCGAAAATGAATCAGATCGCTTGGAAGAAGTGGAATTACCTGTGAGTGCATAAGTGGTTTATCTATTGTTAGAGCATTCATGAGACGGAATTTACAATTTTATTGACACAATCACGCAACTTCATCAATTGAGTAAGGATAATATATGCTCTTGAAAACATTTTATGTTTTATATGCAAAATCATATTGTAAATGATGTCATTTAATCATTGACATTTGAAATTAATGGTTGTTATCTTCCTTAACAAGTATTTCCTTCCAGTTCAGAAAATATTACTTTAACATTTTTCTTGATTTTACTATGACCGTGTACAAACGGTTTTCAGAATGCACAACCTTTTTTTACTACACGTTTACTCATCACCACACGTTTTATAATCGTGATCCAGTTGATTTATTACACTCTTGTATTATCATGGAAAAACTAGGTTCATTAGTCAGCAAAACTCAGCATTTCATTACCGATGTCACTTGATAATTAAACATTCTGTAATATGATGAAACTAGCTTTTGCTTTAACGACCGAGCAAACACATTTAGTGGTAACCAGCATGATATTAACTAAGCTTTGTACTTTAAGGAAATAATAGAACTATAGAATCCTGACACGCAGAGTGATTTTGCAACGATGGGATTTCAGCACAATCTTTGCTTTCAGAATGTAATTTATGTATATCATGGGATTCTTACAGACATATTTCGCTCAACACAACAGTTTTAAGATATTTAGGTATCCTATCCACATAAAAAGAGTCATTATTTTCCAACAATTTTGAACCTGTGTAGACTAACGTGAAAAATGAATAAACATCTAGGACTCCGTTTTGATCTGGATTTGAAGATAGCATTCGTCACCACATTTTGAAACGCAGTATATTGAATAGTGAAAAATATAACTTTGCGCTTTTTTTACTTTTATAATTTTGCTAGATAGTTAACAAAAGCAGCATCTAGGACAAGAAGACTCTCATTAGGCAGTATTAACCCTCTGGTTGAGTAATTCTTTGAAATCACTATTTAGATGCGATGCTTGCAAATAAGTTCAAACAGCTTTCAAAAAAGGTGAACTGATAATATATGTTACACGATAGTAATATAATATAATAAAAATCCATAAACTTAAAAATAAACACTCTAAACTGCGAAAAACGCGGAATGCAACAGAAAATGGACTGATTGCCAACCCGCGGATATCGCGGGATATGCAACTGGAGGGTTAAACTCTGAGAACCATTAATCAAAATTACTTGAGAAAAATTATGTTCAAAAAATGACTAATAAATTGGAAAGAAGGGGGAATGGGTAAAAATGTATTTAATATTTATCCAAAAATCAGACTTCCTCTGGTCAGTTATGTAAAAGAGGGAACCATTTATTTGCAGAAGATGTTTTATTCCCTAAATACCTCAGCAAACTTGATCTTACAAACAATTACTGTTACATATGTTAAGGTATTGAAATTGCACTTCCCTATTTTCAGAGAATGTATTATTTTGGTTTCGTGACATCTATGAAAACCTGCACATAACTGAATACAAGAATGGTTTAAGGGAGTTGAAATTCCAATAACTTAGAGCCTGAGCCTCATATTATATGGGCCTATTATATATATGAGCCTCATATATATATAATAAAAAAATTAATAATCTTTCACGAATTTGGCTTGATCCATATTTGAAGATCAGTGCATACACAGGTCTTATACCGTTAAATAATCGGCAAAATCACTTCATTCTTCACAACAAATCTAGTTTTCAATAATTCTTTATTCCGTGAAAGAGTCTGTTGTAAATTTTTCTACGTCTTCAATAGTTTTAATCTTTAATTTTCTCAAAACAATTGCTTTTTTTTATTAATAGTAAGTCAATCCTTGTGCACCACAAAGTACAGCACAAGGCTTACAGAGGTAAGTTGAAACAACTACATACATAGAAAAAAAATATGTACATATAAAAATAAGGATAAAAACAACAAGAAAAATAAACAACAAAACTAATTAAAAATTGAAGCAGCAAAGGCAATAAATTTACAGAATGAGAAAAAAGCCATTTTGTGGTCGACCAAAATATGAAGCGGAGGTGGAAACTTAATATTACAGGCATCTAGATCCACAATAAAATCTCTTCTCCCTTCAGTAAGTTTGGAGCAATCAAAAAGCAAGTGTTCGACATTTTGAACTCCACCCGCGCTGCAAATCCAAATTTCTTGAGATAGTAATTGAAATTACCGTGTCCAGTAAAATATTTTGTTAAGTGAAAATCACTGAAAAAATGCTTGTTATTCAACCTTTGAGAAATTGTGGGGAAAAATAATTTGGTTAAAGAGGCAGTTGACGAATTTTGGTACAGCTCGTTCCATAAGAGAATGGTCTTTTTGTGATTCTCATTACTATTGTGAGATTTGGGAATGCTCATATGATCAATGATGTTTAGTTTTGTAGGTTGCTTTGCAAGCCAATCGGCTCTTTCATTCCCTAAAATGCCAAAATGACCTCGGAAATGATCATCAGAAAAACAGACCCTAATTCCTCTTGCTTTTAGCTCGTAAAGAGTGATGTGAAAATTCACTACAATTTTGTTGCAGGAAGACGGAATTAAATAGTCTTATTTGACCGGGTATATGAATCATGATTGCAAACTGACACAAAAGCATAAGTCTTTTTTATCCAATCGGATTTTAAAGACAGAATTGAACAGCTTTTCAATTATTATTTTTCTGAATGACGTATTTTTAAAACGCATTTGAAAATTCTGATTAAGTGAACAGCTTTTATGTTTATGCGTGTGTGAGGATATTACGAATCTATAATGATACTTTCCTTTTAAATGAGTTCCCCTCATAAGGAAGATTATACTATATAGCTCTAACGGATACTAACAACTGCTAATTAATGAATCCGCACGTGTCAATTATTTGGCGACACCGCCAAGAAATCTAAAATGTGGTGAAAAATTCGGAGAATCCGAAACGGTAAGAATCTTCACGTTAGATCGATTACGTCGCAAATTATGATAATCTTTCAAGAACCTTCTTCTCCCTGCCAAAGGTGCTATTGAAGATAGGGAAACTTATCGACAATCAGTAGTGAGTTGTGTAGGTAGTGAATATTGTGTTCAATATTGAATAGAGTTGGAAGTCAAGTTCAATTCATTAGAGTATTTAACTGAGAGTAGGTAACGGTAAGAATCTACACGATAGATCGATTACGACGCAAATTATGATAATCTTTCAAGAACCTTCTTCTCCCTGCCAAAGGTGCTAATGAAGATAGGGAAACATATCGACAATCAGTGGTAAGTTGTGTAGGTAGTCAATATTGTGTCCAATATTGAATAGAGTTGGAAGTCAAGTTCAATTCATTAGAATATTTAACTGAGAGTAGGTAACGGTAAGAATCTACACGATTGATCGATTACGACGCAAATTATGATAATCTTTCAAGAACCTTCTTCTCCCTGCCAAAGGTGCTAATGAAGATAGGGAAACTTATCGACAGTCAGTGGTAAGTTGTGTAGGTAGTCAATATTGTGTCCAATATTGAATAGAGTTGGAAGTCAAGTTCAATTCATTAGAGTATTTAACTGAGAGTACGTAACGGTAAGAATCTACACGATTGATCGATTACGACGCAAATTATGATAATCTTTCAAGAACCTTCTTCTCCCTGCCAAAGGTGCTAATGAAGATAGGGAAACTTATCGACAATCAGTGGTAAGTTGTGTAGGTAGTGAATATTGTGTCCACTATTTAATAGAGTTGGAAGTCAAGTTCAGTTCATAAGAGTATTGAGAGTAGAAGCAGTTCGAGAGGCATGAATGGTTGTTTCTTACGAAGAATTCTTATTGCTTTCCTTTCTCTTTTAATCTTAATATTTTTTAATCAATTATATTTTAGTATTACATTTTATTTATTTCTTTTTTCCATGTTTTTTTAAGTTCAATGTTTAAAGTATTATCCACTTTTCTAAATCAACAGCTCTACTTCCAATGTAAATAGTGTAGGTATACGTGTCATTCTTTTTTATTAGTGTTTTTTCCTTGTATTTATGTTGTTTTCATTTCGTAGGTGATTCCTTAAGAAACAAAAGGGTAATTTTTGTGATCCTTTATAGAGCAGATGTTTTCGTGCACATTCAACCTCTTAGCATCCATTATTGTTTCAGGTGCGAGGTATGAGACGGTGTTCTATCTAAATAATAAAAGTAAGTTTGTGCAACGCTCATATAGTTAATAATTTATGTTGAAATAAAAAAATAATAAAACAGAAAGCATTATATTTTGCTGAAAAAATATTTATTTTGATGAGGCTAAGCAAGCAATGCCGATTCATTTCATTCATTCATTAGTTTTATTTGATATCATTCAGTATGGTTTAATCAATTCCATTTGATAAATAATAATCTTGTTATTGAAAACAAATCATGTTTTGAGAAACTTGAAGCCTCAAAATCCTTACTCATAGTAAAAATTGTTTGAAGAAGCAGAGTTTTGCATATGAATTGTTATTTAAAAATTACAGTAAAGCTTTAGTATGTTTTCGTCTGTCTTACGTTTTCCTCACAGTATCAAATTTCCTGAAACATTTTTAAATACGACTTTGTAGCTAATAATGTAATCGTAGATAAGATATGGAAGTTCCAATACTATGGAAAATAATATCAATATCCCATTCATAACTTTCTAACAATCAAGAAATATCATACAATTAATTTTCAACTTTATTTGAAAGGCATCTCAAATAAAACGAATTTTGGTATGAGGATATTATTTTTAAGAAGAGTTTGCTAAATCTCTTAGATGTATCGTTAACCAAATTTGTTAAAAGTTTCACTTGCATCTTATCGACTTTTTTCCCTCTTTTTCTTGATACATATAAATTTCTAATTTAATTGGTGATTTTCCTAATTTCCAGATACTTATATTAAATCGCATTTAAAGATACAGACTTGCAGGTAATAATTGTAAGAAAATATAAAAAAATATTATCTAATTTAACATTTTGCTACTAGGATATTATTTAATACTTAATATATTGTTTCATACATGTCATAATACTTTAAAAACGTCTTAAAAACTAGTCACAAGGTTGTATTGTTAACCCAAAAAAGTGTTTTACTTAATTTGAACAATAACACCATTCACATTTCTTATTTACATTCTATTAGTAAAAAGTATAACGCGTTTTAAACTTTTTGAAAGTGCAATAATCTTCAACAAGATAAATAAATAGTTCGAACAAAAAAGCGATAAAATTTTAAAAAAAAGAATCATATAAATATCTATTCATTTCTTATGATAGCCCTGAAGAAGAAACTGAAGTTTAAAAAATCATACAACAACTGAGACAAAAATTAGTACTCGTAATTCTTTCTATTCTGAAGATACTTAAAAGTGAAGTAGTTCGTGCTATAAAATTCTTTCTGTTTGGGAGTTTTAAAAAGAAATGCGATAACTACAACAAATAGAACCGAAAAGCCTTAAATTGATCTTCGTCATATATTTTTAAAGTCCGCAAGCCTTCGAATCGCTATAAGTATATCATTTGTCCTTAATAAGCATTTTTAATATAAATTGTAATGATTATCTGTTTTCAAAAGATTTTTGGAAAAATAACTTTTTCATTATGAATTTATTCATGTTTTAGAAATTCTTTTTTATATTCAAAATTGTAATTTAGTCTAAAGTTGGAGGGACGATTAGGAGTTGATGTTCTTGAATAAAATTTACAACTGCAAAACGTTTTGTGAAAATACCAAATGACTGGTTAGCAATAAAAAGAAAATTCAGTAAACATGAAGATATATTACTATGTTTAGTTTAAGATTAGATGATAATGATGTCGTGCTCGCATTACCACGAAAAGGGGGTGCAGTAGCTTCTGAGGGTAAAGACCCCTGAACACCCGAGAGCAGAAGTCTGACTTCTAGCTCATATGAAGATGAAACTCATACATTTGCTTGCATAACCCTTTTTTATAGGGAGGCTCTTTCACACACCTCACAGATAGATCACAGGGGGAAAACAACCATGCCAGGACAGTCCTCTTGTCTCAAATCTAAGAGAGGGAAATCTAATTTTTGGTGAGGTGAGAACAGCAAACCGGAAAAGTTCACTGAAATATTTCGCATTATCAACTCCGAGAAATAAGCAATATTGAAAAAAAAATCATTTTTAGCTTTTAAGGATTCAAAAGTAACTGTAAGTTTCAACCTCCCCACTATCATTCTCTTCCTTTGAAGTAGATTATCAATCTACATACTTGTCTGAGAATTTCACCATCCGTATAATAAACTCCTTGAAGTTAAAATCCAATATATATGCATATGCATTTTGGATTTTAATGACCTTGATGATAGATATTCCGAATTTTTAAAGATATAATATGAAGCAATTGCATATTTCTTAAAAGAATTCAATCAAATGGAGTAGCAATGTGACTATCTAAATTAAATTAGCCACTTTAAAATCTCTTTTATTCCTTCATTAAACCACAAAGTCTAAAGTTTCATTTAGAGAATTTTAATAATTTGATATTTTATGTTGAAATATTAAGATTTGCTGAAAATGATATACTACTTATTGAATTAAAATTATAGAAATGTAAAATTATTTTTAATTTCAAATGGAATGATTTTTTAAGAAAGTGTAATGATTTTATTTTGAAACTTATTTGATTGAAAGAAATCAATTATTTAAACGAATAAAATTTTTAATTTTACATGCTTTAGATAATAAATTATTACCACCTTTCAACAAAATATAGCAGATATTTTGTTGAAGTAGAAGTCAGTTGGAAGATCTAAGGTATTTTCTGCATATATGGTAAGATGAACGTTTAAGATATTCCTCAGTGGTGTCAATTTTGATTTGAAATAGTCATAGCATTTAAAGTAGTAAAATTAATGGTTTTCAAATTTTGAATTCGTATCTTCAGTGTACAGTATTTCTATGTTGGTTTAATAAATAGAAAATAATATTTTTTTTTTCTTCTTGAGAACTCAAGATATTTTAAGAATTTTATTAATAACACTTTAAAAATAAAATTATGAGGCTTTTTTTTGTATTAAATATATTAACAAATACATGGCAGTGATAAAATATTTCACAGATTACTAGTCCTCATTCGAGCTTTTAATCTTTTATTTTCCTATCAAATAAAAACTATTAAATTTGAAAAAAAAATGAAAATAATTTAAAACAAGAAGTAGAATTTAAATGTCACTGAAGGAAAGACTTTTGCAGACTTAAATAGACATTGACAAGCATTTACGAAAATTTCAGAGCAATATTAAAAGTTATGATGCTAAAAAGATATGATATTGTTAAATGTTTGTATATAGATTCTAAATGGAGTATTCAATAAATATATAAATGATATACTAATAGAGTTACAGCTACAAGATAATTCTTAGAACCAAATAATTTTCACCAGACAATAGCAATGGCATCTTTATTCCCTTGCTTAAAATTAGATTTACAATCATTCTTCATTTTAAATCCACCAGTGCAGAAAAGTATCCATTTGATTTTGCTTGGTGAATTTGAAGCAGAAAATGTTTGCACCTCAACACAATTACGCTTCATAAATCATATGGGTGGAGTACAATACTAATGGCAAAGATTGCAATTAACGTCTGGTGTGAGATCGTTGAGATTTGCAAAGCACAGTTCATTTGGGAGCTTTTCAGTAATTATGGTATTTCGAAATGTCTCCATTGTGCAAGCTGAAATAATGTCCCATTATCTTTAAAGGGATAAATCAAATCATATACCATTAACGATTTCTATTGAATACCGAAAATGCAGTTTTAGTATTAAAATGTTCTGTAAAAAAATGGCTGCATCAAATTTTATGATTAGTTGTGTACTTGAATGAACTTCAATATAATGGAAATTTGTAAATTATCAAAGGGAAACTACATTAAAATGCTAAATATTTTGCATTGATTATTTGAAATATCATTTATTTAATTTTAAACCTATGCATGGACTTTTTTTTTATTTTGTTGCAGGAGTCTTTGCTGACAATTTATAAGCTCTCAAATCAAATTTCGATTGAAGAGAAAAAAATACCAAATAAATGGACTTGTTGAACGTAAGATGTACAGTGGGGATTTTCTTGTCTTTTATTTGTTGCGTGCCTTATAAATTTGCATAGTTTTCTCAAGTTTCATCATTAGCAATTGATATCTATACATAATTACAACTTCTCTTCTTAGTAAATCTTATATTACTTTAAAATGATAGACTACTCTTAAATAATCATTAATTTTAATTGAACGAAAATTAATATAAAAAATTGCGATTATTCCTGCATCTTAAAAAATAGCAGCATGAAGAAAACTTTATAATCCGATATAACATTTATTTTCAGTTATTTAAGAAGCTCACCCCTATTTTTTTATCATCAAATTAAAATTTTCCATAATGTAAAAGAAAGCTGTCAAAAGTTAATTCAAAATGAATTTTAAGGATTAATTTATCATGATGAACTGAAATCATTATTTAACGTACAAATCAAAATATTTTATAACTTATCCTTTGGAAAAATGCCATAGATAAAATCTGAAATAAAAACAATGCTACAAGTACTAGTTAGATAATTTAGTTAAAGTTCAAAAATATGTTAACATGACTTTTTCACGACATACATTTTTAAAACATTATTATATCAATCACTAGTGTAAACAAATTTCCAATTTTTACGAAACAATCAGCTTGTTAGCATTAAAAAATAATTCTTGTAATCAAAATATTTCCAAACTAAAGTTTTTAATAGGCTCCTCTAAGGATCTGCAACGTATATTTTTTATTTAATATATCAAATTAATACCTGAGAAAAATCTTCTTGATTAAATGAATTACAGAAATTATCTTTGGTAATTTCGATAAAAATATATCTAGAGCCATACTGATAACGGCAAAACCTAATAAAATTAAAATTTTCATCTGTAATCATATTAATGATGGCAGTATTCCCTTTCAGATGCAAAAAACAAACGATTCAAATAGATGATTAAATTTGTATAATTCATATTATTTGATAAATCGTACAAACAACGACGAGAATAATTAGATCGGAGCAAACATCCAAAAGTCCGTGAATCTTTTCTTATTTTTCGGTATCTTTTAATCTAATGCATTCATATTCTTCAGTTTAGTGCAATGCATTCCTCTTGTAATTACATTTTCCGATCATTCAATGTGCACCTCCAATGTAAACAATCTGCCGAGTAATAATAAGTAAGCATCGCTATTAGATGATAAAGAATGCAGGATTTCCTTGCCCTGGCTTCTCCCTCTGCTGACCTATAATTAAATCAGAAAACTTCTGCTAGAGTAGTGTTTGAGGCTTATTGCATTTCCTTTCTGCAGTCTGATTGTTCTGTGATTATCCGAGCACCCCGCCAAAGCAAAAAAGAAAACAAGTTCATTAGGGGGCGAGAGAAGTTATTTTATTGTATGTACGATGCCCCGGGAATTGCTCAGTCTTTGAGTGCGATTTGGAAGGTATTAGGCCAGTATTTATATGCCAAGAAACGTTTAGACAAAGTGCTTTCATTTGTTCCCCCAGAATCGTCTTTCTAAAAGCACAGGTGCAGTCACTATTTCGGGTTAATCGCGCGGAATCTTCTTAAGTGTTGTAATGTGTCGCTGGGAAGTTTTGTTATAACAAATCTAATATTAAATGTTGGAGAGAATCTTTGGCGAGGAACGACGCTTTCTTATGGCAGAGGAAGTTTTCTCGGAGTGGTGTTAATGGATATGAATCGCATTACTAAAAGCAATATTAATCTTAAATGTCCGTGGAAAGTGGTTTTTCTTTTCTAGATTTCCTCCAGTTTTGTCTGCGAAATAAGAAACTTGGAAGTACTTAAGAGATTTGTGTAGCAATGAGAATGGAAAAGAGCATTTATTAAAGGGGATCGTTGTTACATAATAAAATACCGCAAGAAATTCTTCCATGCATAGTAGGTGGTTTACAACGGTTTTGTTCTCTTTATCACTTGCAGTTGAAGATTTATATTTAAACATACAATTTAAATAACTATAGCTATTACAATTAAATGCTAGAATTTTCAGAAATGAAGTTAATAACAGGGGAATATAAATAGTTTCAGTAGATTTGTATCAAAATATGATATATAAAATTATATCCTAAAAAGTTCAATTACATTCTTCTATCAGAAAATTCATTTCAACAAGTACAATTCTTTGTTTAGAGTTTGAATATATATATTAACAGAAATAGCGCTAAATTTATGAGCGTATTATTTACAGCTCACAGATTTATCTATCTTCAATACTTGTAATCTGAGAAAGTTTAGTTTTAGTATTTGATTATTTTTTTTAAATAATAATTTGGAAATTCCTGAAATTATATTAATGAGAGTGCATCAGAATGAATGCATTGCTGGCATTGTATATTTCATTTATTTCAACATTTTAATTCTTCATATATCATTAAATTGATGCATTCATATCGAATAAAATATTTCAACACAGTATATAGATATATGTAGTTTAATTGCATCGGAATTCTTTAATCGGATTAAGATATTTTTGAATAAATTTTACAGCAATATTTTCATTACTGTGAATGAAACCTTAATCGTTTTAATTGTTTCTATTCACCTTACACCCTGGATTTCTCTGCCAATATAGATGATTATGCTATGAAAACAACTATGAAATCGGGACTTTAATAAACATCTTGAATATTGTGAAAATTACAACTAACGTTTAACTCCGAAAGTAAATAATGGGAAAAAAATTAGGAGAATTTTATGTTATAGTTCTTTTAGAACTTTTTTTTTTCGTTTTCTTATAAAAGTAAGTTGTTTCCTTTATTGAATTATAGCTATTTGTTGAATAATTATGTGATACATGGCGTGAATTATATTCTGCAATAAATAAAATGTTCAGTGCTGGATGCTTATTCATTTTGTCTTTATATTTTATGAACATAATAAGATTCAATAATAATTTCATTTCATTCACTTCCGGTCCAAAACAAAACAGGGCGTGAAGCACAATGAGCATAACTAAATAAGACTTCTTAAATAATATATGTTAAAAAGATGTCAAAATTATTAAAAATATTCAGAAAATCATTAATTTTTTCGCAAAGCATTCAACAGAAATTTTACGTAACCCACATTTCCGTCGACCCAGGTGGTTGCAAAAATCGTCTAGAATAGATAAAGGGTAGCAAAAAAAATTCTTATTGGCTTGTCAATCGCCTATTTTCTGCTTTTACTTGACCATTAAATTAGTGAAAATTTGGATTATTATGAATGTTATTTTAATGACGATTAGTCTCCAGATCATTAAACGGTGAATTTTTACAAGAGTCGAAAAAAAAAATCAACAAATTCGGCAATATTCTTCAATTTCCTCGCAATTGGGAAAATCGTTAGATGGTCAGGATTGGTTCCTTTTTTTGAAAAAGTATTTTAATTGTTTCTCGAAAGCAGTGGAATCTATGCAAGCGATTGTTTATTTTCTTTCTACTACTTTAGTAATTAATATTTGGCATCAGTTTAACACGTAAAACAAAATTTCTTTTATTTATTTCAGTAGGAGTATTAAATTGATTACAAGGTTTAATTGGTAAAAATATTGAAGTTATTCAAAACAGATTTATTTGTTCTCTAATATATACTATTGATTTGAATAAGGAATTAGTTTGACATTTAACTAATAATTCATCTGATAAAAAAAATCTTTCTAAAAAAGAAGTGTATAATGCTTCTAGAATGAGATTCACACTTGATTGCGAATATATATTTTATTTTCAGATATTGTAACACTTTTGTTAAGGTATACTTTATTTTTCTAGACGAGATTCAAAAATAAGGTAGGTGATGTAGTTGAAAGTTTATAATAGAAAAAAGTTTGAGATGTGGGGATCAATGAAAATATCAAGATCTATGCCTAGAGAATGTATGATTCAAATATAAGTCTCATGAGTATATAATTGAAATTCTCAACTTACTATGCACTAAGATTCCTGGTATCATGTAAACGGTAAACAATTATAATTTTTGTAATTTCTAGAGCACCCAGTCTGCCATAGAAAATAAAATATGTCTATTTCTAGAAATGTTGTAAAGTAATGTGAAAAGTATCTTTCTATTGGATTGAGGAGACAGAAGAAGCAATTTTCCTGTCTAGTCTATAATGTTGTCAGGTTTTCTATAATAAACACATTTTAAAAAATCTTAATTTAATAAGAATGATACGAAATATGAATAAATATAGCTATTTCATGAAGGTCAGTAGATAATCATCTAATTGGTTTTTAATTTGTACTTTAAATTTCATAAAAAAATCGGAAGGTAAAAAAAAATTCTTAAAATACTGGCATAGTCATTTTCTAAATATTTATTTAAGGTAAATCAGATTCTCAATAATTTACATTAATAAATTAATATATTAAAATAAATCAGGAGCTGCTTGATAAATCAAAACATTTATCTGTTTACATGTTCTAAAAAATAAATATGAACGTTAAAAATAGAATCATGAGAATAGAAAAAAGAATTTTTTTAAGCAAAGTAGTATCTCTTTTGGAATAGAGTTCTCCATTTATGTTATTGCACAAGAATCACGCAGATCTAATGAAAAAAGGAGCTAAAGTAGAATTAAGAGAAAAGGGCAGAAATTGGGTTTTCTTGCTTTCTTTGTTCCTTCTACCGGAGTTGCTTTCGGAAGAAATCAAAAGAGTTATCAATCAAAGTGACGATTTGATTTGCAAGGTACAGGAAATGATCATGAACAGTGTTAAACGTGATTAAAAATACTAACATATTTTGTAATTTAGGAATTACTTAATTCTGAAGATTTCTCTTATTAAAATTCTCACTGTGAAAATAGCTATGAAATACATTTAAAAAAAAATAAATACTTAAGGATAAATTAAAAAATTAACCAATATAACATTATATTGATAAGGTCATACTGATTAAGATATAGTTAATATGTCATATATTAGGACAAATTATTGAAATCTTGATATGAATGAAGAAAAATTATTGTTATAAGATGATTTTTGAATTTTTAATGTTTTAATGATACTCCTCAAAAATAAATATTTCATATGACATTCTAACTACGTCGTTACAATTATACATTTATGTCGGAGAACTATTCACCGAGGATCAATTCCAAGATTGTCTAATTTTTTTTATTAAATAGTGGTGCATTTATTTTTTAATTTAAAGGTATAATATGTGAAAACTCTTGTCCGTAATAGGTTTTATTTCGAATAAAAATATTCTACCATGATATTTCATAAGTAAAAATAATATAAATAAAAATATTTCGTGTTGTTTCTATATTTGGACTTGAAATAATTGATTTTTAAAATGATTCTATTTATTTTAAATAATTAAAAACTTCATTGTAGAATTTTTATCATTCATAGTAAAAAGAATTCGAAAAGAATTTAACTAATAAAATTATAATATAGAACAAAAACAGACATTCCATGTATACATAAAAACAAATAAAGCAAAATACAATCAATAAATAGAAATGAAATATCTTTAGTTTGACGTTTACTAGTAAAATCTGTCGTCAAATATTTTCAAATATATTTAAAATTCCTAGAAAATGAAAATCCCTTTCAAAGAATGTGTCAAAATATATGCTTCAGCTTATTCTTACATATGAAATAAAAAAACAAATATGCAGGCTTTGCTTGGAAATTTCCTGTTTTGTTTAGTTGTAATGTTGAAAGCATCACTCAAATTTCAAACCAATATCCCTGGAAATGTAAAGAAGTTAAGTTTCAAAAAGCGAAAGGAAGGAGAAATGTCTTCTAAAACGTGTTTCCTTTGCTCTTGCTTAGCAGTAAATTAAATTCTTTAGAAGTTCTGGAAGATAACTAACAAACGTGTCAAATTATTTTCACTTATTAATTAATATAAATCAATTCTCAGGCTATTTTTTCGGTAAAATGTTAAGGATTTTATTTATAAGTTATGAAATGAATTTATCAATTTAGCTCTAATCTTAAATTATCTGTTTCTGACTGCTTTAAAAATACACTAAAATATAATGTAAATATATAATGTTCAAAGCAAGGCTTTAAAACTTAGAAAAAATTCTTTTTACTCTTCCAATTACCACACACTTTTTACTAAACTGATTTGAAACTCTATCTTAATCAAAAAATTTGAAATAAAAATTATTTACTTATACCATTAAGAAATTTGGTATGTTGATTACTGTCTAATATTTATGCTTCCGCTGCTTAACAGGATTTCAGGATTTAACAGAATAAATTTATTTGCTTCAAAAAGCGTCAAAAATCGTGTGTGTATATATATATATATATATATATATATATATATATGAGATAATCTGAGTACAATTTCTTCGTAATCATCTCATTATTCATTAAGAACCTTCGGTATATTAATTTGAAAAAATTATCTTCATTAGCACTTATGCATATACCTATTATTTCACATTTCCATATACATACATGTCAAGTTAAAAAAAAATTTCTTGAAAAATTAATATAAAATAAAAAAAATATTTCATAAGAAATATATTTAAAGTAGTTGTAAAATCAGAATTAAGTTGGTGCTCTAATTGCTTAATCCGTGTTAAATATAATGTTAATGATAAATCTTTATTACAATTTTTTAAAATAAATTCATTTAAAATAATTTAAATAAATTTCAAAATCAATTTTTATCACAAATTTACTTTCAGTATTAGCCAAACCGAATTTTTTTGCTTAATCATTTGCTAAATTCTTCTATGCCTTTTCGATTATAGCAAAAATAAGAATTTTTTACTTTTTTATATATATATATATATATATATATATATATATATATATATATATATATATATATATATATATATATATATATATATATATATATATATATATAAATATATATATATATATATATATATATATATATATATATATATATATATATATATATATATATATATATATATATATATGCTTTGTAAATTACAAAGTTGTGTAGAAAAAGGTGGAAAATGCTATGAAATCGATTAAAATTTTCAGGGGATTAAACTTTAAAGAATACAAAATTTAAATTTTAGTACATACTCTGTACAAAAAATTCCCAATGAGTAAAATGTGCCCCATCCTCTAATAAGGTAATGTAAAAAAATGTAAGAATTTTATCATGAAAACTCTCAAAAATATGTTAGAACAAATTTGGTGAAGGGTCAATCACAAATTAAAATGCAAATGTTTATAGATACAGTACAGATGACGCGACGCAGGAATGCATCATAAGGAAATAAAATATGCTTCATATCTTTAGTTTTAGATACAAATTTTAAAATCTATGCTTCCTGAAAAATACTTTAAAATTTAATGTCATGAATTACAGAATATAACTTAAAAATAGCACAGTGAATGAACTTGTAAAACAACAAAAAAAAAACTTATGTAATATTTTCTTTAATTAATGTTTCCTTTATGAATTCTTTCCTTTAAGTTATTATTTCTACAAATTTTAAAATACCTTTGAACCAATAAATAGCAAAATTATTATTTACTTATTCAATCATTACTCTCTTTTTTAATTTTTGTAAGACTACTAAAACACGAACATCCGACTTGACTTTTCCTGTTTGCGATCTCATATTCAGGCATCGAAAAGTAATTTAAGTCAGCATTTATGTAGTTTTATATCTTTGAGACTTTTTGTGATAAATTACTGAAACTTTGTGCATGACCTTATTGGAGGATGAGACACATTTTTCTGATTGGGGATTTTTTTCAATGGAGTCCGCATAAAATTTTAAATTTTTGTATTTTTTGAAATTTTATCCCTTGAAAATTTTAATCGATTTCGTATCATTTTACACCTTTTTTTATGCAACTTTGTAATTCACAGTATATGTCTATAGTCAATATTGAAGGAATAAAACCCGCGGTGAATGTTTTTGAGACACCTTATATAACATAATAATGTTTTGACATAAAATAACGTCTATGTGCTGAAAATGTATTTAAATTTATATTTAATATGAGAAAATGCATGACTCGTTATTTATAAAAAAATTACTCTACTCTGAAATTGTTTTAAAAAACTACAAATAATCCATTTTGAAAAAAAAAAAAAAATCATCCTGTTTTTATTTTTAAAGGTGAGAATTTAAAATCATAAATAGCCAGTAACATAATTAATGAATCAATAATGGATCAAATTTCTTATTAATCCTGTCTGGAATATATATATCACCGTTCTGAGCATACCGTAGCGCTGTTCTGCACCCCGAATGTTTATGATACTGAATAATAAAACAATTACAACTTAATATGCTTTAAACTATATCCATGATGTTCTTAAACAACATTTGGTTTGCATTTATTAAGGAATAATTCTCAATGAAAAAGTAATACTATAATTTAAATTTAAAAATCATAATTTCGTTTCACAAATTCGGTAATTAGTTTATTTGCTTCAATTTAGAAAAAAAACTATATAAGTTTTACATTCCTACAAATTTGCACATTGCATTATAAAAAGAATATACGGAAACTAGTTTATGTAAACATACTGCTTGTAAAAATTTTCTAAGATTTCAAATTCAAAAAAGCGCAACATTTTGAAAAGATGTGGAATAGGGCTTTTGAATGTTTTTGAAATGAAACATGATATTTAAAATGAATATATATCATAAACTGAATAAAATCTTTAATAATCAATTTTGCTCAAAGATGTGCAAAAGAATTTAAAAGTGATACTAAAGGATTCTATTCCTATATATATAGATTTAATATGTCTATGTTTCAGATTTATAGCAAAAAACAATCTGTCTCCCTGAAGGTGTAGTTTATTGAAATAAGATTTAGTCTGCTTAATTCCATGCATTGGAATATTTTTTTTCCAATGCTTTCATATGTTTCTATTTAAAACTTGATCAAAATGTTTTCGCACGATGCGGCCACTAGAAAAAAAAAGAAATTAATTGGATTATTTCTATAGTGAAAGCTATATTTGACAACAATAAAATAAAATGTGTTATACATAAGATGTAGTATTTTCCTTCAAGTGTATAAGGCGCTCATGACTTTTACATTTATATATATATATATATATATAAATGTGTCTTTTACCAATAATTTTTACCAATAACTTTACAATAAATAAAACACTTGTGTGGAAATACTTTTAATTTCATAAACGGAAATAATTATTCCTGTACACAGCTTTTTCAAATCAATCTTGAATAATTAGTTCAGAATTCAATTATTTTGTTGCGATTGTACTCAGAAGTTTTCTAGATTTCCATAACAATTTACCTTAAGATATAAATTCAAATTGAAACGGTTTTGCAAACATATGAACTTAACTGAAAAGAAAAAAAAATCTGTCTGCTCGAAACTATAATTTATTAAGATAAATTTTGTTCTGTATATGTGTATTTGTTAGCAAATAATTCAAAATGTCTGTGCATAAAATTCTCATAAAATTATTTCAAAATGTTATAGAGAAGCACACAGATAAAAGAGAAAATAGAATTATCTGAATTACGTTTATATCACTTGGAAATGAACTATTTTGTCGAAATATCACTTCGGAAGCTCCCTGTCTGATACTTCAGACGAATGATCATTTTTTTGATAATGCAAAACAAAATAGAATATATAATCTTTTATGAATATTTTAAAGAATAATATCTTCATGTTGAATTGATTTTAAATTGTCGTCACGGATTCTTGATATGAAAATAAATATCTACTGCACAGGTGTTTTATATCAATAAAGAAATTATTTATTTCAAGAAATTAGAATATATTCATTAAAAATTCCTGGAAATAGCTGAAGAACTATTGAGTAAGTAAGTATTAGAGAAGTTAATGAAGTTAATGGACTAGTAAAAGAAAAGGAAACTTAGGCGTAATTACATTATTGAAAATATAGCATTTTTTTTCTACTTACATTATAAAGCAAAATGTTCATGTTAATGAATGATCATCAAGAATTTTTGTAGCTATAATTTTGTAATTAATGAGCCCTTAATCTTAAATCTTCATCTGTAGATGGCCATGCGTCATTAAGTTAAGTTGTTTATTATAGACTTTCTTTTAGCTTCCTACTTCAGAATTTTGCATATTAATTTTTTTTTTCATATTTTCAGATCAAAACATATATGCGGGTTATTGCATAAAACCTTGATGTTTAGCTTATAGAATATAAGAATATTTCATCATTTCACTATAGAAGAAGTTATTGACTAACCCGATATTTCTTAAAAATTTAGCATGATTAGCAGACGTTCAACGTGAAATTAAACAATTGAAATAAAGTCTGCAAAATTCTAAGTCATTTCTATTGTATTAATCATTTATATCGTTCAATACATAATTTTAAAACTTCCAAAGTATTTGAAATATTTTAATACAAGTCTATTGATCTGATTGACTGATATTATGTAGTGATCGGACATATGCAATTCAATTTTTTCATGATTTTCAAAACCTAAAATAAAATGCTGAAGTGAACGGTTTAGAGATTAGGCTTCTTAAGCCATCTCCTTCAATATTTAATAATGGTCGTCTCTCTATGAAAGGTTCACAATCATAAATATGCAAATGCAGGTCTACTCGCGAGAAAGGACTGCCTCTACCCAGAATCTAAATCTATTCTATGGAATGGTATTGGTGTCAATACCATTTCCGCAGAGCATGAATAATGAGTCCATGGCAGACGTCCATATATCACGAGGACATACATCAATGACTCCTTTTCACTGCCAGCCTGCAGCCCGGGAAGGAAGGGTTGCAAATCAGAATTTACGTGTACAATATTCCCACCTTTTGAAACTTAAATATAAATCACAAAACCCCACAGCCTATGCGTCGGCGCACTTTAAAGCATGGAAGGATTATTTCTTGGAATTTATTTGTGAAGATATTTGATAAATTTATGCAGGTTTAGAGTCTAATGTAATCATTCAAAAATTTAAATTCATCGTTTATTTAAAAAAAGTATTATTTTTTGAGTTTACTTTTCTAATATGCAATAAATTACCAATTAATTTACTTTTTCATTTGGGTGCCCTTTTCAATGACAGTATTTCATATGCTAATTATAAAATAAACGAAATTTTACTTTCCGTGTGATTTTTATTAATACGTTTCAAATTCTTCTGAAAATAACAATATACTGAAAGGATATCACCGGAATAATAGTGTAAGACATTTACTAAACTAAATTAAAAATGCTTTATTGCGCCACATTTTATAAATAAAATGGATATGTTATCGCTAATTCAGTTAAATTAATATCCTGAAAATTTCTACATGCAAAAGAAAATGCTCAATGAAAATGGAAATTTGAAGAATAAATACGAATCAATAATATACTGTATAATATAAAAGATATAAAGTTAATATAATGAAAAAAATGTTTTACAATAAAGCTTACAATTAATTTAGAGGAAAAAAAGGAAGCAAGATTAAGAATAAATATAATTTTGCGAAAGTTTGGCCACATTATTTTTTGTTCGCTATAAATTTTTAAAAATAATAATTCATTCGGGCTATTTGTTTAAAATAATTCATTAAGTGAAATATTGGGGAAATATACGTATATCTATATGCTTATATATGCAATATATACGTATAATGTAGATATATATTAATATAGTTATTAAAAATATTAAAGATTATTAACTGGGCAAATAACTATCAGACGAGGACAAATAACTATCAGAAAAGCCGACACTATTTGTACCGGTCTTAAAACATTCTATGTAATATTCTTGTGACAACAGTTAGGTACTTGATTTTTATATTGTTATTTAGTTAAATTAAACAAAAATATTTTCAAGGTATTTCCTAATTTTTCATACAATGAAGAGTTATGAAATAATATGATACATAATATAAATATTCTTTATGATTTAAATTCTGTAAGAGACATATACAAAAAAATATGTATTTTTTTTGTTTATTAACTTGAATTACCGTTTATTAAATAATTAAAAAATAGTTACACAATTATTTTATTGATATAGGCATTAATTTTTAAAATAGGCTCGAATAAAAGGATGTCGTAAATCAGTAAGTAGAATGAATCGTTTTTATTAAAAGGAAATGGAATACTCTAAAGCGAAAAGTTTGCAATAGTGAAAGGAAAAAAAAACACTGCATTTAATAATTAATTGCTAATGTGAGAAAGAGGATTTAAAGCTTCTTTCTGAATTAGGAGAAGTTAGTCATTTGATAGTTAGATTTACATGATAAATAACTATCTTTAAATTGAAATTTTTTCATGATATTTCTGTTTCTCAATAATTTATTAATTAATTTATAAATATGAGATTAAACAAAAACATTAAGAACAATAGTTAGAAACAAAGTTTGTAAAGTAAATATCAAAAATCCAATTACTGGATGGGACGATCAGACATTATGTATATGAGGGCATGTATGTTTGTTTAGAATAAAGTTTCATCTATGATTATATATAATAAAAATTTTAACTTCATGTGTTTATTTAAATTATCTTTGACGATAATATGCCCATACATTTTGAATTTAATTAATTAATTTGAAGTTTAGGAATTGGATATTCTGGAATACAAAGACAATTTATAAAAGTAAATAATAAGAGAAATCTATAAGCAATGAATAAATAATCAAAATTTCGATAAATGGTATTAAATTTGTATTGTATATTTTATTTCCTAATTAATTTTGATTTTTTGTAATAAACTGTAGCCTTATTTCAATGTAGACAAAATTTTGCCACAGATTATTCAAAATAATAATTTGATCAATTTTAAATCCAAATTAATTACAATAGTTCCCTTCTAATAAATGCACTATATTAATAATGAGCAGAAAATTTTAAAATGCCGTTAACACGCAATTACATGATTATTCCTTGGTAAAGAAATCGACCTATTAAAAAGATGCAGACCGCCCTGACTTTATATAAAGTATTAATGAAAATGAGTTGAATGAAATTTTAAAATCACATTTGAACACAGACACGAAATAATATATCTGGAATAAAATGGTAGAAAAAAAATTCTACAGCCTTCACTAAAACAATAACATTTGATTAAAGTGAATTTAGAAATAAATATTATAATATGGCTAAAACGACATTAAACTTTCTTTAAGATGAAGAAAGATATAGAGAAACATGATTTTCATTCTCAAAAGTATCTTCCATTTATGGGAAATAACGAACTAACACGTACTTAATGGTATAATTTATGTCACAGGGTGAAATTGGATCTTTATCTGCAAAATGCATTAATACTGAAATCTAACTCTTCTGTCAAAAAAAAATATTTCTTCCTTTCATCGGATATCTAATTTTTCGCTTCTATTATTTTTACGGTATCAAAATATGCCCTTGTAAGTAATCTAGATAATGGCCTTTTCTTACTTCCTGTATTACGCCCTGATAGAGGTAATTAAGTTTTCTGTTCTCAGAGCGATGCTGCTGGCTTTTCACCCTTTTTTCCCTCGTTCTTTATTACTTTATCCTCTGATTATTTTGCTTTATGTGATGATTTTGCATCCCTTCTAAAGTAGTTAACCTGCTTATCACGTTGAAACATTTTTAAAGAAAATCTTCGCCGAATCTGCTTTTAGAGATAAAATAATCTATAATAATAAAAGACGGTGTCTGTGTGCATGTCTGTTATTGTTTTCTTCGAGAGAAGAACTTTTGAAATTTGAGCTACTCATTTAGGTAAGAGAACGTCTGAGCTTTGTTAAATATTCCCTTTGGGCGGTGTTGCCCAAAATTCAGATTAGATTATGAGTGAATTTAAATATTTAACTTTATTATATCCTATTTTAACTTTTTGTTATGAATTTTTGTATATTTTCATGTAGCACATGCTTTTAAATCTAATTAGTACTTTATTCGCGTCAGAAAATTCTAATTTTTGCTGTTTAATCATTTATTTTATGATTATACTTGCATTACTTTCAATATATAGACATATGGACTTATTTTACAGATTTGAATTAAATATTCATTTTTGCTTTCCTCTTATTATGCCGAAGGTGATATTAAAAGTAAATAACAAGAAGGAGTAAAAAAGAAAAGAAAATAACAAGAAATAACAAGAAGTAAATAATAAGATTTTTAAACGTAATATTCGATATCTTCTCTAAACTATCCTAAAAAACTAAAATCTATCTATCTAATATCTTCTCTTAAAACAACTTTTAAATTTCAAAAACTTCGGACAAATAAGCGTAATCCCCATTTTTGAATGATTCTTCTCCTTTGTGAATTCATATGAGATCATACAGTATCCCATTTTTCTTTCAAGTTTGGTTTGCTCTTTGCATAATATAGATTAACAGTTAATCACAAGGTGCATATATCTTGATTCCCTTTATTTTATATCTGATTAAATGGAAATATATTGTAAAAATTATTTTAGATTTTTAATTAATTATTTGTCTTTTTTTTAATTCACTATACCCAGCCTAATTAATTTGAAAATTATTTTTCTGCTTAATTGAAAGTACAATGTGAAGCATTTATTTACTTATGATTTTATATGTTTCATGATATTCTTCTTATTAACCCTCCTGGCGGCGGCTTTCAGATTGCTATCCTTACCGAAAGCGGCACGCCGGAATAAGAGGTTCAACCTTAAAAATGTCGCGGTTTGGTCAAAAGGATTGCTTTCCCCTTTTGCGGTCAGTTCAGCGCTGCAGGTGGGAAGTGATAAGCAAATTTCATGCTGTGAGTAGCAGGTGTTTCTTATCGTAGTCTTTCGATTTCTAAGAGCATTTTTCTTTCAGTGCTTAGGAAGAGATTGACAATAACATCGATTGAAAATGCGAAAATGTGATTGGTTTTTTTAGAGGTTTTTCGATTATTTTATAAAACAATACATAAAATTTACGTTAGGAATAAGTTATTATCATGTTTATATTGATACTAGTCTAGTTTTTATAAATTGAAAGTCCTAGTCTAATATTTTTTTCATTGCAATATGTTTCGCAAATTATTTTATTCCGTAGTACTGTGAAATTATTTCTCGACATTACGTGCAAGTGATTTAATTTTTTTAAAAAAAAACCCCTTTTAGCGCATTGCCAATTTATTTTAATATTTTAAAATGCGTGTTTAAAACATTAATTGCGATAAGTAACACTACGTTATAACTTTGTTTCTTCAGTATTCAAAAAAATAATTGTGTAATTAGGAAATTTCATGCGATGTTTCACTTTCAAATATATCGATTTTCAGTATTTATCTGCATGATTAAAATTTTATAATTAAATATACTTTACAATATTTAATTGGCAAAGCTAAATGGCCAGTTATTCAGTAATGCTGAAATAACTGGTCGATGCGCCTTATGACTGTAACAAATAAAAATAATTGTCAAAATATTTCTTTGTAATATTCATGATACAAATTTGGCCTGGAAAAATGACTCAAATAATACAGATTATTTAGACTCATAATTAACCATTTGCAACTGGAATTTTTTGAATACCTTCAAATCAAGTTTCTACAGAATATTAAGTACTGTTTTAAAATAAATTACAATTTTTGAAAAATCTCAGTTTTTTCGGGTTAAAATCAAAGCTCTTACTATTTTGCAATCGGATAACGACAAACCGTGGGGTAAATGAATCATTAAAAAGAAAAATCTGAATTTAAAAGCTTTGCAAATACAATTGCATTGATCTTTTTTACTTATTACTTTTACATTATTTATTGCTTTTGGTGATGAGCACATGTGTTACGTCGAGGTTACTAGCCAATATAAAATTTTTAATTAAATGTTTTCTTCAGCAAAACATCTTGAAATTTCAAATTTTGATAGTCATGTAATTCATACTATTGCAGACTCATTGTACCATTCTGTATTGCAGATTTTTTTAATTTTCTTTCAGCTCCTTGACAGTAATTCCTTAATTTAAAACGGGAGTGAATAAACTTCAATTAATGCAAAACCTGTTTTGTTGAAACCAATCAGGCTTATTAAATTTCTAAATACAGGGAATAGAATCATTCAGCAATAAAGTTTTATGTATATGCTGAATATTTCTTTTTAATTTTTGAAATGACTCAGATGATTTCTCATATCTCTTATTCAATAAAAATTTCCAAAAATTCCTTCTTATTCTGTAATAATTTTGAAAGTTATGATGGAGTACACTTCAAAATCTCGTTTTATTTTTAATTCATAATTTTTAAAATTTTTTAGAAGTAAACAAAAACAAAAACAAAAACAAAAAAAAACATTTTACACATTTTCATTTTTTAAGATGCATATTTCACTAAGATATATATGGAAGATCTAATAGACGCCACGCACAAACATTCGTCTAAGTTAATAATAAAGATGGGCGAGTGTGTGTGTCATTATTTGTCTGATTTGTCAGGTTGTATTGGTACTTTTCAGACCAGACAATTTGAAATAGAATTACCAAAATCTGCACCTACATACTTTGGACAGTGGGAATCATTTCTTTAAAATTTTAATTAACCCTTTCAAGGGAAAAGGGAAGTATGCTCATCACCAAATTAACAATTTTTGAATAAAGTTATGTAAGTTGGCATAAATTCTTACGAATTTTTCAATAAGGTTTTAATTGTAGGTTAGAGGTTTCAATTGTTTATCTCAAATAAAATGAAGTGTCTTGATTTATTTCTTAGTTATTAATTGGAAAAATTAATTAATAAATCAGATTAAATTGATCTAATAAGTTGAATGAATTACTTTTCCTAGGCCAATCTTAATTTTAAAAGCATTTTACTAAAACATGACTAGGAAAAAAAGGCCCTTTAAAGGGTTAATAAAAATTATTAAAATTTTAAAGTTCATTCGAAAATATGACAGTAGAAAAATAATTTGTGCATTAATTGTGAATTCAAAATTTTTTATCAATGATGCGAAATTTTGTGTCATGTAATTTTCTCACTTTTAATTAAATTAAAAATATTTTAGCATATTTTAAAAATATATTTTATTTTTGAATTGAAACTAAACGTTTTCATTGTTATCCTTATATTTCATTCCGGCTTTTTACCCATTGATGATGATTTGGTTAAAAGGTTAAAAAGATCTAAGCTAAAAGCAAAGGGGTAAAAATTTCTTTACTGAAATACAAATAAACCATGTGGCTGAAGAGAATGCTCCATAATTAGCATCTCAATAAATAAGACACTAAAAGTTCAAGATCTTAATTTTACCTCAAAGAATGAATTTTCTTGGTGATACATTCAAATGTATAAATGACACATTGTATAAATTATATTAGAATAATTTCGTATTTTATAGCTGATAAATGGTAAAATTTTAAATAATTTATAATTAACAGAAGTTTTAATTAAAATTTTGAAAATTTCATCTCGAGGTGAACATTCACAGTTTTCTAATTATTTAATGGCGAAGTGTGTTCGCTCTAAGTCAAACAGTTTGATCTGGAGATCGCCAATACGAACATTCATATTCATTATAATTAGAGATATTCGCTACTTTAATAGAAATATTCGCAAGCGACCTACATGTCTGTTCATACTAGTTCTGTTTTTAAAAAATGAAAATGTGAGGCTAAAGGTTATTAAGAATAAAGAATTTCAAATTACATGGAAGGAGGAGGTTCCGAATTTTTTTTACTCTCATGATCAAAAATAAAATAAAACAAAGATCATACCCCGTCTTGTTTGTTAAAAATCACATCCAGTGAACTCGAACTGACCAAACAGGAGAAGAAAATAATCTAAATGTCAGTTGTGCGCATTAAAAATTTTTTAAATGCTAACATATGAGATAAAATTAGATCAAGGAGTTAAAATAATGGCAACAATTTTAAAATTATTAATTCTCACATTCAACTCACACATTCACTCACTTTCAAGTGGATTAAAATTCGTGGATTAAATTACTCAGCATTAAGAGTAAAAATGTCAATATAAACCAGTTTCATATAAACAGAATCTTGCGATGTATATATAAGATTGTACAGTGAAATAAGATTAATATTTCGATACAAAAAATAGAACCTATAAAAACTGCGCTTATATTAACTTTGAAAATATTATTAAAAACCAGAGGAAAAATATAAAAACAATGAAACTTATATCTCTACAATGCTTACATTTTTGTTCGAATTCGTCAAAGAGTGTGAAATTCTATAAGGTTTAAAGAATGAAACAAATATTCAATTTTCATATATAGTTTATTACGTTATAAAAATAAGGATTTAATGTAACGAATACTAATCTTTCCGAAAAATCGCACTTTAATATATTGGTTCTATATATCTCCCCGTTATGAAATACACTTATTAATGAATACTAAAAAAAATAATTCATTAAAAGTTAAAAAGTTGCGTTCGTTAAGTACATTCTGTAAATAAGTATAGTGTCTTATTTTCAAAAATAAGTTGCATAAGCAATGTCAATTCTAAAATCCTTAAATAAAAGCACGCTATAAAAAAGAAACTTGTCAAATTTTAATTTTATATTTTTTATTTATTTTTTACATTAACTATTTTCTTATGCTAGAAAACTTTAAAATCTTATGTTTCAAATTATTAATAATAATACTTTATGTATGTATTCATTCCAGGTATATATTTTCATACGTTTAATTTTATTCTCGTTATTTAAATTTCATTTTGGATACGTAATTATTATCAAAATCTCAAAAGTAACGCCTCAGAACGTAAGCGAGATTTTAAAATACTTAAAAGGGCGCGAGTAGGAAGACATCAATCATATCGTCCACTGATAACAATTCACTTTTCCTTATCTCACATTCCCTTCTCATTATCTCACAGCTTGAGATTGGGGGTAGGGAAAAACTGGAACCCGTAAAAATACGGGCAGTGACAGTATTAAGGGAGTTTTTGTTTCCGTCTATAGACGGGTCCGCCGTTTTGAAGGGAGAAAAGATTCCGTCTTTTTCCGGGTTTGCCGCTTGGAGGGTTAAAGTTCGTTTCAGTATTTCATAATGAATTTTAATTTAGCAGCGTCATTTCAAGACATCTAAGAAAATGTACTTTAATCTACGACTATGTTTTAATCATGGCATTATAACCGTATTATTCCCTAATATTGCATATAATATACAAGGACGAGTTGAAAATTTAAGATTTCCTAGAAACTATAAGAATTAAAAGTAATTATACACATCACATTTATTTTAGTTATTTTTTTTAATTCTTTAATGAAAAATAAAAATTAATCTATCAACAAATACTGAATATATATCAGATATTTTTGTTTTGTTTGATAATCCGTTTTCGTAGACAAAAACCATAAGCAAGGATCAGTATTGATCAAAATGAACAAATATATTTGAGAATAATGGCATTCATAAAGTATTGAAATAAAAATATTAAAGTTTAATAAAGGGCATTTTTATTTTCTTTGTTTTCTTAGATCGATGATCAAAAGGGAAAATATTTATATAATATAGACATTCATCATTTTTGCAAAGAGCAAAATACGTGTTCCACAATATTCCTTATAAATAAAGTTGGGCTAAAATTTAAATAAGAAAAAAAAAATTAAATGTAAAAGACAAATAGAAATAAAACAAGAGCATTGGAAAATGCTGTTGCTTTACCCAGTTGTACTTTAAGATACTTTTGTCTGTGCTGGTAACGGGCAATGAAATGTAAAACTGTTTATATTTAGTAAAAACATTAATTAAAACATATATAATTTAACTTATTACTATTTTTAATAAATGGTTATTTTGATGAATAAAAATGTTTATCTCCTTTCATTTACTAAAATATAAGAATTACAATCTCAAGGAATTAGATCTTATAAGATATTTATACTATTAAAAATTAAATTTCTTCAAATAAAAATTACAATCAGGAGTTATTATGATATTACTGTCTGCATACCATAGACAAATTAATAGTTCTATTCACGGTAAAGCTTTGATTTTTCTGTTTATAACTGAGATGAATTATGGAGCTTTAAATTTAAAATTATAGCATGCTATATATTTCACCTCCGCAATGTAATTTTCCATTCAACAGGGCAGGGATACAATATTTTAAAATTAGAGGTATAATTAAGTGTATTTCTTCATCATTTTCTCAGATTTTGAGGAAGATGGCAATTTGTGTATGCTGTGTCTATTTAACCTTTGGTCATATGGCCTTTGCAAGAGATTGTCTTTCAATCTTAAAAACCATCGCAATGAAAGAATTGAATATTTTTCCACTCAAGAGTGAAATTTCTCTATTTATTTATATGTGGCTGGAAGATAATTCTTGATAGAAAGATTAATTAAAGTATTTAAAGCATAATTCTTCTGTCTATAATTTAATATACGATAAAAATATTCAATATAATTTAATATATAATATTTTATTATAATTTAATATACAATATTATGTACCTTAATTTTAAGTGGTTTAATCTTTATATTACTTTTAACCGATGATTATTTTTCAACTAAATTACTTTTTGACTGTCAGATTATTTTTCAATCCTCAGATTATTTTACAAGGCTGTAATTATCTATTGATCATATCTATCTCACCAATTCCTGAAAACTTGCACTATTGTTCTACGAAAATAAGAAGACCATGTAACTATTCCTTTATATAGATTACAGAAAGATGCAATTTGACAGGCAAATGACTCGGAAAGATCTCATGCATGATTCAGCCATTGCATATTTGTCAACACGCTGTCAGTCTGCTTATTCTAAATGTATCAAATGACTTCTCCAGTTATACACCCTGAAAACGCAAATTATTTCCTAATGGCTGAAACAAGAATTGGAATAAATAACGAAAAGTCATAATTTATGTCAAAGATTATCACAATGCAGTCATGAAAAAGTAACTTCATACATAATGAAATCAAATGCTTCACCCGAATAAATAAATAAATAATAGAAACATAGAAAGGAATACAGAAGACTGCTGCTTTAATTAAAAAAAAATTACGAAAGAGTTTAATACTGAAAGTATGCATACAAACTTTTCAAATATTATAATTCAATGTGAATTATATTCATTTCTTACATATTAGCAAAATAAATTTATTTTAAACTCTTCTCTCCTTTTTTTTATATAAATTCGAAACTCAATAATTAAATAAATAAATAAATGGAAGTGCGAGTAACTGTATGTAAAAACTCTTGGCAGAGAAAATTAAATAAAGATAAAAGACAAATGCTGAAAAATAATTTTCCTTTGTTTTAAAACAAATCTGTGAGATGCCCAAATAGGGCAAAATTGACACTTGCACTTCCATGCTTCAATAACAGCTATTACATATATACAGCTTTGATCATACTATATAAATAGAAAATTCCAATGTTATTTTCTTTCAAAGAATTAAAATGATTAATGGATTATTTTCACATAATACAGAATCATACGGCGTTAGAAATCTAAAATTTCAAAATGCATTTTTACTTGCATATATATTTTGATTCATGCACAGCAACTACATCTTTCTTCCAGAAATGTTCGACGAAAAACCGAATTCTAATAGAAAGATTCCGAAAAAAACCATGGCTCAACAGCAGGTCTTTACACTTTTTTTAAAGATAAAAATATTTCTGAAATATCCTTGCAGTGTTTTGATAACTGAAAAAAGTATTTCACCTACATTTGATAGATTGCGTTCACATACATTTATCCATATTCTGTAGCATTCTTTATTGATGCATTGAAAGGGGCAAAATATGCGTTGATGGTTGAAAAAGTGTAAGCAACCTATAAAGTATATTTCGAGGAATATGTTATTTATCTGCACAGAAATTGGATCAAATTAAATGAAACATTTCATGTCACGCTTTAAATATTAGAATTAAATAATGTTTTATTTATTATATTCTTATCTTTATGTTGTTGTTTTTTTACAGATTTTCCTTTAAAATCAAATTCTGTATTAACAACAAATGTATCAGCATTGAAATGTTTTAGAAAATAATTCTTTTAAAATACAAGGCACTCGGATACATAATGTAAATCCTTCATGAGGTTGAAACGATTTTATATTAGGGACATTTAGGAGAGGAAATTAATTAGATTTTGAATCTGTTGTTCATTTTAATCCTTTACACACAGGATAGCTAAAAGGGTACGCAAATAGATATATATTGTTAAGCGAAAAAAATATCGACAGCAGTAGTAAGATCAACAACTCTAATCTATAATTAGCATACCACCTGCTTGATCTAACAGTTCCCTTTAACCTTGAAGCAGTTAGTTTAATCTGGTCACACATTCAATTGCACGAAACCCTCTCTATAGCATTTCATACGTCAACATGGCTATCATGAGACATCTGAAAATTACCCATGAATAGCAATATGGCTCTGGTTTGGAAGAGGATCTTTTATTTTGGATCATTTTTCATTTTCTAAAAGATCATTTTTTTAGTAAAGCTATACAAAATTACATTTCGTGTTGAGATAAATTTTCGAAAAATAATCTAAAAAAAGATTATTAAATTATTCGTTTACTACATTACCCAACAAAACAAGAGTGCCATATCGTCAAAATTGGCGGCACAAACAAGAGAATATGTGTTTTCTTTTTGACTTCATGTAACAAAGATACATTCGTAAGTATATAAGTTCTCAATTTCAATAGTTTAAAAATTTTATAAATCCATATATTTTGTCTCGTGATTTTTAATAACCTATTTGATGTCATATATTAGTTTAATCGTTTATTCCTTTTCATTGTTGTAATATCTGTATGTTTGAAAATAATATACACCACCATCCGTACATTTTTAAATACATTTAAAAAAAAATAGAAAACGCATTATTTTATACTATTATTTATGAACCTGTTATAATTAAAATTACATAAAGTTTTATAATTAAAATAAAAATTAAAAATACATATAAAAAACAATATCATCAGAATGCAAAAATGCGGCATTTTCAAAATTATATGTCCACCACATCCACATATTAAAAAAGATGCCATGAGATAAAAGCATTAATGAAAATGTCAGAAAATAATAAGCATTGGCTAAAGCAATAGTCTTAATATTTCAGAGGACAGGAAAGAATTATTATAAACTGTGGTATAAATAATTTGGAAATGTTTAGAAAAATTAGAAAAATGGTAGCTAGAAAATTAAATTTATAGTATTGGGAACTAATTTTTTTAAGATCATATAATAATAATTTTGCTCCATGACATATAAGTTCCGAAGTTATAAGGAAAGAGCGGAAACACATTCTATGCATTTTCGACCTTGAAAGTGGTGCATTGAAAGTGGCGCACCAACTTTTTAGCTCTCTCATTCTCAAGATTATTCGAGTATAATAACCTCAAAATACAAAGTAATAAGGTAATAAAAATTTACTATTCCCTTAAAAAAAGCCCAATGGCTCACCATGCCCTTAGAAAGTTGATATAGAAAGAAAAAAGGGACCAGCGTAACTGATGGATACTAAGCAAATATCTCATAAAACACCCTTAACTCATCTGGGCGAACGTTTCGGACGAAGAAAGCACTCGCCACGAATATTCAATGTGTAACACTTAACGAAAGGGTTTGAAAATTAAGCAGAGAAATCCAGCCGTTTCAGACGCCAGTCGTAGTTCCATTATATGGTAATATTTAGCCTTTCAGCAATGATTGAATTAATAATGCTGTTCATTTTTCAGATGGTAAATAGAAAACGTACCCAGTTTCGTTCACTTCCGTTAAGGACTGGAACGAAATTGTAAGGATTTACTGAATTTAAGGATGAAATTGTAAGGATTTACTGAATTTAAGGATGAAATTGTAAGGTTTAAAGAAGTAAACAAACAATTGCAGATTCAATTCATGCAGATACAACTGGATAAGTATTACTTTATTTGAATATCTAAAGATAGGAATGGAAGAAAAAAATCTTTGAAGTATAGATATACGAATTTTTTTCCAAAAAAAATGATTCACACATTAGGAGAAGATTTATTTCTATTGCTAAAATTAAAGTTTAAAAAATTATGTAGTAATTATCTAAAATCTTTGAAATGTAAATGATGTGGCCTGTACTTAAATTTTTAAAAACACTTCGAAAAGAGGATTTAATTTATGAACAAACGATGCAATTATTTCAAAAGTAAATAAAATTAAAGCATGCCTTAGAAGCTAATAAAAGATAGAGTCAGAATTTCCAAGAGGCCGTTCACATATTCTCAATTCTATATTTGCTTCTTTAGATACAAGAAACTCAACACTCCACTTTCGGCTATAAAATTCCTCTGTGAGTAAAGTTTCCTCCGCTGCATGCAAAAACACATCGTAAATGCTCTAAAATAAGGATGTACGATGTGACATAGCTATGTAAATATAGAACTTCAAGATAGTAAAGATAGGATTCAGTAACACATGCAAATACATCTTTCGCGCCAGGCTGCTACTTGTTGATTTATTACTGTTTTCACTTCGAATATAATTTCAAGAGGGAAGTGAACTTTAACTTGATATTTATTTCCAAATGCGTTGGAAACATGCAATATGATATATAGTTAAAATTTGGAATAAATCTAAGTTAGGTTGCCCGAACTCACTCTTTTCAATATTAATAAAACTATCGCTTAAATGTGTGTTTAATAGATTATTTTTCCTATGTTTGGGAATTAAATTAACTTCATTTTTATGAACATTAAAACCGATATAAAATTCTTAATTCCCTGTAATATTGCGAAGCTTTTTATTACATGAAAAGCTTTTATTATTTAAAAAAAATAACTTAAGATAGTCGGCAACGAATATAATGTATTTTTATTATCAAATTCTAAAAAAGGGTTTAATCTAAGTAATAAATATAAATGAAATTTGTAGTATACAACAAACGTGTTTTTCAATTTTTTAGCATTTAAGAAAAACAATAACTATCCATTTTTTTAAATGCTGATGCTAATTTTAATAATCAAAGTTATGCGAAAAATTTCTTACTTCAACAAATGCCTAATGTTATAAAGAAATAAATAATCGTGTTATAATCATAATATTTTTCTTCTTAATTCCTTTTAAAAAAATGAGCGTGGTATTGTGCATAAATGGAAGTTTTTAAAACTATTTCTGCTGATCTTATTTTTTACAGAATCATGAAATTTAGTTTAAATTTACTTAATATAAAAAAACTCATATCCATTGCGCTGTGTGAAAAAAATTGTTAGCGAAACATACAAAAATAAACATTTTAATTTTATTTTTAACTACGCGACAAAGTATTTTATTTTAATTTAAAAAATAATAATTGTGAGTAAATATTCAACATCAGTGTGTTCTAGAATGATACAGTGCAATTTCTCCAAAATATTGTTATGTGATTGATAGGATGAAATAACCATTGCTAAGGGCTATAATTTTCAGAAAAAAAACTCAACTTTTTGTAGAAATTTCATTGCAAATTCATTTGCATTGTACGCATTTGCTTACAAAGCTGTTTGAATACTGTAAACCCGCCATACATTGTTCTAGAATGAAAATATAGACAATGTTTCCTTGTTGAAGCAAGCTATTATGGACAAAGGAACGTTATATACTGTTAGGCTAACGATAATTTAGTATGTTATGTTTATTGTAAGGAAAATAATTGATCATCATTCTTCTGCAACATCATTATCGTTCAGAAGCATTATTAATATTAGTGAAAACAAGACAAACTGTAGATGTCTGTGAATATAATCACATTTGTTTACTATACTAAGAATTGAAGTCAATATCTTTTAACCAAATATTACGTAATGGGGTGTATAATTTTGAATGTACTACAAATATGCAATAGCTCGAAGTATTATAAATCACCCCAATTTATAACATTTTATATATTGAAGTATTATTTTTAAGGTCTTTAAGGTATTGCAAAGAAAAAAGTATATATTTCCTAAAAATTCATACAATGGTTCAATCACTTATCTTGAGAATTTTATAGCACTGCATTTCACAACTTCCATAGTTAAATGGAAGGCTAATGTCTTATTAACAAACTTCTGCTCATGCATGACAAATGCTACGCTTTAGCTGGTATAGTACACTAAAAAATGACAGCATTTTAGGCCATTATACACCAACTAATCATATACATTAAATCCTTTTCTGTGATTATTTCAGAATTCAAATGAGCTATCAAATCGAATAAAAAAAAATTTTATTGAATTCACCGACGAAACTTAAGAGAATCTTTATCGAAAGAAACAAATTCTGGAATCAAAGCAGTGAGACCTGTATTCTCGGCAATTCCACACATTTAAACGATACGCACAAGTTTCTATTTAATAAACTGTAGCTCTAACTGAAGATTGTATTTCCTAATTTTTTTAATATTTCTTGAAAAATATTCTTGTTTTACTAAGTCAGTTTTATACTTCATTAAATTTGCTTAATGCTGTTTAATTATACTTAGGACATTTTTCTGCATATAATGGCAATATGTGAAGAAAATTTAATTAAATGAAATAAATAATGTAAAGAAAATTAAAATAAATTAAGGTGAAGAAAATTAAAATAAATTAAGGTGAAGAAAATTAAAATAAATTAAGGTGAAGAAAATTAAAATAAATTAAGGTGAAGAAAATTTTAATAAAAATTAAATAAGAACTAAATGTGATTTATAAAATTATTAATTTTTACATCTTGTTTGGAAAATTTTTATCAAATTCAAATAGGTTTATTCTTCTTCATATTAGAAATTGCTATACAATATCATCATTTTTTTTCTTATTGCTTTGCAAGATTTATTTTAATATAACTCTATTCGCCTCAATGCTGTTTGCTATTTTTAATATTAAATAAATTTATATTAATCAGATCAAAATATAAGGTGAATAGTTGATTTATATCAAATATTATATTAGTTATATGCAGACAACAATAACATTTTACTAAAATTATATTTTGTCTTGTGTCCATTTCTTAATTATTAGCTTCACAATTCGCATCTTTCTTTATTAAAATAATTAATCAACCAGAAAAGGTGTAAAATATTTTCTATAAGGATCTTGTTATCTTATAAATAAATGTCATATATTTAACTTTTCAATAAAAGTGTTAATAAGTAAACCACCATGCATTCGAAAAAAGGTTTATTTATTTATTTTTGCATGAAAAGGAAATATATTAAAATATGAAATGCAGAAAAATTTTTAAAAAATACATCTTTTTTTATTTTGTTGTTTCATCAAGGCAATAGCATTAACAAAAATGCATAGATAAGTACTTAACTAGAATTGAAATTCGGAGAAAATTAAATTACACTTTTATTTTATGCAATGTTTACATAATTACAAATGTTATTTTAAGATCAAAATTTATTATATGTCAGTCATTTTCTCAATAAAGGAAAGCTTTGCTTAGAAAAATGGAATTCAAAAACCTGTTTTCTTTATGTTGTGTGATTAATCACTTTAGATTAACATTTAGATAATTTCAACAAATTTTGTGACTTTTTTTTTCGAATTTTCTAGGAAGTTATGAAGTTTCTGGAGGAAAATATTTTTCTTTCGTGAATATGCTTTCTATTCCAGGAAGTAAGTATATGATTTGTTTTGAAAGCTACATTAAACTAGAATCTATAAAGGATGTCATATAATAGCCATTAAAATTAATTATTTTTAGTCTCGTTGAGTTTCAGTTGACTAATGATGGCAGAAAGTATAAGGTTTAAAATTCGTATTCTACTTGCATTCAGTTTTTCACTCTGTGTAAGTTACGATTTTTTTTTAATAATACTCGTTTTTCTATGTTTTTAGTAAAATTTCTTTAAAATCAATACATTATTTATAAGAATTATACATGGATTTATGCAGATTGATTGGTTTATAGAAATGCAAAACGGAAATTGAAAACCAGTTTGTACATATTATTGTAGTATATTTTATATTATTTTTAATTATAGAATTTATAAAAAATATTCTCATTTTATTTCATTAACAATTTCGTCTTTCAATTGTAGTTTAACACATAATGTAAATAATATATTTGAAACGTTTTTATTCATTTATTTAGAAGACAAATGAAATAAAATGCATATATAAATTTGTGTATATAATGATATTCTCATTTTATGACAATGATTTTTTCGTCTTTACATTATAATTTAATAATAATGTAATTAATATATTTGAAAATTATTTATTAATTTATTTAAAATATAATTGCAATGAAAAGCTCCTATAAATATATACATATATATAATTGGGTATCTCACGTAAGGTTTAAAATCAATTTCATGATTAAAAATCCTTTTATTGGTTGAATATGCTTTATCTATATCGTTATATTTCCTTTTGAGTATATTGTTTAGTAAATAAAAAAAAAAGAATTTAACTTATGTCTTAAATAAAATGTAGAAATACAATTTCATTAAGTTGTAAAGGATTATACATATGTTTTTTATTTTATATAACCATATAAAAATATCTTTTTCTAACTATTACATTCAAGAGGGATTCCTTCTAACGATATTTATAAAATTAATATATTCTGAAATTATTTGAATGATCAATAATATAATGTAACTCGTAGAAATATATAACTATTCTAAAGTTATTTATATATATATTTATAAAATATAATAAAATGAGAAAAATAAGAAAAAAAAATTATGTTTCAATATTTCCAGAGATAAAATATGAGCTTCATATCATCTAACAAAACACTGAACCTAGCAAATTATAAATGAATTATTCTACAAGATATAATACTTTTATTTCATAATTCTTTGCTATGTATATTTATTTATAAAAAAATCTTTTCTTTGTTCAAACAATATCCTTTTTACTTCTCCCATTAACAAAGTGTCTCACGCAATAATATTTATAGCTTAACTCTGAAAAAACGGGAGACGAGCTGAACAGCGTCGAAGAAAGGAATCCCAGGGTGATTTTCATGAAAGATGAATCGAGGCGACAGGATTCAAATGAGGAGAGCTTAACAGCCATGCATTTATGCATGGAGGAGGAGGACCGAAAAGAACGACTAATCACTTGTGACAGACGTTATTCATCGAAATTCGCTTGCGTTGGAGCCTGGGAAGGAAACATACAAAAATGTGACAAATTCAAAGAGAAACAAGTTGCTGCAGCCATTTGTGTGCAGGTGAGAGCTTTGTTTATGCATCTTTACGAATTTTACATGTTTTCGTATTTTTCTGAAATGAGAGAAGTTTTATTTATTTATTTTGCTTCTTATTTTTGATTTTCTATGTTTTTAAATGAATTTTATTGTAAATTCAAAATAATTTTAAGGATTTTTAATTTGAAAAGGCCAAGTGTTTTAAAATTAATATTAAAATTATTACAAGTGTAGTAATTATTACAAGTGTAGTAAAATTATTACAAGTGTATTAAATACAAGTGTAGTAAATTAATATTAAAAAAAGCAATATTGTCTTTTTACGTTTTATCGTTGTGCACTGAAACTAAAATTTATTCGAAGCTTTTGGTTAAAAGTATAATTTATTGATTTAAAAAAATAATTTACGTTGATTATTAGAAAGGAAATAGTTTGATTTAAATAACTCTATCCTCGATTTCTTTTCTAGATTTCAAATAATACTAAACACCTTAAAATAATTTTAAAATTATATACTAAACTATTAAAATTACTGCTTTCTCTTCACAGAATGTTACAGCATTTTCTAGTTATTTTTCAGAATTGTGTAGTTATATCTCAACATTATATTAATTTTAATTTTTTAATAATACTTATTTTTCTGATTTTATTCAATTTGTACATAATATTCTCTGTTTATATTCGCTTATAAAATTAATTTTTACAAATAAATTTCTAATCCTTTTTATTTCTCTAATTTTCCGTATATCTTTTATTGTGAAAGTTTACCTCTACTTTATATCGAAGCCTTATATGATTTAAAATTACAAAATTCAGTGTGATTGAATTTAATTCAATACATAAAAATTAAAGAAGTTATCAGCTTTTATAGAATGGTTAGATATTTCAAACACAATACAATTATTGTTGAATGCACTTTAACTGTTGAATATTCTAATTCAAATGGTGTTATAATTTCTTTAGTTTTACTCTATCTTTCAACACTACAA